>NC_132930.1:10900426-11584176 GCF_047675955.1 Chlorocebus sabaeus | reverse complement strand
GTATGTGAAAATGGTATGAAAAGTAAAATTTTAAATTTTACCATCCCCTCAACCACAGCAAAAAATTGAAGTTAATATCACCCATGCAGTGAATAGTGAGTTGTATTTCTCACTTTAGAGAGTTCATTATCCGTTCAAAATAGATTGAATAATCTTGTTATAGACAAAAATCACAGTGATTTTACTTTAAAAAAATGTATAGTGATATTTTGCTCTCTTTTTAAAAAGTAACTGTGTTGCCATGGATTGGGATAAAGATGGAGATGTCCTAGCAGTGATTGCTGAGAAATCTAGCTGCATTTATCTTTGGGATGCCAACACAAATAAGACTAGCCAGTTAGATAATGGCATGAGGTAAGATAACTCTTTTATTTTTTAAAGCTTCACTTAGAAACATGAATATTTGTAGGTTTGGGGCTAACAATTCTTTTCTACTCTCATTTTAAAGGTTCCTCAATGAGTTATTTTCTTAGAAAATGGTTATTTTATTATTGTTACCCAATTAGAATGAAATTGTTATAACTGTGAAATATAAATAGCTTCTTAAAAAGTTGCTTTCAGTGGAACAGACTAAGAAGTGCAGAGATGAGACAAAATATATATGGGAAAATCCAGAGATGGGCTTGACCATAGGCATGGCTGGATCTAGGAGTTATAATGGTGCAATCAAGACTTTTTCTCCACCTCTCAGTTCCTCTTTTCTCTATATTGACTTCATTCTAAATCAGATTCTCATCCACGACTACTGGTAGCTATCAGTGTGTATCATTCTTCACAGCAAGCCATGCCAGAGAAAAGAGCATATGCCTTGACATCACCAGAGCCCATTCAGTTCCTCAAAAGGTCTCTGAATGGAGTAGGCAGGGCCATGGATTGGTACTCCCACCAAGTGAAAGGAAGGGTGAAGGGCAGGGCAGTTCCCAAATGGAAAAACACCTTGGGCAGACAGAATAAATGACAGATATCTGCTAAAATAGAAACCAGTTTCCGATATGGAAAAGAAAAACTTGTCAGCATTTCCAGCTAAAACTTTGCCATTTTGACCTTGGACAAGTTGCTTAACCCCTCTCCAAGCCTCAGTTTCTTCATCTGTATGACGTGGGTATAGCATGTTTCATGGCTTCATGTACCCCTCAGGTGGGGAGGAAGAGATCATATACATGCTATGAGACCAGACTATAAGTTTTCAAGTTATTAACTAAGGAATAACTGAACCCAGAGGAAGCAAGGCAGTCATGTAGAGCAGCATCAGCTATAACCTAGAGAGTGCAGTGCCGTTGACCCTCCAGAGTGACTGTTGAGGCAAGTAGCTGCAGAAGATACTGTCTACCAATGTAAAGTCTTTCTGAGTCTAAGAACCTTCAGTTCTTGCTCTGTCCTCTTACACTTTGGGTTTACATCACTTTTCAGAAAGATTTTATATACACTCTCTGTGCTTCCATTCAAGGGAGTGTTTAATAAACTTCAAGTACTGGTTCTTGAGCCAAATTCAGCAACAGTAAGGCCATGTTCTCACTCAGAGAAAAGTGCATAATTAATCCCCTGGTGTTTCTAACTGGTCTATCTCTGCCTTCAACTCTCTGTCTTCCCAGAGTGTCTGTTTCTCCACTTTATCTTAGGATTGTTGTGATGTTTAAATGTATGTCATGGCAAGGCATAAAATTAAGACCCAAGTAAATGGTAGATGTTATCGTAATTGTCATTAAAATAAAATTAAGGTTGCTTTACTGTTGATGTTTATAATTAAAGTCTAAAGAACTTTTGTATATACAAAAGCATACCCACTATTGTTTGTTCTCTATTCAAAGGCCAATCTGTTATACTGTTATATATTAAACAAAACTTTGAATATCAATTTTTCTTAAGTATTTTTATTTAAGAAGGTCCTGTTGTACATGGCCACCTTGCTTCCTCTAGGTTCAGTTATTCCTTAGTAGATAAAAGCTTTTAATCAATTTAGGTTCCATTTATAAAATTTATCTGAAGTGAATCTTTTGAGCACTTCAGACACCTTAAATAGTACCCAAAACCTATCCAAATGTAATTATCACAAAACTTACCGTGGTGCCACTTAACTAAAAATATTACATTAATTCAATGAGCTGAATTCATTTATTTTTGCTATATATGCTTTTATACTCTTTTAGGATTATAGCAGTATTTACTCTGCTCCTGCCTAGACCTAACAGAAGTAGTCATTTAATTATGTGACTGGGATATAGCCATTTCTTTCCACAGAAAACCCTATATGTAACATCTGCTTCATCAACCAATTCATTCTTGGATGGATCACAGAACATGGTTGCTTCTCCCAAGGCAATTTGGACCTGAGTACTAGGTATCCTACTCAGTGTCTTTTTAAATTGACCTTCAGTTGTCATGTTAGTAAAATTATTTTAAGCCCATGCCTTATACATAGGTTGCAATTTTTTGTAACCTGTATATTTCCCTAGGATGATATATTCTTTAAATTTTGCTTGGCCAGAGATACATGTGATTGTTATATGTTGTCCTCATCCAATGGCATTATTGGAAATTTACATATGCTTTAGTATCATATTGTAATTTGCAAGACTTTCTACAGGCCTTATCTCCTAAGAGGGATGGAGTCTGTTCAGTTAGCTCTTCTTTTGAGGACATTAGATTACTTGATCTTCTTAGAACACATTATTTAACACTTTCTTTCTAGTTGGTGGTTGTGTAACTGTCAGTGCTGATAAACTATTGAATAGACTAATGTTATATTTATCTTATTATATATGATCACTTTTGCTGGTCAGATCTTGTTCTTGTTATACATTTCTTTTCTCTGATACTATTTTTAGCTCATGCAGAATTATTTTTATTCATATTTTCTTTGAAGGAGTCTCTCTAAGACAGGATTAAATGTGTAAGAGATTTCTTACAGGAAATGCCTGTGAGGGAACTTAGAGAGGTTAGGAGAAGAGACTGGAAGAACTGTCAGACCTCAGTGCGTGTCTGACCCTTATAAATGAGAGAGGGAAAGAAGTAAGGTTGGGAAGAAGCATCTTTTTTTTTTTTTTTTTTGAGACGGAGTCTTGCTCTGTAGCTCGGACTGGACTGCAGTGGCCGGATCTCAGCTCACTGCAAGCTCCGCCTCCCGGGTTTACGCCATTCTCCTGCCTCAGCCTCCGGAGTAGCTGGGACTACAGGCGCCCGCCACCTCGCCCGGCTAGTTTTTTGTATTTTTTTAGTAGAGACGGGGTGTCACCGTGTTAGCCAGGATGGTCTCGATCTCCTGACCTCGTGATCCACCCGTCTCGGCCTCCCAAAGTGCTGGGATTACAGGCTTGAGCCACCGCGCCCGGCCGGGAAGAAGCATCTTAAATTGTAGCACAGTTTTGGTTTTTTGGGGTTTTTTTTTTGTTTTGGATCGGAGTCTCCCTCTGTCACCCAGGCTGAAGTGCAGTGGCACGGTCTCGGCTCACTGCAACCTCCACCTCCTGGGTCAAAGCAATTCTCCTGCCTCAGCCTCCCAAGTAGCTGGGACTACAGGTGCCCACGACCATGCCCAGCTAATTTTTGTATTTTTAGTAGAGATGGGGTTTCACTATGTTGGCCAGTCTGGTCTCAAACTCCTGACCTCGGATGATCTGCCCACCTCAGCCTCCCAAAGTGCTGGGATTACATGCGTGAGCCGCCGTGCCCAGCCCATTAAATTGGAGTAGAGTTCTAATTAAGAAAGTTCAGCTAGGTCTGTGGGGAGTCTGGGCAAAAGTTACCTGTCAAAGGAGTTCTGCCCGGGAATGGGCCCAGCAGTTATCCCTCCCTCACTCAGTCATTGTCTGGGAGCAGCCCATGAGAAAGCACAGCCCAGTTCATTGAGGTGATGGATTCCAAAGCCTAGCACTTGGGGCTTGTGGCCAGTTACACTTTCTGCAGACAAAGGGAAATCTGAGAGGCACATTATTATAGCTATGGCACCTACTTAAAACAAGGAAAAAAAAGATTAAAATGCATATTTATCTTTTGTAAAATAGATACTTAATAGAAGAACCTAGCAGCCTGGTATGTTACTACTCCCTTACTTGCTAAAATTAATTTTTTTTTCTTTTTTTTTGAGAGTCTTGCTCTGTTGCCCAGGCTAGAGTGCAGTGGCACAATCTCGGCTCACTGCAGCCTCTGCCTCCCGGGTTCAAGCGATTCTTCTGCCTAAGCCTACCTAGTAGCTGGAACTACAGGTGCATGCCACCACACCCAGCTAATTTTTGTATTTTCAGTAGAGACAGGTTTTACCACATTGGCCAGGCTGGTCTCGAACTCCTGACCTTGTGATCTGTCCACTGTGGCCTCCCAAAGTGCTGGGATTACAGGCGTGAATCACTGTGCCCGGCCTAAAATTAATTTTTTAACTAAACATTTTATTATATGCTTCTATTATTACAACTAATTTTTCCACATACTTTATTTTTTTCTCTTCCAAGTAACATCATGATTTTACGGTGTTTCACAAACTCAACTTGTATTAAATAAGTATGTAATGTTTAATCCTCAAGTTCTCCTAATTTTGCCAGAGGAAACCTCTTTAAACTTACTATTTTGTCCTTTTATCACTGCCCTCAACATTCTTGGAAGCAGTGCTGCTTTCTGAAAACCATACCATGGTCTGTCAGTGGTGCTTAAAATTTAGCTGCATCAGAATCCCCTGGGGGGCTTATGAAAACACAGGGAGCTGGGTGCCACTTTCAGAATTCCTCCGTTAGTATGTCTGGGCTGGGATCTGAGAACTGACATTTCTCACAAGTTCCTAGATGATGCTGCTGGTTCTGATTTCAAATCTTGAGAACCACTGTTCTTGACCCATTGTAATTTCTTTTCTCAATATATGGAAAGAGGTACACTCCAAGAAGTTCTGTATCCCCTTAGTAGGGAACTGTATAACACTTGAACCTCGTGAATCCTAGAATGCATGTCAGAACTGGTGGTGGGCAAAAGTGTTTACTGCCTGCTTTTGAGCTACTCTTAACAGTGATGGAGCTAGAAAAAATATATCCTTTTTAAAGTTACGAATTCCCAATGATTTTTACCATTTAATATATTATGTTATTGGATGCCACTTTTTTAAAGCATGAGGTTTCACCATCCATTAATATTTTTGTAATTACATGTAGAGCTAAAACTATCTTTAATAGACAAACTAATAAATATCTCATCATAGGTCATCTCATGAATTTTGAGGTTTATCATAACAGAATTGAAGTCTACATTCATTATACTTTTGTATTTTGAGTCTAACTGACCCTAAGATCATCCTATAGCATCTCCAAAATGTCTTTAGCGTTCAGTTTTTGCCCTGAAGCATTAAGTTGTATTTTGTACTTCGGCTTCTAAGTAGATGTTAAAGTTATCCATGGAGTACTTTTTTAAAGGACTGTTTAGAGGTTATGATTGTGAATTGTTTAGTAATGTATGTCTTAATGTTACAGGGATCAAATGTCTTTCCTTCTTTGGTCAAAAGTTGGAAGTTTCCTGGCTGTTGGAACTGTTAAAGGAAATTTGCTTATTTATAATCGTCAGACATCTCGAAAGATTCCTGTCCTTGGTAGGTGATAGCTGGAAACACTGCTAAATATTTGAGATGCTTTACCTAAATGTAAATTCTGCTGCCTTGGGTTTCCCTGATCTTGCAAGGGAAATTTTGCAGTACAAACCCCCTCCCCATGTCCCCCCAAAGTCTTACATTTAGCTAAACATGAAGATCCCTCTTCACTGCTTACTGATAACTTCCCAGGGTACATAGAATAGATTGAGTTAAAGTCGGTCTGTGCCTTTGGCATCGGAACATTAATAGCATGGCTTCCATTTGTCCTTTCTCACCCAGACTCTACCTCTGGACAAGGAATAGCTCATATGCATATGAACACATATTGATGATATGTGCTATTTTTGTTAATTTTAGTTAATTTAGTTGCATTATAATATGTGGTAATTTTACTACACACAGTACGCAGATTAAAACATTTACTGCTTGGGTCTGGGCATGGTGGCTCACGCCTGTAATCCCAGCACTTTGGGAGGCCAAGGTAGGTGGATCACAAGGTCAGGAGTTCAAGATCAGCCTGGCCAAGATGGTGAAACCCCGTCTCTACTAAAAATACAAAAAAATTAGCCCAGCATGGTGGCAGGCACTTGTAGTCCCAGCTACTCAAGAGGCTGAGGCAGGAGAATCGCTTGAACTCGGAGAGCGGAGGTTGGAGTGAGTCAAGATCACGCCACTGCACTCCAGCCTAGGTGACAGAGTGAGATTTCATCTCAAAAAAAAAAAAAAAAAAAAAAAAAAAAAAAAAAAAAATTTACTGCTTGGATAGAATATATCAAGATTTCTAATTCTGACCCCTCACCCTCTCCAAATCCTAGTTAAATCTTGATGTGGACTATGAGTTCCATTTGCCTCAGGATATGCCGCCGGAGGGTGTTTTTATGTGTTCCTTGTTTGACCTTCTTGTTTCAGCTCTTTGATTCCCCCAACCTCTGGCCACTTGGCGTCTGCCCTCTGAATACCCAAGAAGAACCATCTATTCTTATCAATTATTGTAATATCATTGTAATGAATGGTAGAACCTAGTGGGCTTAATTGCATCCAGGTGGCCAGGAAAAGTATAACTTACTGCTAATAAAGGAATTACACTCTGGAGATAGTGGCACCCACAGATACTTCAGAAAGTGCTCTTCCATTCAAGACAATCAATTCAAATTAGTTTTACATATATGTATCTCTTTAATGTTAACATTAATTTTTGGTGCTACAGCTAAACATTAATGTCATTGAACTATTTGAAAAGTTAAACTAAAATTTTTCAAGTTACAAATATCAACTTTAAATTAGTTTGTCTATTAACTATTATTATTGGTGTTAAGACTAACTTGATATCTGAGCACTGAAAGCAAAAGGGCTTTGAGGTATATAAGGAGGAGGAGGAAGATATTTTCTTCTCCCTTTCTTGGGTATAGAAAGATATCTTTAGCATCTTCCTACTTGTCTTTGTATAGTCTTTTCCCCTTCCTAATGCCTATTTCTTTGGACACCCAGTTCCTTTATAACACCCAAGTCCCTTAATCTATGATCTGCAAAATCTCTGTAGCCCCAGTCTCTTCTCTGAATATTTCCTTCACTTTTGTGCTCTGGTCTCCTGATATGAAATACTGTCTATATCCTGAAAACTCCCAAATTTATATCTTTTCCACACTGTAGACTCATACCTCCAACTGCTTACTCAACATTTTCAATGAGGTGTCACTTCAAATTTAGTATCTCCAAAACCTTCTTGACTCACAGCTTTTCCTTCCACTATTGTTGACATTTCATTCTTCCAAATCTTTAGGCCAAGGTTTAGGGCCACCCTTGACTCTTTTCTTTCTCACTCTCCATATCTAATTTGTCAGAAAATCTTATAGACTCAACCTCCAAATATCTCCAGAATCCAGCCTGTCTCACCATCTCTACTGCTGCCACCATGATGTGGTCTCAAACATTTTCTACCTTAATTTCTGCAGTCTCCTCTTTACTGGCCTCTCCACTTCAACTCTTGCCTCACTCTAGAATCTTCTCAACCCAGAGGCCAGAATGAGCCCTGTGCTCAGAACTCTTCAATGGTTTCCGTCTCACCCAGAATCAAAGCGAAAGGCCTTAAAATGGCCAGAACAAATTTTCCATAATCTGGCCTTTGCAACCCCTCTGACCTCATCTCATGTTCTTCCCTCCTCATTTGTCTGCTCCAACCACACTGTCCTTCCTGAGCCTCTTAACACACCAGGCAAACTCCTGCCTCAGGGTCTACTCACTTAACCATTCATTTAATACCTGCTTTCTGCATAGGTACTGTATTACGTTCTATGAGGGTACGAAGAATGAAATGAATGTGGTCTCTGCTTTTAGTAACAGCTAAAATAGCTGACACTTTGATAGCATTTCATTTCATATATGCCTTGCACTTTGGTCAGTGCTTTAATTCAATTGAATCTCAACCCTATGAGAGGTCATACTATTATTCCCAATTTATGGATGAAGTGAGTAAGGAATAGAAAGGTTGGCTAGGCATGATGGCTCATCCCTGTAATTCCAGCATTTTGGAAGGCCGAGGCAGGCGGGTCACTTGAGGTCAGGAGTTCGAAACCAGCCTGGCCAACATGGTGAAACCCCATCTCTACAAAAAATACAAAAAAATTAACCAGGAGTGGTAGTGGGCTCCTGTAATCCCAGCTACTTGGGAGGCTGAGGCAGGAGAATTGCTTGAATCCAGGAGGCAGAAGTTGCAGTGAGCTGAGAAGATTATACCACTGCACTCCAGCCTGAGAAACACAGCAAGACTCCATCTCAAAAAAAAAAAAAAGGTTAAGTAACTTACCCAAGGTTTTTTCAGTAGGTAGTGGAGCTAAGACTCAGAGCTAGGCAGTCTGGCTCCAGAATCTATACACTTAACTGTTTTTCTCATTAGTAGAATTACCCTTGGGACTCTTGAGGATTTATCTATCCCAAGACCTTCAGAAATGCCCATAGTGTCAAGTGTGTGATTCCCCCCCCCCCAAAAAAATGTAATTTTTGCACTGACTGGAAAGCTCAATGAAAAACTTCCTGATAGTTAGTGGCTATTTGATATTACTCATTAGCTTAGTTACACAGTTCTTAACAGGTACATCAGTGTTATCATATATTATTATATATCTTTTAGTTGTTACTGTTTTTGTTTTTTTTTGAGAGGTAAGGTCTTGCTGTGTCACCCAGGCCAGAGGGCAGTGGTGGGATTACGGCTCACTGCAGCCTCAATCTCCTAGGCTCAAGTGATCCTCCCACCTCAGCTTCCCGAGTAGCTGGAACTACAGGCGTGTGCCGGCAGACCTGGCTAATTTTTTTTCTTTAATTTTTGTAGAGATGAAGTCTCACTGTGTTGCCTAGGCTGGTCTTGAACTCCTGGGCTCATACAATCCTCCCACCTCAGCTTCCCAAAGCACTGGGATTATAGGCATGAGCCACTGTGCCTGGCCTCTTTTAGTTATATGTCAACAGTTAAACTGTGAATGTTAAATCTGCTTACGTCAAAGGTATACCACACTATGAAGCTGAGTATGAGTAAAGTTAACTTCACTGCTTTGGAATTTACGTCTCTTAAGACATTAACTTTGGAGCCAGGCATGGTGGCTCACGCCTGTAATCCCAGCACTCTGGGAGGCTAAGGTGGGTGGATCACTTGAGCTCAGGAGTTGGAGACCAACTTGGGCAACAAAATGAAACCACGTCTCTACAAAAAATACAAAAATGGCCAGATGTGGTGGTTCATGCCTGTAGTCCCAGCACTTTGGGAGGCCAAGGCAGGCAGATCACCTGAGATCAGGAGTTCAAGACCAGCTTGGCCAACATGGTGAAACCGTGTCCCTACTAAAAATATAAAAATTAGTCAGGTTTGGTGGCACACCTGTAGTCCCAGCTACTTGACAGGCTGAGGCAGAAGAATTGCTTGAACCTGGGAGCTGAAGGTTTCAATGAGCCAAGATCACACCACTGTACTCCAGCCTGGGCAAGAGAGCAAGACTCCGTCTTTAAAAAAAAAAAAAAAGAAAGAAGAAGAATTAGCTGGGTGTGGTGGCATGTGCCTATAGTCCCAGCTACTTGGGAGTCTGAGTTGGGAGGATGACTTGAGCCTGGGAAGCAGAGGTTGCAGTGAGCTGAGATCACACCGCTGCACTCTAGCCTGGATGACAGAGCCAGAACCTGTCTCAAAAAAGAAAAAAAGACACTATCTTTGCAGGTTTGGTTATATGATAAGCAAAGAAATCTTGTCAAGGAGCAGAATATCTTTTTACATTAGGGCCCCTGTGCTTATATCCAGATAAAAATTTGGAAAACAGTAATGCCTTTATACACCATTATTTTGATTGATACCTTGGTAATAAACTGTTTTAAATAAGTTTGCTTAGACACTAACTGCTTTGATGAAATTCTAAATTCTTGTCTGTTTAATCTCTTGGTATATTCAGATTGGCATCACAGATTTTTTTCTTTGAGAAATCCACATGTCTGTACAAAAATCATCTCTTTTTCAGGAAAACATACTAAGAGAATCACTTGTGGATGTTGGAATACAGAAAATCTGCTTGCTTTAGGTGGTGAAGATAAAATGATTACAGTTAGTAATCAGGAAGGTGACACGATAAGACAGGTAATACAGTAACATCTCTTTGGTCTGATATATTCAAGCTTTCACCCCAAATAAATAGTCTATCAAACTAATCTTTACAATTTTTAAAAATCTATATGTGAGGTATATATGTGTGTGTGTGTGTATACACAATAACTTCAAAAACCTTTCTATTTATGTGTCAGAACGTTTTTCTTTGATATGAATATGTTATCCAAATATCCTCCTTTGTATATTTCCCTTTGTTATTAACATGGATTATCAGCTCTGTGGTTCTAGTCAGTGTATTTGTGAAGTAACTCTTTTTTATATATGTGTATTTATAATACAAATGTTAATAACTGGTAGATCTTGAACTCAGAGTCAAATCTGCCTGATTATAAAGCCCATACCTTTAACTGATAAATTGCTTCTAAACTAATCCTAATGAAATTTAATTTTAAGATTAAATTTTTCTACTATTCACATTTCTCAAGATTGATTAGCTCTTTCAGAGGCTCCCTCCTTATGGGAATTTGTATCGCCAGTAGCTACATAATGTGACCAATGGGAAATTTTCACTTTGGACTACTGCTTATGATTTAGTATTGCTAGAGTAATATTGACTAACATATTCTTTGAATACCTGTTAGGCACATGGTACTGTGCTATATACTATAGAAAGAATATGAAATATGGCTCTGTATTAGCCAATCTATTGCTGCATAACAAATTAACCTCAAAATATAGAAGCTTAAAACAACAGTTACTGTTTCATGGTTTTGTGGATGAGGAATTTAGATGCAGCTTATCTGGGTGTCTCTGCCTCAGAGTCTCTACAAGGCTGCAATCGTGTTGTCAGACAGGGCTGCAGTTTCATGTGAAGGCTCAATAGGGAGAAAATCTGCCTCCAAGCTCACGTGGGTGTTGACAGGGTTCAGTTCCTTATAGGTTGTTAGACTCAGTTTCTCTCTAGCTATTCACTGGGAGCCTCCCTCACTTCCTTGCCACATGGATCTCTCCATAGAGTGCCTCACAACACAGCAGCTGGCGAGAGAGTGAGAGAAGCCATTCAAGACTGAAGCTGCATCTCTTTATAACCTAATCACAGAATCACTTTTGTGATATTTTGTTCTTTAGAAGTGAATTACAAGGTATAGCCCACACTCAGTAGGGCAGGGATGGGGATCACACAGGCATAAAACCAGAAAGTGGGGATCATTGTGGGCCACCTTAGAGGTTGCCGATCATAGGGCCCCACTCTTAAGAAGATATTACTAATATTATAAAACACACATGGCCTTGCTGATTAATTGTCACATTTTGTGGTGCAGCTTACCTGTCCTGCAACATTTGGGAGATAGAGAAGATCAATGAAAGTTTGATTGTGACTCTCTCAAAGATAGAAGGCTATCTGAATCAGTCAGGGTATAGACTAAACTGTTGGGACAGAGAGACCTAAAACTTCAGGGGCTGTAAGAATATGATAGTATGGGTCGGGGCAGGGGGTTTCCTCTCTTTCTTTCTCGTGTAACAGAGAGACAAGTCACCTACGTACCTCCGCTTCACTAAATTGTACAGAGCCTCAGGTTCCTTCCATCTTATTGCTCTGCCATTTTCTAGAGTATTGTACCCTCATCTGCATGATTGAAGCTAGTGTAGCAGGATCACATCTGCATTTCAGCTCCAGGGAAAGGACAAAGAGAAGAAATAGAATGTAAGAAATTTGTAAAGGACTTGATCTGGAAGATGCATTTATTATTTCCCTTCATATCATATGACTAGAACCTAGTCATGTGGCCAAATCTACCTGCTCCCAGGAAAGCTGCAATTTTAGTCCAGCTAGATGACTATGTACCTTGCTAAAACTTACTTTAGTAGATAGTGCAAAACATTTACTCATTCAGTACAAGCAGAACAGCAAGGAAAAACTTACTACAGCTTGTTCATGTGTTGTTCAGGCCTGGACTAACTGAAGATACAGGTTTTGATTGGGAATTTTTAGAAAATAGGGCTGAAGAAAGTCGATTCCTGTGTCTGTTTTAATCATCCTATTTTCAATGCCCTTTAGAAATAGAATGTTAGGTATAGTACAAATGCTACAACTCCCCTCTCTTGTGTCCGTATCAGACATCACCAATAGATAGTGGATTTTTTCCCTCCACTGAATCAAAATATGGCCTTAGAATATTTTTTCCATATAGCATTCCAGGAAGTCACTACAATTCAGCTGTTACTTACGTACAAGATAACTATTTTTCATTTCTAATCCTTAAGAAGTCTGCTTCCAAACTTAGACATCCTACTTAAGCTGTCATGTAGTAAGCAAAATATGCATTGTAAGTGTTGCTTTGTTTGGCGTTTTTTCTTAATTGTTTTAACTTTGGTGTTCTGAAGATCACTATGGTGTTACTTGTATGAATTTATTTTTATTTATCCTGCTCAGGATTTGTCTTGCTTCCTGAATCTGAAGATTGCTATCTTTTGTCAATTCAGGAAAATTCATAGTCATTATCTCTTTGAATATTACTTCTTGCCCTTTCAATTCTGTTTTTCGGGAGCATCTGTTAGATAGCTGTTGGACCTTCTTATGTCTCTTAATCTCTCCTTTTCATAGTTTCTATCTTTTTATCACTCTGCAACCTTTTGGATGATTTCCTCATATTAGTTCACATATTCTTTCTTCAAGTTTGTCTAATCATCTGTCTATACCATTTAGTTTTTTTATTTTAATGACTCCTCGTTTTTAGAAAGTACTTTGTAGTTCTTTTAAAAATCTGCTTGAAATACCTGAATAGACAGTTCACACAAAAATATATAAAAAAATGGCTCTCATACATATGAAAAAATTTCAAACTTACTCATAATTAAATAACTACAAATTAAAGCCACACTGAAATACCAGTTTTCACCTATCAGGGTGGCAAAATTATGTAAAATATGACAACATATTCTGTTGGTGAAACTGTAGATAAAATAAGTATGTCCCGTCTGGAGGAAAATTTGGAAATAGCTAACAAAACTACATCTGTACTTACTTTTTGACCTAACAATACCATTTCTAGGACTCTACCCTTCAGATACACCTCCTATAATACAATACCATTTCTAGGACTCTACCCTTCAGATACACCTCCTATAATACAAAAGTACATATGCACTTTAAAAAAACTGACTGAAATTTAAAAATTCTTTTCTGATATTTATGAGTCCTCTTACAGCTTTAGTCATTTTTAAAATATTTATTTTATAATTTATGTCTCCGATAATTCTATTATTTTTATATCTGCTAGCTCCTTCTCTTGATGCATTGTTTCTTTACGAGTTTTGTAATTTTGAATTATGAGCTCATCTTTAGCAAGGTTTATGTGTGGAAATTTTTTAAAACCTTGGTAGAGGTTCTGGGTTAGTTTTTTCCAAAACCGCAGGGGTAATATAAGCCTGGATGCTTCCATATTTTATGTTAATTTCTCATCTTGGGAGCTCCCAAACAACCCAACATATAAATTTGAACCTCAGACTATAGTGAGGATAGGAAGGGAGGAAGGGAGATCTTTAAATCCTTTTTCCTTTTTCTTTTTTTTCTTTCTTTCTTTTTTTTTTTTTTTTTTTTTTGAGACAGGGTCTTGCTCTGGAGTGCAGTGGCATGCTCATAGCTCACTGCAGACTCAAACTCCTGGGCTCAAGCTATCCTCCCACCTCAGCCTCCCAAAGCACTGGGATTACAGATATGAGCCACCGCGCCCATCCTTTAATTAAGTTATTGAAATGAACTTTGTTTTGTCTGACTCAACACTCAGGCCAAGATAATTGGGTTTTGTTATTGTCTCCCGTAACTAGCTGCTCTGGATAGCTGCAGCATCAGTTTCTGCACACACTCTGGTTTTAGTTTGATCTTTGCTGATGGTCCCTGTAAATTTCCCTTTTCTTCTTTCAAGCTTATTTATCTATTTAATAAGATATATTTTCTGTTTCATGTAGAATTTCTAGATATTTGTGACAGTAGGATTTTCAGGTTCTTAGTCCAACATTAGTCAGGAATGAAAACAAGTTACCTGTTCTATTAATATTCAGAATGAATTTAAATATTGGGTTTGTTCATAGTGATGATGTTTTTACTCCGTTAGACACAAGTGAGATCAGAGCCTAGTAACATGCAGTTTTCCTTGATGAAGACAGATGACCGAACCTCTGCTGCTGAAAGCATGGTAAGAATTCTAATCAAATCCATGTGCAAATCATTTGGGTAATTTTGTGGAATATATAATTTCCTTTTCTTGGATGACAAAATAGTGATAAATAAATTATGTCCATTGACTATATTTTAAGCCAAAGTAGAGCTAGGTCTTTTAGTCCCTAAAAGTTGTTGTAATTGCTACTGACTACCTGGCATTACAGCAAATGAGTACAGCTTTCTGTTACAATTGGTATTGCTCTTTTCATTCTTGTGGTAGCAAAAACATTAGGGGTACCTTGCAGAACAGAAGTATTAATTCGTATATTATTTTTAAAATTTTTACTCTATGAGATGTGGTTAGCAAAGCTCTTGAAGTTGTAGGTTTGGTTTTGTTTTGTTTTGTTTTTCTGGTTTTTTTTTTTTTTTTTGAGACAGAGTTTTGCTCTTGTTGTCCAGGCTGGAGTTCAGTGGTGTGATCTTGGCTCACCGCAACCTCTGCCTCCTAGGTTCAAGCGATTCTCCTGCCTCAGCCTCCCAAATAGCTGGGATTACAAGGATGTGCCACCATACCCAGCTAATTTTGTATTTTTAGTAGAGATGGGGTTTCTCCATGTTGTTCAGGCTGGTCTCAAACTCCGAACCTCAGGTGATCCGCCCGCCTCAGCCTCCCAAAATGCTGGAATTACAGGCATGAGCCACTGCGTCCGGCCAAAGTTGTAGCTTTTGGTTAATACTTAGATGCATTTTCCCTGCCACATCTTAACATTCTGAAATCCAGATGATTTTCACAATCAATATGAATATATTTGATGAAGTAGTAGTTCTTTATTTCCTAAAACTCTATTATTAAATTGATAGTGACTTACAATTGAGAGCATCTTATAATCAAGGAAATATATCAATAATAAACCCAAATAAGTAATGTACTATTTTTTCTCCCAACATAATTACATCCTCCACTGGGAATTGCACTGAAGAATTTACTTGCATGAGTAGCAGAGAGACACGAGTTTAGCCAACACTGACCTGCAGGTGATGGAACCAGTGATGATATAAAAGCCAAGCTGGATTATCCACAGGAGTATGGACCTGTAATCCCAAATGGCTCAAAAACAGAACAGCCTCTTAGAGTGGAAGAGTCTTTATAATCAGAATATGAATTCATTTGCAGTGGAACTGTCAGACTTACAATCCTGTATTGTGCATTACTCTAATGAAACGTATAGAAAGTTTAAATGGTCACTCCACAAAGGAATTTTAGTGTATTTCAAAGGGTATATTGAAGATGTGTAAAACCAAGGACCCTTACCAGACTATATATTAGTAAATGCATTTTTTTAGTCAGTCATATTATTGTGCTAGTTACAGCATGTAGCACATCTAAATTGGGCTTATTATTTTCACAAATTAGGTTCAGCTTTTGGGTTTGCTTATTGGTCTTTTCATGAAGTACTAAATAACTCATTTCACAATCTCCTAATCTTTTCTGGCAGATAAGTGTGGTGCTTGGCAAGAAAGCTTTGTTTCTTTTTAATCTGAATGAACCAGATAACCCAGCTGATCTTGAATTTCAGCAGGACTTTGGCAACATTGTCTGCTATAATTGGTATGTCTGCTATAACTGGTATGTACAAAAAGCTCATTACAGAAGGACATCTATAGGTTTTTCCTTACTAATTATATTCAATTTTTGTTTGTAACATTCAATTCTATACATAACATTTTCTGATTCATGGTCTGTGATTTAGTATGCAGAACTATTTAGCATATTATCTGACACAAAGTAGGCCCTTGATAAATTATATTCTATAATTCCTTAATTTTAAGGTACTTGCTAATTTACTGTGTTGCCACTGATAGCTAATCTCCTTGTTTACCATATTTTGCCTTCATTGCTATAGGTATGGTGATGGCCGCATCATGATTGGTTTTTCACGTGGACATTTTGTGGTCGTTTCTACTCATACTGGAGAGCTTGGTCAAGAGATATTTCAGGCTCGTAACCATAAAGATAATCTAACTAGCATTGCAGTGTCACAGACTCTTAACAAAGTTGCTACATGTGGAGATAACTGGTAAGTTATTTTCACATATTTTTAGTAAAGTTTATATAGTAAATACTCAAGTGAATCAGCCAAACTTTGGTAGCTAATATGAATCTGGCAATCGTGTTTACAATTTAAGACATCTAAGACTACTTTACTCCTGATTTTAATATTCAGGGCAAAAATATCAAACAAAGTATAGTTGAAAATCAGTCTTAAAAATAAAATAGGTAGTTCTGGGTAACATGGAATAAGCACACTCCACCCCAAGTCTCCCACTGAATATAGCTGTAAAATGTGAGCAGAATGCATGGAGCAGATATTTAAGGACTCTGAAAAGTAAATAGTAGCAGGCAGATTGGAAAAGAAGATGGAATTTGAAGTGCCAGCTAACCAGCAGTGAGTCTCCCATTTGTCCTCTGCTGTCTCACAGCCAGGACTCAAGGAAGTCTAAAACCTACAACTAGGCACCAGAGCACAGAGAGAGCTTTAAGGAAGCTCTCTGGTTCTGGCTTAAGTTGTGGGAAAGAGAACTTGTAATGCTCAAAGGCAGTTGGGGAAATCCCCTGGTTTTCTTTTTCTTTTTTTGTTCTTTGTTCTCTAATGCTCCAGCCACCAAGCAATCTTCTCATGACAGTGGCAGCAGGAACAATGGCACCAAGGACCCACAGGCACCTAAAACTCTGATGGAGGATGATCTCTCTCCAGTTAGAGGCTGTGGTTTCAAGAAGATAGGGCAAACCACTGTTGCCGATTTTTCTCTTTGTCCTCCCTTGGTCACAAGTGCTCATATAGTTGTGGGAATTATGTGGTAGAACAGAGGAACCAGAGATCAAGCATTAATAGAGGACCAAAATTAGGAGCCCTAGGGAACTAGAAAGTACCAGATTGATCACAGAGAGGAAGGAACTCAGGAAAGCAACCCTGTAAACATATTTATGAACTCCTGGGTTCATCCTTAAGCTCATATGTATAGACTTATCCTAAACATATACCAAAGACCCTGTGAACTGAACTAAGACATAGATCATAGCCAAGGTCTTATACTAGCCACTGAGTGGGCCATAGAGGGACATATCTGAATACCACTGCAAAGGCATTGAAAATAGAACTGACATTGAAACCATAAGCCACAGAAGTCTCCTTGAAACTTGTAACTTGAACCCAGCGAGGTTGATGGCCTACTGAAACAAAAATATTAACCTTCTCCATGAGATTTAGATTAGACACAGTCTCATAATTTCACAATGTCCAGAATATAACCCCCAATTACTTGATATATGAAGAATTTGGAAAATTTTAACTCGCTCAGGAAATAACAATAAAAAAACACCAATGCCAAGAAGATGCAGATAGCAGATATAGAAATGCTCCAAGAGGTAAGGGCTAATACTCTTGAAACAAATGGAAAGCTAGAAAGTCTCAGAAAAGAAATAGAACCAATAAAGAAGAACCAAATGGAAATTTTAGAACTATAAAATGCAATAAATGTGGTGGACTTAATAGCAAATGGAGATAATAAGGAGTCAGTGAACTTGAAGAGAGATCATTAGAAAATATCCAATCTCAACATGAAAGAAAAAAATGAAACAAAATTATTTGTCCCAGAGACCTGCTAGACAATAACAAAAGGTCTAGTATTTGTGTCTTCGGAATCCCAAAAATAATGGCTGGAAACTTATGGCAAAATACATAAACCTCCATATTATAGAAGCTCAGCAAGTCCCCAAACAGATAAACCAGAAGAAATCTAGAGCTATTCACATCATAATCAAACTGTTGAAAAATAAAGACAAAGAAAAAATCTTGAAAGCAGCCAGAGAGCAACATTTTGAATGACAGTGGATTTTCTCACCACAAAGCATTGAGACTAGAAGGAAATGCCACAATATTCTTAAAGTGCTAAAATAAAAGCGTTGTCAACTGAAATTCTTTATCCAGTGAAAATGTATATCAGTAAATGAAAATGAAATAAAAGCATTTTTAGATGAAGGAAAATGAAGAGACCATCTTGCTCTCTGAAAGAATTACTGAAGGAAGTTCTTCAGATGGAAGAGAACTGAGAACAGAAGGAAATTTGGGACATTAAGAATGAAGGAAGAGCAATAGAAATGGTAAATATCCGGGTAAATATAATGGACTTTTTTTTCTTTTGAGATTTTTAATGTATATGTGATGGTTTAAAACAAAAATTATAATATTGCTCAGTAGGGGGTTTAATGCATGAAAATGCAATATATGAGACAACTATACCATAAAGGGGAGAGAGGGTAAAAGGTTTTGTTTTGTTTTGTTTTGTTTTGTTTTTGAGACAGAGTCTCGCTCTGTAGCCCAGGCTGAAGTGCAGTGGCCGGATCTCAGCTCACTGCAAGCTCCGCCTCCCGGGTTCACGCCATTCTCTGGCCTCAGCCTCCCGAGTAGCTGGGACTACAGGCGCCCACCACCTCACCCGGCTAGTTTTTTGTATTTCTTAGTAGAGACGGGGTTTCACCGTGTTAGCCAGGATGGTCTCGATCTCCTGACCTCGTGATCCACCCGTCTCGGCCTCCCAAAGTGCTGGGATTACAGGCTTGAGCCACCGCGCCCGGCCTGTTTTGTATGTGATAAGACTTATACATTCCACTTGAAATGGTAAAATATTGATTCTAAGTAGACTATGAAAACTTAAATATGTATATTATAATCTAGAGCTATTCAAAGAAATATACAAAGAAATATACAAAGAAAATATTCAAAGAAATATACAAAAGCTATTCAAAGAAAACTATTCAAAGAAATATACAAAAGCAAAATAGAGAGATTAAAATGGGATGCTAAAAAATGTTCAAATGGAAAATGAGAAAATTTAAAAAATCAGCCTGACCAACATGGAGCAACCCTGTCTCTACTAAAAATACAAAACTAGCCAAGTATGGTGGTGCGTGCCTGTAATCCCAGCTACTCAGGAGGCTGAGGCAGGAGAATCACTTGAACCCAGGAGAAAGAGGTTGCGGTGAGCTGAGTTCGCACCATTGCACTCCAGCCTGGGTAACAGAGTGAGACTCCGTCTCAAAAAAAAAAAAAAAATCAATTAAACAAGAAGCTGGTTCTTTGAAGAAAATAAAATTGGTAAGCCTCTAACAAGCCTGACAAAAATAAAAAGAGAATAGACACAACAAATCACCAATATCAAGAATTAAACAGGAGTATCCCTACAGATCTGAAAGCCATTATGAGAATAATAAAGGAATACTACAAACAATTTTACACTCAAAATTTGACAACCTAGAAGAAATGGGACAATTCTTTGAAAACCATAAACTACCAAAACTCAACCCAAATGAAACAGATCATCTGGATTAGCCCTATAACTACAATAAAATGGAATTAGTGATTTAAATGCTCCCAAAAAATAAATCTCCAGGCCTGTATGCTTTCATTGAAGAATTCTGCCAAACACTTGATAAAGGATTAATACCAATTTTTAAAAAATCTCTTCCAGAAAATAAAAGAGTAGAGAACTCTTCAACTTGTTTTATAAGGCTAGTATTACCTTTATACCAAGACCAAACAAAGACAGTGTATTAAAAAAGAAAAATACGGGTCAGTATCTCTCATAAACTTGAGCATGAAAATTCTCAAGAAAATTTAGCAAACAATGTAACAGTGTATAAAAGGAATTATACTTCATGACCAAGTGTGATTTATTTCAGATACTGAAAATATCAAATGGTTCAATATTTAAAAATCAGTGTAATCTAGGTCAGGTGCAGTGGTACATGGCTGTAATCCCAGCGCTTTGGGAGGCTGAGCCAGGAGGATCACCTGAGGCTGGGGTTGGAGACCAGCCTGGGCAATATAGCAAGACCCCATCTCTAAAACAAAATCGCGAGGTATGGTGGCATGTGCCTGTATTCCTAGCTACTCAGGAAGCTGAGGTGGGAGGATTGCTGAGCCCAGGAGTTTGAAGTTGCAGTGAGCTGCAGTTGCATCACTGCACGCTAGCCTGAGCAACAGAGCAAGACCCTGTCTCAAAAAGAAAACAAAAAAATATATAATCACTATATCAGAAGCTAAAAAAGACAAGCCATGTAATCACATCAATTGACACAGAAAAAGCATTGCACAAAGTCCAGCACACCTTCATGATAAAAACTCTCAGCAAGTTAGGAATAGCAGGTAATTACCTCAGTTTGACAAAGAACAATATAGGCCAGGCACAGTGGCTCACTCCTGTAATCCCAGCACCTTGGGAGGCCAAGGCAGGAGAGTCACTTGAGCCCAAGAGTTCAAGACCAGACTGGGCGATATGGCGAGACCCCATCTCTACAAGTTGCCTGTAGTCCCAGCAACTTGGGAGGTTGAGGTGGGAGGATCACTTGAGCCTGGGAGGTTGAGGCTGCAGTGAGCTGTGATCATGCCACTGCACTCCAGCCTGGGCAAAAGAGTGAAACCCTGTCTCGAAAAAAAAAAAAAACTACAAAAAACCTACACTTAATATCATGCTTAATGGTGAAAGACGGAATGCTTGTCCCTTAAGATAGGAACAAGACAAAAATATCTGCTCTCATTACTGTTATTCAACCTAGCATTAGAAGTTCTGGCCACTGCAATAGGCAAGAAAAAGAAATACACAGCACTCAGATTAGAAAGGAAGAAGGAAAACTATCTCTATTTGCAGATGTCGTGATCATCTTGGGATTTTCTACATAAAAAATCTTGGAATTTTCTACATAAAAGCAACTCCTAGAACTAAAACTAATAAATGAGTTGAGCAAGATTGTAGGATATAAGATCAACACACAAAAATTAATCACATTTCAATATACTAACAATGAACATTAACAATCAAAACAAAAATGAAAACCAATACCATTTTCAGTCACTCCAAAGAAATTGAACTGCTTAAGTATACCTCTAACAAAACCTGTACAGTGTCTGTGCTGAAAATTATAAAATGCTGACGAAAGAGATCAAATTAGACCCAAATAAATGGAGAGTTATACTGTGTTCATAGATTGAAAAGCTCAACAAAGTGAAAATGTCAGTTCCCCCAAGTTGATCTATTGTTTAATGAAATTTATATCAAAATCCCAGCATGCTTCTTTGTAGGTATAGACATGCTTATTCTAATATAGATAGATAGAGACAGAGAGACAGAGAGATAGACACAGATCCTAAAATAGCCAACAGCAATCTTAAAAAAGAACAATAAAATGGGAGAAATCATTATTCCCAATATAAAAACTTGTGTAGCTACAATCATCAAGACTATGTATCATTGGCAGAGGAAAAGATATATCAATCAATGGAATAGAATAGAGAAGACAGAAATAAACCCACACAAATATGCACAGTTGGTTTTTGACAAAGGTGAAAAATAATTCAATAAAAGCAAGATGCCCTTTTCAACAAATGGTACTGGAACAATCAGACATCCACAAGTGGAGAGGAAAAAAAAAAAAAAGCTTAACACAAACCTTACACCTTAATAAAAAAATTCACTCATAGACTTAAATATAAAATGTAAAATATAGGAGGATATATTCTGGATCTAGGGTTAGGCAAAGAGTTCTTAGACTTGAAACCAAAACTATGATCTATAAAAGAAAAAATCGATAAAGTAGATTTCATCAAAATTTTAAACTTTTGCTTTGTGAAATACTCTGTTAAAGATGAAAAGATAGTCGGATGTGGTGCCTCATATCTGTAATTCCAGCACTTTGGGAGGCCAAGGCAGGCACATCACCTGAGGTCAGGAGTTTGAGACCAGCCTGGCCAACGTGGTGAAACCTTGACTCTGAAAATAAATAAACAAATAAGATGAAAAGATAAGCTACAAAATGAGAAAATATTTGTAAACCACATATCCAACAAAGGACTAGTATCTAGTATCTAGAATATGTAAAGGACTCTCAAGACCCAACAGTATGTCATATGTTTAATATCTGTATATGTTATCAACCCAACACTATGTTGATACTATTTTTGTTTAAATGTCAATTATCTATTTACATATCAATTTATCTATGCAACACAAAAATAATAAACTTACATATATAGTTACCATTCAACAAAAACCCAACAGTAAAAAACAAGCAAACAACCCTGTTAGAAAATAGGCAAAAGACATAGATTTCACCAAATAATAACAAATACATGAAAATCAGCCATTAGGGAAATGCAAATTAAAACCACAATTAACTCTTGCTACCCATCTATTAGAATGGCTAAAATGAAAAATAGTGATAACACCAAATGTGGGTAAGTATGAGGAGAAACTGGATTACTCATACATTGCTGGTGGGAATGCATCATAGTACAGCTACTCTGGGAAGCAGTTTAGCAGTTTCTTAAAAAACTAAACATGCAGTTACTGTATGATCTAGCAGTTTCACATCTGGCCATTTATTCCAGAGAAATGAACACCTACATTCATATAAAAACCTGTATATGCAGCAACAGACACGTGAAAAAATGCTCATCATCACTCGCCATCAGAGAAATGCAAATCAAAACCACAATGAGATACTATCTCACCCCAGTTAGAATGGCAATCATTAAAAAATCAGGAAACAACAGGTGCTGGAGAGGATGTGGAGAAATAGGAACACTTTACACTGTTGGTGGGACTGTAAACTAGTTCATCCATTGTGGAAAACAGTGTGGCAATTCCTCAAGGATCTAGAACTAGAAATACCATTTGACTCAGCCATCCCATTACTGGGGATATACCCAAAGGATTATAAGTCATGCTGCTATAAAGACACATGCACACGTGTGTTTATTGCTGCACTATTCACAATAGCAAAGACTTGGAATCAACGCAAATGTCCATCAGTGACAGACTGGATTAAGAAAATGTGGCACATATACACCATGGAATACCACGCAGCCATAAAAAAGGATGAGTTCGTGTCCTTTGTAAGGGACATGGATGCAGCTGGAAACCATCATTCTCAGCAAACTATCGCAAGAACAGAAAACCAAACACCGCATGTTCTCACTCATAGGTGGGAATTGAACAGTGAGATCACTTGGACACAGGAAGGGGAACATCACACACCGGGTCCTATTGTGGGGAGGGGGTAGTGGGGAGGGATGGCATTAGGAGATATACCTAATGTAAATGACGAGTTGATGGGTACAGCACACCAACATGGCACATGTATACATATGTAACAAACCTGCACGTTGTGCACATGTACCCTAGAACTTAAAGTATAATAAAAAAATAAATAATAAAATAATAAAAAACCTGTATATGAATGTTTATAGCAACTTTATTTGTAATAACCAAAAACTGGAAACAATCCAGATGTCCTTCAGTGGGTGAATGGTTCACCTATGTCATAGAACACTACTCAACAATAAAAAGGAACAACCTGTTGATACACCCAGCAACTTGAATGAATTTCCAAAGGATTGCGCTGAATGGAAAAAAGCCAGTCTCAACAGGTTGCATACTGTATGATTTCATTTATATGATGTTCTTGAAAAGATAGAATTATAAAAACAAAGAACAGATTAGTGATTGCCAGAGGTTAGGATGGGGCTGGGGTTAGAAGGAAAGAGGTGAGTGTTTAGGAAAAGGCAACATGAGAGATCCTCGTGGTCATGGAACTATCTGTATCCTGACTGTGGTTGTGGATTTCATGAATCTCTTGTGTGAGAAAGTTACTAAACACACACATTGAGTACAAGTAAACACACACACCAAGTACAAGTAAACACACACACTGAGTACAAGTAAAACTAGGGGCATCGGAGTAAGATTTGTAGTTTCTATCAATGTCAGTATCCCGATTGTGATATTATACTATAGTGTTTCAAGATGTTATTGGGAGAAAAGGGGACATGGAATCTATCTCCCTATATTGCCTCTTACAACTACCTGTGAATCTAAAATTATCTTAAAAGTTCAACTAAATGAAAATAATGAGGGAAACAATGTAAGAGGAAAATACTGGAAGGGAAGAGAAAGGAGAAAAGGAGATTAGGAGGAAAGAAATGTTACAACTATTGGGTCTCAACATTGTACTACACAACTTTCATTTACATCAACTTACTTATTCTTATTACAACACTATGAAATAATATTATGCCCGCATTTTTCAGAGCTTTCAACCTGATCCTTCTGATCCAAATTTAATGTTCTTTCTGTACTATAATTCACTTCCTTTTGTATGAAAGAACTCTGGGCACGGGAGAAAGGGAACACATTGTAAAGAGAAACCTGTATCATCTTACAATAATTAATACTACTCAGGAGAATATTTTCATACTCAAATTTCTTCAGGACCATTTTAACCTCCTCATTCCTGATGCCATAGATCAGAAACTAAGCCAGGTACAACCCACCCCCCCATCTCTTCACACAGTAAACAAACAAACAACAAACCCCAAAATTTAAAGATGTAATGAAGTACAGAAATTCTAATATTTTCTTTCTTTAACTGGGTGGATCGTTCTGTACATCACATTTTGGAGACCAGTAACCTATTCCATGGTTTATAATTTTTGGTGAACTAAAACAGTTTTATATAAAGATCATATATTTTTTTTTTTAATACATTTTTGTTTTTCAGCATTAAAATCCAAGACTTGGTTGACTTAAAAGACATGTATGCTATACTCAGCCTGGATGAGGAAAATAAAGGTATTGATTTTTCTGAAGCAGATCGACATTTTATCATTCCAGTTACAGAGAATAAGGTTGTGTTCATTATTGTATGATTTGCATTCGTTGTAGGAGGATTTTTTTTTTTTTTTTTTTTTGAGATGGAGTCTCATTTTGTAGCTCAGGATGGAATGCAATGGCATGATCTCTGCTCACTGCAACCTCTACCTCCAAGGTTCAAGCTATTCTCCTGCCTCAGCCTCCCAAGTAGCTGGTATTACAGGCATGCGCCACCATGCCCAGCTAATTTTTGTATTTTTAGTAGAGACAGGGTTTCACCATGTTGGCCAAGCTAGTCTTGAACTCCTGACCTCGGGTGATCCGCCCACCTTGGCCTCCCAAAGTGCTGGGATTACAGGCGTGAGCCTCTGTGCCTGGCCAGAAATAAATTTTAATATTCTTCACTAGAGTTCCCTAAAATAGTCTCCTTATTTTAGTAATTATGTTGTCATACTGCTTGACTAGAAAGATATGTCTACTTTGACCCAGAGATTTATAGTGAATTTTATCCTAATTCTAATGTAAAGTATAAATTCTTATAGACAGTCATGACCCACATAATGACGATTCAGTCAACAATGGTCCACATACATGGTCCATATTTACTACTTTTTCTTTTTCTTTTTTTTTTTTTTTTTTTTTTTTTTGAGACAAGGTCTTGTTTTGTTGCTCAGGCTTACTGTACATTTTCTATGTTTAGATATGTTTTAATGTGCAAATACTGCTGTGTTACAGTTGCACAGTGTTCAGTACAGTAGCATGCCATACAGGCTTATAGCCTAGGAGCAATAGGCTCTACTATATAGCCTAGGTATGCAGTAAGCTGTTTCATCTAGGTTTGTGTAAGTACACTCTATGATGTTCACACAACAACAAAGTCACCTAATGACAGATTTCTCAGAACATGGTCCTGTTGTTAAGTGACACATAACTGTACTTTCCCTTTGAGCCACAGGGAATGAGCCAATGCTCATATTCTTATGCCAATCCATGGCACATTTCCTACTCTAAATAGAAACTACTTAAACTGGTAAGGAAGATATTTGAAAATTGTTATGTCTCTGGTAGCTCAAATGAAAATATTTGTTTGCTGCCTGCAACTATATATTGTTTTTGAATGATCATTTATTTTGTCGATTATTTCAGGATTGGGTACCTTGTCCTGGACTGATGATGGCCAGTTGCTAGCACTCTCTACCCAAAGGGGCTCACTTCATGTTTTCCTGACCAAGCTTCCTATACTTGGGGATGCCTGCAGCACAAGGATTGCCTATCTCACCTCCCTCCTTGAAGTCACCGTAGCCAACCCTATTGAAGGAGTATGAAAATGGTGTTATTTTTCTCTTATTTATTAATAAAATAAGTTTAGCAGTTGATTTATTACTATTTTTCTCTATATAGGAGCTACCAATCACAGTTTCTGTTGATGTGGAACCCAACTTTGTGGCAGTAGGTCTTTATCATCTGGCTGTAGGAATGAATAATCGAGCTTGGTTTTATGTCCTTGGAGAGAATGGCAAGTCTAAATCTAGTTGTTTATTCTTATCTGGCATATAATTTCTGTTCTTATTTGGTAAGCACTGGAAGTTTCTTTCAGGACCAAGTCTTTCACTCTTTTGTTCACATATCTCATTCTTAGCTTAAATGGTTTTGCAAGTCTTCTAAAAATTCACGTAATTTTTAGAAAGTTTTTATTCTTTACCTGTGTAGTGAAGGCAGCATAGCATAGTGGGTAGAGTATAAGCTTCAGAATTAGAGAGGCCCTGGATTTAATTTCCCTTTCTGCCTCGGTTAGTTAAGTGACTATAGACAAATCACTTTGCGCTTGTGAGCCTTACTCATCTAGAAAATGAGGATACTTCTACTTTAATGGATCATGAGGAAGATTAAATAAAATAAAATGTGTGATCTCACTTGGCACAGTGACTGTTTTAAGCACTCCTAAACCTAGTGGGTACTTAATAAATGTTAGTTCTGTCGCCCCTTTTATGCCTTGAATAATAGCTACTAGCATGTGAGGAAAACCTTGTTTTGTTTTTTCTTCCCCTTCTTCCTCCCCATCACCTTTCCCCAATTCTAGGTCAGGTAACCCTCAGGAATAGAACAAACCTGAAAATTAACTGGTTAAACAGAAACACCATTAAGTTTATTGCCACTTAAGGTTTAATTCTTAATTGTTTTGCATGTGATTTTATTTTCTATTACTTTGTTTCATGTAAACCATAATGGAATGCCTGAAGGCAAATTTATATGGCAACTAAGATTAAAATGAAATTTAATAAGATTCAATTTAATCATTTAATCATTTAAGATTAAAATGAAATTTTAAGTTCAGAATATTTTTGCAAAAGCACACCTTTTAAAATTATATGCAAGTATGTATGAAATAGTTTTACCAATATTTTAATGTGTTGGTTTTTAAAAATTGCTACAGCTGTGAAAAAATGGAAAGATATGGAGTATCTGGGAACAGTAGCCAGTATTTGCCTTCATTCTGACTATGCTGCTGCACTTTTTGAAGGCAAAGTCCAGTTACATTTGGTAAGTATAATTTTGATGTCCTGGAGACATGCTAAGTTAAGTTATGATGAACAGCCTAATGTCTGATTATCAAGAATATTGGTCAGGAAGCAAGGATGTACAGACTAACTAGAAAGTCAGGTGTGAGTAAAGGATTAACAAAACCCTTCCCCTTCTATATGAGAAGTTCTATTGACTTTCTAACCCTGTTCCCCAAAAACCTGATAAATATCAACAGTGCTACTCACAACATAGCCTTTAGCAAAAATAATAATGATAATAATTACCCTGTTGGTAAATTGCAACTAGAAGGAACTATACACGAACCATAAAAACCTGATGGGAATGCCATACCTTTGGACTTCCTGGAAGGTGCTGACTCATATTTGGGCATTATGTGTGTGGGGGTCTTTGAAACCATGCCTGCTGAGTTGTTCAAGAGATGTTGGCACCTGTGAAGAGGGGGCTTCTAAGTCAGGGTATTTCTCACATCTGTTTCATGGCTCTTCATGGAAGACAAAGAGATTAGCAATTAGATAGCTGCAGAGCCTGCAGTAAAGACTGTTCACACTAAGAGGGACGTCTGTGCTACCTTGCTGGCAAGCTGTGGTTCCTGTCTGATTGCTTTCTGACTAAACTGACCTCTGGTAGTCTTGGGAGTCTGAATGTTTAGTTGAACTTGAGAAAAAGACACCCCTAGATGTTGTATAGCAGGTTTACTCAAATAAATCTGTGAGCCATTATTATTCTTTACATTTTAGATAGAAAGTGAAATCTTGGATGCTCAAGAAGAACGTGAGACTCGGCTTTTCCCAGCAGTGGATGATAAGTGCCGTATCTTATGCCATGCCTTAACTAGTGATTTCCTCATCTATGGTACAGATGTATGTGTCACCTTCTTTATTAGAGAACATTGGGAATTTCTAATTTTTACTTTGTGATCTCGGTCATTTCCTTCTCCTACCAGCCTTTTTTCTATATTGAATCCAATACAATTACTGAAGTTATCTGTGATTAATTATATACATTCATGTGTCTCTTAGCAATGGAGATACATTCTGAGAAACATGTCGTTGGGCAAGTTCGTCATTGTGTAGATGTCATGGAGTGTGCTTACAGGAACCTAGGTGGTACAGCCCACTACACACCTAGCCTGTGTGGTAGCGCCTATTGCTTCTAGGCTACAAACCAGTACAGCATGTGACTATACTGAACGCTCTAGGCAATTGTAACACAATTGTATCTAAACATAGAAAAGGTAC
Source organism: Chlorocebus sabaeus (assembly GCF_047675955.1). NCBI lineage: Eukaryota > Metazoa > Chordata > Mammalia > Primates > Cercopithecidae > Chlorocebus > Chlorocebus sabaeus. Next base: position 11,555,380 of record NC_132930.1, on the reverse strand, counting down.
CGTAAACATGTGATATAAAATATTTAAAACAGCACGCCTGTATAGGGCACTTACCATGACAGGAGCTTGCAGGACTGGAAATGGCTCTGGGTGAGTGAGTGAGTGGTGAGTGACTGTGAAGGCCTGCGGCATTACTGTACACTACCATGGATTTTATCAACACTGTGTACTTAGGGACACTAAATTTATTTAAAATTTTTTTCTTCAATAATAACCTTATCTCACTATAACTTTTTTACTTTATAAGCTTTTAAATTTTTAAAAACTTTTTGACTCTTTTGTAGTAACACTTAGCTTAGTAACGCTTAAACACTTGACTCTTTTGTAGTAGCACTTAGTTTGTTAACAAACACATTGTATAGTTATACAAAATATTTTCTTAAAAAATATTATATCCTATTCTATAAGCCTTTCTCTATTTTTCACTTTTTTTAACTTTTAAACTTTTTATAAAAACTAAGACACAAACACACACATTAGTGCAGGCCAGCATAGCATCAAGATCATCAGTATCACTGTCTCCCACCTCCGCATCTTGTCCCACTGGAAGGTTTTCAGCGGGAATAACATGCATGGAACTCTCATCTCCTATGATAACAGTGCCTTCAGGATACCTCCTGAAGGACCTGGTTGAGCCTGTTTTACAGTTAACTTTTTTTAAATAAATAGGAGTACACTCTAAAATAACAATAAAAAGTATAGTATAATAAATATATAAACCAGTAACAGTCATTTATTATCATTATCAAGTATTATGTGCTACACATAATTATATGCGCTATATTTTTATATAACTGGCAGCACACGAGGTTTGTTTACACCAGCATCACCACAAACTTATGAGTAGTGACTTATGCTTTGACATTATGACAGTCACAATGTCACTAGGCAATAAGAATTTTTCACCTCCATCCTGATCTTATGGGACTATCATCATATACACAGTCCATCGCTGACCAAAACCTTATGTGGTGAATGACTGTACATGTATAGAACACGTAGGTGGCATGATTTGTTAATGTCAGTGCTTTTGTGATTTTAAGCAATTTTGATGGCCTAGTGAAAAGCTCAGACTTTGGAGCCTAGCAAATCTGGGCTCAAACACCAGTTCTATTACTTGCTAGCTGGTGCTTAACCCCTCCAAGCATCATTTTCCCTATCTGGGTACCTTAAGGATTTAATTTGGTGATGAGCGTAGACAATTCAACTTCAAATCTCTAATGCCTGTATTTAGTAGGCATTCAGCAAATATTAAAATTAATTGAATATTGAGAATCTGACTTCAATTTATTCATCCTTTGAACCATAGGTACCCTATATCTCCAAATACATTACATTAGCCACATGCACATAAAACAGTTATAGCATCTTATATTTGTAAAACAGTTTTCACAGATTTTTCAAAGTATGCCATACCTGTTACTTTGATCAGTCTGTAAAAGAAGTAAGGTTGGTAGAAAATGCATTATTTTCCACTTCAGCAAAATATTGGCCGGGTGCAGTGGCTCCCACCTAAAATCCCAGCATTTTGGGAGGCCGAGGCGGGTGGATCGCTTGAGCTCAGGAGTTCGAGACCAACCTGAGCAACGTGGCGAGACCCCCATCTCTAATAAAAATACAAAAAAATAGCCAGACGTGGTGGTGTGTGCCTGTGCTCCCAGCTACTCAGGAGGCTGAGATGGGAAGATCACTTGAGCCCTGGGGGTGGAGGTTGCCAGTGAGCTGAGATCATGCCACTACACTCCAGCCTGGGTAACAGAGCAAGACCCCATATGAAAAACAAAAAACAACAGCAGCAAAGAAAAAGTTATTTACTATTTTAAAAGTTTCCACTTTTTCACATGAAATTATCATTACCATTATTATTTTTTAGAGACAGGGTCTCACTCTGTCACCCAAGCTGGAGTACAGCAGCACGATCATAGCTTACTACAATCTCGACCTCCTGGGCTCAAGCAATCCTCCTGCCTCATCCTTCTGAGTAGCTGGGACTACAGGTGCATGCCACCATGTCCTGCTAATTTTTAGTTTTTAATTTTTTTCTTTTTTCTTTTTTTTTTTAAGAAATGGACCTCCTTGAAAATTTTTTGTTTATTTGTTTTGAGACGGAGTCTCACTCTGTCACCCAGGCTAGAATGCAGTGGTGCAATCTTGGCTCACTCCAACCTCCACCTCCTGGGTTCAAGCAGTACTCTGCCTCAGCCTTCCTAGTAGCTGGGATTACGGGCACCCACCACCACACTCAGCTAATTTTTGTATTTTTAGTAGATACGGGGTTTCACCGTCTTGGCCAGGCTGGTCTTGAACTCCTGACCTCATGATCCACCTGCCTCAGCCTCCCAAAGTGCTGGGATTACAGGTGTGAGCCACTGTGCCCAGCCAAAATATTTTTTTATAGTTCTTTTTGTTTATTTATTTATTTTAGAAACCTGCTAATTAATGTGGGTTTTTTTGGTTTTTTTGTTTGTTTGTTTTTTGTTTTGGTAGAGACTGGATCTCACTGTGTTGCTCAGGCTGGTCTTGAACTCCTAACTTCAAATGATCCTCCTCCCTTGGCCTCCCAAAATGTGGGAATTACAGGCATGGGCCACAGGTGCCTAACCTAAATTATTTTTTTGAAAGAACATGTTTTAAACCATGCTTGTTGCTATATGAGAGACTTTTTAAAATTTAAATTTGACCAAAACTAGTAAGTCTTTGAGATAATATACATCAGTAAGGTAGGTCTCATATATCAGGTAATTTGGTGATATGGAAAAATAAAGAACAGGAAATTTGTATGACGCTAATAGTTTATAGATCCTTGATCTCACTTATTTTATCTCATCTATAAAATACACAGGGAAATTTTCAGGAGGAAGATACTGAAGATTGAGAGGCTAGCAAGTCTGTAGCAAACTGGAACTTAAACTAAGATTTCCTGATGGAAAATCTACTCTTTCCACTATGCCACAGTACTTTTGGAATAAGTGTAGTAGTCTGTTCATTAAGCAGCAACTATTCCAGTTTCTTTCTTGAGTAATTCAGAAAATATCATGGTTTTTGGCAGCTTTATTGAAGTTTCATTGATATGCAAGAAAAATGCACTATTAAAGTATACAATTTGGACGGGCACGGTGGCTCATGCCTGTAATCCCAGCACTTTGGGAGGCCAAGACAGGCGGATTGCCTGAGCTCAGGAGTTTGAGGCCAGCTTGGATGACATGGTAAAATCCCGTTTGTACTAAAAATACAAAAATTAGCTGGGCTTAATGGCGCACGCCTGTAGTCCCAGCTACTCGGGAGGCTGAGGCAGGAGAATCACTTGAGCCTGGGAGGTGGAGGTTGCAGTGAGCTGAGATCGCACCACTGCACACAGCCTAGGTGGCAGAGCAAGACTCTGTCTCCAAAAAAACAAATAAATTAAAAAGTGTACAATTTGATAGGTTTTGACATATGTATACACCCATGAAACACCATCACTTCAGTGACAATAGTGAACATGGCCAGGTGCTGTGGCTCATGGCTGTAATCCCAACACTGGGAGGCCGAGGTGGGCAGATCACTTGAGGTCAGGAGTTCGAGGCCAGCCTGACCAACATGGTGAAACCCTGTCTCTATTAAAAACACAAAAATTAACTGGGCATGGTGGCGCATGCCTGTAATCCCAGCTACTCGGGAGGCTGAGGCAGGAGAATCGATTGATCCCGGGAGGCAGATCCACCCACCCATTAAAGAGTGGGCTGGGCCGGGTGCCGTGGCTCGCACCTGTAATCCCAGCACTTTGGGAGGCTGAGGCAGGCGGATCACGAGGTCAGCAGATTGAGACCATCCTGGCTAACATGGTGAAACCCCTCTCAAAGTGCTGGGATTACGGGCGAGAGCCACTGTGCCCAGCTTTTCCCGTTGTATTTATTTTCTTGAGTCTGTACCTTTCACATATACTAAATATTATTCTTAGTCGCTTCATCAAAAACATGACATTTTTTCTCTTAAAATTAGGATGTATGTTTAATTTAAATGTTGAAAGTTAGTATTTTCTTGACTACCTTTTATATTTTCATGACTGAATTTTTTTTTTTAGACTGGTGTCGTTCAGTATTTCTACATTGAAGACTGGCAATTCGTTAATGATTATCGACATCCTGTCAGTGTGAAAAAGATTTTTCCCGACCCAAATGGGACCAGATTAGTTTTCATTGATGAAAAAAGTGATGGATTTGTTTACTGTCCAGTAAGTCTAGAACATTTTTAAATGTTTATTTTTTGAAATGCAATATAGGGGGGAAAAAGTGTGTTTAAAGCATATCTCATGTAAAATTTTCTATTAATTAGTGCCAAGGATTGTAGTTATTCGCTATCATCTTCATATCATGTTTATGATAGATTTCTTATGACTATATCAAGACAACCTTTTCCGTTATTCTGTCATTTTTCATAGTGGCCATCCCAGAAAGATTTTTAATGGGAAAAAATAGTTATTATATCCTATACCACTTTCAACCTTATCGTATACTTACTGCACAATACAATAATTATAGTATATCTTCCTGTACGTGACTTTTCTCTCCCAATAGGCAGTGAGCTTATCTGTCCTTTCTGCTCACCTCAGTTGATTTTTCTCTTTCCTTAAAGATCCTGAGCACAAGGAACAGGTATTTCTGTATTAGATGAATAAAAATGGATGAGCCCATTTTAAAAATCAGCGACTCATATTTTTAAACATCCTTAACTTTTTTGAAAATAGATTTAGAAAAAAGGAGATGTGCCTTTACATTAGTTACTATAATTGGATTTTTCATTTACTTTTTATATCCTGTTAATAGTTTGCTATGTTCTTGGTCAAATTCACATAAACTACAGCTGCTTGTGGACCCATCCTTAATACTGTTTCCAGGTCCCTAGGTCTCACTGTGGTGTCCCCTCAATGTAAACAGCCTGCTCCTCACTGCTACACTTCGCTTGATACAAAGACTTACTTCCTCCCCATGCCCACCCCTTCTTCCTTTCCTTTCCCTTCCCTTCTCTTCCCTTCCTTTCCTTCTCTTCTCTTTTTCTTTTCTTTTCTTTCTTTATTTGACAAATATAATGAATTTCCATGAATGTACCTGGATTATCTGTGCCAAATTCCTAATTTGCTAGTTCTTACTCAATGCACTCCTCCCCCAATTGCAAAGCAAATAAGGAAGGATGAATGACATAAATGAAGATAAACCTCGAGTTCCCTCTACTTAATATGGAAATTCCACCTTGTATAGGTTTCCTTTCTATAACAGGGAACTAATTAGAGCTGCCTTGAATTTCCCCCGTGTGGGTTCACCACAGTTAGAAACTGTGGCTTAGACAGAATAGACAAGAGAGTAGGAGGGTAAATCAGGTGTCTGTCAGGAGTTAAAGTCAAAAATAGGGTGTGGCTGCTAGGAAAGGGTAAGGAGTAAGGTCAGCCCTTAAACAAGGTGATTTCATTCATTTTTACTTTCTCCATTTACAGTTCTCTTTTTCTTGATAATTTCTGTTAAAGAGCTCTCACTTTGATTGGATTTCCAGTTTTCCTGTCTGTCTAAGATGGAGACAGTTCTAGTACCTACTTTGTAGGGTTGTTAAATAAAAAGTTAATAGGATGATGCATGTAAGCTTTTAGTACAGTGTTAGCCACATAATAAGCACTCAACAAATAGTTACCTTTTTTAAAAAAAGTTCAACCACTAGTCCAGTGGCACTGATGTGCTCATCTATACAAAGTGAGCATCAGTATAACATAGACTAACATGGGTTAGAAGCAGAGACTCAGGAGCCAGACTGCCTGGGTTCAAATACTGGCCATCAACCTACTAGCTGTGTGACTTTGGGCAGATTTCCCTGTACTTCAGTTTCTTCATCTGTAAAATGGAAATAATAATAGTACCTGTCTTTTAGAGTATAAGGTTAGCATGAAATGAAGTAATTAGTACAATATCTTGTAAGTAGCACTGTCCAATGGAAATATAATGTGAACCACATATATAATTAAAAATTTTATATTAGCTACTTTTTTAAAAGATAAAAAACAAACAGGTGAAATTAATTTTAATATATTTAATTAAACCCTTGAGGAATCGCCATACTGTCTTCCACAATGGTTGAACAAATTTACATTCCCACTAACAGTGTAAAAGCATTCCTCTTTCTCCTCAGCCTTGCCAGCATCTGTTGTTTCTTGACTTAATAATCGCCATTCTGACTGGTATGCAATGGTATCTCAATATTATCATTTCAATGTGTAATTGAATATAAAAAAAAGTAATGAGATATTTTACAATCTTTTTTTCATGCGAACTCTCTGAGTGTGTAGTTTACACTTAAACATAACTCAATTCGGACTTGGCATATTTCAGTGCTTAATAGATACATCTGGCTACATGTAGATATTATAATAGCAACTACTATATTAAATAGCACAGCTTTGTAGTATTACTTATTATTTTCAGGGATTTTATATTTCATTTTTATTTTGAGAGTAGGAGGAGGCAGATATTTTTCAGTTCCCTATTCAGGATATATATAAGCCTATCTGCCTGCGTTCACAGGACTTATATGGACTGATTTTTATAAATAGCTTATTTAGTATAATATTACAGTCAGCTCACCCTATCTGTGGGTTCCTCATCTACGGATTCAACCAACTGTGGATCAAAAATATTCAGAGGAAAAATGGATGGCTTTGTCTACGCTAAACCTGTGCAGAAAATTTTTCTTATCTATATTCCCAATACAGTATGACAATTTACATGGTGTTTATGTTGTATTAGGTATTATAAGTAAACTAGAGATGATTTAAAGTATAAGGGAGGGTGTACACAGGTTATACACATATTACACCATTTTATGGGTCAGGGATTTGGGCATCTGTGGGTTTTACTATCCGTAGGAGATCCTGGAACCCATCCCTCATGGATATTGGGGGATGACTGTATATTTATATTTGTTGATATGCATTTTAGAGAAGTCTTTTGAAATAAAGCATCCCCAGTGTAATTTACTTCAATCATGTGAATTAATTTGTTTCTTAATACCCAATATTATCAAATACTCAGTATTATGAAAAATTTCTAAACACAAGTACAAGTGTGTTCGTAGTTTAAATTTCTGTCATCTTGAGCAGCTTTAATTTTTTTTCCTTAAGCTGAAGCTTTGTGTCTAGACTCGTGCGTTCTCCTACAATTTTGCCAGATTTTAGATCAAACCTTGGATTTTCCAAATAACTATAGTTTTTTCAAGCCAGACCTAGGATAAGAATGGAAAAAGAAACTTTCTTTCCTGTTGTTGTTGGAGTGATGTTAGGTTGAATATGACTTAGCTAAGCCAGCTAAGGCTGCAAACAGGCTTCTACCACGGCAAATGATAATGATTTAAGTACAGACTTGGGGCAAATCTGTAAATCTTATTTTGTAGGTTAATGACACTACCTATGAGATTCCAGATTTTTCACCAACCATTAAAGGTGTTCTTTGGGAAAACTGGCCAATGGATAAAGGTGTATTTATTGCTTATGATGATGATAAGGTGTACACTTATGTCTTTCACAAGGACACTATACAAGGTACTAAACCCCTTTTGTGTATATTTGCTGACAAATGAATTTCCCCATTGCAGTAAAATTAAAACATGCCTTTCTGATTTTTGTGCTGAGTATTAGCTTTCAGCATTGAGATGTCTGTTTTATAATGTAGGAGCCAAGGTTATTTTGGCTGGTAGCACCAAAGTTCCTTTTGCTCATAAACCTTTGCTGCTATATAATGGAGAGTTGACCTGCCAAACACAGAGTGGAAAAGTAAACAACATCTACCTTAGCACCTATGGCTTTCTCAGCAACTTCAAAGATACGGGGCCTGACGAACTGAGACCAGTGCTGGCACAGAATTTAATGCTAAAAAGGTAGGCTTTCAGACACTTCTTTTGGAACTTCTCGTTTGCTTTTGTGATTTTAAAGGTCAAATCCTATAATTATGTTATCTTATTTTATTGCTTTATTCTTTCTCCTTGCAAGAATATTTTTTATTTTTTGTAAATGTAGAAATATAAGTGCAGTTGTGCTACATGGATGTAGTGCATATGGTGAAGTCTGGGCTTTTAATGTGCCCATCACCAGAATAGTGAACACTGTACCCAGTAGGTAGTATTTTATCCCTCAACCCCGTCTCACCGTCCCACCTTTTGGAGTTTCCAGTGTCTCTTATTCCACCTGTATGTCCGTGTGTACCCATTGTTTATCTCCCACTTCTAAGTGAGAACGTGCAGTTTTTGACTTTGGGGTATTTCACTTAGGATAATGACCTCGAATTCCATCCATATTGCTGCAAAAGACATGATTTCATTTTTAACGGCTGAGTAGTATTCCATGTTGTGTATGTCTGTATATACACACCACGTTTTAAAATCCAGTCATCTGTTGATGGACACTTAGTTGATTCCATGACTTTGCTATTGTGAATAGTGCTGCAGCAAACATATGAGTGCAGGTGTCTTTTTGATAAAATGTCAAATCCTATTCAATAGATGGAGGTAACAGCACTTCCCTTGTTCATTTCACAGGGGTATTGTGAGGCTCAGATAAGATAGTAAGCTGTTTTTATTATGAGTACTTTATTATAAGAAAGCCCGTAAGAACAAAACAGTTTCTAAGCTTCCAAAGAGCCCAGTTATTGTGAAATCCTAATAAACCTAATTATGTCAACAATATCTTGATTTCATCATAATGAAGTTTGATTTTTGCTTTGCTTGTAATTTCCTTTTCCTGTTTTTTTCTCTTATCTCCTAGAGCCACCGTGAATTTCCTCTGACATTCTAATTCTTCTGAGCCTCTCTTAAATGTGCTGTTTATTGGGGTCTCATGAGTTTCCTTCTCTTCTTACTCTAATTATTCTTCCTGAGTGAATCTCCCCTGCTTAACATGGCTCAACATACCACCCATATGAAGTTGACTTTAAAATCTGTGTCTTTATCTTAAACCTGTACTTACAACTACCTTCCAGTCATATGTACTTGGAAGTCCATGAGCTCTTCAAACTTGCCCTTTCTAAAACTGAACTCATCAATTTCCACAGACCCCTGTTTTCCCTCACTCTAATCACACATGCACATGCCTTAACACACACATACACCGGCTCCTTTCCTTCTCCTGTGTTCTCTTGTCTTTACCCAGGCCCTCACTTGGAATAACGTGTAATGTAACTCTCCACTTCCTAACTGCTGTGTCTGCCAGTAGCCTTATAACGATCTCATCTGTTCTCCACACACTTTTGAAAATGTGATTTGATCCCCTCATTTCCCTGCTCAAGATACTTCAGCGACTTCCTATTGCTTTTACAAACAAATCCAAATTCCTGGGGGACCTCCATGACCTACTAGGCACTTCATGATTTAAGACCAGCTCAGCTGTTTCCACTCAACTCCCTCTCTGTTCCACTGGCTGCTGAAATTGCATATATTTCATGATTCTTCCTGGAGTGCCCTTTCCCTATCTCTGAATGTAGTAACCCCTCTTTCTTTACCCATCAGAAATTAGTGGAGCCATCTCCTGCTCCAGGGAGCCTTCCCCGACTTCCCCACCACCACAGGCAGTCCTGCTTGGGGTCTTTCTGATGTGTTGCCTCAGAGCCAGGACGCAGTACACAGTGGTTAAGAGCATGACGCCACCTATCTCTGTGTGCCTTGGGCTAGTCTTTTAACATCTGTAAGCCTCACTTTCCTAATCTTTAAAGGAAAAATAATAATAATACTTAGTGGATACTGTTATTAGGGTAAGGGAATTTATGCAAAAGACTTAGCACCAAGAGTTATCTATTGTAAGTACTCAGTTACTTCTGTCAAACTGTGTTATAGTCATTTGTTTCCTTATCTGTCTCTTCCACCTTCCCCAATTGTGACTGCCTTAAGGACAGCAACTGTGGTTGATTTTTGTGTCATGTTTCCAAGCACATAAGAGGAGCTTAGTAAATGTGTGTTGGATGGAAAAATGAATAGGTGAATAGATAAATGGATAAATGAATAGATAGATGAATGTAATATATTCACTCATGTAGAGGTTCCACCAAAAGTTTAATTGGCATTTATGTTCATGTTTTAAACCAGAGATCTGAAAACCTTTTCTGTTATGGTCCAAATGGTAAATATTTCAAGCTTTAAGGGCCATAGGGTCTCTATCACAGCTACTCAGGCTGGCTGTTGTAGCCGGAAAGTGGCCACAGACAATCCATTAAAGAGTGGGCTGGGCCGGGTGCGGTGGCACACACCTGTAATCCCAGCACTTTGGGAGGCCGAGGCGGGTGGATCACCAGGTCAGCAGATCAAGACCATCCTGCCTAACATGGTGAAACCCCATCTCTACTAAAAATACAAAAAATTAGCTGGCGTGGTGGTGCGCACCTGTAGTCCCAGCTACTCAGGAGGCTGAGGCAGGAGAATAACAAAGCGGGGAGGCCGAGGTTGCAGTTAAGTGAGATTGCGCCACTGCACTGCACCCTGAGCAACAGAGTGAGACTCTGTCTTCAAAAAAAAAAAAAAAGAGTGCACTGATGAGTGACTTTGTTCCACTCAAGCTGTATTTTCAAAATAGCATCTGACTAGATTTGGCCCATGAGCCATAGTTTGCTGACCCCTGTTTTAAACTTCTAAATTTATAGGAATAGAATACTAATTTTATTAAACTTATGGAGAACAAAAATAATATTCATCTATGTGTGAAATAAAAAGAAATAAATGAATAGAATTAGTTTAGTTGTTAATTGAGTAGACTGATTACAGAGTAGATTCAGATTAATAAAAGAAATTCAGGGAAAAACATTTATCTGCACAAAAAAGGAAGAAAGCTTAAGTGTCTTTTCATTACTTGCAAATGACAATTACAGGTTAAGAAATGTTTTAGACAGTTTATCTGGGGCACACTATTAGATAACATGTAGTCTGAAAATTGCCTAACGTGGCAAGTGGAGCGTTCTGATTAAGCTTATGTACTTACATCCCAGGTTTTCTGATGCTTGGGAAATGTGCAGGATTCTGAATGATGAGGCTGCCTGGAATGAGTTGGCCAGAGCTTGTCTACATCACATGGAAGTGGAGTTTGCAATCCGTGTTTATCGGAGAATTGGAAATGTTGGCATGGTGATGTCCTTGGAACAAATAAAGGTAAACAGCATGTTATAGAATTATCAAGTAAGTTAAGATTTAAATGCTATTTTAAGTTAAATACAGTCTAAACTTTTTCCGTTTAATCTTACCTAACTCTTAAACAAGTGAATCGATAGAATATTACCACTTCTAATGATCAAAGTCCTTAAAAAAAAAAAAAGTTAAACTCTTACATTTTTTTCTCATCAAAATTGCTTTTATTTGTAGGGAATAGAGGACTACAATCTTTTGGCAGGACACCTTGCCATGTTTACCAACGATTATAACCTGGCTCAGGACCTGTACCTTGCATCCAGCTGTCCTATTGCTGCCCTGGAGGTATAGCAGCAAATAAGAATGGAAATTGTGTAAGAGGTATCCAGTGGGGAAATGGGGGGAAAAAAAATGGGGCCTGGCACAGTGGCTCACGCCTCTAATCCCAGCACTTTGGGAGGCCAAGGTAGGTGGATCACCTGAGGTCAGAAGTTTGAGACCAGCTGACCAATATGATGAAACCTCATCTCAACTAAAAATACAAAAATTAGCCGGACGTGGTGGCATGTGCCTGTAATCCCAGCTACTCAGGAGGGTGAGACAGGAGAACTGCTTGAACCTGGGAAGTAGAGGTTGCAGTGAGCCTGTAATCCCAGCTACTTGGAGGCTGGGGAAGGAGAATCGCTTGAACCTATGAGGCAGAGGTTGCAGTGAGCCAAGATTGCACCACTGCACTCCAGCCTGGGTGACAGAGGGAGACTCTGTCTAAAAAAAAAAAAAAAAAAAAAAAAAAAAAGGAAAGAACATAATATGCAAAGGAGGATCACCCCTTCTATCTAATTAAAATTTCTCAGCACAGACACTATATGCCTTCCCCCTCCTAAAATTCAAGCATGTCAGTTTAAGAACCCCTGAGTACTCATTAATTATAATATTTTTTATTAAAATCATAATTCAAAAATATGTTTATTCTGCATTTTGTGGAGGCACAAAATGCATGGTATTACAACATTACTAATTGAAATCTAAGTGTGTCCAAAGAGAACAGATTGTGTAAATTACAAAAACGTATACAAGGAAAAATATCATCATATATTGAGTGCTTACGTGGGCCAGGCACTTTTCTAAGCACTTGACATGTATTAACTCATTAAACCCTCACAACGATCCTATGAGATAGGATTGGTTTTTTCTCTGTTTTCCAGATGGGAAAACCGAGGCACATTTATCCTTATTGTGTGAAATTCTGTTGTGTATTAAGAGGTGAGCTAAGGACTAGTGTACCATCACTGGTTTCCCAGAGGTGAGCATTGCAGGAGAGGGCCTAGAGCAGGATGAAGGGCCTAGTTAGTTCAAGGGCAGGGAAGAAGGGAAGCGTGGCCATATAGACTTGCAGTGAGGAGCGCAGACTTCACAGTCAGACATGTCTGGGTTCAAATTCCAGCTCTGTGTAAGCTTGGACATGTTATTTAACCTTTCTGAGCCCTAGATCCTATTTCTTTAAAGTAGGAAGGATAATATCTAGTTCACGGGATATTTGTAAAGATTTAAAAATGAGAACGAGATCTTTTAGCACAGTGCGTGATCAATAGTAAAGACATATCATTAGCTGTTGTAATCATTAATATTATTTCACCTAAAACTTTCATTTCTACAACTATGTAAAAGAGGTTGTTTTGGAAGCATTTGTTATTAATTTTACAGCTTTCCTTTTACAAATCATTCTATAGCAAATTTTAATTTTTAAATTTTAAGTGAACTAAATTAACTTTAAGAAAAATGTAGGTAATTTTACAGTATTATTTAAGATAATTGGGACACCCTGAGAAGTTTTCTTAACACCCTGAGAAAGAAAGTTTTCTTTTCACCCTGAGAAACTTGGATTAGTACTCACTGAAATGGGAATATGGCTGCGATGACTGAGGTCTCAACTCTCCTGCATTTAACTGTGGGCACTGGTCATGTGCGGCTAGACTTGGAAAGAATTTGATGTAATGGATTGATAATGGAGAGGGGTGATTACTCTTTAACCTCAGTTTGAAAGCTGATGAGTTAACCAGGTGAAAAGTTCAGAGGCAGAGCCCTGCTGCCCAGCTCCGTCGTGCACCAGTTGTGTAACCTTATGTACAGAGGAGCCTCTCTGCCTCAAGTTTCTGGATCTCTAAAATGGATACAAGAAAGTGTTAATACATTGCAAAAGGGTAGTCGTGAAAGATAAATAAGCTAATCCCCTAGAACAGTATCTGGCAGATAATGACACTTGAAAAATGTTAGCTATTATTGTTTGGAAAGTATGAATAAAGTGAGGAATGAACTTTGAAAGATTCTTTAATGATTAGTTTATATTTACAATTATGTACCAGGCAGAGATAAAAGACCACAGGAACTAGGAAGAAAGATATATTTACATTTTAGTTACATTTGCTATTACTCGTGTTGTGATACAGCTTCAGATTTTCTGAGAAAAACATACCAATTCCTATAGCAAAGTGTTCTCAACTTTTTAAAATCACTACCTTCTAAAAATAAAAATTAACTTTAATTGATTACATTAATTTAATTTGATTACTCCCTGCTGAGAAAAATTAAATACTAAGGACTAAGATTTTGTTAGATAAGATTGAGTTTTGGAGGGCCACAAACCATTGTAATAGCTAAGATTTTTTTGCCCCTCCAAGAATCAGTTTTTGCCTTCTTCAGGGCTCTGTCAACCCTATTGAGAATGCATGCTATAGTAATATATTATCATTGTAAACATCAAGTTTCATTATTTAAACAAAAAGGTTTTGTAATTAGTTTTATTAAAACTAGCTCTTGGTGGTAACTTTGCAAAATAATTTTGCTCATTTAAAGTTAAGGTCTTTCTCTTCTTAACAGATGAGAAGGGATTTACAGCATTGGGACAGTGCTCTACAACTGGCAAAGCGTTTGGCCCCAGATCAGATTCCTTTTATATCAAAAGAATATGCTATTCAGCTTGAATTCGCGTAAGTCTTTGTTTTTATACTTTTCAGTCAGTAGCCAATGACTGCAAATATCTTTAGTTTGAAACTTCCATTAATGATAAGGCCCTCCATTGATTTAATAATTTTTTTAGAGAAAAAATACTATATTAATTATATATCTGAAAAATGTTTTTTCTAATGATGTCTTATCCATGCATTATCCACTTTAAGTTTTCAGCATCAAAATCTAAGTCTGGATCTAAGCTGTTTCTGCATTTAGAATCTAAATGTTATTATTATTATTTTATTATTATTTTTAATAGAGACAGGATCTCTCTGTGTTACCCAGGCTGGAGTGCTGTGGTATGATCATAGCTCACCGCAGCCTCGAACTCCTGTGCTCAAGTGATCCTCCCATCTCAGCCTCCTCAGTAGCTAGGACTATAGGCACGCATCACAATGCCTGGCTAATTTTTAAATTTTTTTTAATTTTTAGAGAGACAGGGTCTCACCATCTTGACCAGGCTGGTCTCCTGAGCTCAAGTGATCCTCCCAAATCAGCCTCCCAAAGTGCTAGGATTATAAGCGTGAGCCACTGTGCCCAGCCTAAATATTATTTTTAATCACATGTGGCCATCAACAACTATGCATAGCATCACACTGCTTTTCCTAACTTATGTTCATGGTTCTGACCTCCTTTAACACTTTGAGGATTTGCTCTGTAATTTCAAACCATAGTGAAAAACACCAAGGTTTGGTCTACATTTTCTATTTGCTTAGAATTATAGTTTTTTCTAACAAAAGTAGACAAATGGGACTTAAACTAAAAAGCTTCTGCACAGCAAAAGAAACAATCAGCAGAGCAAATAGACAACCAACAGAATGGGAAAAAGTATTTGCAAACTATGCATCCAATAGCAAGCGAATATCCAGAATCTGCAAGGAACTCAAACAACTCAACAAGAAGAAAACAAATAACCTCATTAAAAAGTGGGCAAAGGACATAAATAGACATTTTTCAAGAGAAGACATATAAGCAACCAATAAAAATATGAAAAAATGTTCAATATCATTAATCATCAGAGAAATGCAAATTAAAACCACAATGAAATACCATCTTACACCAGTCAGAATAGCTATTATTAAAAATTCTAAAAATAATAGATGTTGGTAAGGATGTGGAGAAAAGGGAATGCTTATATACTGTTGATAGGAATGTAAATTAATAGAACCTTTATGGTAAACAGTATGGAGATTTCTCAAAGAACTAAAACTAGAACTACCATTCAACCCAGCAATCCCACTACTGAGTGTATACCCAAAGGGAAAGAAATCATTACATCAGAAAGATACCTGCACTCATATGTTTATTGCAATGCTATTCATAATAGCAAAGGTAAGGAATCAACCTAAGTGTCCGTCAGTAGAGCACTGGAGAAAGGAAATGTGGTGTACACACACACACAGACACACACACACACTACAGAATACTACTCAGCCATAAAAAAAGAATGAATTGTGTCTTTTGCAGCAACATGGATGGAACTGGAGGCCAAAGGGATGTAACTCGGAAAATCAAATACTGCATGTTTTCCTTCATAAGTGGGAGCTCAACCATGGGTACACAAGGAGATACAGAGAGGAGTAATAGACACTGAAGACTCCAAAAGGTGGGAGGGTGGATGAGGGTTGAAAAATTACCCACTGGGTGCATTTTTCACTCTTCAGGTATGGGTACACTAACAGTCCAGACTTCACCAGTACCCAATATATGCACACAAAGACCTACACTTGTACTTCACAGATACATACATTTTTTTTAACTAAATGATTTTTTTAATTATAGTTTTTTGAGTTTCATGTGTATGAAAATTAGACAACTGGTATTGCAATTCAAGCCAAAAACTCTTCCCAGGAGGATATTGAGGGCTTGAGTAATAGTCCTTCATGATGCATGAATAGGAGTCACAAATCTCTCTTGCCTTTGGAAATTCCATAATCTATTCTGAGAAATTTAGAATTTTCTAGTGCTCTTAATTGCTAGACCCTCTTAATTGTCAATAGTCTTAATTGACAGACTATACATTTTTATTGCAGCGTTGCATCGAAGTGTAATTTTAGAGGCATTTAGGATCCAGTTTTAAGTTAACATTCAGCCATGGTTGGTGCTACCAATGTAAATATCTGCAGAGAAAATAAATGAATAATTCATTTGCAAATATAAGTTTGTACATGTATGTGTAATGACAACCAGACATTTTGACATTTATTATGATACATTCCAACATTCAAAAATATTAAAATATGGAAAAAGATTAGTCTTTAAACAAAGAAAATATAGTTATAACATTTGATTTTTTTCTAAAAACATTTCACATAGTTCTACTTTACTGTCATAGAGACTTTGGATTCATTGAGAATACTGACACATAAATTCATGTTGTAGGAGTTACTCTATCAAAAAGTACTCTGTACCAGGCATGGTGGCTCATGCTTATAATCCTAGCTCTTTGAGAGGCCAAGGAAGGAAGACTGCTTGAGCTCAGGAGTGTGAGACCAGCCTTGGCAACATAATAAGAACTTGTCTCTACAAAGAAAAAAAAAAAAAGCCAAGCCTGGGCTCACATGACTGCAGTCCCAGCTGCTGGAGAATCTAAGGTGGGAGGATCACTTGAGCCCAGAACGTTGAGGCTGCTGTGAGCTGTGATCACGCCACTATACACCAGCCTAGGCAGTGGAGCAAGACCCTGTTTCAAAAAAAGAAAAAGAAGTACTCTTTCATTTCTAAACATGGTATCTTCTTTCAAGTTTTCTGTTCTACAGATTAAAAACATTTTAGAGATTTTATTTCTTCTCAGTCAATCTGACGAAGTTTGCCACATTTCTGTTCCTTATAAATGCATATACCAAAAAGTGCACGTTGGAATCTTTGTATGTAACACAAGAGACAGGGCCCCAGTCCCCTGGCCCTCCACCTGCATCCTAAGGATGACTGAGTCTTAGAATATAAAACTTCTGTGCTAAGGAGAAAAGATGATCCACCATGTCCTGTCAGAGTACAGACACCCCAGTAAGCCGTTGGACCATCCAGAACACTTCCATTTTTCACTTCCTTCAGGAAAATTTGAAGTGTTGTAACAAATTCTCAAACATGTCTCATGGTCAGATGAACTGAAGTCAGTTGAAAGCCTGTGTGTTGTCGTTTCTAACCCTTTCTGCTCACCACTTGACTGTGAAGGCACTGATTCTCAAAGCTTTCACTGATATTTGTATGCAGATCTTCAGACCCTAGTGTACACACACTCTAGCCCCCAACAGTCTGAAGGAATTTCCTTGTGATAATGGGAACTAACTTAAGTATAGTTCATTGTCATCAAATACCTGAATAGCCACCAGCTACTGACTTTGACACCTAAGACCCTAGGCCTGTGTTCAATTTCAACCGTCTGTTTCATTATGCATCCAAGACCTTGATTAGGTCAAAGCAGGGCCAGTCTATCAGGTCTAGGTGAGATTTAACTTACTAAAGTCTGGGATTAAACTAATGAGCTAGTTCCATATGAGAGCTTTAAAATAAAATAATAAATAATCCAGTGAGCTAAAATAACAAAAAATAAAGTGAGAGTTCCAAAGTCTTAATTTAGCTTGCCCAAGGAAAACCTCAGGCTCCTGTGGGAGGAACTGTCAACTCAATGGATTACATCAGCTGAGCTAGGGATATCTCCTGAGGATGTCTCTTCCCTATTCTCAGGAAAAATCCCTAGCTTGGTTGATGTAATCAGGTCCGTATTGGAAATTTCCATTTAGGAATATTGCTGACTGAACAAAAGAAAGTTCTCAACCGCAGAACAGCTCCTTTTCCAAAATGTCCTTCTACATTAATAGATGAGGAAAGTGAATGAGGCTTAGAGAGGTTTAGTAACTTGTCTAAGCTGATAAAGTAGTGATAAGGTAGATCTCAAATCATGCCATTTCAGAGCTGATTAATTTATTCTGGAGAAGATGGTTTCTTAGAGGAAGATAGATCCCAAAAAGTATCTTAGGCAAATCACTGATTCATTCTATCCCAAACAATGAAAATAAGTTGAAATAATAAAAGTCTTCTGTATATGCAGATCCATGTTAGCATCAGTCACAGGAAGGGATGATGATGATGATGATGATGATGATTATTATTATTATTATTTGAGATGGAGTCTTGCTCTGTCACCCAGGCTGGAGTACAGTGGTGCAATCTCAGCTCACTACAACCTCCGCCTCCTGCGTTCAAGCAATTCTTCTGCCTCAGCCTCGTGAGTAGCTGGGATTACAGGCACATGCCACCACACGCAGCTAATTTTTGTATTTTTAGTAGACACAGGGTTTCACCACGTTGGTCAGGCTGGTCTTGAACTCCTGACCTCATGATCCATGTGCCTCAGCCTCCCAAAGTGCTGGGATTACAGGCGTAAGCCACCATGCCTGGCCCAGGAATATTATTTATATCATGTATATTAATACTTTTTCTCAGTATAAGAACCAGGGCCCTCAGCACTATAATCCCCAATGTATTCCTCCACTTCTACCCTTTAATAAATTGATGGCCCTCTAGATTCCCTCAATATATATTCTTGTAAATACTGGGCTTTTGGTTTAAAAAAAAAAAAAAAAAAAAAAGTGTTTTATCGTCACATGATTGTCATTTAGTGCCCCAAAGGAAATAATTAACCAAAAGTAGCCAATAAAAGTAATGTAGCTTCTTATCAGAAAAAATAGCTAATACATGCTAGGCTTAACACTTAGGTGATGGGTTGATAGGTACAGCAAACCACCATGGCACATGTTTACCTATGTAACAAACCTGCACATCCTGCACATGTACCCTGGAATTTAAAAAGAAAATTAAAATAGCTCCTGAAAATGCCTAGCATACCACACAGTAAGTACCTTACAGTATAGCATAACCCAGCTTAATAATTACTTTTAAAGTAGTAAGATAATGACATACTGCACTTTGAAAGAATGCATCTGTAGTGTTCCACATCTTTTGTGAGCTTAAGCAACTCAATGACAAAGATTATCCTTTAAATCCTGTATTTGTAAATTGGTCTACTACTCCCCAATGGTGGCTCATGCCCGTAATCCTAGCACTTTGGGAGGCCGAGGTGGTGGATCATTTGAACCCAGGAGTTCAAGACCAGCCTTGGCAACATGGTGAGACCTTGTCCCTACAAATTTTTTTTTTTTTTTAATTTGCCAGGCATGGTGGCACATGCCTGTAGTCTCAACTACTCAGGAAGCTGAGGCTGGAAGATCACTTGAGCCAGTGAGGTGTTGGGGCTACAGTGAGCTGTGATTGTGCCACTGCACTCCAGCCTGGGCAACAGAGTAAGACCCTGTCTCTAAAAAAAAGAAAAAAAAAAAAAGGAAAAAGTATATGTAAATAAAATTCTAAAATAAATATTAAAAGTCACTCTTTTTTTTTTCAGGGGTGATTATGTAAATGCTTTGGCTCATTATGAGAAAGGAATAACAGGTGATAATAAGGTAACCTTGGATAAAGATAAGATATGCCTAATTATCTTTGGGTTCATTTTCAGTTTCATTTTTAAAAATCATGGTCTTATTTGTATTATATTTCATATCTAGCAGGTGAGCCTTTTCTTTGGTTTACTAACAACCTTGCAAGGAAATAGTTAAATCATTTTAAAACACTTCAAGCTCTTAAAATCTGACGAAGACAATGTTTTTATCAGTCTGATAAGTTTTACATTCTTAATATAAGTCTAAGTAAAGTTGGAAATAAGATTTTTATCCTTTCTTACCTATAGGCTATGATTTTCATAAGGTTTTTCCTTTTGCTCTTTTTAAAAGTTTCAGTAGGCCGGGCGCAGTGGCTCGCACCTGTAATCCCAGCACTTTGGGAGGCCAAGGCAGGCAGATCACAAGGTCAGGAGTTCAAGACCAGCCTGGCCAATACGGGGAAACCCCGTCTGTACTAAAAAAAAAAATACAAAACTTAGCCAGGCACGGTGGCTCACGCGTGTAGTCCCAGCTACTCAGGAGGCTGAGGCAGAAGAATCGCTTGAACCCAGAAAGTGGAGGTTGCAGTGAGCCAAGATCGTGCCACTGCACTACAGCCTGGTTGACAGAGTGAGACTCCATCTCAAAGGAAAAAAAAAAAAAAGTTTCAGTAACCATTTTGAAAGTGAATTCCCAATCCATAAAACTTTGTTCTGCCGTTTCTGTCTCATACTGTATCTTTCAAGATGACCCTGGAAAGCATGACCCACTATGCTACCTCTTTTTCCCATCCCAGAATTCTAGCTTAAAAAGCTAAGATTTATAATAATAATTACTGTTTTTAAGTTAGGTGATGTCTTGTGAAGGTTGAAAATCTTTTGACTTTCCGTTTTATATATAGCATTTTTATTACAAAAGTAATGCAACCTCATGATAGCTAATTTGGAAAATCACCAAAATATGTTAACATGAAAAGTGAGTCCAGGCCAGTCTGGCCAATGTGGCAAAACCCCATCTCTACTAAAAATACAAAAATTAGCAGCCATGGTGATGGGCGCCTGTAATCCCAGCTACTCGAGAGGCTGAGGCAGAGAGAATCGCTTGAACCCAGGAGGCGGAGGTTGCAGTCAGCCGAGATCGTGCCATTGCACCCCAACCTGGACAACACAGTGAGACTCTGTCTCAAAAAATAAAAAAAAGTGGGTCCAGGACTGGGCACAGTGGCTCATGCTGGTAATCCCAGCACTTTGGGAGGCCGAGGCCAGTGGATCACTTTAGATCAGGAGACCAGCCTGGCCAACATGGTTAAAACCCTGTGTCTACTAAAAATACAAAATTAGTCAGGTGTGGTGGCACACACCTGTAATCCCAACTACTCGGGTAACTGAGGCAGGAGAATCACTTGAATCGGGAAGCAGAGGTTGCAGTGAGCTGAGATCACACCATTGCACTCCAGCCTGGGCAACAAGAGGGAAACTCCGTCTCAAAAAAAAAAGTAAAAAAGAAAAGTGAGTCTAACTAATGCTTGACACCAGGAGTTCAAGACCAGCCTGGACAACAAAACAAGACCCCTATATCTACAAATTAATTTGTTTATTTTTCTTTTGGAGACGGTCTTTCACTGTGTCACCCAGGCTGGAGTGCAGTGGTGCGATCCTGGCTAACTGCAACCTTTACCTCCTGGGTTCAAGTGATTCTCGTACCTCAGCCTCCCAAATAGCTGGGATTACAGGCATGTGCCACCATGATTGACTAATTTTTGTATTTTTGATAGAGACAGAGTTTTGCCATGTTAGCCGGGCTGGTCTTGAACTCCTGGCCTCAAGTGATCTGCCCACCTCGGCCTCCCAAAGTGCTGGGATAACAGGCTTGAGCCATCGTGCCCGGCCCATCTCTACAAATTTAAAAATAAAAAATTAGCTGGGTATGGTAGCATTGCATCACTGCACTCCAGCCTAGGCAGTAGAATGAGACCTAGTCTCTTTAAAAAAACAACAACTTTTTTAAATTAAAAAATAAAAATTAAAAAATTAAATTCATTTTTTTAAATCACTACAATGAGTATTCTACTTAGTACATGTATCTTTAGCTACCTATGATAGTATTTCTGAAGAATATTCTCCTATAAGTTAGATTTCTAGGTTACAAAGTGTACTTTTCATTTTTGGCATGGCTAAATTGCTGTTCAAAAGAAATTGTAGTGATTCACACACACTCCATGTATGATAGTGCCCCCTTCATTCTCAGCAAAACTGAATGTTATCAGCTGTTTTATCTCTACCAATTCTGTAAGCAAATAAAGATATTTTATTTTATGTATATTTGATTATTGGTGAAGTTGAGCATGTTTTTATTTATTGGCCAATTGTATTTTGTTTCCACTCGTATTTTTTAATGAATTGTCTGATCATGTCCTTTGCTCATTTATCTCTTAGGTTTTTGACATTTTCTTTGTCTGGCTACATCAATTTTAGTTCATTCTTTATCTGCACCGTCAAATACAGTAACCACTAGCCACATGTGTCTACTTAAATTATTTAAAGTTAAATAAAAGTTAAAATTCAATTCCTCTGTTACACTAGCTGTATTTCAAATACCCAGTAGCTACCATATTGGACAGGGCAGATATAGAACATTTCTCTCATCACAGAAAATTTTACTAGACATGCTGCTTTAGATAAAATATAATCTGACATTATATCTTACTAGTAGAGATTAGTTATTTGGTGAGTTCTTTAGCTGTCTTTGGTATCTTTAATGAAGTTAACAATTACTAAAGAAATGAAGTTTTTATGTTTAATCATGCCTCATAGAGAAATCTGCAATTTGATAAATGGTTTTCTTCTTAATTTTATTCATGGCATTTATGCTATATAGCCAGTATATTACTTCTTATATAAAATTTTATACCAAAAAGACATATGAGGGTGGCCGGGCACGGTGTCTCATGCCTGTAATCCCAGCATTTTGGAAGGCCAAGGCAGGCGGATCACGAGGTCAGGAGATCGAGACCATCCTGGCTAGCACGGTGAAACCCCGTCTCTACTAAAAAATACAAAAAATTAGCCGGGCGTGGTCATGGGCACCTGTAGTCCCAGCTACTCGGGAGGCTGAGGCAGGAGAATGACTTGAACCCAGGAGGCGGAGCTTGCAGTGAGCAGAGATCACGCCACTGCACTCCAGCCTGGGCAACAGAGCGAGACTCCGTCTCAAAAAAAAAAGAAAAAGAAAAGAAGGTCAAGACATACAAGGGATAGTAAAAATTTGGTCTTAAGCATGAAGTTGATCTAGGCTTTCACAGAACAAAATATAATTTTGTAATAGCTGGTTTTTTTAAAAAAAAGACCCAAGTGTTATTTTAAAATCATGAGACTTCCCTGAAAAGATAAAAGTAAACCATAACCTTTGGACTCATTTTAGAGTTAAATTCATTGTTCTTTCTTAAACACATGGTGTTAAGTTAGAATCTGATTTGTTAGTATTTGCCTTGTGATTGCAGGAACATGATGAAGCTTGTCTGGCTGGAGTGGCCCAGATGTCCATAAGAATGGGAGACATACGTCGAGGGGTTAACCAAGCCCTCAAGCATCCCAGCAGGGTCCTTAAAAGAGACTGTGGAGCCATATTGGAGAATATGAAGGTCCTCTTTTGTCTGCATCAATATTCATATTGTCTTTTGTACATAATAACTTAGTATTTTAATAATCCTGTCTTATTTTAGCAATTTTCAGAAGCAGCCCAGCTGTATGAAAAAGGTCTCTACTATGACAAAGCAGCATCTGTTTACATCCGCTCTAAGAATTGGTAAGAGCTGCCTGCGGTGTGTTTCTGAACAGGATTGGAAATGAATGTGCCTCTGGGGTCTCCCCACTTGCCTCCTTGCCATGCTTTCTCCCTGTCCATTCTGTTCCCCTATCTAGACCTGCCCTTCATCTCTTTTGTTCTCCTAAGATAAGTTCATATTAATAGTTCTTTTTCCAAAGAATAGCACATTCTCCTGGTTTGGTGTGGAGAAATCCTTAGTAGGAAAAAACAAAAACCCCCTTGTCCTAACAGAGTTAATGGACTAACCATTTTCCTACCCTTGGGGGTGGGAGTGGAGTGGGTGTTAGGAGAAACAGCAATTAAATCAGCTTTTACCCATAGGAGCCAAGATTTTCTTTTCTTTTTTTTTTTCTTTTTTTTTTTTCTTTTGAGACAGAGTCTCGCTCTGTTGCTCAGGCTGGAGCGCAGTGGCACGATCTCAGCTCACTGCAACCTCCACCTCCTGGGTTCTAGCAATTCTCTGCCTCAGCCTCCTGAGTAGCTGGGATTACAGACATGCCGCCACCATGCCTGGCTAATTTTTGTACTTTATTTTTCTAGTAGAGACAGGATTTCACCATGTTGTCCAGGCTGGTCTTGAACCCCTGAACTCAGGTGATCTGCCCGCCTCACCCTTCCAAAGTGCTGGGATTACAGGCCACTGCATCCCGCCAGGAACCAAGATTTTTGAAAGATAGTAATAACTGTTTTTTGCATCCTAAAATCTAACATTTGGTTATAGCAGGCTACTTTTGGAGTGAACATGGTACTCATATTGTTCTCCTGGACCTACTTTTCCAGGGCAAAAGTTGGTGATCTTCTGCCCCACGTTTCTTCTCCTAAGATCCATTTGCAGTATGCCAAAGCCAAGGAAGCAGATGGAAGGTTTGTATACTTTCTCAAATTTATACCGATTTAAAGTAATATAAGCTTTACAAATTAACCATTGATATTTGCAACCCTGTAAGAAAGGCAAAGTAGAGAAAGACAGAAAACACCTTTATTTAATCCTTTGTTGGCCTGAAGTGCCAGACTATTAAAATCCTCCTGTACCTCATATATCTCAGTGTTTCCTTTATATACTCAAATATAGACTAATATCTCTTTTTATTTGAGGGTTTTATAGTGGAAGTTGAAATTTTGATATAATATGGCATGAAAATAAAGTGATTGTTATTTTATTAAGGAGGATTATTATTGTATAAATCACAGATGCAGGGGGAAAGAAAAGTGAAGAAACATGAATTCCACACATACAGCTGCTTGCTGAAGCCACATAGGGCTGCTTGTTTAAGCTTGTTTAAGCTGCTTAACTATCCATTGCTATATTTTAACTGTATTTAAAAATTTATAACTCTATTGTAATACAGTTAAAATATAGCAATGGATAGTTAATATCCTAAACATACAAAGATCTCCCACTACTTAATACAAGAAACTCAAAGACACTAGTAGGAAAATGGGCTAAAGACAAGAACACAAGTGCCAGAGGAGGAAGTACAATTATGAAATTGCATTTGATGTAAACATGAAAAAGTTCTACCTCACTAATAGTAATTAAATTAAGGCAACCTGCCATATTTGGAAATACTTATTTTAAACTAATAACCATGTTGTCAAAATATGCTTATATGTACACAACCAATAGAAATGTAACTTTTGGTCTGGGCATGGTGGCTTACACCTGGAATCCCTGCACTTTGGGAGGCCAAGGCAGGAGGATCACTTGAGGCCAGGAGTTTGAGGACAGCCTGGGCAGCAGAGAGAGAGCCCATCTCTACAACAAGTTTAAAAATAAAAAAAAAATTTTTAAAGAAATGTAACTTTCTATAGCCTCTGGAAATTAACTTGGAAATATCTACTAAGAAACTTTTAAAGGAGATTTAATACCCTGCACTTTTAGAAAAGTAACCTTAGGAAATAGAGATATACACCGAATGTCTTGTTGAAATGGAGGGAGCTGAGAGCCGGTCAGGAACTGAAGAGGGGTCCTGAGCTCTATCTGGAGGTCAACACAAAGGTACGAGCTTTGTGACTGAGGATATGTAAAGGTTTTATATGTCACCATGAAGCTGTATCTATAATTGTGAAAAAAAATTACATTTTCTATGTTTTCTATATTACTATTATAATCTTCCTACTTAAAAGGAAAAAAAAAAAAAGCAGTAAATTGTAAAAAAATATATGGCTTTGATTCAGATGGGAAAATACAATTTAATATTGATATTTTACTGTTCATTTATCAAATTCCTAAAAAGAACATTTTAGTGGGATGGTTCCTGGTATTTTTCTATTAAAGGAAAAAGAAGTTCAGGAAAAATAAGCAGTCACCATCAATAACATGAAAAAGTGTCCTAAACACTTATCAACATTTTCTCCCCAGATTGACAGTGTTAAAAAAAGTTTATCTGAGCTATGTTTTTACAGATACAAAGAAGCTGTTGTGGCTTATGAGAATGCAAAACAATGGCAAAGTGTAATCCGCATCTATCTGGATCACCTCAATAATCCTGAAAAAGCTGTCAGTATTGTTAGAGAGACCCAGTCTCCAGATGGAGCCAAAATGGTAGCCAGGTAACATAATACATTAATATTTTTGGACTTTCAAAAACCACAGAAGTAAGCCTCCACCTTCTATCATCAAATATATTAATTCAAAAGGAATATTTAGTCTTTATTTTTCTTATCAGGTCTAAGTATTTAAATTCAAAGGCTGTTGTGGTCAGCAGACAAGAGTATGTCTTTCAAGTGTAAGCATATAATATAGAACTGCATGCTGGGTGTGGTGGCTCACACTTGTAATCCCAGCACTTTGGGAGACCGAGATGGATGGATCACCTGAGATCAGGAGTTCAAGACCAGCCTGGCCAACATGGTGAAACCCCATCTCTACTGAAAATACAAAAAATTAGCTGGGTGTCGTGGTGCATGCCTGTAGTTCCAGCTACTTGGGAGACTGAGGCAGGAAAATCACTTGAACCCAGGAGGCAGAGGCTGCAGTGAGCCGAGATTGCGCCACTGCACTCCAGCCTGGGTGACAGAGTGAGACTCCGTTTCAAAAAAAAAAAGAACTGCAATTTATCTAATAAATTCTGATTTTTAAATGGTTTCCCCTGTTTGAAAAATTTTATAAATCACAAACTCATATAAGAGTCTAGCTAATTAAAGAAAGTACTTTGCTTCAGGTTTTTTCTACAGCTTGGTGACTATGGGTCTGCCATCCAGTTTCTTGTCATGTCCAAATGTAACAATGAAGCTTTCACACTGGCTCAGCAACACAACAAAATGGAAATCTATGCAGATATTATTGGTAAATATCATTTTTTCCCTAGTTCTCTTCAAGATGTTTATCATAAAAACACTGTCGCTTATGATCTAATTATCAGATTGGTATACATACAAGAATGCGCTTGGTGTAAATGTTTATCATTTATACATAGACACACACGTGTCTATGTTATGTGTTGGATTTGAAGATCCCTGCTACTTCAAGGTGAGATGGTATTGTTAAAAAGGACTATTTTAAAAAATGAAGGGTCTTTCTGTGTGAATTCCAAGAGAGGCTATATTTCCCAAATCCTGCTATTTATCAGCCAGTAGTAAATCAAAGATTTCAGAATGAAGGTGATAGAAAATGCAGGATGATTTTTGAAAATGTAAATATTTTCATTTAAAAATCGAGTTACAAATGATGAAGAGTGATATACCCAAGATGTGTTTTTCAAAGATTTGGACAGTCCAAAGGAGAATTTGATATTCTGGGAATGCCTGCTTAGAGGTTTTCTTCTCATGTTTGCAATTGTTTTTAGAAACTACTGAAATAATTTTCAAATTTTCATTTCATGGACCATACGTAATGTTATTTGTGTTTTGTTTTGTTTTATTGTGCTAAAATATATATAACATAAAATTTCCATTTAAAAGTGTACAATTTGGTACATTTATTCACGTTGTTATGTGGCCATCACCACTGTCCATCTCTAAAACTTTTTCATCATCCCAGACTTTCTCTGTACCCATTAAATAATAATTCCCCATTGCCCTCTTTTCCCTAGACCGTGGTAAGCACGATTTTACTTTCTGTATCTATGAATTTGACTCTTCATGGTACCTCATATAAGTGGAATCATAAAATATTTATTCTTTTGTGTTATTTTGTTTTTTATAATTCACAAAATGACCATAAGAATTGATGTTAGGATTCACAAGAAAATATTTATTTTAGTCTTCAAGGAAACAAATTAGGTAAAAGCTTCTTGGGATGCTTTGGCTTCCCAAATGACTTCTTGTGAAGTCATTAAGATAGTTAGAGAAAATAGAGTTAAAAAAAAAAAAAAAAAGGAAGTACAGATAAGCAACTTTAGAATTGCCAATGCTTAACTTGACAGATGACATTTCTGTCCTAATGTTACCACCACCATTTCACTAAAGCAATTTTTCTAAGTTCATAAGAACATGGTTTGTCTTATATCAGGTGTGTATATTAAGGGGGTGTGTGTGTGCCTCCTCCCACCTTCAAAACACACACATACTTTTCCCCACTTTGCTTTATGCCTTTCTCTTATAAACCCCCTTTTCCCCCAGCTGGAGGCGCAGGGTGGTTGTTATACTTTAGTATTCTATTGGGCCCCAACTCCCATAGGTAAATGTAAACAATGAATTGGAATTCCAGCAGCTTTGGAGGTCCTTCTTCCTCTATGCTTAATGTATTTAAGCCCCAAGCCAAAGGAAAAACAGTCATATCTTTAACCAGCATCTACTGGCTACTTGAATGTCATCTTCCCTACTTGTCTGACAAATATACAGACTATTGTTTAAACCAGGCATTGCTGAGAGGGATGGATTCCATTTGTATTACTAACAAAAACCTTATAATTTCCTCTCCTGGATCACATTTAGAGTTAAAAAAAAGATGGAACAGAGTCAATATTTGGGGTAATTGTGATAAGTATGTTTTGTGACGAAAATAGACATTAATAATTACATTGATGTTTGCTGTTAGGAGTTTTTAATCACCTATTTTTAGATCACTCGTTCTTAGATTTTATTTTCAGGTTAGCAATAAAGGGTAAACAAGTTTTGCTCAGATATTTTACTTAGTAAACTTCTGTTATAGGTTCTGAAGACACTACTAATGAAGACTATCAAAGCATTGCCTTATACTTTGAAGGAGAAAAGAGATATCTTCAGGCTGGAAAATTCTTCTTGCTGTGTGGCCAATATTCACGAGTTAGTATTTGCCAAGAAAATATACACTGACTACGCAGGAATAATTGTAGGAAATATATGTAAATGCCAGTAACTCCCACTCAGATTTGAAATCTCAGAGCTAACTCTGAAATCTTCCTCTCCCTCCCACACCCAGTCACAGCCTTCCTTTGTAATACCTCTCACATCTGTCACTTTCATTCTAACTACCATCAACTCAGTCCAGGCCCACATGACCTTGCTTCTGATTATTGCAGTAGTTTCTTATTTTTCCTGTTTTTAGTTTGTCCACCTTTAGAGTTTGTCATCCTTCACTTTGTTCCCCAAATAATAGTTGCTTTCATTGTTACAGAGTCCCTTGGCCTAAGGCAGGGGTTACAGTGTCCAAAGAAGGGACATGATAAGTGAAGCTATGGGGTAACGCTGCGCATTGTTCATGTGACAGGGTAGGGACTACTGAACGGCACATATCTTAAGAAGCCAGCTGTTGCTCACCTCCATCAAATTGTTGTTTTTTAGGAATCCAGGCCCTGTAGTGCCAGATCATATGATTTTTTTCAAGAGAAACGGAAGCTTGGGGCTGCCAGTTTTGAAATATGTGCCCCAATATTTATAGAATACCTCACTGGCCAAAAAAAAACATGTCTGTGTGTGAATTCAGCCTACAGGCCACCACCAATTTGTTGTTGCTGGCTCTTAGATAAAGTCCAAACTCCTTTGCTGGCACTTAAGAGAATTTCCATAGTTTGACCAACCAGCCAGAACTCCCTAATCTGGCACCCAGCTGTTTCCATAGAAGAGTCCCACACTCCTCTAACAGCCAGGACTTCATCCATCCTGTTCTCCATCTGGGTTCCTCTCTGCTCCCTACGCCACCTACCACAAACCTATTCGTCCTTCAAGTGACACCTTCAGGATCATCTCCATGCCAAACCATCTTTTCTTCCTCAGAGCACCTATAAAAGAAAGAAAAAAATAACACTGACAATCCAGTCCATTTGTCTCTTTATAGTTGTAAATTTCTTCCTAAGTGTGGTGTTATGGTGTGCAGGAATTAGACAATTATGACTTAAAATATTTGGTCTCTTATATTATCATCATATCACACAGATCTTCCTGGTAAGATTGTACGTAACACAGAAAAGAGGGGCCGTGCCATACCATTCCTGGTATTCTCCACGGGGTCTAGCGAAGTCCCACATTCATAGCAGCAGGTTGTCAGTAACTATTTGTTGAAAGAATAAATGAATGAAAATAATTAAATCTTCCTACTGAAAAGGGCACATTTTGCCTTTTCATTTCATCAGGACTAGATTCTTCAGAGGGTTAACTGGGTCCTTCCATTTTTTAAACTATACCCAGCTTTTAAGGATATATTTAAGATCCAACACTATGCGAGCCCCTGGTTGAGATGAAGGTACTTTCACAGACTGTAATTACTTTGTGTAAAAGCTGTGTGAAAGCTTTGTTTTCCCTAATGTGAAAATATTCTGAAAATGTTTAATTGCTATAATTCTCTTTTCAGGCACTGAAACACTTCCTGAAATGCCCAAGCTCCGAAGACAATGTGGCAATAGAAATGGCAATTGAAACTGTAAGTACACTTTGACTGAAACTTTCAAGAATGCCAATTTTTAAAAAAACTTCTTGAAGAAAATTTTAAATATATGCAGAAGTAGACCAAACAGTATAACAAACCCCTACATACCCATCATGTAGCTTCAACAGCTGTCAGTGCATAGACAGCCTCGTTGTATTCATACCCTCACCTCTTTCCTGGGTGTTTTGTTTTTTTTTTAAGTAAATCGCAGTCACCGTATCATTTCACTTGTGGGTACAATATCAGTGTCTAAAAGATAAGGAACTTTGGATTTTCTTTTAGGTGTAACTTGAGTACAGTAAGTTCACAAATCCTAAGTGTACAACTGGATTAGTTTTTTCCTCTGTGCATGGCTGTGTAACCCCCACCCAGATCAAGATATAGAACATTTCCAGCTACCGAAAGTCTCCCTCATGTCACCCCCCAGTCAATATCCCCTACCAAAGGTAACCACAGTTCTGACTTATATTCTTACAGATTCGTTTTGCCTTTGTATAATCTAAATAGAAACAGAATCACACATGTGTATGCTTGTGTCCAGTTTCAGTCAGCATTATGTATGCAAATGTGTGTTTGTGTTACTGCACATAGCAATAGGTCATTCTTTTTTTTTTTTTTTTTTTTTTTTTGAGACAGAGTTTCGCTCTTTTGCCCAGGTAAGAGTGCTGTGGCATGATCTCGGCTCACTGCAACCTCCGCCTTCCAGTTTCAAGCGATTCTCCTGTCTCAGCCTCCCGAGTAGCTGGGATTACAGGTGCCTGCCACCATGCCCAGCTAGTTTTTGTATTTTTAGTAGAGACGGGGTTTCACCATGTTGGCCAGGCTGGTCTCGAAATCCTGACCTCGTGATCTGCCCACCTCAGCCTCCCAAAGTGCTGGGATTACAGGCTTGAGCTGCCGCGTTCAGCTCAGCAATAGGTCATTCTTCTTCATTGCTGTGTAGTATTCTACTATATGACTGTACCACAGTTTACCCCTTACACTGTTAATGGACTTTTGAGTTGTCTCCAGTTTGGGCATATTATGAATAAAGCTGCCATAAAGCTGTTCATGTCTTTTGGTGAACAAAAGCCCTCAGTTTTATTGGGTATATATCCAGGAGTAGAATCATTAGGTCATAGTATTCTAAATACAGGTCTTTTTGTCAGATATATGTTGCAAAAATCTTCAAAGGCATGACTTGCCTTTTTATTCTCTTGATGAGCAGAAATTCTTAACTTTTAATAAAGTTTAACTCATGAATCTTTTATAGTTAGTGCTTTTTGGTCCAATTAAGAAATTTTAAGCTGGGTGCAGTGGATCACTTGAGGTCAGGAGTTCAAGACCAGCCTGGCCAACATGGTGAAACCCCATCTCTACTAAAAATACAAAAATTAGCTGGGCATAGTGGTGGACACCTGTAATCCCAGCTACTTTGGAGGCTGA
Organism: Chlorocebus sabaeus; assembly: GCF_047675955.1. Taxonomy (NCBI): domain Eukaryota; kingdom Metazoa; phylum Chordata; class Mammalia; order Primates; family Cercopithecidae; genus Chlorocebus; species Chlorocebus sabaeus. The sequence continues at coordinate 11,523,778 of NC_132930.1, read as the reverse complement.
AGCAGGAGAATCACTTAAACCTGGAAGGCAGAGGTTGTAGTGGGCCGAGACTGTGCCATTGCCCTCCAGCCTGGGCAACAAGAACGAAACTTCATCTCAAAAAAAAAAAAAAAAAAGAAAAGAAATCTCTGCCTATCCCATGGTCATGAAAATATTTCCCTTATGTTTTCTTCTAGTAGTTTGTTCTATCTGTCTCATTTAGGCTTATGCCCATCCCAAATTAATTAGGTATATGGTATAAGGTAGGGGTCAAGGATATTTCTTTTCAATGTGGATATCCTGTTGACCCAGCACCATTTATCAAAATACCATCCTTTCCACCACTGAATTGCCACAGAGCATTTGTTATAAATGAAATGACATGAAATTACCATGTAGTATGAATCTGGTTTGGGATCCTCTAGTCTTTTCCTTTAGTCTGTCCTTGTACCAATACTCCATTGTCCTGCTTACTGTATGTATTGTATATTATAATCTTTCTGTTTCTGTGGATTTGCCTATTCCAGACATTTCATATAAATGGAACCATATAATATGTGGCCTTTTCTGCCTGCTTCTCTCATTTAGCACCATGTTTTCAAGGCTCTTCCGTGTTGTAGCATGTGACAAGAATTCATGCCTTCTTATGGCTGAATGATATTCCATTGTATGAATATACCACACATTGTTTATTCATCAGTTATTGGGCATTTGTTGTTTCTTCTTTTTGGCTATTATGAGTAATACTGCTATTAACATTTGTGTGCAAGTTTTCATGTGGACATGTGTTTTCATTTCTCTTAAGTGTATTACTTAGGAGTGGAATTGCTAGGCCATATGTAAACCCTATGTTTAACATTTTGAGAAACTGTCCAACTGTTTCCCAAAGTGGCTGACCACTTATATTCCAACAGGCACTATGTGAGGGTTCCAGTTTTTCTAGTAGCAATTCCTTAATATTGTCAACTATCTAGTTAGGGTTCCAATTTCTTCAACTCTTGCATAAATGCTTTCATACAGTTAGTTAGTTCACCTCAGTATCAAGACAAGGCCCATGTATTACATTTAGTTTATATGGGCCTTAAGTCTCTTTTAATCTCCCTTCCCCTCCCTTCTCTCCTTCTCTTTCTCTCTCTCTCTTCAACTATCTCCTGAACACCGCCCGCACACGCATACTTGCTATTTATTTGTTAAGAAAATGGGTCATTTATCCTGAGGAATTTCTGACATTTTGATTTAGCTAATTACATCCTTGTGGTATAATTACCCTGTATTTCCCACTCACTAGTAGTTAAATCTAGATACTTGATCAGATATAGATGACATTTCTGTAAAAGCAACTTCATAGATGGTACCATGTACTTCCTATTCTCATCACAGCAGTAGGGCCATATTTTTTTTTTTTTTTTTGAGACAGAGTCTCACTTTGTTGCCCAAGCTGGAGTTCTGTGGTGCAATCTCAGCTCAACGCAACCTCTGTCTCCTGGGTTCAAGTGATTCTCCTGCCTCAGCCTCCCCAGTAGCTGAGATTACAGATGTGTGCTACCATACCCAACTAATTTTTTTGTATTTTTAGTGGAGACAGGGTTTCACCATGTTGGGCAGGCTGGTCTCAAAATCCTAACCTCAAATGCTCTGCCCACCTTGGCCTCCCAAAGTGCTGGGATTAAAGGCATGAGCCACCACACCCAGCCTAGTAGGGTCATATCTTAAATCAACTTGGGCTGCCATAACAAAATACCATAGTCTGGGTGACTTCTGGAGTTTGAGAAGTCCAAGATCAAGGTGCTGGTAATTTCGTTCCTGATGAGGGCTCTCTTCCTGACTTGCAGACGGCGGCCTTCTCACTGTGTCCTCACGTGGCCTTTCCTATACATGTATGCAAGGAGAGAGATTTCTCTCCCTTCCTCTTAAGGCTACAGTCTAACCTTAATTACCTCCCAGAGGCTCCATTTCCAAATACCATTACATAAAGGGGCTTTAACAGATGAATTTGGGGTATGTGGGGGACACAAACACTCAGTTCATAGTAGCCCATATTTTTGTGGTCTTTTTTTTTTTTTTTTTTTTTTTTTTTTGTTGCCCAGGCTGGAGTGCAGTGGCATGATCTTGGTTCACTGCAAACCCCACCTCCTGGGTTCAAGTGATTCTTCTGCCTCAACCTCCTGAGTAGCTGGGACTACAGGTGCCCACCCAGCTCCTATGGTTAAAAAAATTAACCACACCCAGCTAATTTTTTTTTTTTTCTATTTTTTAAGTAGAGACGGATGTTTTACCATGTTGGCCAGGCTGTTCTCAAACTCCTGACCTCCGGTGATCCACCCACCTTGGCCTCCGAAAGTGTTGGGATTACAGGGGAGAGCCACCGTGCCCGGCCTGGTCTCTCTTTTTATGGTGTTAAGATTGATTATTGGGTGTAGGTGTGGTCAACCTGATCAGTCTATGATAAGCTTTCCCATCAACTTGTCACCTAATGATTTCAGCAACCATTGATGATGATTACTTAGATCGGGGTATCCAATCTTTTGACTTCCCTGGGCCACATTGGAAGAAGATGACGACTTGCCTTTAATTAATAAGTCCAGAAGGGCTCTGATTTGGGTAGTTCAAGTGTCCATTGCAGGATTAGTCAACTGGTGGCCACAGGGATGGAATATCATGCCTGGGCAAATTGGGTCAAATTCCCACCACTAGACAAAGTTCAGTAGCCATGGAGATGGGGTCTCTTAAGACATGGAATTTCCACTGGAACTCCATGGTTGAAGTGAAGCAGAAGCATCTCTCAGAAGAGTTGAAGGAATGAATATTAGACAAAATTACGGATGTCCCTTGCAGCTGTCAAATTTCTCTCCTTTCATTAGTATTCTGTAATCCCACAATACTTCCTCATTGTTGTATTTCTAATGGATTTTGTTAAATTTTATTAAGGTCAAGGACATGTAGTCAGTAAAACCAACGTATTTGTACTTATTGCTGGGATTACTTCATTCAGACAAGTCCATTCTGAACTTTACTACTGGATTTTTTTTTTCAAGTGCAGCTGCAAATCATTTTATTCTTAAGCTGCAAAACCTCTCGTGGTTCCCCATTGCCTCCACAATTTATTCCCAAATTATCCTTCATGGATCATAAAATCTTAGAAATACCTGGAAGTGAACCAGTCTAACCTCCTTCATTTTACTGATGGGGAAACCGAGGTACCAGAAGATGATATGACTAACCTACAGACACCCAAATAGAAAGTAATCGATCTGGGACTAAAACCAACGCTTTCTTTCCTTCCCACTTACCTCTTAAACTCCTCTAGGTCAGCAGCCTGTGCTACAACTAAATTGGCCACTTTTTTTTTTACCCCCTTTTGAGACAGGATCTCTTCTGTTGCCCAGGTGGCATGATCACAGCTCACTGCAGCCTCAACCTCCTGGGTTCAAGCAATTCTCCCACCTTAGCCACCCAAGTAGCTGGGACTACAGACATGCCACCACACCTGGCTAATTTTATATTTTTTGTAGAGATGGGTTTTTGCTGTGTTGTCCTGGCTGGTCTTAAACTCCTAGGTTCAAGTGATCCTCCCACCTTGGCCTCCCAAAGTGCTGTGATTACATGTGTGAGCACAGTGCCCAGCCTTAAACTGCCCTCTTTTATTTGAATAGTTCAGGGTTCCCCTTCCTTCGTTCCTTCACTCTTGTGCCTTACACCTAAAACACCCCTAGCCCTGCACCTCTGCCTCATCCTCCTACCCAATAAGCCTTTCCTAAACTGTCCTCGAGATGAAATTTCACCCTCCCTAGAATGGTCTAAGTACTTTGAACGCCACTTACCGCTATAGTAACTCCCTTCAGATTTACAAGTTCCTCAAGGTCCAGAACCCATCTCTTTATATAGAGTGTTCAGCACATGGCAGTCACTCAATTCATATTTGTTGAATCGAGCACATGTTGGTCCCTAGCTCAGTGAAAACAGGTGATAACAAGTTTCCTTTCCAGTCTTCCATTTCTTTCTTTCTTTCTTGGGGACCTTACCCTGGGGAAAAAAAAAAAATCACTTTTACTCGTGACTTGCATTTTCTCACAATGTGCGCGCTCTTTCACCTGCTGATTCGCAGCCAGAAGCCGCACCCCTGAGTTATTGGGTTCACCGTCAAAATGCTTGTGCTTCACCCACCCCCACCCATCCCCATCCTCGACATCTCAAGGCTTTGAAACACCTCCTTGGTTTATGGAGGGGGAAAGGAAATATGAGACCCCTCACTGGGAGATGATGGGGAAGGTGGGGCTCACTGGTGTCCCTCAGGTGAGTTGGGAGAGTCCTCCTTACCTCCTCGCACTCAGCTTCTGCCTTCCCCACTCCATGAACTTGCTTGAAAAGGTCCCCACAGATCTCTCACTTGCTAAATATAGAAGTCTCGTGTCAGTCTTCACCCTACTCCATGTTACAGTAACATTTTACCCTATTATACTACATCTTTTTGGACGTTTTTCCCCTCAGAATACTGCATCTTCTGTTCTCCACTTCCTTCTCAGATGGTCCCTTCTCAGCCTCCTTCCCTGGCCCCTCTGCCCCTTCAATGCAAGTGCCCCTCAGCATTCCATCTGCACCCTGCCATGAGTTGCCTTTGCCTGGCCACGTCTATTCCCTGCTGGCTCTCCTGTCTGCCTGTCTGTCCTGACACTTCGAGTATGCTCCACTCTCCCTGGGGACAGCTGCCATTATTGCTGGTGACAAAAACAATAGGGACAGCCGGGCATGGTGGCTCACAGCTGTAATCCCAGCACTTTGGGAGGCCGAGGTGGGCGGATCACCTGAGGGCGGGAGTTCGAGGCCAGCCTGACCAATGTGGAGAAACCCCATCTCTACTAAAAATATAAAATTAGCCAGGAGTAGTGGCATATGCCTGTAATCCCAGCTACTCAGGAGGCTGAGGCAGGAGAATCACTTGAACCCGGGATGCAGAGGTTGTGGTGAGCAGAGATCACGCCATTGCACTCCAGCCTAGGCAACAAGAATGAAACTCCCGTCAAAAAAAAAAAAAATAGGGACACCTATCGAGTGCTGACCCTGCCAGTGGGGTGGCCACATTTTGCATATGTAATAGTGAAAATTACTCAGTGCTTCTCTGAAATTTAACTTTAACTGGGAATGCTGTATTTTTGTTGTCTGTATTTGACAATCCTGTCTACTTGGCACCTGTTCAAGCCGTGTACATGTATTGACTTATTTAATCCTCACAGCAGTTCTGTGAGTTAGGTGCTATTACTGCCCACGTTGAGGCCCCAAGAGTAACCTGCCCAAGATCACACGGGTCTCAAGTAGTGTCACTCAATTGACCCCCAGCAGGCTGGCTCCAGAGCCTTTGCTTTAACCATTTCTCTGTCCTGGCTTATTCACCGAAAGCCATCCACAGAAGCCATCAAGAGAACAAGCTCTATCATTTATGTCCCAACATCCCTGCTTTACTGAAGTGGCAAGAGCAGAGGTGACACAGATTGGTGAAAGCCTAGCTTTTGCCCTGACGGTGACCACAGGCAGGGCAGTGTGCAGAAATCCTGCAGCTTGAGAGCCTCTGCACCTGCAGGTTCAGGGCCATCTCTCTCTTACTCAAGTCTGCTGATTGCACCCTTCCTGTACCGGACAGATAACTTGCAGACTTGTCCTCATACCTCTCCTGAGGTGTAGCAAGCAAGACCATGTGTTGCTGAGTCCCTAGTGATCATTTCCTCCATTGTCTGGTGGTTTTTCTCATTGTAATGTCATTACCATGACAAGACTGTTCAGTGTTCCTTCCCCTAAGTTGAGCTCCAGGTGTGTTTTTGGCTCACTCCTTTTTAATAGACACAGAATTCTGAAGCCTCCTAATTTTGTCAGTAATTCCCTAGTGCTCCCCCTAAATTCCTGACCTCACACATTCTGTTCCTATTAAACTCATACATGCCCATCCTGCAATGTGGTACATTATTTTTCCAGTTCAACACCACCCAGTACTTCAATGATTTAACTCACCTTTATGGAGATGAATTTTTTTTCTTCTTTTTTTTTTGAGACAAAGTCTCACGCCATCGCCCAGGCTGGAGTGCAAGGGCAGGATCTCAGCTCACTGCAACCTTCGCCTCCCAGGCTCAAGCCGATTCTCATGCCTCAGCCTCCCAAGTAGCTGAGATTACAAGCATGCACTACCACACCCAGCTAATTTTTGTACTTTTAGGAGAGACAGGGTCTCATCATGTTGGCCAGACTGGTCTTGAACTCCTGGCCTCAAGTGATCCACACGCCTCAGCCTCCCACAGTGCTGGGATTACAGGCGTGAGCCACCATGCTGGGCCTGGAGATGACTTTTAAGTAAAGATTTCTAAGCCAGCCTTCTCTCCAGAGCCGCACCCACATTTCAGCTGCTTGCCTTTATCCAGGCTTCTCTGGCTGGGACCCTCACTTCTTTACACTTTTCATAACGTGTAGTCGTGCGCAAGACCTTTTCCTCGGGGAGCCGCTGCAGAGGAGGGCACCTGGAATGATATCGTTGTGTCAGCGCTTGTGCTTAAGATGCTGTCCTCAAGGTGTCATAGTCATTTATCTTAAAGTTTTTATTAAAACATCCAAAGGCCGAGCACGGTGGCTCACGCCTGTAATCTCAGCACTTTGGGAGGCTGAGGTGAGCAGATCATGAGGTCAGGAGATCAAGACCATCCTGGCCAACATGGTGAAACCCCCGTCTCTGCTAAAAATACAAAAATTAGCTGGGTGTGGTGGTGCATGCTTGTAGTCCCAGCTACACAAGAGGCTGAGGCAGGAGAATCGCTTGAACCCAGGAGGAGGAGATCGCAGTGAGCCGAGATCGTGCCACTGCACTCCAGCCTGGCAACAGAGCGAGACTCCATCTCAAAAAATAGTAATAATAATAAATTAATTAATTAATTAATTAATCCAAGAAGTACATTCTCTGTGCATGTGAAAGAAAATATGGTGTTTTGATATAGCAGCTAAGAAAAGCTATAGTGTCTAAGGATGGATTTTTATTAATGGAGAATCTAGCAACAAATGAAGAAAGGCCCTGATCCTATGTCATATTTCAGGCACTTTACTATAGATACTATTAATGTTTTTTATTCCATCTCCCTAAGCAGAAGATTGTCTTTTTTTCCAGTCTTGCTTGATTTAAGATGGTGAATTTGCTGGGTCTTTCTCTCTTATTAAACAGGTTGGTCAGGCCAAAGATGAACTGCTGACCAATCAGCTGATAGACCACCTCTTGGGGGAAAACGATGGCATGCCTAAGGTACTGAACACGTGGGCTTCATGTGCGTCCTCAGATCTCAGTTACAGTTTGATTCTGCCTGTTTTTACCCATCATGCTTTTACAACATAGATGTGAAAAATTTTCTCCCTGCCAGTAGTGTAGATAATCTAGACCAGGAGTGTCCAATCTTTTTGCTTCCCTGGGTCACATTGGAAGAAGAAGAATTGTCTTGGGCCACACATAAAATACACTAACAATAGCTGATGAACTAAAAAAAAAAAAAAAAAAAAAATCACAAAAAAAAGTCATACTGTTTTTAAAAAGTTTACAAATTTGTGTTGGATTGCATTCAAAGCTGTCTAGGGCCACATGTGGCCTACAGGCCATGGCTAGAGCAAGCTTGATCTAGACAGACCCTGTGTTTTGGAGGATAACGTATATTTACTCTTTAAAATTGGCTTTGTCACCTGTGAGATAGCCATGCCCCTCTAGATAACAATCCTCACCACATGCAATTTTTCTCAAATGTTATAATTTTGCTTATTGTAGGAACTATGAAAAAAGATCACTGACATTGAAACGATGACCTAGCACTCATCTCTAAAACTCAGAGTGTGCTTTGTTTACATTCCCAAAATTATGGAAATTAACAAAAATCAGATTAAGCATAAAGGTAGTTCTCTATAACATAAAATAGAAATAAATTGGCCAGGTGCGGTGGCTCATGCCTGTAATCCCAGCACTTTGGGAGGCAAAGGCGGGTGGATCACTTGAGGTCAGGAGTTGGAGACTAGCCTGGCCAACATGGCGAAACCCCGTCTCTACAAAAAATACAAAAATTAGCCGGGCGTGGTGGTGCGCACCTGTAGCCCTAGCTACTCTGGAGGCTGAGGCAAGAGAATTGCTTGAACCCAGGAGGCAGAGGTTGCAGTGAACTGAGAGATTGTGCCACTGCACTCCAGCCCGGGCAACAGAGTGAGACTCCATCTCAAAAAGAAAAAGTAAGAAAGAAATCATTACAAGCGTATTTTCAAAATATGTGACTCACTGTGGCTTCCTACAGAATGTCCATCTTCTCCCAGTCCTGGTGAGGAGAGACTCACATACCTTTGAGAATGCCCCAGACCTCCTTCTTCCCCTTTGCTTTATGTTCAAGGACATTTGCTGGTGAAGAACTCAAGTCACTGATTGGAAGCAAGGGCAATAGCATGTCACCGCTGGAGAGGACTGTAGTGGTCCCTGAGTCCATTTTCTGCATCTTACAGATAAAGCCACAGAGACCCAGAGCAGCTCAGTTAACTCATCAAAGGATACAGGCCCTTCAGCTGCTTCAGCCACCTCCCGTGGTGTCCACTTACTCTAATAATCTGAAAACCAGCATCAGATGCTCGCAGCTGTCTAAAGTTGGAATAGGAATGGAAAATGGCCAAAGGCCAAAGAAAATTTTATAGGTCAGAGAAAATTGATATGCATATAAAAATTATTGAAAGTTTGCAAAATTCATGTGTCATGTAAGAATATCGTTTGTTTCCAAGCACATGAGAAATAGTCTGTGGACTAGGGTCAGGAATACAGACTCAGATTGTGTGGTTCACATCCTGGCTGGCCCCCTCCTGTTGTTTCAGCTTCTCATCGGTGAAATCAGGATGACAATAGTGCCTTCTTCTCAGGGTGGGTATGAGGATTGAAATGCATTAGTATTTCCCAAGTACTTAGAATACCACCTGGCCATATTGAACTCTGAATAAATGTTTAATAAATAAACTAATTCTTTATTCATTGAGTTTCTTAAAGCAGTATCAATTCTCAGTTACTGGCAGATGAATGTGATTCGAACTGAAATGCAAAATTTAATCTCCCCTTAGCTAACGAAGAAACTAATGTTTCTATAATGGTTTATATGTCAGGACGCCAAGTACCTGTTCCGCTTGTACATGGCTCTGAAGCAATACCGAGAAGCTGCCCAGACTGCCATCATCATTGCCAGAGAAGAGCAGTCTGCAGGTGGGTCCGTGATACATACGTGTTACTCCCCAAACAGGCAGCAGAATCAAGCCCCAGCCCCTTTTCTGTGTAGGAAAGAGTAGCCCCTACATTCCTAACATAGGCTTGCTTTGAACCCAAAAGACTAAAGAGATGACCATTTCTAGGTTTCAGAGGGGTTAAACAATGCACTGTCCCAGGAGACTGTATAAATGTAAAAGACTAAGACCGTCTCTTGTCAAGTGCTATTTCCTCTCCTCCCCCACAGCCTCAGAGTTTCTGCCTCATGAGTGATGTCTCCTCTCACCCCTCCAGCCCACAACCCCCTTCCTACAGACTCATGGCATTTTCTTCCATTCCCTGTGTTTGGCCTTAACAATATGAGACATTAGGCGATGGAGGGTAATGATGCGGTGCTATTATGGACCTAGTTCTTTATAATATGCAGAGACTGTTGATAGACTCTTCAGGATGGTTCTGCTCACATGTGCTCTGTCAGTACTTATTGAGTGACAGAATTAGTCTGATATCTTCATTAATTTTTGTGAGCTGATCTTAAATCTTTATAGATGTGGACACAATTTTGGAAAATATGCAGTCAAATAAATCATTACTTTTTTCAGCTTACATTGATCTAACAACACCTTCTTCCTGTCAGATGCGTACTAGGAGCTCAGGATACAGAGAGAACTGAGCCACAGTTCAGCCCTCAAGGTCATGATTTGATGGGAGAGACAGAAAGTAAATTCAGAGTTGTTGGACAGGGTGACAAATGCCAGACTAGAAGGAGAAATAGGCTGAAAAGGCACAATTAAAATAAGAGCGACTGCTGGGTTACCCACAGCATCCTGAAGGTTGGGGTAGGGAGAGTTGGAAGATGGAGACAAGAGAAGGCAAAGAAAGCTTTAGCTGAGTTATAAAAGGATGGGGGAGCAGGAGACAGGGGGAGTGGGAGGTGCTAGGAGCCAAAGTGCTGGGATGTGGGGAAATGGGGGTGTGGGGAAGTGCTGGGATGAGGAAAACTGCTGGCAAGGCTGCAGCATTTACACGCCTGGAGAAGGAAGGGAGGGAAAATCAGGCCAGAAAGGAGCGCGGAGGCCAATCCTGAAGGGCACGAGTCCTCTGCTCAGGAATTTGCACTTACAGGCGTGAGTGGTGCCATTGGAGGGTTTTATGCAGGGGTGTGACCTTGAGGTGTCTGAGTGTGGATGAAGGCTTGAGGGTTTTCAAAGCATACTCTGACATCAGATGTGGGCCCAGAGCAATCCTGATGAGCACTACTGCAGAAGGAAATGGTGACCACGAAGCTTTCACAGTGGGCATGGGAAGGGAGGCTGGAATTGGGAGACTGAGAGACTCAGAACTCCATGGCCTGGTGGACTTCAGGGCCAGGGGGGTGCCCTGAGGAAGAGTAAGACATCAAGGAGGATACCACCATTTTTCACCAGAGGGACTGGCTAGGTGTTCATAACATCAATTAAAATAGGAAATCTGGCTGGGTGCATTGGCTCACGCCTGTAATCCCACCACTGGGAGGCTGAGGAGGGTGGATTTCTTGAGCCTAGGAGTTTGAGACCAGCCTGGGCAACACGGTGAAAACCTTGTCTCTACAAAAAACACAAAAATTAGCCAGGCATGGGAGGATCAGTTAAGCTTGGGAGGCAGAGGTTGCAGTGAACAGAGATTGTGCCCCTGCACTCCAGCCATGGTGACAGAGCGAGACCCTGTCTCTGATAGACAGACAGACAGACAGATAGGAAATCTGCTGAGTTGCTTTGAATAAGACATTATTAAGCGATTACGAATAACAAGATTAACAAAATCCACTTGTAAGATGGGGGTCCATAGAACGTCCTCAGATTTCACCCTTTGCAGTAATGTAGTTTTACCACCTTTTTTCAAGGCAACTACCGGAATGCACACGATGTTCTTTTCAGTATGTATGCAGAACTGAAATCCCAGAAGATCAAAATTCCCTCCGAGATGGCCACCAACCTCATGATTCTGCACAGCTATATACTAGTGAAGGTGAGGCCCATGGAGTGACTTGGGACATAACCTGCCAGGTGTTTGTCCCCCATTGAGATTTTCTCCAGGCATTCTCCATTGGATTAGAGTGATTGCCTAGATCTCTGTATTGTTAAGTAACAAAACAAGATACAGAACACTTCTACAATACGCTGCCTTGTGTGGAATGAGGCACGGGGTAGGAGGCACAGCACCAACTCCAGTGTGGGGACAGGGAGACGAGGGGGACCAGGCTTCCCCATGTGCATCCTCTTATAGTGTGGTGTGTTGTTTTGTTTTGTTTTTGAGATGGAGTCTTGCTCTGTCGCCCAGGCAGTGGCACGGTCTTGGCTTACTGCAACCTCTGCCTCCCAGGTTCAAGCAATTCTCCTGCCTCAGCCTCCCGAGTAGCTGGGATTACAGGCACACACCACCACACCCAGCTAATTTTTTTGTATTTTTAGTAGAGATGGGGTTTCACCATGTTGGCCAAGCTGGTTTCAAACTCCTGACCTCCCAAAGTGCTGGGATCACAGATGTGAACCACCATGCCCAGCTTTCTTATATTGTTTTGATTTTGAAACATATAAATGTATTACCTGTGCCAGAAAAATAGATTTACTTAAAACATCTTTGTTTATCTGAAACTTGTTAATTTATTTATTCTGTTAGTGGATTTCATAAAATTCCACTATTTTTTCAAATATTGTTTAGTTTTCATCCAAATATAAAAATAATACATGTTCACTAAGGAAGTATAAAGAACATCAAAAAGAATTTTTAAAAAATTCATCCTTTAGGTCCACCGTCCAGATATAACAATTGTTAACACTGTGTTGTATATATTCTTTGTACTTCTATAAATGCATGTTTTTTACCAAATTGGGATTATGTTTAGTTGTATATATTGTTTTTGAAATCAGTAATTATCAATACAAACAAAAATAGATCCTGCAAACATCAAGTACCTGTATGTATAATTTACATAAATGAGGCTGGGCATGGTGGCTCACACATGTAATCCTAGTACTTTGGGAGGACGAGGGAGGAAAATCATTTAAGCCCAGGAGTTTGAGGCTGCACTGAGCTACAGTCACACCATGGCACTCCAGCCTGGGCAACAGAGCGAGACCTCAACTCTAGAAAAAGACACAATACAACTTACATAAATGTCACATATATTCATGTGTACATTTATATATATACATATCTGTAAAGATACAGGCAGATCCAACTGACGTATTTTTTCAAATGTTCATTTATGTCACAGTACATCTTTTCATATTAATGCTAAATTGGTTCTCTGACTTGTCCACAAGAGCAGTCATGTTATGAATGATTTACATCCTAATTATTGTCTATATCAGCACTGGCCAGTAGAACTTTCTACAGTGATAGAACTATTCTATATCTGTACTTCTCAGTACGGTAGCCACTAACCTGGCTATGGAGCACTTAAAATACAGCTAGTACAGCTGATAAACTACATTTTTAATTGTATATGATTTTAATTTTTAAATGTAAGTAGCCATACATGACTAATGACTACTACATGAGACTGTACAGGTCTATAATGCTGATTCTAAGGGAAATGCATCTGGAGTTATAACTTGCAACCTCCAAGAGTACATTTCCCTTCAGAGAGTCAGGAAGACCCTTCTTCCATAAAGATGGAGGTTGGAAGGAGGGGAGTCTTTCTCAGCTGCAGACATGAGTGGTGACATCAATGTCCTGGGAGCACAGAATCTGGCAAAATGGAGCCTTTAGGAGTGCAGTGGGGGAGGGGAAACACATTGGTGGAAGATGTGGGGCAAAAATAGGAATTCCTGTGAGAGGCTCTCCTCCAACAGAGCTTTCTAGCACCGTAAGCCACAGGGGTGCTTCTCTGGTCCTTTTCTTTTTCTCTGGCCCCAAGCGTTGGCGTCATTCCACACTCACCCTGCACATTCTCACCAAGTATCAGCAGCCCTGACCCCTCATCTGTCTGCTTCTCTCCTCCCCACTGCCTCTCTTTTTAGCCTCCTTATCTCACCCCTGGATGACTGCAGTGGCTTCATGGCCTGGCCCCTGCTGACTCTCGAGGCTCACCCCATCCTAAATGCACCCCTCAATGTGTCACTGACCCTGCTGGTCCTTGCCTAGTCTCAGGCCTTCCGCCCATCATTGCCCTCTTAGCACAGACAGGGCCCCTTTCCTCTAGCAGATCATTCTCTTTCTTTCTGCCTGATTCCTGACTCACTCAGCTTTCAGGTCTTACCACAACTTGGTGAAGTTGGTCCCCTAAGAATGGCCAGTAAGAGATAGACTGGGGATTTGAACCATATCAAGTGGTCTAGGGCAAAGTCAAAAGCAGAGCATAGAGTAGGTGAGGCAGGTGAGGCCATGGAGCCAGGCAGCAGCTGTTGAAGAGAAAAAAGGGAGGGATCTCCAGTGGCATCAGCCAGGAAAGTCTACAAGGATCCCACAGTGACCCTGGGCCATAATCAAGGAGTTATTTGGGGGAACAAAGCATGAATTGGGGCTAATCAGTGACTATGAGAAGAGTAAAATATGTCATTTGTTTCAGATTCATGTTAAAAATGGAGATCACATGAAAGGGGCTCGCATGCTTATTCGGGTGGCCAACAACATCAGCAAATTTCCATCACGTAAGTACCACTGACCACGCCACATGCCCCATGCCCCACGCTGGCACAGCATCCCTTGTGCAGGCTCCCCAGGCTGCATGCCCCATGCCCCATGCTGGCACGGCACCCCTTGTGCAGGCTCCCCTTGTCACTAACTCGTTTAATTACCACAGCAGCTCCGTGAAGTGGCATGTCAGGGCCCCGAGACCACTCCCAGGTTTGATGATTCTTCACTGGGAGGATTTACAAGAGTCAACACACAGTAGTACCAAAGCTGAGATTTACCACAGCAAAAGGATCTGAGGCAAAATGAGCAGAAGGATTCGCCCAAAGGCGAGCAGGTGCAGGCACGGACCTCCAAGAGTCCCTTCCCAGTGGAGCACACAGGACGCAAGTTCAGTAACTCCTCCAAGACTGACTTGTACAACATGGCGAAACGTAGAGTGCCAAGAAGCTCATTAGAGACTTAGCAGCCAGGAGTTTTATTGGGGTGTGGTCACGTAGGCACCCCCTGCCTGGCATGTACCCAGTTTTCCAGGCTCCCAAAGAGCACGTGTTCAGCATAAACCACATTGTTTGTACAAAGATTTTAGGCACGGTGAGCCACTCATCAGTTCTGGAAATGGTGGGAACCGTCTCCAAATCTGTGTTCCAGATGCGAGCCAAGGGTTAGCTGTTCAAGCCTTTCCAAGGATGACAGTCTCAGGCCTGCACACACAAGTACTTTTCTGCACAAACTGGGACAAAAGAAAAGAAAGAACATTTGCCCGAGATCACATTGTCAGCTAATAATAGTCTGACTCTGTGTTCACAAGCACAGTAGGGTGTTGCCTCTGAAAAGGCCCCGCTATTCTTAAAGCCATGTCATGATAGCATTCTTAAATAATTAAATCCTGTCACATTGTGACAGGGACCAGCAAACTTTTTCTGTAAAGGGCCAGACGTAAAATATTTTCAACTTCGTGAGACATATGGTCTCTGTCACAACTGCTCAACTCTGCCATCTTCTCATGAATAATACATAAACCAATGGGCATGACTGTGTTTCAGTAGAGCTTTATTTTTGGACACGAATGTCAACCACATACACTTTTAACATGTCACAAAAATATTTTTCTTTTGATGTTTTTTCAACCATTTAAAATTGTAAAAATCATACTTTGCTCATGGGCCATATAAAAAGTTAGAGGGCTAGATTTGGTCCATGGGTCATAATTGGCCAACCCATATTCTCTTAAGTGTATTTTTGTCGTCATCGTTACATGAAAGTCTACCATGCGGGCAAAGTGTTGGATAGGACAAGCACTCTCATGACTGCTGGTGGGAATGGAGATTGGTATGGCCTTTCCAGAAAGCAGTTTGGCAATTTGTGGTAAGAGTATTTTTTAAAAGGTCCTGTTTTTGAGCCAGTAATTCTGGGTGTCTGTCCTGAAGAAAGAATGTGATGCCTGCGGAGAGATTAGTGCATAAAGTCATTAATCCCCCTAATGCTTTTATCAGCAGTCCTGTCAGATGCAAAAAAATGTATCTAAGAGGTGTGAAAGGAAACTCACCAAAGTGTTGCCTCAAAGGATGCAGGTCCCAGCGTTACAAGGCAGAACATGGTGTAATCAAAGGAAAAGCAATTGATGGGCAGTTAGCCTGACCCCACGGCTAGGTACTTTCCTCATTAAACAGATCATATCTGTTTCTTTGCAGAAAAAGCAAAGTTCAGAGGCTATGACCCTGTTTTCCTACAGAACCAGGGTGGAGTCCCGCCTGTATCACTGAGGACAGGAGACACTGTGCCCTTACTGCTCTCCCATTTTCTCTTGCAGACATTGTACCAATCCTGACGTCAACTGTGATTGAGTGTCACAGGGCAGGCCTGAAGAACTCTGCTTTCAGCTTCGCAGCTATGTTGATGAGGCCTGAATACCGCAGCAAAATAGATGCCAAATACAAAAAGAAGATCGAGGGAATGGTCAGGTAGGCAGAGATAGCTATTTCTGCTATCTAATCACATTTCTCAAAGGCATTTCCCAAAATGTAGCTGCCAATGTGCGGGTTCAATAAGAAAACAGCAGGGGGCCAGATGCGGTGGCTCATGCCTATAATCCCAACACTTTGGGAGGCTGAGGTGGACGAGTCACTTGAGGTCAGGAGTTCAAGACCAGCCTGGCCAATATGATGAAACCCCATCTCTACTAAAAATACAAAAATTGGCCGGGCCTAGTAGCGCACACCTGTAGTCCCAGCTACTCAGGAGGCTAGGGCAGGAGAATCACTTGAACCTTGGAGGCGGAGGTTGCAGTGAGCCGAGATTGTGCCGTTGCACTCCAGCCTGGGCAACAGAGTGAGACTCCATGTCAAAAAAAAAAAAAAAGGCGGGCATAGCAATTAGGATTATATTCAGCTCCAAGCAGCAGAAAACCTAACAGCAGCTTGACCAAGTCAGTATTTATTTGACTCATATGAAAGGCATCACAGTCCAGAGCTGGTGTCACTGTGCCTTGATGCCACCAGACCCAGATGCCCCTGTCTTCCAGCTTTGCCATCCATAGCATAGAGGTTTCCTCCTCATGGTGGCAAGACATCTGCCACACCCCCAGACATCACGTCTTCCTTCCAGGCAGGAAGAAGTAGGGAAATGAGAAGTCAGAGGGATCTTCTCCTTTTTGCTCAGGAAGGTACCATCCTCAGGACCTTCAGTTTTCACCTGCGTGGCCAGTACTCTGCCTCACAGGACTTAAGGCTGCTAAGTGGAAACAAAGTTCTGCTGGCAAGGAGATGGAGAGAAGCAGCGAACTACGTCTGCCAAAGAGGGATAGAAAATCGTGGGCATTCTCAGTGTGAGGAACTTCCTGCTCACCGGGCCCACTGCCAGCAGAGACCCCATTTCCAAATCCTGTGCAGCCCCAAAGCCCTTAGGCACGTCCTCACTTCAGAAAGCGTCAGTAGCCTGCTTTTTCTAAAGGAAAACTAGGGAAAAGTAGCCCTTGCATTTGGAAAAGAAAAAAGTCATTGCAGTCATGGAGTCATTCTAAACAACCACTTATTCAGAGGGGTGATGACATTTGGGGTTCCTGTTCATTACATTATGATGAGACCCAGGTCCCTGAGTCTTGACCCAGACCTTAGCCCAGGGAGATGACTGGATTGGTAATGACAAATGGAGGCAAATGACACTTCACTGGGAGCTGGACTTGGGAGCCACCCTCGTGGCAGAGAGCTCTAAGGTGGATAGGAGTACGTGGAATACTCCATTTTTTAAGCCTAAGTAGCTGCAGACCAAATCACTCTGACCCAAAATACTGCTAGCATGGAGAATGGGGTGGGGAGAAGGTAACTAGAAAATGCAAGATCATATTTACCCCCACAGCATAGAATCACCCTAGCTGAGGCTCTGGCTGGGAGGAGATGCTAGTCATTCTCTCCCCATGCACAAATGGTTTATAGCTGTGTGGTCCAATATGGTATCTGCTAGCCATATGTGGCTATTTAAATTTAGTTAAAATGGAATAAAAATTAAAACTTAGTTTTTCACACTACCCATATTTCAAGTGTTCAAATGTGGCTCATGGCTACCATATTAGACAGCACAGAATCTGAACATTTCCATTGTCACAGACAGTTCTATTGGACAGTGCTGGTATAGCTTTTACCACTTCTGTTACACAAAAGAGAGAGACAGAGGAGAAATACCAAGCTCACCACTCCAGTAGCACAGGAAGAGAGAAGACCACAAGACCTACCCGTGCTTTCTGCCATTGAATGTGCTATGAACTCCGGTTCCCAAAGGTGGCCCATGTAACACCCTAGAACCTAACCAATCCTAAGTACTCTTCCTCCTCCCTGGAGTGAATCAAGGGCTGGTGTGAGCTTGTAAGTATCTCTCTAAGCCCAGAGTCTGACTATGAAGTAGGTGTGTCATATGTCCCTGGTTTTCCAAATATGCTTTCTCTTTGCCATCCCCGGTACATGAATAAAACGGTATTTTTAATTGACATGATTCTTCCTCACAGGAGACCTGATACATCTGAGATAGAAGAGGCCACGACTCCATGTCCATTCTGCAAATTTCTTCTCCCAGAGTGTGAACTCCTCTGTCCTGGATGTAAAAACAGTATCCCATATTGCATTGCAACAGTGAGTTCCTTTATAGTAATTTCCCTTTCTTTGCATATATATTTGTAACCCATTTGACTACTTGATGTATGTCAATATTTTCTTCACTTTTAAAATAATCTTATCCCTCAAATTTCCTGCAACATCTGGCATTTTATTTCGTGGTCAATACAGTTAAAGGTGATATTCAAAGCAAATAATAATAGTGGAGGCAGTATCACTGCAGGGCTGAATAGCGCAGACTCGGGGAACAGACTGTCCCAGGCTCAATCCTCTGCAGCAACACCAACCACAGACTGATGAGCTAACATGTGAAGCCTTGGTGGCATCCTGGCAGGCTGCAGCACTTAATAAGCAGTAGTTTTTATTATTGTAATATTGAGACTTAGTGTCAGAGAACTTTAACATGTCAGTTTATTTGTAATTCACTGGACTAATTTAAGCTTTATTTTAAAGAAAACTAAATTCAGGTAATGATATCACAAAATTGAAGATTATTCTTCTTTAAACGTGAATCTGATAAGCAAAAACCTAGCTTTAGTCCTTTTAATGTCATCTGTTACCCACCTGTGTGAAATAGCAATGATTTTATAATTTAGAGGTCTGACTTATAACTGGAGTTCAATTATTATAATTGAATAACAGGCAGGGCGCAGTGGCTCACACTTGTAATCCTAACACTTTGGGAGGCCGAGGCGGGTGGATCACTTGAGGTCAAGAGTTCAAGACTAGCCCGGCCAACATGGTAAAACCCCGTCTCTACTAAAAACACGAAAATTAGCCGGGCGTGGTGGCATGCGCTTGTAGTCCCAGCTGCTTGGGAGTCTGAGGCAGAAGAATCGCTTGAATCCAGGAGGTGGAGGTTGCAGTGAGCTGAGATCGCACCACTGCACTCCAGCCTGGTCAACAAAGCAAGATTCCATCTCAAAAAAAAAAAAAAAAAATGAATAACGGTGGGAGTTTTTAAAGCAAAGTTGAATTTAACTCTTAAACATACCGTTTCCAGGGTCGACACATGTTGAAAGATGACTGGACAGTGTGTCCACATTGTGACTTCCCTGCTCTGTACTCAGAATTGAAGATGTAAGTGTGCATTATGTCACCCCGTCTCACAGATTTGTCCAGACACAGGCCTTTCATTCTACTTCTTTTGTTCTGAAGCATCCTTCTGTTTATTTGTGTTCCTAAGGATCTCTAAAGACTCGAATTGTCTTTGAGAATATTATCCTTAAAGAGGATCTTGCATGCGACTGAACAGTTCTGATTCTCACATTGCATGGTGGACATGTATTAGGAGGTGTAGACAGAAAGTAGTTGTCTTTCTCATTAGAGTAACCCAAAGCTAAAGGAATGTTATAGATTTAATTTACTCTGTCTTTCCCTCCCCTAATCAGCATGCTAAACACTGAAAGCACATGTCCTATGTGTTCAGAAAGATTAAACGCTGCTCAACTGAAAAAGATTTCAGACTGTACCCAGTACCTGCGAACAGAGGAGGAACTGTGAGCGGCATGTGCAGGTGAGTGGCAGAGCACCCATGTGCCTTCTGGGCGTGAGGGTCCACAGCGTGCATGCAGCTTTTTTTTTTTTTTTGAGATGGAGTCTCGCTCTGTCTCCCAGGCTGGAGTGTAGTGGCCGGATCTCGGCTCACTGCAAGCTCTGCCTCCCGGGTTTACGCCATTCTCCTGCCTCAGCCTCCCAAGTAGCTGGGACTACAGGCACCCGCCAGCTCGCCTGGCTAGTTTTTAAATATTTTTTAGTAGAGACGGGGTTTCACCATGTTAGCCAGGATGGTCTCGATCTCCTGACCTCGTGATCCACCCGTCTCGGCCTCCCAAAGTGCTGGGATTACAGGCTTGAGCCACCGCGCCCGGCCGCATGCAGCTTTTTACTGTGTATCGGTATCAACTCCTCTTAGTGTATCATGGAACTTGCCAGATTTGAACAATCTGACAACCACATTTGATGTTTTTTTTTTTAATGCTAAAATGCAGGCATTATTGTCTCCATACAAAGGTGGTTTGGCCAAGCAGCATCATTCGGACTAGACAGATTTTTTCAAATCTCACAGGGGTCTTTTTAATCACGCCATTAAAACTAGAGTCAGCTAATAAAAGTTTTTTGTTTTGTTTTGTTTTTGTTTTTGTTTTTTAGGGTCTGTGATATAATTCAGGAGAATATATTGTAAAAATATTGGCTTCCAGAGATTTGGAAATAATCTCCATTTCTTTTTCTTTCCAAGTCCCATTTTTGTCACATGAAAGCTGCACATATTCCTTCTACTTCATTCCATTGGAAGCACTTACTCGTGGCCACACATACTGCAGAGGAAGACAGGGAAATGTAGTCTTTAATTGAGAAGCCAAAAGCCCTGCCAAAGCTCAGGATATTCTTTTACCAAAGGGAGAAGTGAAAGTAATTCACCTCTGACACGGCATCTCACACTTAGCCTGGTTAAACCGGAGTCGAGGCTCCCCCCACAACCTCTCTGTTTTCCCTTCCTCAGGAAGCGGCAGCTCCATCCAACCAGTTGGACGGGACAGAAACCCTACATGTTATCTAGATTCCTCTCACCCTTAGCCCCCATGAGCAAGGGCTTTCAGGCTATCTCCAGTATATCTGGTTCATGGTTCTCTTGGCTTTTTATTGCACCTACAAAAACAAAGAACCTCCAAGGCTGTCCATGAACAGGCCCAACCTCCTCCTCCTGCCTCAGGTCTGATTACTCACCATGTTGCAGCCCCACTGGCCTTCTTGCCCTTCCCTGACCACTCCAAAATGTTTTCCACAGCAGTTGCACCTTCTTACATTCCCACCAGCTGCACACAAGCGTTCGTCCCTCCACTCCACATCCCTGCCAACAGCTGTTGTCTGCCTTTTTTTTTTTTTTTAGGCAGAGTCTTGCTCTGTTGCCCAGGCTAGAGTGCAGTGGCATGATCTCGGCTCACTGCAACCTCCGCCTCCCAGATTCTGGTGATTCTCATGCCTCAGCCCCTGAGGAGCTAGGACTACAGGCATGTGCCACCACGCTCGGCTAACTTTTGTATTTTTAGTAGAGACAGGTGGGTTTCACCATGTTGGCCAGGCTGGTCTCGAACTCCTGACTTCATGTGATTCGCCAGCCTCAGCCTCCCAAAGTGCTGGGATTACAGGCATGAGCCACCACACCCAGCTGGGTGTTTGTCTCTTTTTTGTTCAGTTCTAAGAGTTCTTTATATGTTCTAGATACAAGTTCTGTATCATATATATGATTTGGAAGTATTTTGTTGTGGGGTTTTTTTTCCCCTTAATAGAGGCAGGGTCTTGCCACATTGTGCAGGTTGGTCTCGAACTCCTGGGCTCAAACAATCCTCCTACCTCGGCCTCCCAAAGTGCTGGGACTACAGGCATGAGCCACCGTGCTCGACCTTGATAGCATTGTTTCATGCACAAGTATTTTATTTTGATGAAGTCCAATTTATCTGTTTGGTTCCCCTGCCCCTTTAGTTGCTTATGCTTTTGGTATTGTATCAAAAACCATTGCCAGGCTGGGCACAGTGGCTCATGCTTATAATCCCAGTGCTTTGGAAGGCCAAAGTGGTAGGATCACTTGAGCTCAAAAGTTCGAGACCAGCCTGGGCAACATAGTAAGACAGTGTCCCTACAAAAATAAAATAATTAGCCAGGTATGGTGGCATACACCTGTAGTCCCCGTTGCTTGGGAGGCTGAGGCAGGGGATCACTTGAGCCCAGGAGTCTGAGGCTGAAGTGAGCCACTGTACTCCAGCCTGGGCAACAGACTGAGCGAGCCCCTTTGTCTCGAAAAACCAACCAGCCAATCAACTATTGTGTAAACTGGGCACAGGGGCATGCACCTGTTATCCCAGCTACTCAGGAGGCTGAGTCAGGATTGCTTGAGTCCAGGAGTTCAAGACCAGCCTAGGCAACATAGCAAGACCCCATCTTTAAATGAAAACAGTGCCTACTCCAAGGTCTTGAAGATTTGCACCTGTTTCCTTCTAGGAGTTTTGTAGTTATTACTCTTACATTTAGGTCTTTGATCCACTTAGTTTTTGTGTCTGGTGTGAGATAGGGATCCAGCTTCCTTCTTTTGCATGTAGATATCCAGGTGACCTGGCAGAATTTGCTGAAAAGACAAATTTTCCTCATTGACACTGGATTATTGTCTATTTGAGTTGTAAGTTTTTTGTGTATATATTCTAGATACAAGTTCTTTGTCACATATATTTTGCAAATATTACACGCTGTGGCTTCCCATTTATTTTTCTGAATGGTGTCTTTTGATGAGCAGGTTTTGATTTTGATGAATTATAATTCATTAATTTTTAAATTTAAAATGTTATGGTTATTGCCTTCTTTGTCCTAAATATATGTGTTTTTATATATATATATAGCCTACTAACAAGTCAGAAACATTTTCCTGTTTTCTTCTAGAAGCTCTAGATCTGCAATTTATCTTGAAATAATTTTTGTTTCCAGTGTGAGGAAGGGCTGGATTTTCTTCCCCTCAAATGGATACAAAATGTGGGCCTATTTCTGGACCCTCTCTTCTTTGGCATTGATGTGCTTCTCCCTTATTTTAATACTACACTATTTTGATTACTGTGGCTTTATAGAATCTCTTAAAGTCAGGTGTTGTGGACCCTCCAATTTGTCATGTTTTTTTCCAAGATTGTTTTGGCTGTTATTCTTTTTATCTTTGTAGACAATTTTAGAATCAGTTTCTCAAATTCTGTTTTAGAAACCTGCTCAAATTGTGATTGGGACTTGTATTAATTTTGTTGCTATATAACAAATTATCACAAATTTAGCATCTTAAAATAACATACATTTATTATCTCACAATTTCTATGGTTATGGGTCAGTAGTCTAGGTATGGCTTAGCTAGGTCTTCTCTTCAGGGTCTCACAAGGCTATAATCATAGTGTTGGTTGGAGCTGCAATCTTATCTGAAGTCTTTTTCTAGTCTGTTGGGTTTTGTTTTCTTTGGGGACAGTGGGGGAAGATTCTGATCTTTATGGTCAGAGGACTGAAGCCCTTAGCTCCTACAGGCAGTTTCCTGACATGTGACCCTCCCCACAACATGAAACTGCTTCAAGTCCAGTGTAAGATCATATCTCATATTTACAATCTCTCCCTTCAGGGAAAGTCTGGACCCTATTATAAAGGGTTCACCTGATTAGTGAAGCCCAACACAAACTCTCTTTTGATTAATTCAGAGTCCATTGATTGGGACCTTAACTACATCTGCAAAATTCCTTCATCTCTATCATATAATTAAACCTAATATGGTTATTATCACATCATATCACAAGCCCTGCCCACACTCAAGAGGAAGGTATTACACAGGATAAGTATCACTGGGTGTGGGAAATTTAGGGACAATCCTAGAATTCTGCCTATCACAACAGTTACATTGATTCTGTAGATCATTTTGAGAACTGACATCTTTAACAACAGTCTGCCAGTCTATGAATATGGTATATCTCTACACTTACTTAGATCTTTTTCAATTACTCATCACTATTTTGCAGGGTTTTTTGTTTTTGAGATGGAGTTTCAACTCGTCACCCAGGCCAGACTGCAATGGTGCAATCTCGGCTCACTGCAACCTCTGCCTCCCGGGTTCAAGCCATTCTCCTGCCTCAGCCCCTCGAGTAGCTAGGATTACAGGTGCCCATCACCACGTCCAGCTAATTTTTGTATTTTTAGTAGAGATGGGGTTTCACCACGTTGGCCAGGCTAGTCTGGAACTCCTGACCTCAGGTGATCCACCCGCCTCAGCCTCCCAAAGTGCTGGGATTACAGGTGTAAGCCACCGTGCCCAGCCTATTTTGCAGTTTTGAATAAAGAAGTCTTTCGTGTCTTTTGTTAAATTTATTTCTAAATAATTTGGGGAGATTTTAATACTAAATGAAATTTAATTTTTTTCATTTCCTAATTGTTTACATAGGAAAGTGCAATTAATTTTTATATATTGACCTTGCATCCTATAACCTTTCTAAATTGACTTATGTCTAGTAGTTGTACTGTAGAATCCTTCAGATTTTCTGTGTAGTCATTTACAAATAAACAAAAAATTTACTTATCTTTCCAATCTTTATAACTTTTATTTTTCTTCTCATATGCACTGGCTAGGACCTCCTCTACAATGTTGTATAATAGAAGAGTCAACATCCTTGTCTTGTTCTCAGTGTTGGGGGAAGGCATTTAGTATTTCACTATCATGATGTAAGGTTTTTCAGAGAGTCTCCTAACAAATTGTGGAAGTTTCCTTCTAGTTTACTAAGTGACAGATTTTGTCAAATGCTTTTTTTCTATCAATTCAGATTATATGGCTTTTCCCCTTTAATGGTGATATTTATTTTATATGGTAAGTTATATTTAACTTTTATATATGTTATATATATAACATATATATAACATTTATATGGTATATGGTAAGTTATATTTATGTGGTAAGTTATATTTATATGGTAAGTTATATTGATTTTCAAGTGTGAAAGCCAACTTTTATTCTGGAGATAAACTCACTTGATCATGATGTATTATCCTAATGCTGGATTATTTTGCTAATATATTAAGAATATTGTGTCTGTGTTCATGAGGGATACTGGTCTGCAGTTTTCCTCTGTTGTGATTTTTTTTTTTTTCCAAGTGTTATAAGGCTGAATTTAGGTCTACAATTTTGTTACTTGTTTTTTATTTGTCCTATCCACTTTTTGTTCAGTTCCTCTTGTCTTGCCTTCTATTTGACTAAATATATTTTCATATTTCATTTGATTCTTCTATTGACTTTTTACCTATGTCTTTGCAAAATTTTGTACTTGATTAATATCCTATTTTATATATATATACACATACACACAAATATACATATGTACACATTCTAAATCCTGAAATACAATGATATAATTTTTCTTTAGTTGTGTCTTTTTAAAGGAAATTATAAAGAAAAAACTACAGTGTAGCTTTACATTTACCCACATTTATAATTTCCATGTTATTCTTGCCTGAATCCAAGTTTCCATATGGTATTATTTCCTTTCAGCCTGAAGTACTTCCTTTGACATTTCTTACACGTACAGGTTTGCTGGTGACTTCTTCTGTTTTTATTTTCCTTCATTTTTGAGGGTATTTTAGCTTGATATGCAATTCTGAGGTTTTCTTAAAGCACTTTCACGATTGTCTCCAATATCAAACTTCATTGTTCCCTTGAGTTTACTGGTTTCTTTCTGGCTACATTCAAGGAACCCTTTATTTTTGGTTTCCAGAATTTTGACTATACTTGCCTGGGTGTGGTTTTTAAATTTTTTTAACTTAGGATTTCCTAGAATTCTTGAATCTGTATGTTTGTATTTTTCCCTCAATTGGGACATTTTGAGCCATTATTTCTTCCAATACTTTTTCTATCCCTTTCTATCTTCTCATTCTGGAACTCCAGTAATATCTGTGACTACTTGATATCTAAAGTCACTAAAGTTCTTTCCTCTTTTTTCTCTGTTCATATTGGATAGTTTTGATCTCTATTCTAGCTCACTGACCTTCTAATTTTTTTTTTTTTTTTTTTTTTTTTGAGACGGGGTCTCCCTCTGTTGCCTGGGCTGGGGTGCAGGGCCACAATAATCGTTCACTGCAGCCTCAAACTCCTGGGCTCAAATGACCTTCCTGCCTCAGCCTTCCAGGTAGCTAGGACTACAGGCACGTGCCACCTTTTTTTTTTTTTTAAGAGATGGGGTCTCACTATGTTGCCCAGGCTGGTCTTGAACTCCTGGACTCAAGTGATCCTCTCACCTCAGCCTCCCAAAGTGTTGGGATTACAGGTGTGAGCGACCATTCCTGGCCTTCTAAAGACAAAAAAAATTCAGATTTTGTCGCAAGTTTCTAACTGTTATCTATGGGAAGATTAAACTGCAAGTGGAACCTTGTATTTTTAAAAAACGTCCACAGAACCTCTCCACACACTATCACGGCATTAGATAATGCTTTACAGAAAACTTCAAGGAACCAGACCATGGTACATCATAGCTCCTTGCAGATACGTCTTCACTGAGCTATGATTGTGCACTGTCCTTCAAATACGCCATTATAGCCAGGCGCAGAGCCTGTGCCCCAGTCCCAGCTACTCAGGAGGCTGAGGCGTGAGGATCACTTGAACCCAGGAGTTCAGGGCTCTAGGAGACTATGATCATGCCTATGAAGAGCCACGGTAATCCAGCCTGGGCAATGCAACAAGACCCCATCTCCTAGGGGGAAAAAAACACACACACACACACACAGTCACTGTAAGCATCCTTATACAGTGAATACTGGTTGAAGCTGTTGTTCACTGGCTTTTAAAGAAATATAACTGTTTAATTTCAGGAAAATTTTTCCTACAGATTAATTTCTGAGCACTTTGCATTCGTTCTTCCCAGTGAGGTGGCTGTTATCAGCATCCTTCCTTCATTACAAAGGCTCAAGAGCTTGCCCACACAATTTGAGTCAGTTGGCAAGGCTAGTACTGAAACTTGATGCAGATTACAGGCTGGAGATTTCCAACTTGAATGTTTCCTGTTCCACATTCTAGAAACAGGCAAAAAATTCTTTTTAGTATGTTTGGCTTTATTACTAAATGCTAGCTGTTATTTGAAACCCTTCTAGAGGCATGTGTTCTCTTTGTCCTTTCTAGATACAATGCTCCTGAGAAGACAGCATTTTCCACAGGAGGCTGTTTCCTCCCCTGGTGGATTTAAGAGACGGTCCTTTCTGGATACAGAGAAATGAACCAACAGTGACCTCTCCAGGTCGGCACTTCCCACTTCTGTACAGTGGCAAAACCATGATGTGTAACCTTACTGTTTATTGTACTTTGTGTATTTCCTCTTCAAAGTCTTACACACTCTATCCTCTCCACTGTTAATAGTAACCTATGACATAATTGTAAATATTCAGCTTTTTGATAACTTTTGTATTTTGAAATACTTTAAAATAAAATTGTTGACTAGATATTTTATCTAGATAATCAAATATCTAATCATTTGTGACGTTTTCCTGGATTTGGAGACAGAAAAAGAGATAAAGGTAGCTCTGAAGCACATTGTCAAGTTTGGGCAACACAGATGTGAACAGTGTAAAAAGCTTGAAATGAGAAGTTTATACAAATCACAGCAAGCAGAATCAGCCCAGAAGCAATTAATTAGGAAATCAAAATTTAGGAAATTAGGAAAACCAGTCTTGTAAAGAATGAAGGAAACTATCAGCTTGTATCTGCCAAATCATTCTACTGCATACTACAGAATTCCCATCACAAAATTAAGTCATTTGACTACCCCTGAAAACATACATTATTTGGAATCTTCTCTGAGACTGCGTAAAGGTTCTTTCCCCATATCACACATACAGCACACACCATCAATATACACACACACACTCTCTCTCCAAGGGAGTCTATACTTTTCCCACATCAGTACATGCTTCCTAGGCCATCCAAGGCCAGTCACCAAAGTGAGCAGCTGACAGAAATGAGTCAGGGGGTCAACTGTGAATGAATCCGATGATATTTTATAGTATGGCCCCAGCAACCTGAGCATTACAGTGGTACCCAGGGGCCTAAGCTAGGGCCCAAGGTGCCAGTAATGTTGTATAGCATCCAAGTATCCCACCTGCATGATGCCTCCAGCTTTAGGACCTGTCCTTCCCTCCCAATGACCAGCCAGAGAACAGGCCAGAGGCCTTGGCTTTACTAAGTGATACAAAGTTATTATCATAAAACCTACCCACAGTCCCCTGCTTCCTCTAATACGCCTGGAGGTATATTGTAAGGCTGTAGAAATAAGAACCACAGGCACCTAGGACTGTGAGGGTGGGTAGATTCTACTTTGGAAGTTACAGGCCTTAGACTTTCACCCATGAGCATACTCATACTGGAGCTTGTTTAGGAAGCCACTCAACCTAGTACAAATAATCTACCCCATCAATAACATTAAGAGATCAAACCATGGTGCTACATAACTGCCAACATTTAACAAGATGAAGGATAAAGCTGAATGATTTGTAAGTAACAAAATGGTTGTGCAAGTTTGTTACATATGTATACATGTGCCATATTGGTGTGCTGCACCCATTCACTCGTCATTTACATTAGGTGTATCTCCTAATGCTATCCCTCTCCCCTCCCCCCTCCCCAAAATAGGACCCAGTGTGTGATGTTCCCCTTCCTGTGTCCAAGTGATCTCATTGTTCAATTCCCACCTATGAGTGAGAGCATGCAGTATTTGGTTTTCTGTTCTTGCGATGGTTTGCTGAGAATGATGGTTTCTAGCTGCATCCATGTCCCTTACAAAGGACACGAACTCATCCTTTTTAATGGCTGCATAGTATTCCATGGTGTATATGTGCCACGTTTTCTTAATCCAGTCTGTCACTGATGGACATCTGGGTTGATTCCAAATCTTTGCTATTGTGAGTAGTGCTGCAATAAACATATGCGTGCATGTGTCTTTATAGCAGCATGACTTACAATCCTTTGGGTATATCCCCAGTAATGGGATGGCTGGGTCAAATGGTATTTCTAGTTCTAGATCCTTGAGGAATCGCCACACTGTTTTCCACAATGGTTGAACTAGTTTACAGTCCCACCAACAATGTAAAAGTGTTCCTATTTCTCCACATCTTCTCCAGCACCAGTTGTTTCCTGATTTTTTAATGATTGCCATTCTAACTGGTGTGAGATGGTATCTCATTGTGGTTTTGATTTGCATTTCTCTGATGGCGAGTGATGATGAGCATTTTTTAATGTGTCTGTTGGCTGTATGAACGTCTTCTTTTGAGAAGTGTCTGTTCATATCCTTTGCCCACTTTTTGATGGGCTTTTTTCTTGTAAATTTGATTCAGTTCTTTGTAGGTTCTGGATATTAGCCCTTTGTCAGATGAGTAGATTGCAAAAATTTTCTCCCATTCTGTAGGTTGCCTGTTCACCCTGATGGTAGTTTCTTTTGCTGTGCAGAAGCTCTTTAGTTTAACTAGATCCCAATTGTCAATTTTGGCTTTTGTTGCTGTTGCTTTTGGTGTTTTAGACATGAAGTCCTTGCCCATGCCTATGTCCTGAATAGTATTACCTAGGTTTTCTTCTAGGGTTTTTATGGTTTTAGGTCTAACATTTAAGTCTCTAATCCATCTTGAATTAATTTTCATACAAGGAGTAAGGAAAGGATCCAGTTTCAGCTTTCTACTTATGGCTAACCAATTTTCCCAGCACCATTTATTAAATAGGGAATCCTTTCCCCATTTCTTGTTTTTATCAGGTTTGTCAAAGATCAGATGGCTGTAGATGTGTGATGTTATTTCTGAGGGCTCTGTTCTGTTCCATTGGTCTATATCTCTGTTTTGGTACCAGCACCATGCTGTTTTGGTTGCTGTAGCCTTGTAGTATAGTTTGAAGTCAGGTAGCGTGATGCTTCCAGCTTTGTTCTTTTGGCTTAGGATTGTCTTGGCAATGCGGGCTCTTTTTTGGTTCCATATGAACTTTAAAGCAGTTTTTTCCAATTCTGTAAAGAAAGTCATTGGTGGCTTAATGGGGATGGCATTGAATCTATAAATTACCTTGGGCAGTATGGCCATTTTCACAATACTGATTCTTCCTATCCATGAGCATGGTATGTTCTTACATTTGTTTGTGTCCTCTTTTATTTCACTGAGCAGTGGTTTGCAGTTCTCCTTGAAGAGGTCCTTTACATCCCTTGTAAGTTGAATTCCTAGGTATTTTATTCTCTTTCAAGCTATTGTGAATGGGAGTTCATTCATGATTTGGCTCTGTTTGTCTGTTACTGGTGTATAAGAATGCTTGTGATTTTTGCACAGATTTTGTATCCTGAGACTTTGCTGAAGTTCCTTATCAGCTTAAGGAGATTTGGGGCTGAGATGATGGGGTTTTCTAAATATACAATCATGCCATCTGCAAACAGGGACAATTTGACTTCTTCTTTTCCTAATTGAATACCCTTTCTTTCTTTCTCTTGCCTGATTGCCCTAGCCAGAACTTCCAATACTATGTTGAATAGGAGTGGTGAGAGAGGGCATCCCTGTCTTGTGCCAGTTTTCAAAGGGAATGCTTCCAGTTTCTGCCCATTCAGTATGATATTGGCTGTGGGTCTGTCATAAATAGCTTTTTTTTTTTTTTTTTTTTTTTTGAGACGGAGTCTCGCTCTGTTGCCCAGGCTGGAGTGCAGTGGCCGGATCTCAGCTCACTGCAAACTCCGCCTCCCGGGTTCATGCCATTCTCCTGCCTCAGCCTCCCGAGTAGCTGGGACTACAGGCGCCCACCACCTCGCCCGGCTAGTGTTTTGTATTTTTTTTTTTTTAGTAGAGAAAGGGTTTCACCGTGTTAGCCAGGATGGTCTCGATCTCCTGACCTCGTGATCCGCCCGTCTCGGCCTCCCAAAGTGCTGGGATTACAGGCTTGAGCCACCACGCCCGGCCAAATAGCTCTTATTATTTTGAGATATGTTCCATCAATACTGAATTTATTTTTTGAGAGTTTTTAGCATGAAGGGCTGTTGAATTTTGTCAAAGGCCTTTTCTGCATCTATTGAGATAATCATGTGGTTTTTGTCTTTGGTTCTGTTTATATGCTGGATTACGTTTATTGATTTGCGTACGTTGAACCAGCCTTGCATCCCAGGGATGAAGCCCACTTGATCATGGTGGATAAGCTTTTTGATGTGCTGCTGGATTTGGTTTGCCAGTATTTTATTGAGGAGTTTTGCATCGATGTTCATCAGGGATATTGGTCTAAAATTCTCTTTTTGTTGTATCTCTGTCACGCTTTGGTATCAGGATGATGTTGGCCTCCTAAAATGAGTTAGAGAGGATTCCCTCTTTTTCTATTGATTGTAATAGTTTCAGAAGGAATGGTACCAACTCCTCCTTGTACCTCTGGTAGAATTCAGCTGTGAATCCGTCTGGTCCTGGACTTTTTTTGGTTGGTAGGCTATTAATTATTGCCTCAATTTCAGAGCCTGCTATTGGTCTATTCGGGGATTCAACTTCTTCCTAGTTTAGTCTTGGGAGAGTGTAAGTGTCCAGGAAATTATCCATTTCTTCTAGGTTTTCTAGTTTATTTGTGTAGAGGTGTTTATAGTATTCTCTGATGGTAGTTTGTATTTCTGTGGGGTCAGTGGTGATATCCCCTTTATCATTTTATTGCATCCATTTGATTCTTCTCTCTTTTCTTCTTTATTAGTCTTGCTAGCGGTCTATCAATTTTGTTGATCTTTTCAAAAAACCAACTCCTAGATTCATTGATTTTTTTGGAGAGTTTTTTGTGTCTCTATCTCCTTCAGTTCTGCTCTGACCTTAGTTATTTCTTGCCTTCTGCTAGCTTTTGAATGTGTTTGCTCTTGCTTCTCTAGTTCCTTTAATTGTGATGTTAGGGTGTCAATTTTAGATCTTTCCTGCTTTCTCTTGTGGGCATAAATTTCCCTCTACACACTGCTTTAAATGTGTCCCAGAGATTCTGGTATGTTGTATCTTTGTTCTCATTGGTTTCAAAGAATATCTTTATTTCTGCCTTCATTTCGTTATGTACCCAGTAGTCATTCAGGAGCAGGTTGTTGAGTTTCCATGTAGTTGAGCAGTTTTGATTGAGTTTCTTAGTCCTGAGTTCTAGTTTGATTGCACTGTGGTCTGAGAGACAGTTTGTTATAATTTCTGTTCTTTTACATTTGCTGAGGAGTGCTTTACTTCCAACTATGTGGTCAATTTTGGAATAAGTGCGATGTGGTGCTGAGAAGAATGTATATTCTGTTGATTTGAGGTGGAGAGTTCTGTAGATGTCTATTAGGTCTGCTTGGTGCAGAGATGAGTTCAATACCTGGATATCCTTGTTAACTTTCTGTCTCGTTGATCTGTCTAATGTTGACAGTGGGGTGTTGAAGTCTCCATTATTATTGTATGGGAGTCTAAGTCTCTTTGTAAGTCTCTAAGGACTTGCTTTATGAATCTGGGTGCTCCTGTATTGAGTGCATATATATTTAGGATAGTTAGCTCTTCCTGATGAACTGATCCCTTTACCATTATGTAATGGCCTTCTTTGTCTCTTTTGATCTTTGATGGTTTAAAGTCTGTTTTATCAGAGACTAGGATTGCAACCCCTGCTTTTTTTTTTGTTTTCCATTTGCTTGGTAGATCTTCCTCCATCCCTTTATTTTGAGCCTATGTGTGTCTCTGCATGTGAGATGGGTCTCCTGAATAGAGCAAACTGATGGGTCTTGACTCTTTATCCAATTTGCCAGTCTGTGTCTTTTAATTGGACCATTTAGTCCATTTACATTATATTGTTAATATTGTTATGTGTGAACTTGATCCTATCATTATGATATTAGCTGGTTATTTTGCTGCTAGTTGATGCAGTTTCTTCCTAGCATTGATGGACTTTACATTTTGACATATTTTTGCAACGGCTGGTACTGTTTGTTCCTTTCCATGTTTAGTGCTTCCTTCAGGATCTCTTGTAGGGCAGGCCTGGTGGTGACAAAATCTCTCGGCATTTGCTTGTCTGTAAAGGATTTTATTTCTCCTTCATTTATGAAACTTAGTTTGGCTGGATACGAAAATCTGGGTTGAAAATTCTTTTCTTTAAGAATGTTGAATATCGGCCCCCACTCTCTTCTGGCTTGGAGACTTTCTGCCGAGAGATCTGCTGTTAGTCTGATGGGCTTCCCTTTGTGTGTAACCCGACCTTTCTCTCTGGCTGCCCTTAACATTTTTTCCTTCATTTCAACTTTGGTGAATCTGACAATTATGTGTCTTGGAGTTGCTCTTCTCGAGGAGTATCTTTGTGGCGTTCTTTGTATTTCCTGAATTTGAATGTTGGCCTGCCCTACTAGGTTGGGGAAGTTCTCCTGGATGATATCCTGCAGAGTGTTTTCCAACTTGGTTCCATTTTCCCCGTCACTTTCAGGCACACCAGTCAGACATAGATTTGGTCTTTTCACATAATCCCATATTTCTTGAAGGCTTTGTTCATTTCTTTTTACTCTTTTTTCTCTACACTTCTCACTTCATTTCATTCATTTGATCTTCAATTGCTGATACTCTTCCTTCCAGTTGATTGAGTCGGTTACCGAAGCTTGTGCATTTGTCACATAGTTCTCGTGTTATGGTTTTCATCTCTATCAGTTCTTTTAAGGTCTTCTCTGCATTGATAATTCTAGTTATCCATTCATCCATTCTTTTTTCAAGGTTTTTAGTTTCTTGGCGCTGGTTATGTGGTTCCTCCTTTACCTCTGAGAAGTTTGATCGACTGAAGCCTTCTTCTCTCGTCAGTCATTCTCCGTCCAGCTTTGTTCCGTTGCTGGCGATGAGCTGCGTTCCTTTGGAGGGGGAGATGCGCTCTGATTTTTGTATTTCCAGCTTTTCTGCACTGCTTTTTCCCCATCTTTGTGGTTTTATCTGCCTTTGGTCTTTGATGATGGTGACGTACTGATGGGGTTTTGGTGTGGGTGTCCCGTTTGTTAGTTTTCCTTCTAACAGTCAGGAGGACCCTCAGCTGTAGGTCTGTTGGAGTTTCCTTGAGGCCCACTGCAGACCCTGTTTGCCTGGGTATCAGCAGCGGAGGCTGCAGAAGATAGAATAATGCTGAACAGCAAGTGTTGCTGTGTGATTCTTGCTCTGGACGCTTCGTCTCAGGGGTGTACCCCGCCATGTGAGGTGTGAGGTGTCGGTCTGCACCTAGTAGGGGATGTCTCCCAGTTAGGCTACTCAGGGGTCAGGGACCCACTTGAGCAGGCAGTCTGTCCGTTCTCAGATCTCAACCTCCATGCTGGGAGATCCACTGCTCTCTTCAAAGCTGTCAGACAGGAGCATTTACCTCTGCTGAGGTTTCTGCTGCTTTTTGTTTAGCTATGCCCTGTCCCCAGAGGAGGAGTCTACCAAGGCAGGCCGGCCTCCTTGAGCTGTGGTGGGCTCCACCCAATTCAAGCTTCCCAGTGGCTTTGTTTACCTACTTAAGCCTCAGCAATAGCGGGTGCCCCTCACCCAGCCTCACTGACATCTTGCAGTTAGATCTCAGACTGCTGTACTAGCAATGAGGGAGGCTCCATGGGCATGGGACCCTCTGGGCCAGGTGTGGGATATAATCTCCTGGTGTGCCGTTTGCTAAGACCCTTGGTAAAGCACAGTATTAGGGTGGGAGTTACCCGATTTTCCAGGTGTTATGTGTCTCAATTTCCTTTGGCTAGGAAAAGGAATTCCCTTCCCCCTTGCGCTTCCCAGGTGAGGCGATGCCTCGCCCTGCTTCAGCTCTTGCTGGTCGGGATGCACCTGCAGACCAGCACCAACTGTCCGACACACCCCGGTGAGATGAACCCGGTACCTCAGTTGAAAATGCAGAAATCACCCGTCTTCTGTGCCGCTCACACTGGGAGCTGGAGGCTGGAGCTGTGCCTATTCAGCCATCCAAGTATACAGTTTTATGCTGCAAAGATACCATGTGGCATCAAGTGGCTCCAAAAGACCACATCACTGGTGGCTCCAATGAAGACTCAACCCCAATGCAGACCATTCCGATTCACATCCAAACTGCTGCAGAACCACCAACTGCCTCCTTCCATGAATCTCAGTCATTCACCTCATGGTCACGAGGGCTTCAAAGAGGAATCAAACAGACCTATGCCATCCTCATAAAGGGCATATTTACAATTTCTAATTCTAAAAGAAATGCTATTTATTTTACACACATATTATCCCAACCTTGTGTTTAAAACATTTAAAATTATAAACAAAATCATAATAAACAAGTGAAGGACACTATGCCGCATCCTGGCTGCATGGAGAGTCAAGTCCCTCTCCTGGGGGCTGCAGAAGAAGTAGGGAGATGTGACTTACATATCCAAAAGGCATAGAAATGGAAGAACATGAATAGGAAAGCCAGCCTCACCCTACTGGTGAGAAAACCTTTCCCGAACCAGAAGAGTTTCAAGACAGACTTTAACAAAGACAGGGTCGTGACTCAGCAGGCAAGGGCTTAGGCAATGTTTTATTTCCATAATGAATTAATCTCCAAAAAGGACATTTTTCACACTGGTAAATACAGTTTAAATGTCTCAAGAACTTTGTCTCATCACCCAAACAAGACTACCAGTTCCTTAAAGCATGGAATACGATCCTTATTTTATATTCATTTAGTATATACCTCACAGAGGTAGCACAGACCTCTGAGCATTTACCAACAAGATTAAAAAATAGACATCTAAATTCTAGGCTAGGTCCACAGCCTCAGGGCCACTCAATATATTCGGTTATAGGAATAACCCAAACTTCCAACAGGGTTTGTGGAAGCCATCACAGGATGGGACTAGATCTCCCAGGGGCAAAGTGAACGAAAGCCAATGTTCATTTTGTCCCCCACCCTAGTGAACTGAAGAGCCTGACCCAGCCTGGTTCCTACTGGTTTGAACCTGATGGGTTGAGACTCCAGAAGGATAAGAATGTCTGAGAATCTTCTGCAGCCCCCCACACTGCAAAGTCCCATAACAGACCTCTCCTTGAAATCCTATTCACAGCAGAGATCTGGTCAGCACACACAGGAGTGAGGCTGGGAATCCCAAGTTCTGACTCCTCGACTGCCAATGTTATGTTTCACACAACAGGTGAGTAAGGAATACAGTGAGCTTTTTAATCCAATCATTTGCAAATTAATAAGTAAGTAATATACCAACATAATATTTTGCTGTACAAGATGACAATCTTAAAAAGAATTTATACATGTATCATGTGGAACATTTTTATTCCTAATTTATACTTTGAAAGATATCTGACAATGTACAAAGAATACCCAGTTCTAGGTGATGACTGTTTTGTATAATCATTTATTTACAAAATTTCACCACATAATAGGAACTACCTTTAAAAAAAAATCAGCATTGGTCCTATAAAGGCCATTAGGATAAATTCTTAAGCCTACAAAAGACGCCTTAGTACTACTGCTCCCAGGCTCAATATCGTTAACTAAAATCTGACTCCAAGGCCCAGGCGTAGTTTCTAGTTCCAATTCTATAGTCATTCAAAAGCATATCTAACTAGATTGACAAGGGACAGTGGAGGACCCAAGCAGTCCTAT
This sequence comes from Chlorocebus sabaeus, assembly GCF_047675955.1. NCBI lineage: Eukaryota > Metazoa > Chordata > Mammalia > Primates > Cercopithecidae > Chlorocebus > Chlorocebus sabaeus. The sequence goes on along the minus strand of NC_132930.1, from coordinate 11,487,744 downwards.
CAACCTCTATAAGAGGTGTACATAAGCCTACTGCTCATACCCTTCTAGCCATACCACCCTTTATTTATAATGGGACACCAGGTCATCCCATTATGCTAAAACATGGTTGCTCTGGGAAAAAACAAGGCTTTCGCTAGACCAGCTGGACTGGTCAGAAGGGAGAGTAAAAAGTGGCTGTCGCTAGTGAAAAATGGTTTCATTTCTTCGAACTTTTTCCTTTTCCTTTTCTGGGCTCCTTATCTTTTTCTGGTTTTGAAGGCTTTGAAGGTTTTGTCTTTTTCTGTTAGGGGGAGGGAGAAGATAACAAAATAGTTAATAGCTGTGTTTATGAGTAAATGAAATAAGTTCATCTCTACAACAAATCTAATCTTTACCTGCAACTTAATTAAAGAAGGGAGGCTGCAAACATCGAGATCTTGAACTACTGCGACCCATGAAGCGCTTACTTTCAAGCAACAACTGCCCTACTTACAGCCTCTAAAAGCTGGCAGTAAAAACTGAGAAGGTATTTAGAATTTAGAACTAAGATCTGTTCCCCATGTAAGGCAGTTTCTTGGATTTAGAACAGAGGTATACTTAGAAAAGACAAAATAAGCAAGAGGTAATTGACAAATAGGGTAATGTTTAGATGCAGAATTTCCTCTTCTTTTAGTTTCAGATTAGAGGTGTAAACAAGTCATTTTGTGAAAGTAGAAGAGAGGGAGACCACCCCTTAGGGTCTACATGAGCCACAGTGAAGAAGGCCACTATTCCTACTCCTGCGTATAGAAAACAGAAATGAAAGGCAAGAAGCACCCACACCCAGCAAAGGACAGAGGAGGATCGGACGAGTTTCCTTGGCTCAACCAGCTGTAAACAGCAGGCTGATACCACAGTTGGCTTTCATCTTTCCCATCAAAAGACAAGAATATTTTGCTCTGAGAAACTTCTACAAAGCAGCTTAGTGGCTATAGCAAAACATACACAACAGAAGAAACTGTTTTGTTAAAAACATTTTTCTTGAAAGCATATACCAATGGCCAGATAAATAAAAATGGTACTTTTTCTAACAGAACATATGGCCATCAAAATCATGTCCTGTTTTCTTGCCGTTTGGCTCTTCGACTACTATAAGAAACTGTTTATAAAAATGAAATCTCTACCTTCTCCACCTTCAACCATGATGAACAAAAAAACTTAGAAGTATTTTCAATTTATTCTGCCATGTGCTGAAAAGGCCCTATTATTCACCAGGCAAGAAAAGATCATCTATTTTGAGGTTCTCCTGTTGGTGGCTTAAAATACTACCTTGATCATGGCATCAGTTTCTATAGCATCTTGGTCTTTCTCATCAGATTGAGAGTCATCTTCATTTAACTCTTCATTGTATTCCGAATCCAGGGATGGGCTTGTGCTGTGTCTAGATGCCTTTATAGCTTGAAGTGAATATGGAGTAAGGTGGGCTTCCTTATTGTAAGCTCTTGTGAAGGCTGCTTTCACCTACATGAAAGGAGTAGATGGAGTTTTTAAAAATATAAGTCCCAAACAATTATTTTAAACTCTGGAAGCCTAAAGAGACCCTGAGGGCCCCTTGCAACTGTTTGCAAAGTATTTATGTATATACATGTAAATCTAAGTATGTGCATTTTTCTATGGATAAGTTCCGTATTTTTCATAACATTCTTAACAGAGCCCATGACAAAAAAGACTCAAGGCCAAGCGGGCTCACACGTCTCCATGAGAATCTTGAACCCAGGAGGTGGAGGTTGCAGTGAGCTGAGATCGCGCCATTGCACTCCAAGTTGGGTGACAGAGTGAGATTCTGTCTAATAAAAAAAGGATTTGGGAACTTTAGGCAAACAAACAAACAAAAGGTCACTTCAAGTTATCATGTTTACCTATTCAGCATTCTCCACATTTCTACAAAGTAGTAAGCAAAGTTAGTCAGTGAATCAGTAAATCAAAAAGGGGCTTGGCTGGGTGCGGTGGCTCATGCCTGTAATCTCAGCACTTCGCAAGGGCAAAGCAGGCAGATCACATAAGGCCAGGAGTTCGAGACCAGCCTGGCCAACACGGGAAAACCCTGTCTCTACTAAAAATACAAAACTTAGCCAGGCGTGATGGAGCACACCTGTAATCCCAGCTACTTGGGAGGCTGAGACAGGAGAATCACTTGAACCTGAGAGGTGGAGGTTGCAGTAAGCCGAGATCGTACCACTGCCCTTCAGCCTGGGCAAAGGAGTGAGATTGTCTCCAAAAAAAAAAAAGAAAAAGAAAAAGAAAAAAAAAAGTGAGGGGAGCTCATCATAAGATATAAGTTGGCCTTTAATTTCCACAAAACACAAGATACCTTTTCCATAATAATAGTAGTTACTTCAAAATACTACGAAACTTGAAAGTCTTACCTTCAAGCTTCTAATCATAATTCCTGAATTAGTCCATGAATTCTAACAATGGATGTCTGCTGTGAGAATTTACTGATAACCATAAAGTCAGGTCAAAATTCTGGAGAGGGCAAACTAGAGAGACTGAGTCTTCTAAACGCATTCATTACACAGGTGCAAGAGTTGGGTACTGGATGTTACATATTCATGATGTATCACTTTAGTTTTTTTGTGCTCATTATAAGAAAAGCGGGGATATATTATTACAGGGAAGATTATCCAACTGGAATAAATGCTGAATCCACAGATTAGGTAGACTAGGAAAAAGAAAATTTATACAAATCCTCAGCCAATAAACACATTTTATTTTTACGACCCATTACCACCAGAGCTCACAGCTCAACTTTTAATTCCCTAAGCTCATCCTCTCACCTTTTATAAAGAATATATTTATATTTGCTCCTCAAATTTCACTTCTTGTTTTTCCACTGAGCATAAAGCAAATATAAAAATACAAATTGTAAAGTTAAGTCCAGAAGTCTACTCTGAATACTGCATTCAAATAGTATCTATGGAAAATACAGGTCATAATAAGCAACAAGCATTTAAGGGGAAAAAGAAGTAAATCTTTTTATAAAGCATCTAAAACACCTCTGAAGTACTGTCAGTACAAACCTGGTATTAGAAAGTGATGGAGAACCAGTGAGTGACATGATTTACCTTGGGATCCAGCTTTGAAAAGGGACTAGGTTTGCCACCCCAGCTGCTAATTTCCATGATATTCTCAAAGTCTTCTTTCATCAAATAATATGTGTCCATAAGTGCAACAACATCCTGTACCCCGTCGACTCCTTGTGAGGTCAAGGGCTGTACAAGTGCATCCCTTAGATGTGACAGATAATCCATGTTTACAGTCCTTTTGCTGGAGTAAGTTCTGAAACCACAACAAAAAAGACATAGTCAACAGCAAAGTATCAACTTAAGTCATACTGTGCATACCAGCACTGTGTTAATCAGGCAGAGTTCCATCCAATTTCAATAATGCTGAATGGAACGCGTACTATTTGACAGCCAGCTGGTGTAGTTTGGAAAGCCCAGCACCACAGCATGAGGGTAATGGGTACACATCACATGCCCAAAGGAAGTTTTCTACTTACCCACATCAGTAACTGAAAAACAAATATGGACTCTACCCTACTCTTAAGGCCCAGGCAACAGAATGTTTCTTTGTGTTCATAAATATGACTCGTTCCAAGTTCCAAAATATTAAAAGCATCAGTAGAAGACAATGAAATTCCCTATCTCAAGTGTGTGAATGTGTGTAACACCTTTTGGTCTCCAATTATAACATACAAAATCATATATGAATATTTCCCTCATATTTCCTAATGGTGCTACTCTGAAATCTTCAGTTCTAGAACTGGGTTTTCCCCAAATCTAAGAAAATTGCAGAGTGTTCCCACAAAATCAAAAAGTGATCCACACTGGCCAGAGGAAGGTTTAGGGAAACAGTCTCTGGTCTGCTAAGAACTAGAATGTTATCATAAAATGACTTTCTTTCTCTCTTAAATGTTGTCACTTCTTAAAGACAGAAAGCTACTGAACAAAATAATATTTCAAATGCCACCATCCTAAATCTTTCCAACCCAGCTGCCTCTATCTTCAAACCAGGCAATTATATGCATACATATTTTTATTTATTTATTTATTTATTTATTTATTTTCAGACGAAGTCTTGCTCTTGTTGCCCAGGCTGGAGTGCAGTGGCACAATTTCAGCTCACTGCAACCTCCGCCTTCTAGGTTCACGAGGCTCTCCTGCCTTTAGCCTCCCGAGTAGCTGGGATTACAGGCGCCCGCTACCACACCCAGCTACTTTTTTTTGTATTTTTAGTAGAGACAGGGTTTCACCATGTTACCCAGGCTGGTCTCAAACTCCTGACAGGTGATCCGCCCGCCTTGGCCTCCCAAAGAGCTGGGATTACAGACGTAAGCCACTGCGCCCAGTCTGTATACATATTTTAAACAAGCAACCTCAAAAGCTGTTGGTATCAGAACCAGCATCGGAAGCAGAAAGAAATGATTCTTTACAAATTATCTATGGGTCCTGCTCCTGCCTTCAAGGAACTGAATGTGTGAACCGCAAGAAGCCACAGCTTTTCTCCTGATCAGAAATCTAGACTCACCCTTGCAACTATTACCTAGACAGAGTTTTTAAAACTCTCCTATTTCAATTTCATCCATTTCCTCTACATTGTCTTCCATAATTAAGCACACTAGTACTTAAAGGAAGTAGTGTGAGTCCCTAAACCATAGTACCCCCAAAAATCATGAAACCATTTCCAAAATTGTTCTCCTACAATGTTTACAGTATCATCATTTTCTAGTAGACTCACAGAAAAGTCAAAGATGCCATTTAGGGTACCTAAACCAAGGGTTCTTAACCTCAGGAATCTGTAATTCCCGAAAAGTGTTTTCTTTGTGGATCTATGCATTGTCAGGGGAATAAAAATCAAAGCATTCAGATTCTCAAAAGCACCTATGACCCCCAAAAAGGTTACGAACCAATAATAAGATCACACTTGCATTTTTTAAAGAAGAGAAACAGACCTACAAAAAAGTTCAGTGACTTGATCAGGGTTAAAAAGTAGGGAGGTCTTAATTTACTTTACAAATTGTGAATTCACTATAATGCAGAGATCGCACTACTGCATTCCAGCCTGGGTGACAGAGTGTGAAGAATAAAAAAGAAGAATCCATAATATTTATGTATATGCACATTTTCCAAGTTTCTAAAGTTCAACAAAATTGTACCAAATGCAAGTATTTTTGAACTTCCTTAAACTTTTCCAAGCACATTCGTTTTCAGTGATGTGAGCAGCCTCCTCCTGTTGCATGCTAAACTGTTATTTCCAATCCCACATGACTAGGTCAGTTTACTACTAGAGAAAATTGGTAAAAAACAGTTTGTTTCTTTAAATAGTTCAATTATTTTCCGATTAATTATTCTGAAGCTGGGAAGCTATTCCCACTAGTAATAGACATAATAACAATAACAGTGCCATCTCAGACTTCTGCAGTCTTTAAAATTTTAAATTATGACATCTACCGTTTTATTCTCCAAAGTATTCTTTTAAGTGGTGAAACAAGAGTTATACTGATTATAGATGATAAAACTCAGCCCATAAAATATAAGGAACTTATCCAGGATCATTCATCTAGTTAGCAATAAAATAAAAACTAAAACACAAATCTTTTGACTCACATGATTGTTACTGGATAAAGGCCAAATACATCAAATCGATAAAATACCCGAAACAGAGTAATCCCACCTACCTGAGACTCATATGCAAGGCCAGGTCCTGAACAATACGATCGTGTTTGCCTGTAGACGAGTGCTTCCCCAGCCAGCTCGGGAAGGTGGGAAACTGGGTCATGAACCCTCTCATCAACTCTCCAGGAAGAACACTGGCATAAATGGCCTGAAAAAAATCAATTGCAGTCCAGAATTTATGTTTGGTACAAAGTTATTTCCTTAACAGTCATTGGCTTCCAAACAGTCTATGGAAGATAAAGCAACACTGTCCCAAATACCTACCTACAGGCCAGTCAGATGCTTTCTCTAACTCTAATCTGTTGGTACGGGAAACTTCTCCCAAAGAAAACAACAGACTGTGGTACACACCTTGATCCGACGCGTTATGGCTCACAGGGAGATCATCTCGCCAACTCAGCCTCCTCAAGCAACTAATCTCAACATACCAGTTACCTCACAACGTCACAGCAAATAATTACTTAAGAGGGATATGATGGTCTTTAACATAAATGATTGACAGCATAGGTAGATTAAAGCATAGAGACTAATGATTAGAGTCCATTAAACTGGCACTTGAGAAAAGTTTTTTAAAAATGTATCCTTAGATGTCTTCTATGTCTAGCGTTTTCACTTTCTTAAAGACTGGAATTATAGTCTACATAAGTTTTGTATACTACTTATTCTAGTAATTCCCTCACAAGCACTTTTTCCTATTAGACAATCTTTGCAAATAGTTTTGAAGGCTATAAATACTTCCTCAAGAGAATTCATCATCATCATTCTGCTGCTAGACCTGGAGATTTTCTCTAACTTTTTGTTACCAGAACACTTTTGGAAGTATTTTTGTACATTAAGGTTTTCCTGTGTTAAAACATTATGCCTTTGAGGTACAATTATTAAGTAAACAAAACTAAACACATAAAATATAAAAGAAAAGATTCTGAGCCAGGGGCAGTGGCTCATGCCAGTAACCCCAGCACTTTTGGAGATGGGCAGACAACTTGCGCCCAGGAGTTCAAGACCAGCCCGGCCAACATGGTGAAACCCCGCCTCTACAAAAATAACAAAAATTAGCTGGCATGGTGGCGCACACCTATAGTCCCAGCTACTTGCAGGGCTGAGGCGGGAGGATCGCTTGAGCCCAGGAGGTCAAGGCTGCAGTGAGCCGTGATCACACCACTGCACTGCAGTCTAGGTGACCTTGTCTCAAAAATAAAAATAAAAAGTTATGTGTCTCCAGAATGAAATTTTGTTTCTTGTTTTCAAGCAATGTGTGGGTAGAATCAAGAGAAGCATTAGGCCTTCTGGAAGTGTCTTGCTTATTTTATTACTCAGGCCAATAATCCTGTATAACTATACAAAAGTCAAAAAGAACAAATAACTCTCTTAATTACAAATGTCTACCAAATTCTGTTTTGAGTTAAAGATCTCAACCTAAATACAGTACCCAACAGAAAACTGCTTTTTTAGCAAGGAAGACGAAAATCTGAATGCATGCCTCAGAGACACGGCTGCTGGCCCGCCCTAGCTGCACTGCTTCTAGGAGCCGCTACTCAGTGACCACCTGGGAGAGCCAAGAGTGACCACAAATAAAAAAAACAAGGATTCTTAAGTTAAAACACAGCAAATAAAACTTCTGATTCACATCTTACAACCAAAATCTAACATTCCTATTTCTATGTATCCATTTACATTAAAATTTTTTGAAATATGGATAAATAAGACCAGATTGGGCTGAGCACAGTGGCTCATGCCTGTAATCCCAGCACTTTGGGAGGTCAAGGCAGGCAGATCACAAGGTCAGGAGATCGAGACCATCCTGGCTAACACGGTGAAACCCCATCGATACCAAAAATACAAAAAATTAGCTGGGCATGGTGGCGGGCGCCTGTAGTCTCAGCTCCTCAGGAGGCTGAAAGCACGAGAATGGCATGAACCCAGGAGGTGGAGCTTGTAGTGAACCGAGATCGCACCCCTGCACTCCAGCCTGGGCAACAGAGCGAGACTCTGTCAAAAAAAGAAAGAAAGAAAGAAAGACAGAAAGAAAGAAAGACAGAAAGAAAGAAAGAGAGAGAGAAAGAAAGAAAGAAAGACGGACGGACGGACGGAAGGAAGGAAGGAAGGAAAGAAAGAAAGAAAGAAAGAAAGAAAGAAAGAAAGAAAGAAAGAAAGAAAGAAAGAAAGAAAGAAAGAAAGAAAGAAAGAAAAGGCCAGATTAAGAAACAGACAATAGTTACCACAGAGTATTATAATCTGTAACAGACTGTATTTTTGCCTCAAGAGCCATAACATTTATCTGGTATTTAAAATAACTACAGGATTAGCTGGGTATGGTGGCAGGCACCTGTAGTCCCAGCTACTCAGGAGGCTGAGGCAGGAGAATCTCTTGAACCCGGGAGGCAGAGCTTGCAGTGAGCCAAGATTGCACCACTGCACTCCAGCCTGGCGACAGAGCAAGACTCGATCTCAAAAATAAAGTAAACAAAATAAAATAAGTACAGGAGCTAAAAGCTATTTAGTTCTCTTTTCAGTAAAGCAGAGTCTGCACTTTAGGGAGAGCTCTCTGCTCACCTGCGTAGGCAAAAGACTCCAGTTTTGCTTACTCCGGATCTGGCTGTCCACTAAGTCACCATCACATATGCTGTCTGCTGCTCTGCTTAAAAGCATCAAGTGCTTTTTCATGTCGCCCCTGCAGGAAAGAATCAGTCTGGATTATCTCACTCTCCACACCCCAGGTCCCTCCTTCACGGTGCTAGGAGGATATTAACCATGTCTCTCACCAGCTCTGGACACTCACCCTGCTGCTACAGGCTTCACATGTATGTAATTTTCCTGGACAAAGAGGGGTGCTATTGAATAATCATGAAAAAAGAGATCTGACTTGTCCATAAGTGACATGTGAGCAGTCTCCTCTCCAGCTGCAAACACTTTCCGGGCAACATCAAATGGGCCCTGAAAAAAAAGAGGGACACACCTATTACAATGGCCAAAATTCAAAACATTAACATCACCAGATGCTAACGAGGATACGGAACAAGAGGAACTCCATTCATTGCTGGTGGGAATGCAAAACTGTACCGTTTGGTAGTTTCTTACAAAATTAAACATACTCTTACCATATGATCCAGCAACCACGCTTCTTGGTATTCACCCAAGTGAATTAAAAACTACGTTCACACAAAAACCTGCACATGGATGTTTATGAGCAGTTTTATTTATAATTACCAAAAGCTGGGAGCAACCAAGATGTCCTTTTAGTAGGTGAATAAACAATTTAACTGTGGTACATTCACACAATGTAATATTATTCAACAATAAAAAGAAGTGAGCTATCAAGCCATGAGAAGACATGGGGGGGCTGGGCATGGTGGCTCACCCCTGTAATCCCAGCACTTTGGGAGGCTGAGGTGGGCAGATCACTTGAGGTCAGGAGTTCGAGACCAGCCTGGCCAACATAGTAAAATCTCGTCTCTACTAAAAAAAAAAATTGGCCAGGTGTGGTGGCAGGCGCCTGTAATCCCAGCTACTCAGGAGCCTGAGACAAGAGAATCACATGAACCCGGGAGGCGGAGGCTACAGTGAGCCAAAAGTCATGGAAGAACCTTCTATGCTACTACTAAGTGGAAGAAGCCAATTGGAAAAGTCCACCTACTACATGATTCCAACTATACCACATTCTGGAAAAGGCAAAACTATAGACACAGTAAAAGGATCAGTGGTTGCCAGGGGTTGTAGGGAGGAGAGAGGAAAGGAAGAATGAACAGGTAGAGCACAGAGGATTTTCAGGACAGTGAAACTATTCTGTATGATACTATAATGGTGAATACATGTCATTATACATTTGTCAAAACCATACAACGCACACCACCAAGAGGGAATGCTAATGTAAACTATGGACTCTGGGTGATAATGAGGTATCACTGTAGGTTCATTGATTATAACAGATATACCACTGTGGTAGGGGACACTGGCAGTGGGAGAGGTTGTGCGTGTGAGGGGGACACGAAGTATATGAGAACTCTCTGTACCTTCCACTCAATTTTGAATCCATAGGCCGGGTGTGGATCACCATGTTGGCCAGGCTGGTCTCAAACTCCTGAGCCTAAACTGCTCTAAAAAATAAAGCATATAGGCCAGACGTGGTGGCTCACACCTGTAATCCCAGCACCTTGGGGGCCACAGCAGGAGGATCACTTGAGGCCAGGAATTCAAGACCAGTCGGGGAAACACAGCGAGACTTTGTCTCTACCAAAAATTTTGAAAATTTAAATAAATAAGAAAGTGTATTAACTTTTTTAGAACCTGCTTAATCATTGCTCTAACTATAAATTCTGATTAGCAACTAGGTAAAATACAACACAGAGGTAACTGACACATACCTCTAGTTTCAGAGAGGTCATTAAACTAAACCATTTGACATGGATTATTCTGAACAGTGCAAAACCACTCCAAACATGAAAGTTAAACATAAGGAACTCTGGAAAAGCCATTTTATAATTGCTGAAGCATGAGTATAATTTAAAATTTATCCCTTTCTCAAAATTTATAATAGACACTGACAATCTTTGAGAAAAAATTCACTTGAATTAGAAACACTTTTAGCAGCTGTCTGTACTTCTTACTATATATCCCTGGATTCCACAGGCATATCAAGGAACTATAATAACTATTTCTATCAAGCTACCTACAGAACAAGAAGTGTTTTGGCTTAAGAAAGTAACTAAGACATGGAAATTTATTTTACCATTTTGATATCCTTTTTGGCTCTGTGAGAATCAGCTTTGGCCTGGTCATAGGTTAATGCTTTACTTCGTGCACACCACATACTCAGATTATGTAAAACCTAAAAGAATCACAAATAAGACAACGTCAAGATAGGAAATCCTGTTGCCCCCCACCCCTACAACATTGAAAGCATTACCTAAAAATAATCAACAACTGTTACATAATACGTATTTAATTTACCTGTCTGATATCTTGATTGGCTCCCAAAATTATTTCATTCATTGCTGGAGGGGGAATCTTTAAACCTTCTTTAAATGCAATAGACATCATAGCACCCTGAAATTGACAAGGAAGGAGTCCTCAATGATTTTAACTCATATAATCAGATATTTTAAAAATATTTATCAGGTACTTTTAAAAATTGACCCTTAAATAAATAGGCTAGTGTGATGGGAAAAAATTTCAATCATCATACCTTAATCTGTTCAACCCGAGGTCTTTGAAAACGAAGATCAAAACAATAATGAACCAGAGAGCGAATCTTGGGATGATTTCTATCATTGCACATACAAATAATGGGAATTTTAGTATGTTTTATCAGGCCAATTAATTCCTGAAAGGCAAGTTAGCAACACAAAAATAATTATTTTTAAAATGACAAATATCACACAAGGTAATTTAGGTTCTAAAAATCTCCTCAGCGACATGCCTTGACTGCCATGAGAGAATGACAGTGTTTTAAAAATCTAAATTATCAATAGTGAAACTGCAAAAATACAGCACTTGGATTACCTGAATTCCTCCCCTATCCTCATTGCCTGCCATGCCATCTACTTCATCCATGATGAGAGCATGTTTCGTGCTTACTGAAGAGGCTGCTCCATCTGACCCAGGTTGAGGAGCAATGGGATGAGACAAAAACAAAATAACAATTGCTCAAAAACTGCTGCTCTGTAGAAAATTATGTAACAGATATTAAACTTCAAAAGCTACAAGAATATGCAGCACTGGGCTACAGAGTGTTGCTAAAGAAAAAAAAAGAATATGCAGCAAAGAGAAACTCTCCCTGCCACCCCTTCCCCTGCAGACCCCAATTCCCTTCCCAGAGACAAACAATAGTCTCTTACACGTCCTTTAAGAGATATTCTACACATATGTGCATAAAAATATACAACTGAGGGGTTTTTTTTTTTTCTTTTTTTGAGATGGAGTTCCACTCGTTGCCCAAGCTGGAGTGCAATGGCGCGATATTGGCTCACTGCAACCTCCGCCTCCCGGGTTCAAGCGATTATCTTGCCTCAGCCTCCCGAGTAGCTGAGATTACAGGTGCACGCCAACACACCCGGCTAATTTCTGTATTTTTAGTAGAGATGGGTTTTCACCATGTTGACCAGGCTGGTCTCCAACTCCTGACCTCAGGTGATCCATCCGCCTCGGCCTCCTAAAGTGCTGGTATTACAGGCGTGAGCCAACATGCCCGGCCAGTTTTGTCATTTTATGTATTTTGGTGATTCATTCTTTATCTATAGATATAGAACACTTCATTTTTTAAGGCAATTTAATATTCCATCCTACACTTGTACCACACTTTACTTAATCACCATTAATGAAATATATAGGATGCTTCCAAGCTTTTTTCTATTATGTCATACTAAATGACTATCCTTATCTATATGGCATATATATGCCAGTTTGCACATATATAAGTAAAATAATAGCTAAATTCCAGCAATTGGAATTTCTGGGCTAACGGGTATGTGTAATTTGAGAAATACTGCCGGACTGCTCTCCAGAGTAGTACCATCTACCCTCCCAACAGCCATGTCTAAGAGTGACATTTCCTGAGCAAATTCTTTTGAACAATGTGAAGGCACCAAGAATTCAGGTGACAAAACAACACACCATAGATGATTCTAAACAGGCACTGTGTGGTCCTTAACTTGAGCATCTTATTTTCCATGAACTTTGGCCATAGAGGACCACTAGCTACAACCTGAAACACAGTGGGCATTTGCACACTGTCTTCTCTTCTACTACCTTTGCCTGCAATGACCTCTTCCACCTCCAAATGGTTTTATTTCTCATTCTTTGAGGTCTTTCAAAACAATTATCACCCCTTTACTCAATGCCCCAAGCATAATTACTTCTTCATCTGCTGGCCTTATTACCTCACTGTGTATTACATACCTTATTACATACATACACAGAGTGAGGTTAATAAGGTAATGAAGTAGTAAGTCACACTGTATTACATACAGTTTTTTTATTTTCTCTCTTTACAGGATTCACCTGTGAATCCTCTAAAATCATATGAAAAATGCATTAAAATGTGCATGTACACATTTTTATCACATTCTCAGAAGCCTCTAAGACCTACAAAAGGGTAAGCACTACCCCATAAGAATGATGTCAGAGGACTTCCTTATTCTCTTGTTAGCCCCAGAATTTAGTAGGGTGTTTGGCACACAACCTGTGTTCAATACTGGTTACTGAACATTGAAATGAACATATTTTTCTTACATCACAACAGCAGCAGTTCAAAAAGCCACATACTTGAATAAAAGCCTTTGATGCTGGTATTGCTCAGTGACTCAGCAACAATCGCCTTCAAACTGCTCTTACTCCGGGTGTCACTTGCATTCAGTTCCACGTAGCTGTATCCCAATTCCTAATCAAAATATTGGAAACCACTGATGGCACAATACGAGTTACCTCCACCACCCCCGCCAAGAAAGGCCAGTTAAGAAAGACAGCAGGTACAAACATCACATAAAAAACCATAGGTAAAAATATAAAGTATGACACTAACAGACAATGAGATTAACTATAGTATGCCTTACAATATTAGACATTTTAGAATATCATATACATATATATAACATACACATATAAATACTAATAAATTTGGTCTTAGAACTTCAGCTGACAAATCACTAATCTGGAAGAGTATATTCAAACAAGCAATTTTACTAAATTTATTTCTTAGAGTCCTAAAAAAAGAATTAAATATAATAATCCCAACAATTCAGTATCAAGACACAGAATTAATCTATTATAAGATACCAGCCAGGTGTATTGGCTCACACCTGCAATTCCAGCACTTTTGGGAGGCCAAAGCGGATGGATCACTTGTTGTTAGGAGTTTGAGACCAGTTTGGCCAACATGGTGAAACCCCATCTCGACTACAAATACAAAAAATTAGCTGGGTGTGGTGGTGCGTGCCTGTAGTCTCAGCTACTCGGGAGGCTGAGGCACGAGAATCACTTGAACCTGGGAGGCAGAAGTTACACTGAACCAAGATCGTGCCACTGCACTCCAGCCTGGATGGCAGAGTAAAACTGTGTCCCAAAACAAAAAAATAAGATACCACAAAGTAATCCTAAGATAATTGATAAAGTTAAATCATTTTTTGTCATGACACTATCCCACTAAACAATTTTCCTCTGAAATCAGGAAAATTCAAGTTATTCTGATTCATTTCCCAAAACTGATCAGCTTATGCCTTAATTTGTAAAAAATATAATGATAATAACAAAGGGAGAAAAAGAGTTGTGTTCACAATTGTAGGAACTAGGGAAAAAATATTGTTTTGCTTTTTCATTAATGTTTATAAATACAGTGAAAACAGATAAAATTTTATTTAAATTTTATGCAGATGCATACAACAAATACCAAAAGAAACCATAAGCTTATGCAGCAGAGGATTGAGAAATCCAGCAATAAATTTCTAATTTGGTATTTCATCATTCTGATACCAACACGTGAACTCTGATCTGCTCTAGCGCCTAAGCAAGTCAAGTTCTCCCGTTGTCTACGGGGATTCAGCAGCAACAGAGACAACAGGAACAAAGGCAGGACCACACAGTGCTGAAGAGTAGAACCCTGAGTCACGCTACGTGGGTGAAAACTGGGCCTCCACCCTCCTCCCTAAGCCTATTTCATTTCACACATGTGGATGATGACAGTACAGATAATGATTCAGTACATAGAATTATTCAAGGGCATTAAGGTATTTGCATCTTTCAGAGTCTAGAATACATGTTTTTGTTATCTATAACACACCCACGTGCTGAGCACGCTGCCTCGCTCATAGGTAAGTATTGCCTAGTACTTTAATTACCAATATTTTAAAAGGATTAAAATTACAAACATCACCAGAACCAAAACAGGTTCTAAAGGATTTATTTTAGAAAAATAAACACAGTTTATATATAGACACCACACACACACACACACACACAGGCACACATGTGGGTACACACTTTTATCTCCTAGCCATGACCACTCGAGGTTATCTGTCCAGCCACACTGCGACAAAGCACCCACCTGACACACCAGGGAAGCTGTGGTGGTCTTGCCAACACCAGGAGGGCCTGACAGCAACGCTGCTTTAAAACTAGAGCCATCATCTTTGCCGGAAAATTTACCAAACTTTGCTGCTAGGAAAAAAGAAGTTCCAGAGTGTTAACCTATATCACCTAACAGAAATTCAGGCATGGCAGGGATAGTTGTGCCTAAACTTCGCATAGACAGCCATCCTCCAGTTTAGTTCTAAATTTGCAGAATATTTTCTACAAAACATAAACAAGTTTCCAGAGCATTCAGTGAAATTCTACTTCCTAGCTCACCCCCACCCAAAATAAAAAACTAAAACTCACTCACTTTAAAACTCTTGATTTGAAATAATAATTGTATGAGTTCCTTTCCTGTGAACGCACAGGCCATGGAGCACGCTGCCGGGGCTCGATCCTGACTCCATCCATCCTCATGCCAACTCTCACCAGCCACGGTGAGTTAAAAGTGACTTAGCCCCTGTGACTGCCTCCTCCTTTGTTAGACAAGGAGAACAACAGCAAAGTGGCTACTAAGGATGTTGTGAGGACGGAATGGCAGAGCACAGAGCCATGCATGCTTCACTAAATGTTAACAAGCACAGCAGCTACATGGTCACAAGAAAAAAAACTGACTTGAAGATGCTGTGTCTGCAACTATCTTGTGCCCCTCAACACTAGACCAGCACTCTTCCTCCCCTCACCACGTGAGCACCTGGCACACACATCAGGCTCAACTCATACTCAATAACTGACAGAGACAGCGGTTTTAAACCTACTGCCAGCAGGCATGCAGACAGGGACTAAGCTTTAAAACAGTCTTCTCGGCCAGGCGCGGTGGCTCATGCCTATAATTTCAGCATTTGGGGAGGCAGAGGCAGGTGGATCACATGGTCAGGGGTTCGAGACCAGCCTGGCCAGCATGGTGAAACCCCATCTCTACTAAAAATACAAAAAATTAGCCGGACATGGTGGTGTGTACCTGTAGCCCCAGGTACTCAGCCTCCTGAACCCAAGCGGCAGAGGTTGCAGTGAACCTAGATCGCGCCACTGCACTCCAGCCTGGGCAATAGAGCGAGACTGTCTCAAAAAAAAAAAGTCTTCTCTGGGCACATGAAATGCCTGTCTCTCTTTTAAGGAAGATTTTATTAAGTTTCAGAATGAAAAAATGATTTAACTTAAATGGAGTCCTATATCATTACAATATATTATCTGTTTAAATAAACAGGCATCATCAGCAACGGTGATCGGCATCTAGTCATCACTGGTCTCTGTTGACAACACTACTAAAACATTTGTGATCTCAAACCTCCGTTAAGAAATACTGTGGACATTAAATACATACTGGAGCTTTTCACTCTCCACAACAAATACATCACAAACAAGGACAGAAACTACAGAAGCACAGGCCTATCAGGCCTGCCAGAGCAAATCGTGCTTGCTACTGGGAGTTGAGGCTGACTGCCCTGCACGCATGCCTCCGTTATTTATTCACACCTTTCCTCCTAGTGCCCTTGCCACTCAGGGGTCTTACTGTCACATGGCTTCAGACCTTGGGACACATACTCTTTCCTACCCAACACTCACCCCTCCCTCCCTTCGCCTCGCTACCTCCTACTTTGTTTCCAAGTCTTAGCTTAGCCATCCCTTCCTCCAGGACGGGAGGACACACACCCAGACCCTGACCACACATCTTCATCCTCACAGCACCCTGGACTTACCCCTCTAGCAGTACTTGGCACAATACATTTTAATTGCTGGTTCAGATATGCCTCCCCCACTGCCTGTGAGCTCCTGAGAGGGACTGTTTTGTTCACAACACCACCAGCAGGGTCTAGTACTGCACCTGGGTTCAGATCAAGCTCTTAGTAAATGCTTGCTGACAGATGAATGAACCATTAGATTTTCTTATATATGTGCCACTGAGCAATCACATGTTGATATACACACACACAAAAATGAGTGAGGTTGTAAAATCACCGTGTTTTTTATCTTCAGAAGAACTCTTGTGCCAGTTTCGGAGCCAGCGTAGGAGTTTGTTGGCACAGCTCTGGTCACCTTGCTGTCCAATTATGGTCTTGAGCGAGGTTGGCTTATATTTATCCACCCAGAGCAAATTTTCCACTTTGTTTTCACTGCTGTCATCAGCCAAATTCCTAGCCTTGCTGTCACCACTTGTTTCCTCGGCCACCTGCTCCTTGAAATCCAGGCTTCTCCAAAACACATCTGTTTCCTTTTTTATTGTCTTTGCCAAACTGTCCCTTTTGGAAGTCGGCTTGCTCTTTTTAGATTCCGATTCCTTTTTAGAGGGACTAATTTTTCTTTTGCCTTGAACATTTTTTTGGGGTGTTCTCTCCAGTTTCGACTCTTTCTTCATCTTAAAAAGCAGAAAAGTGAGGAAAGAAGAAACCTGATGAAACATACAGAATTTCTATTCTGCTAAATGTACTACAGAGAGCAATCAGAGATATCCAAGTGGGCTATTCAACCTGGGCTGGTCTTGTCATGACAGACTTTCCTGTTTGTGGAAATCACCACTTTCTAAACTATAAAAATTAACAAACACACCAGAAACCACCAAAAGCAATTTCTAAAAGTGAGAACGTGTTGGATTTTAAAAGTAATAAGTACTCCAATTTTAGTTTGAAAAAAACAAGGTATAGTGTTGAGATTTTTGTTTCAAAGTTTCCTAATTAAAAGTTAATGCCTCTACAAAAACCTGTACACAAATGTTGTTCACAACCATATTATAGCTAAAAGATGGAAACAATCCAAATGTCCATCAACTGAAAAAGAAACAAAATAGGGTGTCTCCACATCATGAAATATTATTTACCCATAACAAGGAGTGAAGTACTGATACATGCTACAACCCAGGTCAACCTTTAAACCGCTATGCTAATTGAAAGAAGCCAGACACAAAATGCCATATATTCTAATGTCTCCATTTACACATGAAATGTCCAGAATAGGAAAATCCATAGAGATAAAGCAGAGCCGTGATTGCCAGGGGGTGGATAGAATGAGTGGCTGCTAATGGGTACAGGGTTTCTTTTTGGTGTGATGAAAATGTTCTGGAATTACACAGTGCTGATGGTTGCATACTCTGTTAATATACTAAAAACCACTGATTTGTACGCTTTGTAAGGGTGAATTTTATAGTATGTAATATCTTAATTTTAAAAAAAAATTATTGCCTCTTTAGCAGCAGATGCTAAAATTAGTGGATGAATGTTTAAGGACAAGTAGTATATAAGCATAGTTTTAAAGTACCTCCCTCTCCTGACAAGATAGTTATCAATTACAAAGGAAAAAATAGTCACTTTACTAGTGAAGAAACTCAGCACTAGTTTCAGTGGGATGCTGAATCATCTTAACCAAATAATCAAGGTTATCCTCACTAATAATAAGACATATTGACATCCTGTACCTATGAAAGGATGCACTGAGGACACAAGATCACACCTATGGTTTTCTTAGAAACAAAGGCATAATCTCAATCTAATCATGAGAAAACATCACAGATCCAAACTGAGAGACATTCCACAAAACTGACCAGTACTCATTTTAAAAGTGTCAAGGTTGTAAGAAGACAAGGAAAGACTGAAGAAATGTCATCGACTGGAGAAGACTAAGAAGACACAACTAAATGCAGTGTGGGGCCTGGAACAGAAGAACTACTACAGGGGAAAATGTAAGGTTCGAATAATATGTAGAGAGTAGTTAACAATAGGGCATCGATGTTAATTTCCTGGTTTTTATAACTATGCTATGGTTATGCAATCGAAATCATTCCCTAGATTTCTCTAACCAGAATAACCTGGGTGGACTATCTTGCCATTTAGGTGACAGAGCTGGGGACATTAACATCTTGGAATGCTGGCAATCCTGTGTCCTGTGTGTACAAATGGATGGTCTACAGTGGGAATGAATGAGGCTAACTAGGAGAAACTGAGAGACAGAAACTGAAGGGGTCCTCAAAGCTTTGTAGTCTGTGGATCCAGTAGTTCCTAGACCAGATCCTCCCTGCCCGTAGTTTAGTTATGTGAGCCAACATTTTTCCTTTTGCAAAAGCTAATACAGGCTAGGTGTCTGCACAACTTAAAAAATCCTAATACAGTTCTAATTGAAAACAAATTTATCATGCTGATACCTATTAACATATCCTTTAAGGAACTCCTAAACAATAACCTTTGCATAAAGTCAACGTGAGAATACGGCTGGGCACAATGGCTCACACCTATAATCCCAGCACTTTGGGAGGCTGAGGTGGGAGAATCACTTGAGGTCAGGAGTTCAAGACCAGCCTGGCCAATATAGTGAAACTCCATTGCTATTAAAAATATAAAAATAAGTGGGCGTGGTGGCAGGTCCCAGCTACTCGGGAGGCCGAGGCAGGAGAATCGCTTGAACCCAGGAGGCAGAAGTTGCGGTGAGCCGAGATCACACCACTGCACTCCAACCTGAGGGACAGAGCTAGATTCTGTCTCAAAAAATTAAAAACTAGTAATAATAATTATAGGAAAATTAGGAAAGTTTGATAAGTAGATATGTTATACACAATATGCTGTCCTTTCTCTACTCATATTCCCTGACAAAGATAAGGAAAAACAACAAACTAGACATCTTAAAGCAGAGTCCTCCAGCTCAAAAGGAACTAAGGTGGTTCATTTGTGGTAGACAGGAATGTTAACCTTTCAGCCAACAAGCCTGTATCCACCCAAGACATAAGTCTATGAAATTAAAAAGTTACTATACACCAACTTAAATAAATCACATTCATTTTATACAAACCTCAGTTTCAACTGCTATTTCGTACTTGGATTTCTTGCCTGGCATAGTTCGAATCAGATTCAACAGGCCATCTTCATCAATAATTTTTGTCCCCAAGGCTGCAGCCTGTTGATTAAAAATGCAAATCATCAAAACTGCATCCTACCATTCCTTTCTGTTTAAAAAAAAAAAAAAACAAAAAAAAACAAAAAAAATTCTAGGGCCTATTAGTAGGTGAAAAACCACATTTGTAAATTAGGTAACGCTGGAATTAAAAAAGAAAAACAAAAAATAGCACATTCATTGAAAAAGTAACATTGAAAAGAAAGAAAATAACAGATACATTCCCTAAGCGTAGCAGGTTGGCACAGGAAGTGGTCCATTACACTTTTGTGGACTGCTTTACCTTTCCTCCCCTAGGAAGGGGCAATGCCACTAGGGCCTAAGACCAGCTCTTCATACCTTCTCCCATATTGAATACATATGGCAGACATTTCCCCCACCTTCTTCCCTGCTGATGGAACTCCAATGTGTCCTTCTCCAAGTGATGAATTATGGCTGATCTAAGGCAACCAGAAACGTCTTGGTTCTTCCCAACCTCCCATACAGCTCTGAGTGGCCAGGTGACAGCTCTGGCCAATGAGACTTATGTGAAATTCTATAAGAGGTGTTTCTGGGAGAACTCTTGTCAGGCCAGTCACAGCTCTTATGACATCCTGCCACTGTTCCCTTTTCCTACCTTGAATAAGAACTTAAATGCCTTGAGCTGCAGCTACCTTGCAACCACAAGGCAACATTCATGAGGACAAAAGCTAACACAATAAGGACAAATGGAGGAACCACATCACTGAGATGCTGAACTATCCCAGCAATACCTCCAGAATTCTTGTGGGAAAAATAAGCAGATGATTGTTTAAGCCACGGTTAATCAGGTATTCTGTTGTTTGTAGCCAAACACAATCCTACCCAGGAGGCCGCTGATTCTTTTTCTAAAAGCATCAATTTAAAAAAAACCTAAGATGTTGTATGCGGTGGCATACATAGGAATACTTCGGACTGGAAGAAAAAGAAAACTGCATTTGTTTCTATCTTCAAAAATAAAAAAAGACTTACACTTAAACACACTAAAAAAAAAATCAAGTAAACAGGAACTACGCCTTCCATTGGAAAACCAAAATCCTGGTGTCAGAGCCAATAACACTTCTGTGGAGAAGAAATAATGTAGGCAAGAAATTATTTTTCTATTTCTTTCCTTCATTTAACTCTGAGTAAAGGGCAAATCACATCAAGAGTGTGCCAAGGCAGGCAGGAGGTATCACAGCGTTGAGAACACAGCAGTACCCACCTTATCACTCTTGGACTGTCCACTATCACGACCCATGACAAGGTAATTTGTTTTCTTGCTGACATTTCCTGTTACTTTTCCCCCATAACGTTCAATTAGAGACTTGGCCTCATCTCGTTCAATAGACTCCAGCACGCCTGTGATTACAAATATAAGGCCTTCCAAGCAATTTTCAGCTCCCTAAAAACCAAAATGTTCAAGCAGAGAGGAAATTACATGGTAGCTTTCCAAAGAAACATCTGTCATCAAAACTGCAGGAAACTGATTTTTCTCATTTCACATCATAAATAACCTTGGCATGGAAAGTTTGCTGGAAATTTACAGCAAATAAGCACCACCTGAAATTAGATCCTAAGAAATTTTGATATGGCTAACATTTAATAAACTTACAAAACAAGCAGTGAAAAACATACATCCAACACTGTTAGCAAAGCTATTAAAATTACCCATTCATACTATTTTCCATTATGCCCTCTTCATATCTAAACCACTAGTTAACTTGCATAACTGTAAATAAACAACCAAATGCAATCCATCTATAGAAACTCTTGCTATTCAGGAAACTGCTTGTTCTTAAGAACTTTCCCAACAAGAACTAATAGAAGCAGGCATACTCCTATCATTTTGATGTTTCTGTTAATGTTTCCAAACAATGTACTTTAAAATCAGAATCACTTATCATTTTCATACACTTCTGATGCTTTTCATCACATTAGTGATCAGAAATGAGGTATAATTCCCCAATCCCTGCGTGCAAGAGCTAAGAAGGATCTTAACTGTCAGTTGAAGGGAGTTCTGCCCGAACTCATGGCTTGTTCCAGAACAAA
Organism: Chlorocebus sabaeus; assembly: GCF_047675955.1. Classification (NCBI taxonomy): domain Eukaryota; kingdom Metazoa; phylum Chordata; class Mammalia; order Primates; family Cercopithecidae; genus Chlorocebus; species Chlorocebus sabaeus. The sequence goes on along the minus strand of NC_132930.1, from coordinate 11,466,064 downwards.
CTGCGGTTGGGTTTGATGGTCTGCCAGTGGATTGTGGTGTGGCATATCTGAAGGCTACTGAATGCAACTTACAATGCTTAACAAAAATATTTACTGTTTCAGAGGAAAAAAGGAAGAAAACAGGCAACTCTTGCTATTGTTAAAAAGGGAAAGTTTTGATTCTAAAAAGCTAAACGAGTGTGAGCTCGTGCCCTCCTCTCTGCTCATTACTCTATGATAGTAAATCTGGCAACCTGCTAGTAACTTAAAGGCAAGATCATATTATCTCTGGATTGGAAAGATAACTCTCATAATGTATAACATAAAATAGGAGATACTTGCCAAAGAGAGTTGGATGGAAAAGACATTAAATCTTAATTGGAACTATGTATAGTTATATATTTTTGCAATGGTTCAATAAAATTATACAACAAAACAAAATGAAATAAAAATTACACATGACATTCCAAGTTACTTATTACTCTTTTAACAGAGAATTGAGATTAACAAACTTAAAACAGGCTTGAAAAGCAGCAGCCAACCAAAATTCAAAGACTACCCCCATGTAAGTTCAATCCTTCACCATTCAGGTGAAATCTTTCTCAGAAGACAAAAAGAAACAGCTATGAATATGTTTGGAAAGAAAAGGTTTGACTAACATCTCAGGGTCCCTTGAAGAGGTTCTTGGATTGAAATGATCTACTGTAACACTACAGGAAGTTAACTACTTCTGAACAAACTCAAAACAACCCTGGAAAAATCGCACATGCAAGCCCCTATATCCCATATCCCATGTATCTATTATCTCCCAAATTATCCCCACAATGGCTCTGATTATCTTTTTACTTATCCAATCTTAGCACTTCTAGCCTCCCTACCAAAACTCTTCTATTCTAGAACTTGTCTAAGCTCTTACTCCAGGAGCAGCCAACCACCCTCAATATTCCCAACCTCTGCTCCAACATTCCCTCCATAGCCTTGGCTTCACTGAAACCTGGCTGTCCCCTCAGGGCACCACTTTGCCTGAAGTCCTCTCAAGCAGAACTTGTTTGGTCTCTCATACCCATGTACAGGAGGCAAGACTGGCATCTTCCTGCAGGCTCCCATAAAACCCATTAGCCCCTTAAGACTGACCTTCCCACTCCCCACTCCAGGTACAGCTACACCATCTCTCCCTCTCTTCATTAGGGGAACTATTAATCTCTATATGCACTTATACATACCAAGCAAACTGAAAATTAAATTTATACATACATTGTATATGTTTCCACTCCCCTCCTGCCTTCTCAGAAATCTCAAACTACAATTGATTCTCCTTCTCCTGCTGCTATAACTTCAATCTCTCCCTTTCTGGTAGGACCTATCCCATTAGCAAAATGCAAGCTTTAAAATCTCCTACCATAAAAATAGTTACATCTCCCCCTAAATCCCACTTTCCATTCTAGCTAGAAGTCATTTCCCCTTCTAGTCCTTCTAGCTAGAAGTCCTCCCACTTCTTTCTCCTTCACAGCCAAACGTATCAAAAATATCTACTTTTCCTGTCTCCATTTTGTCTCCTCACACTCACTCTTCCACCCACTTCCATCAGGCTCTGCCTCCACCGTCCTTAGCTCTTGCTAAGGCCACTAAAGATCATTAATTCATGTTACTAAATGCAACAATTTCTGGTCTTCCCTTACCTGGAATCTTAACAGCATGACAGACTTAACCACTCAATCATTTTTAAAACACTCTCTCTTCCCTTTGCTTCTGTGATCCCATGCTTATCAAACTTCTCTCCCACATTTGTAGCTGCTGCTTCGCAGTTTCCTTTTGGTTTCCACCCTCTTCCACTTCACAAAGCAGCAGGGGCCGAGGCCCTCTTCTCTTCTTGGTCTGTACTAGTTTACCAGATGATATTCCTCACTTCATGCCAAGAATGCCCAAGTTTTTCCATCAAGTTCTGACTTCTGTTCTAAGCTCCAGTCCCACATATCTGCTTATCTACTCAGCATCTCCATGTGGACATCTCACATAACCCTAATGCACAGTGTGGCCAACAACAAACTCATTATCATCTCCCCAAACCAGCCCTGCCACCAATCGCATCAGCATCCACCAAGCTGCTCATGCCAATAACAAGATCATTCCCAATACTCTTTCTGCTCACCTTCCAATTCCAATTATCACCAAGTCCCATAGATTTTGCCTCTTCCAGTGAAACCTCTCCACTTTTCGACATTTTCACTGCTCCCCCAGACAAGTCCCTATCACTTCTCACCATCTCTCCTGATGATCTGTTTATCTATTCCTGCCCCATCCACTGCACTTGGTACATCAGCAGCCAGAGCGATCTTTCAGAAATTCAAATCTGGTCATGTTATTCCTCCACTTTAAAATTCCTTCTCGGCCGGGCCCAGCGGCTCACGCGTGTAATCCCAGCACTTTGGAAGGCCGAGGTGGGCAGATCACCTAAGGTCGAGAGTTCAAGACCAGCCTGACCAACATTGAGAAACCCCATCTCTACTAAAAATAAAAAATTAGCCGGGCATGGTGGCGGGCGCCTGTAGTCCCAGCAACTCCAGAGGCTGAGGCAGGAGAATCGCTTGAACCCGGGAGGCAGAGGCTGCAGTGAGCCAAGATTGTGCCACTGCACTCCAGGCTGGGCAACAGGAGCAAAACTCCGTTTTCAAAAAAACAAAATAAAAATTCCTTCTCTTAGACAAAAGTAAACATTAGGCCCTGCAAGATGTGACCCTATTAACTTCTTTGGCCATTCTCATCCCTTGGTCACTATGCTCCAACTACCATAATTTTTCTTTCAGTTCCTCAAACACACCATGCAAGAACCTTCCCCCTGCGGGAACATCACACATTGTGGCCCCTCTGCCCAGACCACCACGCCATCACAACCCCTTCACACCTGTTGAATCCCTTTCATTCTTCAAGTCTCCATATAAATGTCACATTCTATATGCCCCACCGAGGACCAGGTTCCTCTGTTATACTCCCTAAGGGCATCTTAGATTTTTCCCTCATAGCACATATCCCAATTATAATTAATTTATTTATTTAATGTCTCCTCCTTTAGGCTGTAAGTGCCATGCAAGCAAAAACATTAGTTTTGTCACTGGTATAGTCTCAAAGCCCAGCCTTTCTAGGGCTACTTGTTATTTAAAGGGAAATTTTTCTTAGTATCAAGCAGTGATTCATAATGTGAATAAACATCCCTAATTCTTGAAGATGGTAACTGAAGTTTTTCTGTTGCTAATTTTTAATTATTAATCCTCTGCTGCTGTAATCATAGTGAATACATACATGGCTCACAGAAAGGCATGCCCTCTCAGTACTCTTACCTTTGGTATTTCTTTGGAGCCCAGAGCCTTGGGACCTTCTCGATTTAAGTAGCTTCGATAAGCTTGATAATTAGTGCGTTTCTTTTCAGAATCTTCAGGACTTATAGACTATGGGAAGAGGGAAAGGAAAATGAACAAAGTCATACAAAATTCATGCAAAATTAAAAATACATATCTAGAAATAAATGTTATCTTTATTATGTCACTTCTGTGTCTGGCCGTGAAATTAACAGTTTTAGCTACACAAGTACTTCCTAACTTACAGATAACTCACGAACATCCCTGCATCAGCGCTTCTCAAAACTTCCCACTCTCTAAAGCCACACACCTCAGGGCAGATTATGGGAATAAGCCAAGTTGCCAGCTTCAAGCAAAGAAATGCAAAAAGTGTTTTACTTTAGAAATTCATCTGAATTTTAAATTCTATTCCATGATATAGCCATATATCCATGTTTACCAGGAAAATACATTTTTTCCCCAAGTAAACTTGATCACCCGAGAAGATATTCTGTGTTAACCTTCCATGCCCCTAAAGCACCAGCCTGCATCCCTAAGGATGGAAGTATTCCAGTTGGAGAATCTAAACAGTCAGTTCAAAGAAGGGACAAGCTTTACTCCAAAGAGAAGACACGTTCTCTATGCTATTTCATCTCTCCCTTTCTACTTCTCTCAGGAGATTTACCATGGGTATATCTCAGAAAATCCTGGGGAACTTTTTCAAACTATGCATCCCTAGAGCCATCTCCAAGTTTCTCTTTCGGAGATATGGGGTGCGGCTAGAATGTGTTTATGTGGGGGAAAAATATCCTAGATAGTTCTCATTTAAGAACCACTATCAGGTGTTTGTTATTTTTCCACTTTCTATTTTACATTATTTTTAACTTGTAAGCAATCCCAAATCCTTTTGAGAGTAGACAAAATAATAACTTCTATATAAAGAAATGGCTTAACCAATAAAATAGTTTAGCTGGTTTGGGTAAGAAGTTGATAAGCCATTAACAGGCTGGTCCTAGAATCTAACCCTACTTTCTAACAATGGTTTTCAAATGTTGGTGTGTGTTCATATCATATGAGGAGCTTATTAAAATACAGCCGCCCACACCACATTCCCTGGGAAACTCCGTATTTTTAATAAGTTTTGCAAGAGAGTCCAGTGCATACCAACATGGGAAAACGATTAATTTATGACACTCATTCCATGAAAAGAATTCTGAATGATAAACAGCTTATAAAATAACTTTGAAGGACACCCATTTTATGAAGTCAGAATTATTTGACCAAGACCAACTAAATGTATTAAATAGACTTTATTTGATGTTTCCAACCAAAACTGCTTAGGTAAAAGTTTTAAGTTATTTCTATTCTAACTTCAAAAAGTACAGTGAAGAGTATCATTTAAAGATTTCTTCTTGCCGGGCGCGGTGGCTCAAGCCTGTAATCCCAGCACTTTGGGAGGCCGAGGCGGGCGGATCACGAGGTCAGGAAATCGAGACCATCCTGGCTAACACGGTGAAACCCCGTCTCTACTAAAAAAAAAATACAAAAAACTAGCCGGGCGAGGCGGCGGGCGCCTATAGTCCCAGCGACTCGGGAGGCTGAGGCAGGAGAATGGCGTGAACCCGGGAGGCGGAGCTTGCAGTGAGCCGAGATCCGGCCACTGCACTCCAGCCTGGGCGGCAGAGCGAGACTCCGTCTCAAAAAAAAAAAAAAAAAAAAAAAAAAAAAAGATTTCTTCTTTCTTCATAAAAACAGACCGCCTCTGTAAATGGAACATGTTTTAGTGTGCCTGAAGAAAACCATTCATCTACCAGATAAGCATTTAGTGAAGAAAAAATCTGAGACCAAAAAGTTAATTGCTCCTTTAAGCGTATTTATAAGAATTGTCCACCAACAAAAGCATTCTGAAATCATCACCATTTCACTGTTCTGCACTAAAAAATAATGGTGATGACCAGTTAAAATAGGTGATATTCTACTTTTAATCCTAAGTGCCTAAGAGGCATGAATGAATAGTGGTTTCTCATTATGAATCTAAAGTAGTTCCAAATTGGAGATTCAGAGACCATTCGCTTCTCAAATATATTTCCTAACAAAACTTTTCAAAGATATTCATTATCTCATCATTTTTTCTTTTAAAAATAATTTCAGTATTTCAACACTGTTATACAAGAATAAAAAAGAGTAAATTCAGAACTAATCCAAATAACAATCATTTTAATAATAATAGCTAAGATGGCACTTACTAGGTCCCAGGCACTGCTCTAAGTGCTTTTACATATGAAGTCATTAGGTACTATTAATATTATTCCTATTTTACAAACAGCACCAAAGCACAGACAGGAGAAGTGATCAAACCTGCTCAGGGGCCCAGCTATAATTTGAAACTGGCTCCAGAGCCTGTGTGTGGAACCACTATGTTATACTGCTTCGGAGGACCTGAGTTCAAGGCTGGCCTTGCCACTTACCAGGTGGATGATCTTGGAATAAACTCTTTCAGCCTATTTCCTCATCTTTAAAAGTTGAATAATAAAAATAAGTATCTCAGAAGGTTGTTGGGAAAATTATGAGCTACCACATGTAAAGTACTAGCACAGTATCTGCCATACAATAATAATAAATATGGGCTTATTTAGCTATATTAATACTGCATATCCTACAACAGCTTCTAAATAAGGTATCTTAAAAATACAATGATGACTTATGGTCGTTAGAAATAAAACTTGAAAACAAACCCAGACTAACACACAGCCCCAAAATATATATAGCAGTCCCCCTTTATCCGAGGAGGGTATGTTCCAAGACCCCCCAGTAGGTTCCTAAAACCACAGACAGTACCAAACTCTATATAAACTTACATGTACTGTTTTTTCTATCTAATAACCAAGTCGGCTACCAAGTGACTAACCGGTGGGTAGTGTATCCAGCACGGATATGCTGGACAAAGAGATGATTCACATCCTGGGTGAAATGAAGCAGGCTGGCCAGAGATTTCATTATGTTACTCAGAAGAGTACACAATTTAAACCTTATTGTTTATTCCTAGAATTTTCCATTTAATACTTTCAGACCATGATTAACCACAGGTAACTGAAACTTCAGAAGGTAAAACGATGGATAAGGGAAAACACTGTACTCCCTAGAAAGTTCCTACCAAGGCCGGGCTCGGTGGCTCACGCCTGTAATCCCAGCACTTTGGGAAGCCGCGGCGGACGGATCACCTGAGGTTGGGAGTTCAAGACCAGCCTGACCAACATGGAAAAACCCCGTCGCTACTAAAAATACAAAATTAGCCGGGCATGGTGGCACATGCCTGTAATCCCAGCTACTTGGGAGGCTGAGGCAGGAAAGTCACTTGAACCCGGGAGGCGGAGGTTGCAGTGAGCCGAGATTACGCCACTGCACTCCAACCTCAGCAACAAGAGCAAAACTCCATCTGAAAACAAACAAACAAACAGAAAAAGTTCTTACCTCTTTTTTAGCTGGAGAACTTTTGGTTTTCTTAGGAGTTTTTGTCTCTCCTTTCAATTCAATGGCATTTTCTTTTCTTTTTGAGGCCACAGGCTCTATTTCTTTATAAGTGCTCTCTTCTTTTCTTTTCATAATTGCCAGCTTAGAACTGGCCTTGGGAGAAGAGACTTCTCCTATTTTGTCAGCTGATGACTTGGAATGTTGCTGAGGTTCTTTTGAACTTTCATATTTAGTTTGCTTCCTAGGACTGTAGCTCTTTCTTTCATCTGAAAATTGTTCTGTTTTTACTAGGAAGAAAGAAAAGATTATGATTGTTGTTTTTGGAAAATGATAACCTATATCAACTTTTCTTTCGTTTTTCAACTGAGTAATCTTAGCACAGAATATACCCTGAAGGCCCAAAGTCCTAAAGTGTCAAGACCATCTGTTTATAGTAAATCTATAAATACATTTACTTATAGGACTAAGATCATCTAGACTAGCAGATGATTTGCTATCAGGACCACCAAAGAATAAAACCTACAGGCAATAAGCAAGAGAGCTGAAGATGACCTGGCCAACTATGAGTCAACTGTGAGACTACCTCTGACACGAAAAGCTCAAAACATCTACTTCTTCATCTTTATATGCTGAAGTCCACATATCACACTATACTTGGAAATTAACAAGAAACCTGGAGTTGTAATACATTTCTCACAGTAATCATAGAGCAGATGGGCATTCTGTACCAGCTAGCATCCAAAGAGCTTTCAAAGTACCTAAGCTGAATATGCTCTAATAGTCCTGTGAAATAATGTCTACCTAACAATACATAATTATTCAATAGAATATTTAAACAAGATTATCATGAATTTACTTCCATGAAGACAAGTGCTCCATCTTACTTTTTTCTGCTAGTATTACCTTTATGAGGATATTTACGTTTTTCTGCTTTACTTAAATTGGCTTGGACAGATGAAAACGTTTCTCCCTCTTCTGTGTCCTTTCGAGCCTAAACAAATTTTAAAAGTGTCAAATGTAACAAATAATAGAAAAACTATTACCATAAAATCTGTTGTTAAAATACTTAAAATTTTAAGTTTAAGGGTCACCTTTCAACTAGCAGGGCACTCCAATAAACTGTCATTCATTCATCCACAAAATTTCCAAGGCAAATGAGGCATGTTTTATTACTTCATGTTACAAATGAGGAAACAGATGAAAGGGTATAAAAATCCATCTATAAAAATTATCCCTCTTCATTCCAACCTGTAAATCTGGAAGTAGAAGCCTTATTTCTGCTTCCTTTATCTCAACTCTCAAACTGTTAGTATTAAGCAGTTAAAAACTAAAATCTAAACTTAAAAGACTAAAATAAAAATAAACAAAAGCTCAAAAGGAAAATGAGAGCACTTTCTGAAAGAGAAAAAAATATATCCATTCTTTCCACTGCTCCTTCAAAACTCCATTTTATAAAAAGTTCACAAATCAAGGTGTGTGATACAGTCTTTTAAAGTAATTATAATTTGACTGTCTTCAGATGAAGTAAGACTTTTCAAATGAGAAAGTCTCTGCCACTCCCTACTGTCTTAATACCTGCCTGCTTAGTCTCAGCTCCTGATGTATCTAGGTTTACAACTCCCTGCTTTAAAAAAAAGAAGTAAAATCTTTTGAAGTAGTCACATATTGACACTGACAATTATATTAACAGAATGTGATTCATCAGAAATAAAGTTAATCTACTGGAGATAAATAAAAAATAAAAACAAAATAAAGTCTTGACGTTTTAAAGATTCCCCAAAATAAGGCTGAGGCAGGCAGATCACTTGAGCTCAGGAGTTCCAAACCAGCTTGGGCAACATGGCAAAACTCCATCTCTACAAAAAACAAAAATATTAGCTGGGTGTGGTGACACACGCCTGTAGTCTCAGCTACTTGGAGGGCTATGGTGAGGGGATCAATTGAGCCCAAGAAGTCAAGGTTGCAGTGAGCTGAGCTAGCACCACTGCACTCCAGCGTGAGTGACAAAGTGAGACCTTGCAAAAAAAAAAAAAAAGAAAGAAAGAAAAAGATTCCCCAACCTCAAAATATACTCATTATTATATGAGACTTGTCATAATATAGATTTTAGAGTTAACTGATTAGAACTGACAAAACTGTGCTTCCTGAAAAGACAGTGATTAATATTAAAATTATTAAACTCGTGTTCCAAAGGAATTTTTATGAGCATTATTTTCTGAACAAGTACATACGAACTCCTATGATAAAGAGTAACTAAAAGGTAAACTGGGCACAGAGGCTTATGCCTGTAATCCCAACACTTTGGGAGACTGAGGCAGGAAGATTGCTTGAGCTCATGAGTTCGAGGCTTCAGTGTGCTATGAACGTGCCAGTGTAATCCAGCCTGGGCAACAGAGACCTTGTCGCTAAAAAAAAAAAAAAAAAAAAAAAGGAACTAAAAGGCCAGGCACGGTAGCTCACATCTATAATCTTAGCACTCTGAGAGGCTGAGGCAGGAGAATCGCTTGAACTCCGGAGTTCAAGACCAGCCTGGCCAACGTAACAAAAGCCCATCTCTACAAAAACATACAAAAATTAGATGGGTGTGGTGGCACATGCCTGTAGTCTCAGCTACTCAAGAGGCTGAGGCAGGAGGATCACTTGAGCTCTGGAGGCAAAAGTTGCACTAAGCCCAGATCACACCCGGCTGCACTCCAGCAGAGACCCTGTCTCTAAAATAAATAAAATAAAATAAAGTCAAATATAAAAAAAGAAAAAGGAAAAGATATAATTCTTTGTTTTGTGATAAAAGGTTCTGGTTTGCTTTGACGCTGTCACCCTTCTTTTACAAAGAATAAGTTTCTCAGTGAGCTTCCCCAAAAACATTTTTATAAATCAAAATAATTTAACTTCTTTCTGGAAAAGTTATTCACGTTTTGGCTAGAGCCTAGAACACGCAAGTATGAACACTGTACGTTATATTCAGAATGCAAACAGCCCAACATTATGCCACCTTTTTGGTCTTGGGTTCTTCATCCAACATGGCTAATGTTCTGGCAAACTCTTCATCTTCATGCAACTGCCTCTCCAGCTGTAAAATGTGTCAGCAAAGTGAGTTGAGTTGCTCTTTTTCTTTTTGTAAATAAAAGTTTTCAATGTCAGATTCATATATTTAGAAGAAACTAGAAAAACATTTTCCAGAAAATAATTACGACATTTTCCCACTTAACATTAACAGTCAAGTATCACGGGTTTGTTTCACTAAAGCTGAATCAGATTGTGGAACACACAGTTCTGGTTTTGCAGGGATGACAGATAAAGTGAGCATATTTTTAAAGTCATATTTCTTACTTATAAAACATTAGGTCTATACTTTTAATGTTCCTTACGGAACACAGCTTTCTTGTTTCTATTTATTGTCTAAAAAGACCTCTGAAAGGAATCTCAACCTAACAGGAAAACACAATCATCTGGGGAGCACAAAAATAGTGAATCTAAGAATTTAAGAAAATTATACAGTTTTTTTTTTGCACATATAGTAAGCTATCTGTAAATGTAAAATCACTTTTACTATCAAACTCCTATTTTCAATTACTAATTCAAATGCATCTGTTCTCCTTTGAAAATTTAAGTCATCATGTCAGGAGTTCTAACATGCTAATATAACACACATTCTAGTTATCTCAGTTATTTCGAAATACTTTCACTTTCAGCAACATCTTCCAAAAGAGACTATGTAGCAGTGGAATATCTTTCTCATTATAAACCAAATGGCTGTATACCCCCTGGTAAAATGGCCTTATGTGATATTCAATAAAAAACACCATACGTTATTCAAACAAAGAAAGGACTTCAAAATCCACTCAATCTTTTAAAAGAGAAAAAAGAAGGGAGGAAAAACTCTTAGAGGGATAATTAGGAAAGACATCTTCAGGCATTAACACCTAAAAGTCCTTAATCAGATTAATAAATTACCCAAAAAAGATTCTGAAAGAATGTGATAAAAATGGAAAAATAGGGGATTATGATACAAAGTACCACACCTGGTTTGGAAAGGATTAGGTAACCCTCTAGTATTTGGATCAGATAAGGAGAAATCAGGTTCCTAAAAATTACTTCCTAGTTTGACCTAGGCTACTTGCACTACCTTGAGTCATGTGGACACTTGTTTGTAGTTTATGTGATTCAGTGTGATCAAATAAGATAGAAAAATATTTTGAAAACACAAACTATAAACTGCCGAAGTAATAAAAAGTGAACAATCACAAACAATATTGTTCTCTCACAATAATACTTATCAAGAGCCCATTGTATGCCAGACACTAAGATAAGCACTGATGTAACAATGGTTGAGTGAGAGACATAAACAGTCCTGGTGAGGGGACCTCAGAGCCTATACTTTAATAGTAGCTATGACAGCGTGATAGAGTATATCGGAGGGGTTTCTAATATAGTTAAGGTAGTTTGGAAAGTGACACTTAAGCTAAACAAGAGGAAGGGAGTTCAAACAGCCGGCAGCTAAGCCGGGAACCTCTGACAGAGATGGGCGCTCCTCCCTGAAATACTTTATTTGGCTTCTGTAAGATATCAACCCCTCCTGTTGTTCCTACTTCACTAGCCACTCTCTCCTCTCCTTTGCTGGATCATCCTCCTTTTCCTGACCTCTAAATGTTAACAGTGGCCCAGGGCTCAATCCTGAGACCTTTTTTTTTCTATTTGCATTATCTCCCCAAGATCTCACCCAGTTACACAGGTTTAAATATTACTCAACTGGTAATGATTTCCAAATGTCCATCTTCAGTTTAGACTTCTCCCCTGAGTTCCTGACTCTTCTACCCAACCGCCTACTCTGCATTTCCATTTGGAAGTCTATTAGACATCTCAAACTTAACTTGTCCAAAAGATTTATCTATACCAAACCTGTTCTGCTTCCCGTGTTCCAGCCTTAGCAAATCATATCACCGTTCATCCAGTTGTTAAGGCCATAACTGAATATTTTTTTCCCAGAGACAAGGTATTGCTCTGTCATCCAGGCTGGAGTACATTGGCACAATCACAGCTCATTGCAGCCTGAACCTCCCAGGTTTAAGCAATCCTCCCACCTCTGCCTCCCAAGTATCTGGGACCACAGGTGTGTACCACCGTGCCCAGCTAATTTTTGTATTTTTGGTAGAGATGGGATTTCCCTATGTTACCCAGACTGGTCTTGAACTCCCAGGCTCAAGTGGTCCTCCCACCTCGGCCGCCCAAAGTGCTGGGATTACAGGCGTGAGCCACCACGCCCAGCCTCATCTGTGAATCTTCTTCCCTCACACCTTACATCCCATCTGTCAAAAACAACTTGTACCTTTCAAGGTACATTCAGATTACGACCGCTTCTCACAGCCTCTTCCTATTACAAGCTGACATCTCTCGCCTACCATTCAGTCTGCAAACTGATCTGCTTTCAATCTTGCCCCCACCATGAACTATTAACATCATCGAGCCAAAATAATTTTCTTTTAAGATCCATCAAGTCATGTCACTTCTCTATTCAAAACTCCAATGGGTCTGGGCGTGGTGGCTCACACCTGTAATCCAACACTTTGGGAGACTGAGGAGGGCACATCACTTGAGGTTAGGAGTTTGAGACCAGCCTGGCCAACATGGTGAAACCCCATCTCTACTAAAACTACATAAATTAGCCAGGCGTAGTGGTGGGCACCTGTAGCCTCAGTTACTGGGGCAGGTGAGGCAGGAGAATCACTTGATCCCAGGAGGCGGAGGTTGCAATTAGCCAGATCGTGCCACTGCACTCCAGCCTGGGCAACAAAGTGAGACTGTCTTCAAAAAAAAAAAAAAAAAAACTCCAATGGGTTCCATTAACATCCTTTTTGTAGGTATCAAAGACCTATCATGACCTACAGGATTTGCTGCTAGCCATTTCTCCAAAATCATCTCACAGCACCTGATCAATCTTCTCTAAAAATAAATCTTTCAGTAGTAAATAATTCTCCCCTGGTCTCATTATTTATCTTGTATAGAAATTTAGATTTTCATTTATTAGATTTTAACTTATTTTACATGTAACTTCCAATGAGGTTCAATTCAAAGTCTAGTTGGACTAAATAGCTAGTCACAATATCAAGTTACTAATGATTCTAAGCAAAATGCCAATACCTCCGCATCTTCATCAAGCTGTAATTGCTTGGCGATGGCTTCATCATTTAATCCAGACTCATTTGTATTTTGTGAAAGCTATATTTCAAAGAAAATCAAGCAAAATCAGCATAAACCTTAAGTGAAAAATAAGGCACTTTTTCTTTACTGCTGCTGATTAAACACACCAATGAGAGATAAGTGTATCAGTAATAGCTGCAATGCACACCAGCCAGAAAGCCAAATCTACGGCTACTCCCTGACCATATCCAATTCCCTAATAAATAAATAGCCTATAGACAGACCTGTCTCACTTAATTCTATTGATATGTTCAAGAGAAGTACCAAAAATAAAAATAAAAATAACCCAATCCTGTAGATTAACGTCTTGGCTTGACAAGTAGTCCAGAACATTGGCAAACCAACATGTGAGAATGATTACATTGTACTATGGAGGAAGTGATCGAATCAACAAACACCCACTATAGGGCAGGCTTTCTTTAACTCAGGGGACTACTTTCACCATAATTTATGTGGTATGTTTGTTTCCTAAATGGCCAGGAACAGATGAATCCAATATCTGTCAAAGTAGCGAAGGTCAAAAGTGTAGCATTGGTATGCTGTATTTGTAAAGACTCTATTTATTATCTCATGTGGAAACAAATTTATTTCTAATATTGACTGGCTGAGGTCAACAGTAAAATGAGTTTGCATTCTGAGAACTCAATTTAAATTCGAATAATTACAATGTTTTCTTACAGCTTAAAAGATCTTTTCCCGCTTTCACGAATTAAAAAACTAAATATGTAACATTCTAACTTCCTCATCCTTTAAAATGAGGGCAATACATTTGATCCATAATCATAGGAAAATTATTTTAATTATTAAAACATGTTGACCTATTTACTACATCCTAGTTTCTCCTGTTATTAATATTAGTGAATGGGTATAAATCCTGAGCATACTTGTTTATATGTAGAACACTCACCTCTTTTCTTTTGCTTGCCACCATCTTCTTATTAGATCTTTGGACACTTCCAGTTCCAAAATAATCAAGCACTGATGTGGGTGTAAGTTTTATTGGTGATAAAGGCTTATTCTTGGTCTTAGTGTTTTCTTCATTCTTTTTCATGTTTGATGTTCCAAGATGACTATTTGTAGATCTTCCATTCTCTTTTGATTTAGAGGCCGCCTTCTTACACATAATGTCATCTTCTTCATCTTAAATGAAATGTAAGCAAATATTTTTTATAAAACATCAATTCAGTTATACAAAGCAAACACTTCTACCAGCTTTATAAAAAGTATACAAGAGGCTACACATGGTGGCTCATGCTTGTAATCCCAGCACTTTGGGAGATCAAGATAGGAGGATCATTTGTACTCAGGAGTCCGAGACCAGCCTGGGCAACATCATGAAATTCCATCTCTACAAAAAAACTATCAAAAAATTAGCCAGGCATGGTGGTGCACACCTCTAGTCCCAGCTACTAGGGAGGCTGAGGCAAGAGGATATAAACCCAGGAGGTTGAGGCTACAGTTAGCTGTGATTGCACCACTGCACTCCAGCCTGAACAACAAAGATCCTGTCTCAAAAACAAAATAAGTATACAAGAACTTTGAGATGCTAGTAACTTTTTTACCTTCTATCTCCTAAATTCAACCATCATCCCCACATTTACCAGTGCCAGGCCTGTAATACACTGTCTCCCCCAATTACTACCGAAAATACACAAATATTTACTGAGCACCCATTATGTACCAGGCACTTAAGACACAGCAGTGAATAAAAAAGACAAAATTCCTGCCCTTATGGAACTTGAAGTCTAGAAGAGGAAACAGATATACAAATAAATATACATTGTCAAGTTAAATGTTCTATGAATAAAAAGTAAAACTGGGTGAAACAGGGTGAAAGACTTAAAGAGTGATGAAGGATACTCTTTGAGATAAGGTAGTCAGGGAATGCCTCTTTGATAAACAACACTTTGACAGAGGCCTGAAATGAAGATACCTCAGGCAAGAATATTCGGGCAGTTAAAACTGCAAACGGAAAAGCCGAGATGGGAGTGTGCCTGGAGTTCAATGTGGCTGCAGCACAATGCGGAGGCGTGCCAGAAGAGTTCGGGTGAAAGAGGTAGGGGCCAAATCCTGGAGGACTTTCTAGGCAGTAGGAATAATTTTAGTCTTTATTATAGAATGGGAATCCACTGGAGAATTTTGAGCATAGTTTGTGACCCAACTTAAGGCCTGTCCTTTGAAGAACACACAGAAGAGGGGGGAAAGTAAATGCAGGGAGACCATTTAGAAAGCTACTGCAGTTCCAGATGAGATGCGGGAGGCTCGGACTATGGTGGTATTTGCAGAGGTGGTAAGTTGTCAAGTTCTAGCTATATATTGCAGGTGAACCATCTACTGATATCTAACCATTCATTTAAGACCATAAACTCTTTGTTACATTTTCTTTTTCTAAAAAGTTTCCACAAAACATCTTTTAAAAAGTTTCCCTACACATCTTTTTAAGCATTCATGACAAAGTTTAGATAATTAGAAGCTCCAAAAATGTACCTCAAAAGGGTGTCAATAAATTTGTTTGCTTCAGTGATTCACAAAAAATAAAAATAAAATAAAGCTTTTCAATTTGGCCTATTAACAAAAGAAATCCAATAAAAATGAAAATCTAAGAGACAAACATGAAGTCAGGTACGGTAGCACAAACCTGTCATCCCAGTACTTTGGGAGGCTGAGGCGGAGGACTGCTTGAGCCCAGGAATTCAAGATCAGCCTGGGCAACATAATGAGACTATCTCTACCAAAAAAAATTAGCTGGGGATCACTTGAGGTCAGGAGTTTGATACCAGCCTGGTCAACGTCGTGAAACCCCATCTCTACTAAAATTACAAAACTTAGCCGGGCATAGTGGTGCACGCCTGTAGTCCCAGCTACTCCGGAGGCAGAGGCAGAGGGTGCAGTGAGCTGAAATCGTGCCTCTGCACTCCAGCCTGGGAGACAGAGCAAGACTCTATCTCAAAAAAAAAAAAAAAAAAATTAAGCTGGGCATGGTGGTGCATGCCTGTAGCCCCAGCTACTCAGAAGGCTAAGGTAGGATGAGGATCGCTTGAGCCCAAGAGATGGAGGCTGCAGTAAGCCTCAATTGTACCACTGCACTCCAACCTGTCTCTAAAGAAAATTTTTTTAATAAAATTGAAAACAGGCTAGGTGCAGTGGCTCACACCTGTAATCCCAGCATTCTGAGAGGCCCAGATGGGCGGATCGTTTGAGGTCAGGAGTTCAAGACCAGCTTGGTCAACATGGTGAGACCCCGTCTCTACTAAAAACACAAAAATTAGCCGAGCATGGTGGAATGTGCCTGTAATCCCAGCTACTGGGGCAGTTGAGGCAGGAGAATCACTTGAACTGGGAGGCGGAGGTTACAGTGAACTGAGATTGCACCACTGCACTCCAGCCTGGGTGAGAGTGAGACTCCCTCTCAAAAAAGAAGAAGAAAAAACTTTTTTTTTAAATAAAAGACAACCATGAAGACTAGGTCATGGTGGGGATGGGGAACAGTTCACCTTATAAATTTGGTATGCAAAGCCACATATGAGTGGCTCTTATGTCCTCTCAACTGCTCCCTCATTCAACTATGAACATTTGCTCAAGGCCTTATGTCCCAGGCCTTGTGTTATCCTTAGGTGGCTGCCATTTCAAACATGAAAGTATCTAATGATACGTAAAAATTAAAAGGATTTAGCCTTACCTTCTAATTACTATATTTATATTAAAATGAAACTATAAATTTTGCAACACATAACTCTTACAGGTTTCTGATTACTAAAAATAACCCACTATTTAAAACAAGCACCTAGTAGACATCTCTGAGGATGCCAGTGCCCTTCACTACAAGCACATTTTCTCTAATAATTTACAGCTCACCCCACCCTCCAAAGGGCCTCCAAAAACCACAGATATATCCATCAGATGGCTCCACACTCTTGAACACAATCAACTAGCCCAGGAGTGAGCACTTGAGCAAGGTGTGGCCAACTTTATCCTTGATTTGTTGAACCAGTATGTACAAACCAAGGTGCAAAATGTTTATTTCTACATTCAGTGAGAAAAGTTAGCAGGCTCCGAATAAATTCCCCCATTTTGCTTACACTAAAGTGTTTGCAACTGAAAGACTTAAATTAAAACATATTTGTTTCATTTGTCTTCAACTATAGTCAATCTACCATCAAGTCTTAATTAAAAATTTATCCATAACTCTTTCTAAAGCACATTCAAGGTCTGATACAATTAACAGATTTCAGTTCAACCATACATTACAAAGAGTCAACAGACTAGGTTCAGTCATTCAAATATCTGTTCTCCCTACCTAACTACCGGTTTTTCTCTGCCTCTTTGTCAGACAGGAAAAAGGCTTTGCAAAAGGCTAGGTAACATCACCATTCCATTTATAATAGCCATGTGGATCACCCATAATAGTCCTAGTAACTAACCATTGAGAATATAATCTCAAAGTCCTTTCCTTTTCTCTAAAATAATAACACAACGATCATGGTATTATAGAAACTCAAAGTTTTTATACTTGACAGCTGGCCAGTTATACCCAAATATGTCAAATTTCTTATCTTATTAAATTTTATAATCTTTACTTGCTTTAAGTTCAACAGTTGTACTTCTGGGCAAGAGGGAGTCCCTTAATGGAGAAAGAACAAACTTAAATTATCTCTGAAATGATGGTGCTCTACTAGTTTCCCACCACCGTAAAAATGCCAAAAATATTAACATTCCATTTCCACTACACCTAGCCATGCTTATAAGCAGTATGACAGAAAACCCCATAGCTGAGTGGGTGAGATCAACTACTATGGAGAGCAGATTGCAATAGGGCAAGAAAAGGGGAAGTCAGAAAGTAAGTGACCATGTAGGCAAAGATGGCCTCAACTATAATAATGGCAGAATGAACAAAGAGATGTGAGTATTGTTTATAATATGGGAAAACAAATAACCTAAATATCTATTAATATGTATATTCAACAATGTAACAAAATCTCTACAGCAATAAAAATTATAACAAATACCATATTTACTCACAGAAATACATTCATGTTTATTAGGTGGCAAAAGCAGATGACGTAACAGTATGTTTAATGACACTGTTTATCTCTAGATATATACATAATTTTTAAATTCACATTCTAAAATCTGAAAAGAATCAATAAAACATTAACAATGTTTATCTCTGATTAGGGAAATATGGGTAATTTTCATGTTTTCTTCACACCCTTTGATATGGTTTGGCTGTGTCCCTAACCCACATCTCATGCTGAATTCCCACATGTTATGGGAAGGATGCTGAGAAAGGTGAATGAATCATGGGGACAGGTCTTTCCTGTGCTGTTCTCGTGATAGTGAATAAATCTCATGAGATCTGATGTCTTGTCTGCTGACACTTGAGACGTGTCTTTCCCCTTTCACCATGATTGTGAGGTCCCCAGCACGTGGAACTGTAAGTCCAATAAACCTTTCTTTCATAAATTGCCCAGTCTCAGGTATGTCTTCATTAGTAGCGTGAAAACGGACTAATACACCCTTTTCTCCATCTAATGTTTTACAACAAATTGACTACATCCTAGAACTCTCTGACCCCTTAGCTTTCAGAGTCAGTGCTTTAGTTTCTACCTCCTCTCCACTCTTCTTTGCTTACTTCTGTTCATCATTTATCAGCATCTCTGCTATTCTGTTGCTGGCTTCACAGACTTCATGGTATCTTTTAATTTACTATTAATAAGTTTTTATTGAGCATTAAACTACATGCCAAGAACTGTAAAATAAATTATCTTTAGTCAACTAGTCCTACCTCCTTATTCAATACATAGACCCCATTTTCCACATTTCTAAAAAAAATAGACTAGACTTAAATACTTTCAAAATCGAGGAACATTAATTCACATTCTTTCTTTAGTGAATAGCAAAATACTATACTCCTTAAGAAAGTTTTTCCTTATATTAAGTCAAAATACTTCCCTGTGAATTCCACCTTTTTCCTTAATCCAGCCGCTGACCAGGGAGAAAAAGTTTATCTACTTTTTCCACATTCAGCATCTGAAGACTGCCCTTATTTCTTCCTTATGTCCCCTTCTCTATAAATAGTAAAACAGTTTCAAGCCACTCAACATTTAGGTTACTGGGAAGATTAAATTTTTCTTAAAGGGTCGGACATGGTAGCCCATGCCTATAATCCCAGCACTTTGAGAAACCAAGACAGAAGGATCACTTGAGCCCAGGAGTTCAAGACCAGCCTGGGCAAAAGAGCAAGACCCCATCTCTACAAATAAACTAAACTAAACTAAAATAAAATAAGACAAAATTTTAAACGCTAAGTGCCCAGTGTAGCACCTAGCCATGTTACAGCCATTCAATAAATAAAAGTAGTATTCTCTGGGAAAAACAATACTGAACCAGAAGTCTAGAAAACTAAAATTCTAACCTAAGTTTGACTTACCATTTTTATTTTAATTAGTCATCAGGATTTCACTGTGGTCTTCTGTAAAATGTTGGACCAAACAAACTCTTTTTTTTTTTTTTTTTTTTTTTTGAGACGGAGTCTCACTCTGTCGCCCAGGCTGGAGTGCAGTGGGGCGATCTGGGCTCACTGCAAGCTCCGCCTCCCGGGTTCACGCCATTCTCCTGCCTCAGCCTCCCAAGTAGCTGGGACTACAGGCGCCCGCCACCTCGCCCGGCTGGTTTTTTGTATATTTTTTTAGTAGAGACGGGGTTTCACCGTGTTAGCCAGGATGGTCTCGATCTCCTGACCTCGTGATCCGCCCGTCTCGGCCTCCCAAAGTGCTAGGATTAACAGGCTTGAGCCACCGCGCCCAGCCCAAACAAACAAGTCTTAAGATTTTCCCCTCTACAATTTTATGACTCTATGGGTAGCCATATAGACTTTTTAATATTATACACAATATTGATAAAAATATGAGTTTGTACTAATAAAAACACTAATTATAAAAGTGTAAATTAGTGTGACTTTTCTAGAAAGTAATTTGGTAGAACACACCCAGAACCTCAAAGAAGTTCATTCATCTCCTTTAGCATAGTAACTCTTGGAGATACTCAGAGGTGATGACAAATATTTACATATAAATTTAGTCTAGTCATCACACTATTAGGAGCATAAGAAGTGCAAGCAACTGACATGCTTGAAATCAGGAAAATATTTATATAAATTATGGTCTAACTATACAATGGACTCATGAAGCCATGAAAAATTAAGCCCAAATTTCAAGACTCAAAAAAAAAAAAAAAAAACTCATGAAAAAAGCAAAATTAAGCTGTCAAAAAAACAAAATGCATCACTCTGTTCTTTTATGTGCACCCTAATGTTATAGGTATAAACATCACCCATAAAAAGGGAGGTTCCTGTCATGAGCCTCCTCTACCAGAGATCTCTGTACCATAGTGGAGGGTAACAGGGCCGTTCTCTGAATACATGAATTTGAATTGAACAGTGTCTTTAAGCTATAGATCAAAAAAATGTGCTATAGCTAAACACGGGCATAAGTTTATAAACATTTTTATAATTTCTGAGAAAATTTAATTACACATGGATCTCCAAAGAAAAAATATGGGAGTGTTCTACAAGATACTTTAAGTATGTTTTCATTGGGATAAACAAAAATTGCAAATAAGGCTCCTTTTCTCTGTTAGCTACAAAATAAATAGCTCTCTAAGCCCCTCGGAAACTACGAGTAACTCTAGTAACACAGTTATGAAAAGAAAAAGGGAGGCTAATTCTCAAGGACTGGCTCCCTTGCTTTAATACCTATTTAGTACCCCCTGATTTGTCAATTTCCCCATACTTCTTACAGTTATGAGAATAACATTTTTCAAAAAAAGCAAATTCATGATCCTAAGCATTGAGATATTTCTCACAAATATAAAGGATTTCATATTTATTTTATAAATAAATATGGTATCCTATAAGCCACAGGCATATCTGAAAACACTGTCATCTTGCCTTGATGAAACCAGAAAACTTGAAGAACAAGCAGTCCTACTGTTTCTCTACTATGACTTCTGAACTAGTTGTCTTAAAGTTCCTTTGCCTTTAACATTTTAAAGGCTATACCAATATATTATGGAAAGAAGACAACACAGGCCAAGGTTACAACTAGCTGCTTCCAACAGACAGTGACTTAACAGGTGTTGCTGTGAGGATCCTCATGTAAAATAAATATTTTACTATCCTACACAGTGTGTAGAGATGAAACATTCCAAATAAAGTTTTTTAACATTTGTTCTTGTTTTCTAATAAGCTTAAATTGGATTCCGCCTCATCGGAAGCCAAAGGCAAACCATGTTCTCTTCTCCCCAGAAACTTACAATAAAATAATGATAAACAGATCTAAGTCAAATTGAGGAGAACTGGTTGAAAATCACAAACAATTGAACACTTAGATTTTCCCTCTAGGATATCTGTCTTCTTGTAAAAACACCATTTATTTGTATTTATAGGCAACATAACCTCAAATGCGGTACCAACAACCAAGCAAACTAGCATTATTATATTATCCTACACACAGCAGAGGAACTGCGTGGGAGAGAAGATTGCTTTGACATTCTGAGTTAGATACATTCATTTATTTAGAAGAATAACAAAAGAGAAATAAAAAATGTGGGGGTCCATATAAAAATCTATTTATAAGGCAAGAAGGAAAAAAATCTAATTCTGGAATTCATACTGCTGAGAATCTGGCCTTTCCAAACAGATCTCTGAATTCTAATTCTGTGATTTTCTTTTCTTTGGTCTAGAATACACAAAAAGCAAATTAATGAAGAGATCCAGTTACAGGGACTAAAAATAATTTATTTAGCAACAAGTCAAAAACTAAAAAACGAATCAAACTGTTCAAACTCTTTTTCTATAAAGCTTCTTTTCAATATTTCCATGAGTCAAAAATCTAAACCATCATTTTGGTTTTAGAGACAGAAAAAGGTTCATGTATGAGCCATGCCTTCAATAAATATTGGTTAAATTAAGTGGATGGAAGAGAAACTAAACATACCACTTTTGCCCATTTATATGGTAAATCAGACATTCTATACATATCGGCATAAAATAAAACTTCTAAGACTGCTCATCTTCAATCAAGAAATCAGAGATCTCATGATTCACTACAAATGAATCCTCTTAGAATCAAATAGAGTCAGTTATATTTTTTAAATAAACCTTATTTTATAATTCATGGAGTCTAGTGAGGTAGCTGAGTAATAATAAATAAGAGAAAAAAGTACTGGCTTGCAATGTGATGTTATCCACCACATGGGTACCGAGTCCACTGAAATGCCTGAATAAGAAAAAGTGGGGGAAAGGCCTGGGTAGTTGCCACAGATACATTACCCAAAGCTTCTTACAATTCTAAGGCATAAAACGGGCAATAGAAGGAAACCTGCCTGGCCACAGAGCTAAGGGAGTGATTCTGCAATGCAATTTCCCCAATGCCATTCACATACATCTTCCCCACACAAGAGGAGAGAACAGTGCTGGTCTTAGTATCAAAGCCAAATATACGTCACTTTGTATATTATTTTATTATTATATATTGTATTGTATATTATTAGTACTTAATGATATTTTCATAATATAATCCTACTTCCTTGGCATTCTGGAATACAGTTCTATGTCCCTCATAATTTCACAAGTGCCTGACAGCAAAGTACGTGTCACCAGAACAGTCTGTTCATTTTCAAAGATGCTTCAGAACCTCAATATTTTAGTGTCTCATTATTTACTGTGCCCTTTTCAAATCTCCTTCCTCTCCATATGCCACTTAATTTTTTTCAGGTCTCGTAATACACACTAATAAAAGAGAATTGAAGAACAAATTAGCAAAAAAGATTATAAGAAAGCATCTAGCTCTCATAAATATGTGCATTTGCAGATAAAATTGCTAAAGCACTATCAGTGACCTTTGAATCATCACATAAAATAGAAATCCCTGAAGATTAAAGAAATGAAGTCCTAATTGTCAAAAAAAAAAAAAAAGGGCAGGCAGATCCGCAACCACAGAACTACAGAAGATTACAGATTTAGTGACAATGCTATGCAGTAACATCATGAACAGGTCAGGAGCAACATATGGCACTCAACTGAAGTAGACAAGGTCTCAATGAGCATAAACTAAGGCCTAAGCCTTCATTTCCTCTGTGAGTTATCAGACTAGTAGGTGAAATGAATACTAAAAACGATATCTGGACTTAAAGTATCTACCAAATTCTCTTCTGATAAGAGGCAGGGTTTCTAACCTCCACGTTATTGACATTTTAAGCCAAGTAACTCTCTGTCCTGTGCATTGTGGGATGCTTAGTGGCATACCTGGCCTCTGCCAATTACATGCCGTAGCATCCCCCAGTTGTGACAACCAAAACTGTCTCCAGATATTGCCAAAGGTCCCTCAGAAGGCAATATCACCCTTGGTTGAGAAACACTGATTTATGGCAAGATAGAGAAATATAAAATAATAGTCATTACTAAGATTCATAAGTAATTAGACAGCTATACATAAGAAACTAAACAGCTATATCCAGGGTGATGATTCAAAGCAAATTTTGAAAAAAACTTTGTCCCTTAATGCTAAACAATTTTAATAATGATTCAGGAAGAAACACAAAGATAAATCTATCAAATTTGTAGAAGATATAAAACTAGATGACATTAAAAAATTAAGTGTACGAGAGACATCCAAAGATCTACTCAATTCTTCTACTGGGAGGGAAGGGAGAAGGGAGGGTTAAGGCATTAAGTTATGAAAAAGCAAGCTGTAGACCAGGCGCAGTGGCTCACGCCTGTAATCCCAGCACTTTGGGAGGCTGAGGCAGGTGGATCACCTGAGGTCGGGAGTTCGAGACCAGCCTGACCAACATGGAGAAAGCTCGTCTCTACTAAAAATACAACATTAGCCGGGCATGGCGGTGCATGCCTATAATCTCAGCTACTCAGGAGGTTGAGGTAGGAGATGCACTTGAACCTGGGAGGCAGAGGTTGCGGTGAGCCAAGATCCTAACAAGAGCGAAACTCCATCTCAAAAAAAAAAAAGAAAAAGCAAGCTGTAGAAATTTTACAGTAAGATGCTACTCAAATGTGTGTGTGTGTGTGTGTGTGTGTGTGAGTGAATGGAACATTTACTTAGGTAATTTAAAATAATATTAATTTAAATACCTCATCTTCAACAATTCTAAATTTAGTTTCCTTTATACAGAATTTTAGCGTACAAAGTATTATTAATTTTTGAACAAGTATAATCAAAAAAATATAATACTCACTTGAAGGAAATTTTCTACCCTTATCACTCTAGGTTTCCCTGAAAACATCTAAGAGAAGCTCTCTATCATATACAGAATCTATACCTATTTGTCTCATGCACAAAACTATATGTCTCTAAAAGTTAGCAAAGAGAATGTTACACACATCGCCAAGAATATTTCCTGCTACTATTTTCCAAAGTCACAAGTCACTGTTATTACATGGTAACCTGTAACCTAGAGAACACAACATCACCAATTTTTTTCCCATTTAACACTCCTCAAATAATTATAACTTCAGGAGTACTAACTGCCTCCGGAATTATGTGCACAATTAAAATTACCAGTCAAACAATTCAAGGCAGGAAAAACCCCCACCATTTTCGATCAAACAGCAAGCCCTGATGAAACCATAATAAAAGGTCAATCTTCGCCAAACAAGACTCAAGGTCTCTCACTTCATTAAACAGCTAAAAGTAAATATATTTACCCAGTACAACAAGTATTTGGGTTTTCACTAACCTTGAAGAACATTTTACTAATGTCAATAGTTGGCTATAAAGATATTTATAAGCAGTTCTTTCCTTTTCCTGTAACTTGGGAAATTAATGTGGTTAAATTAGTTTTTAAAAATCAATAAATCCTAGTAGAAGACAGAGCTAATCAAAGTGATGATGAAAAATATTTCTCAAGGAGCAAAATGGAAAGCCTAAAAATCTGTATAACAATAATCTAAAAAGCTAGCTGTATAATAATATAAGCAAAAATACTTGAAACCTACATTTTTCCTAAATCTGTTTTTCATTGCTTATAAAGCACTATGCAACAGAAATAAAATACAAGCCACATATAAAATTTCAAATTTTCTCATAGCCACATTTTTAAAAATAGAAAGAAGGAAGTGAAATTAATTTTAACCATATATTTTATCTAACCCAATAGATCCAAATTATTAGCATTTCAAAATGGGATCAATAACAAAAAATTAACAAGGTATTTTACCTTTTTTGTGTAGGAAGTCTTTGAAATCTGTGTTTTTAAAATAAATTTTATTGTATATATCTAAAGTATACAACATAATATTAGGGGATATATAGATAGTAAAATAAATACTATAGTGAAGCAAATTAACATATCCATCATCTCACATAGTTACACATTTTATTTTTGTGGCAAGAGCAACTAAAATGTACTAATTTAGCAGGAATCCCAAATACAGTACAACTTTATTAACTATAGTCCTCATGTTATACATTAGATCTCTGGACTTGTTCATCCCATGTATCTGCTACTTTGTAACCTCTAATCAATATCTCCCCATGTCCTCCTCAACCCCCGCAACCACTGTTGCATTCTCTATTGACTTTTTTTTAAGAGTTTGCATTATAAGTGAGATCACGCAATATTCTTCCTTCTGTGCCTGACATTTCACTTAACATAATGTCCGCTGGGTTCATACATGCTGTGGCAAATGACAGAACCTCCTTCTTTTTTTAAGCCAAATAATATTCCACGATTACATATACCACAATTCCTTCATCCATCCACCGTCTGACACTTAGGTTGTTTCCGTACCTTGGCTATTGTGCATAATGCTGCAGTGAATATGGGAGTGCAGATAACTTTCCGAGGTGGTGATTTCATTTCCTTTAGGTATATGCCCAGAAGAGAGATTGCTGGGTCATATGGCGGTTTTATTTTTAATTCCATTGGGCTCCTCCATGCTGTTTTCCATAATGGCTGCACCAATCTACATTACCACCAATGGTGTACAGGTTCCCTGTTCTGCACACCCTGAATAACATTTGTTATCCCTTTATTCTTTATAACCATCCTAACGAGTGAGGTGTTATTGCATACTGGTTTTGATTTGCATTTCCCTAAGGATTAATGATATTAAACACTTTTTCATATACCTGTTGGCCACTTTTATGCATTCTTTGGAGAAATGTCTCTTCAGGTCCTAACCATTTTTAAATTTGACTGTTTTTCTATTGAATTGTATGAATTATTCACACATTTTAGATATCAACCCCTTATGAGATATATGATTTGCAAATTTTGTCCCAATCTGTAGGTTGTCATTTCATTTTGTTGACTGTTTCCTTTGCTGTGTGAAATCTGTGTGTATTTCACATTTACAGCATTCTCAATTCAGACTAAGCACATTTCAAGTGCTCCACAGCCACAAATAACTAGTAGTTCCCATACTGGATGACACAAATCCATAACATAAGTGGGCCAAATATCATTCCCAAATATCTAAAGCTCAATTACAAAATCAATAGAAAGCCCTAAGTAAGTAAACAAATACAAAATGTCTTTAAAGACAGACGTAGGCTTATAAGAGAGTCAAAACATAAGAATAACAATTAATACTTATTGAGCATTTACTATTTTAGATCCTAAGTCAGACCCTATTTTAAATGCTTTTCAAGCATTATCTCATTTGACTATCACAAAAGGCTGCTGATGCAGGTACTAGTGATGTCTCCATTTTACATAGAAGTAAACTAAAACACAAGGAAAGTTAAGTAAAGATTTAAGCAAGGCCATGCTTTCAAACAGTATACATGCTATGCCACAAGAAAAATGCCAATAGAACCAAAGGTTGTTTTTAAAATCAGAATACAGAACGTAAGAAAAGATAAAGTATGCAATAATGAAAAAAAATCCTATCTTTTGGAATTAACAGGTTTTTTTAAACTGAATCATGTCATATGATACTTTTCCACAAGAAGCTCCAATCTCCAGATAAACAATACAGTTTTAGATTAGAATTTTTACTTTTAAACTATTACACAAATATTGGGAATACTCATTCTATTTTATGGAATGAGGTAATGCCCAATTCTATTACACACACACACACATTTTATTTAACCTTATACTGGTAATACAAAACAAAAATATTTATGACCCAATATTGAAAAGTATGGTTTTAGCCTGAAGTAGAGTAACGAAAGTATTACTTTAAGGTCAAGGATTTTCCAGTAGAATATTAATTTGAAAAAGCTGCACTTCTCTTTTTTGAAACTCATATATTTGTGATTTTATTATGCCAATCTTATTACGGACTTTTTTTAATAGTCTCATTCTCTTGTATGAAGGGAAAGGCTTATCTTCCTCCTATTCACCTATCATTTCAAACAATAAAGTATGAAAAGATAAAACAGGCAATAATAAAGCAAGCTTCTTCCCTACATCTCAATTATAAGAAAAAAATAGAATAATGCATAATACTGAACACCACCTTAGATAGGTACACCATACCCCAAGATTTTTAGCTAAAACAAGAGGGCAATGTTTACTTTCACATGTATATGCTACCAGCAAACGACATGAACACTGCCTAATGTTCATAAAAAGTTTTCAGATAAAAAGCTGGACTTCTCTTCAGAAAGTAACATTCAAATATTGCTCATCTTAATGGATGACTGGAAACAGAAAGAAAAAAATTGCTTGTCTGAAATAAACAGTCCAATGTGAAAGAAACTGTGATCAGAACTTAAATTGTCTGACCTTTTTGTTTACTTAAAATCACCAGATAACAACAGCCTTGATCCACAGTTGAAGGCCATGGCTGGCTGCACACTAACTTTGACGTTTTTCAGGGTGTCACTGGAAAGCCTGATCACACCACCTTCAGTTACATAATAAACCTATCACCATACTGTTCTTACTCTCCCCTCCCACATGTTCAAAACTTCACAAAGGTAGCCAGAGCTAAGAGGAGAGCCTCACAATTTAAGGGTTCGTTTACACAATGTGCCTGAGCAGATATTTAGCAACAGCACGAAAAAGTTAAGAGTCAGTCACCTGCCCATAACAAAGAAACGTCTCAGTTTAGGAAAAATTTCCCAAAAAATATGCTCACATCACTTACATTTTGTCTTTAATATTTTGAACAATTTCATCAACAAATGTTCCACATAACTTACAAAGTTCACCTATGGACTTGGTTTTTCTTTTTATTTTTTCCTTTGGACTGCCTACTTAATGTGTCAGGCACTGGGTCTGGCCCTTTCATGTACATCATCCCATATTATTCCGGTTATGGTCTCCTCCAAGGGTTAACAATGTTACAATTGAAATGACTTCACCACTAACTTATCTGAGCTTTTCTTCTAGGATGACAATATAACTCTGGGATCCTTACATAAAAGAACAGTATTCATGAAACAACTATTTGCACAACAAAACATTTCAGATTAGCACATAATTATTTACAAATGTCCTTTGCACTTTGATTACTCTTAAAACAGATCTAACAGAACTAAATTTAAGTACAAAACAATCTTCTTTAAAAAACCCAATACTTTAATTTTCAGTGTCACCAGAGAATACAAGGAATTCAACATCAGTGCTAAATAATAAATCACAAATGTGAGTAATCACTCGACACTTGACTTTGGCCTGCCAGATAAAAAGCTTACATTAAAAAAGTAGTTCTAAAACAACCCAATACTATTTTAATATGTGATTCAAGATTAAGCTTCAACTTACATGATTCAGTACGAGCACTTAAAAAAAATTCCAAGAGCCAATTTCCCTGTAATTGGTCCTTAATCCACAGGAAATGCCAAAGATGATCCCAGCCTTCCCTGATAAATATAACTCAACAAAGCAAAAAGGCAGTAGAAATTCCATTCAAAGTGAAGGAGGTACATTTAGACACCAACAAAAAACTCAAGAACATAACACACAATGCAACCTTACCTGTTTCTGAAAT
This sequence comes from Chlorocebus sabaeus, assembly GCF_047675955.1. NCBI lineage: Eukaryota > Metazoa > Chordata > Mammalia > Primates > Cercopithecidae > Chlorocebus > Chlorocebus sabaeus. Next base: position 11,437,120 of record NC_132930.1, on the reverse strand, counting down.
GTATGTAACAGGATCCTGCCGTGAAATTTTACCAGGTTTAGAAGATACTGGCGGTTTTTCTGGTTGCTTTTTGGCATTTTTTACCTGCAACGTCTCCTCTGACTCTGAATCTGTATGTGAGAGAAAAATAAAATGAAACTTGGAAAAGAACTATTATAATACAGTGCATTTTTAAAGTAGTCATGGTGAACCAATTCCTCAAGGTCTTTTTCAAGGCACATGTCTTCTGTGAATTCTCACAGGTTACTTTTACTCAGTGTTAAGACTGTGTATTAGTTTCCTATTCCAGCTATAATAAATGACCACAAACTTAGTGGCTTAAAACAACTAAGCCACTAAATTTATTATCTTCCAGTTTTGGAGGTTAGATAGACGGTGAATGTGGGTTTCATTGGCCCAGTCAAGGTACCAGCAGGGCTATGTTCCTTTCTGGATACTCTAAGAAATAATTTTATTTGCCTTTTCCAATCTCTAGTGGATGTCAGCATTTCCTGGCTCAAGGACCCTTCCTCTATCTTCAAAGCCAGCATCAAGCGAAAGTCCTCATGTTGCCATCTCCTGGATCCTCTAACCTTCCTCCACAGTTAATCTCACTCTCTAAACCCTTTTTCTGCCTCCCTATTCCTTGTGACTACACTGAGCCCACCCAGATAATCCAGCATAATGTCCCTATTTTATTTTTCTTTTTTGAGACAGAGTCTCACTCTGTTGCCCAAGCTGGAGTGCAGTGGAGTGATCTCAGCTCACTGCAACCTCTGCCTTCCAGGTTCAAGCGATTCTCCCGCCTCAGACTCCTCAGCAGCTGGGACTACAGGCACGTGCCACTACGCCCAGTTAATTTTTGTATTTTTAGTAGAGACAGGGTTTTACTATGTTGGCCAGGCTGGTCTGGAACTCCTGACTGACCTCAAGTGATCCACCCACCTCAGCCTCCAAAAGTGCTGGGACTACAGGCAAGAACCACCACACCTGACCTAATCTCCTTACTTTTAAGGTCATCTGATTAGCCATCTTAACACCATCTGTAACTTTTACTTACCTTTCCCATATAACCTAATATAGTCACAGGTTCTAGGAATTAGGCTGTGGATATCTTTTGGGGCCATTATTCTGTTTACCACAGCCTAATCTCCCAGGGCACTTACATAAAAGTCAGGAAAAAAGTGTGAGTACCTGGCATAGTGCCTGGTACAAAATAGATATTTCATAAACTTTAGTGTCCTTCCTCTTCCCTTCACCATGCATTTATAAATCCTGTCACACTGTAGTAAACTATATCAAACACATTTCCAGTTTCCCAACAAACAAAACTCCTGGGGAAGAAGAACACGTACTTCTTTCAAATTCTTTACAATACAGAGTAATAAAAGGCACACAGTAAACACTTAAGTACTTTCAGAATTCAGAACCTTTGATAGTACTGTGAAAATCTTGACAATCCATAAATGCTTCTTTAGGCACATTTTTTATTTTAAGAATTCACACCAGAAGGCCGAGTGCAGTGGCTCACGCCTGTAATCCCAACTCTTTGGAAAGCCGAGGCAGGCAAAATCACCTGAGGTCAGGAGTTCGAGACCAGCCTGGCCAACATAGTGAAATCCCTTTTCTACTAGAAGCTACAAAAATTAGCCAGGCATGGTGGTGGGCACCTGTAATCCCAGCTACTTGGGAAGCTGAGGCAGGAGAATCACTTGAACTCAGGAGGCAGAGGTTGCAGTGAGCAGAGAGTGTGCCACAGCACTCCAGCCTTGGTGAGAGAGCAAAACTCCGTCTCAAAAAAAAAAAAAAAAAAAAAAAAAATTCACACCAGATAAAAATAAAACAGAAGAGACAGATCTTCTCCACAAAAGCAAAAACTGAAACTTTCTGAATTCTATCATCATTTTACCATCATTTTGTGCATCATAAAAGGCATGCAAAAAAATGTGTTCCCTATTTTAAAATTACATTCAAAGAAAAGCCTTTAAATTGTGTTTATTCCTTTTTAAATGCAACCCAAAAAAGCCAGACCTTTCAATAAGGCACAAAAATTAAATTTTAGATTTTTTGCTTTAAAAACAGTATTCTAAGGCACTATTTTTCAAATTTAACTTCCAACAACCTCAACTGGAAAAGAAATTAATACAAGTATTTTTAAAAATAACAGGGCCAGATGCAGAGGCTCATGCCTGCAATCCCAACACTTTGAAAGGCCGAGGAAGGTGAATTGCTTGAGGCCAGGAGTTCGAGATCAGCCTGGGATACATGGTAAAACCCTATCTCTAATAAAATTACAAAAATTAGCTAGACATGGTGCTGCACGCCTGTAGTTCCAGCTACTGCGGTGTCCGAAGCGCAAGAATCGCTCAAACCTGGGAGGTAGAGGTTGCAGTGAGCCAAGATCACACCACTGCATTCCAACCTGGGCAACAGGGCAAGACTGCCTCTAAATAAATTAATTAAATTAAATAAAAACACATATATCACATTCAAATTAAGTTTGACAAATGCTGCATACTCTATCACTTTCTGAAGGAATCTTTAATACAGATTTTGGTTCTGGTAAGTTCTATAATAAAATTATTTGAAATTTCACTTGAGCATACAGCACCGTTCTCACAGCACTTATTAATACCTCAGAGAGCTATGTGTCTCAGAACATAGTTTATTTACGTTTTTTTTTTTTTTTTTGGAGACAAAGTCTCACTCTTGTCAGCCTGATTGGAGTACAGTGGCGATCTTGGCTCACTGCCACTTCTGCCTCCGGGGTTCAATCAATTCTCATACCTCAGCCTCCCAAGTAGCTGGGATTGCAGGCACATGCCACCACACCCAGCTAATTTTTGTATTTCTAATAGAGACGGGGTTTCACCATGTTGGCCAGGCTGGTCTCAAACTCCCGACCTCAAGTCATCTGCCTGCCTTGGCCTCCCAAAGTGCTGGGATTACAGGCGTGGGCCACCGCACCCATCGCTGTGCTAAGGGATATACAATAACTTTAAAACTTTAAAGCTCCGCAGAAGAAATATTACCTGAATCATAGATGATCCTCTTTTTCTTGCTTGGTTGTTTCTGTTTGAAGTCATCCTCTTTACAGGAGCTATTTACCTATAAACATCACAGTATAATTAGAACATAAATAAGCCTATATAACTATCCTTTTTTTCTTGTTAGATTTGGGCTCAGTCGTTTGAACTAGGAGGAATTTTGCATACCCGCCCCCCGCCAGAAGACATTTTTCAATGTCTAGAAGCATTTTTACTTGTCACAAATAGGGGTAGGGAGGTTTACTGTCATCTAACAAGTAGATCAGGGATGCTATTAAACATCCTACAAATGCATAGGACAGTCCTCCACAACAAAGAATTCTCCAGCCTAAACTGTCAGTAATATACCCTTATTGGCTAAAAATAGGCCAGACACTAACTGTACCACAATGGGAAAAAAAGAATTACAGAAAACACTATAATATTATTCAGCTCCACTTTCAACACTAACCTATATATACAGCAAAGAATAAACAGATATCAGATATTACAAGGCAAGTGCTTCCTGAAAATGAAGACAGAAACAGGAATAAATGCTAAGCTAGTGGCCTACCACTGCCAATGCCCCTTTAGGAAACTAAATAAAACCGGCCATGCGTAGTGGCTCATGCCTGTAATCCCAACACTTTGGGAGACCAAGGCAGGTGGATCACCTGAGGTCGGGAGTTCAAGACCAGCCTGACCAACATGGAGAAACGCTGTCTCGACTAAAAATACAAAATTAGACAGGTGTGGTGGTGCATGCCTGTAATCCCAGCTACTCGGGAGGTTGAGGAAGGAGAATCACTTGAACCTGGGGGGCAGAGGTTGCAGTGAGCCAAGATCACGCCATTGCACACCAGTCTGGGGAACAAGAGCGAAACTCCATCTCAAAAAAAAAAAAAAAAAAAAAAAAAACTAAATAAAACCAATGCAAAAGGTATTATTTATATTTTGTAGTTAAACATCACATTTCTAACATATTCAAATTTTCTCAGAAAGCATCAAGAAGTCAGACAGTGAAAAAACTGATTATAATCAATTATAAGGTAGAAATAGAAACTATTCCTATCCATTACAATAAAACTTCAAAAACATAAGAACAATCAACTAGCTTGCAAAAAAATGGATCAAATGAGCAATTATAATTTACATATACCACTGGAACAAGGACAGAGTTAGAATCAACTACAACTCAAAAGTAAGAGAAGAAGGTATCAAGCAAAGGAGAAAGCCACAGAAAGAAATCTCAAATTCTGCCTGTAAACTTTACCCAAATCTCTGGCTATCTCCTGAATTATACATAAGTGGAACAACTCCTGGTGCTTAGCTAAGGTTAAAAGAATTGAAAAGATTTCAGCTGCTGCCCATTACAGGGTAGGCAAGAGTTTAGAGCTTGAGTACACCAAGATCATGCCTGATAAACCCAAATAATCAACACTCTTTGAAGGAATATAACAGGATCCAAAGTTTCTACACTGTATCATTCACAATGTCCAAGATAATCCAAAATAACTAGAACATACAAATAAAGAGGAAATGTGACCTGCCGAGGTTAATTTTATGTGTGAACCTGACTGAACCACAAGATGTCTACATATTTGGTCAAACATCATATTGGGTGTTTCTGCAAGGATGTTTTCAAATGAGCTTAATATTTAAATCAATAGACTAAGAAAAGCATATTGCCCTTCCTGATGGCATTAAGTCTCATCCAATCAGCTGAAAGTCTGAAAAGAACAAAGGCTAATCCTCTCCTGAATGAGAGGGAATTCCTCCTGCCTGACTGCCTTAGAGCTGGGACATCTCTGGGATACTTTCTTCCTGCCTTTGGACTCCCAATTAAAACATCAGGGTACCAATTCTTGGTAATAAATCTCTCTATGTATACACACATGCATCCTATTGCTTCTGTTTCTCTACAGAACTCTGATTGTATAATACAGATTTTGGTACCAAGAAATGGGGTACTACTGAAAAAAAAAAAAACCTAAAATACAGAAGTGACATTGGAATTGGGTAGAGGCTAGACGTTTTCTAGTATGTAGAAAAAGCCTAGACTGCCATGAAGGAACTGCTGGTAGAAATATGAACTTTAGATGTAATAACTATGAGAGCTGATGAAGAAAAGAGAAGAGCTAAAGAAGAAGCCTCTTTCATCTCAGAGCATATATCATCATGAACAGAATGCTGGTATAAATATGAATGTTAAAGGCCAACCTGGTGAGGTTTTACATGGAAATGAGAAAGAGATTATTGGAAATTGGAAGAAAGGCAATTATTACTATAAAGTGGCACAGAACTTGGCCAAGTTGGGTCCTAGTGCTTTGTAAAAGATGCAACTTGTGAACGATGAAATCACATATTTAGCTGAGGAGATCTCAAAGCAAAATCTTGAAGATGCGGCCTGAGTCCTTCTGACTGCTTGCAGTCAAATGCAAAAGGCAAGAGATGAACTACAGAAGAAACTGTTTAGCAAAAAGGGACCAGAGCTTGAAGGTTTGTAAAATTCTCAGCCTGTCCATATTTCAAAAAATGATAAAGCATGTTCTAGGCCGGACGTGGTGGCTCACACCTGTAATCTCTGCACTTTGGGAGGTCGAGGCAGGCGGATCACTTGAGGTCAGGAGCTTGAGACCAGCCTGGCCAATATGGTGAAACCCCAACTCTAGCAAAAATACAAAAAATTAGCTGGACAGTGGCACGCAACCACAGTTCCAGCTACTCAGCAGGCTGAGGCAGGAGATTAACTTCAATCTGGGAGACGGAGGTTGCAGTGAGCTGAGATCGCGCCACTGCACTCCAGTCTGGGCAACAGAGCAAGACCGTTTCAAAAAAAAAAAAAAGAAAAGAAAAGAAAAGAAAAAGCATGTTCTAAAGAGAATAGCAAGGATGTAGCTGGAGTATCACTTGATAAAGAGATTATGGGATTATACAAGCAAAAACACTGTCAGTTTGAATTGAAGAGGATGGAGAAAGGACAAAATGAAAGAAGGCTGTCAGACTTCTGAGATTCCAGTGACAGGACAACAGGGCTATTTTTCAAGAAAAGGGAAGAATGGTCCCAAAAGCAATTCAGAGACCAACCATCAGAACTGCCTCTTCAAAAGATGGAGCTTGGTTTCAACAGATGAGACAGCCACCACCCAAAGCCTTGCGGGCAGGATGGCCCAGCAGAGCTGCAGAAGCAGGACAGTTGCCTATGGTTGTGGGGGTAGAGCCACTAACCCAGTGGGTCTAGAGGGCAGGGCATCAAGCCAAAGAGTATTATTTTCAAGGCTTAAGTTCTGATGGAATTTGCCGTGCTAGGTTTTGGACTTGTTTGGGATCCATCGCCCCTCCCTGCCTTCTGATTTCTCCTCTTTGGAATGGTAATGTCTACCCTATATGTCTGTTCTACTATCATATTTTAGAAGCACATTCCTTATCTGGTTTCACAGGTTCACACCTAGAGAGAAATTTTGCCTCAGGATGATTCATACCTTAAGTATCACCCATATCTGATTTGGATGATATTTACATGAGACTGTGGACTTCAGACTTGATGCTGAAATAAGACTTTGGGGGCTGTTATGATGGAATGAATGTATTTTGCATGCAAGAAGGACATAAATTTTGAGTGGCCATGGATGGAATGTTATGTCCTGAATGTCTGTGTCCCCAAAATTCACATGTTGAAGCCATAACCTTCGGAGTGGCTATATTTGGAGGTGGAATCTCTAAACAAGTAATTAAGGATAAATAAGGTCATAAGGGTGGGGCTCTGATCTGACAGGATTCGCATTCTGTAAGAACAGACACCAGAGTGCTCATTCAATTCCTATCTCTCTCTCTTTCTCCACCAGAGTGCTCAATCTCTCTCTTCACCCAAATGCACTAAGAGGAGACTATGTGAGGACACAGCAAGAAGGGAGCCATGTACCAACCAGGAAAAAGGCCCTCACCAGACACCTAATCAGCCAGTACCATCTACTTTACAGTATTTTGTTATGGTGGCCTGAACTAACACACGACCCAAAGAATCAGGACAAAAGGCACTTAATGAAGACCAATCTTCATATAACCCAGATGTCAGCATTCGCAGACAAGAATTTTCAAGCAGCTACTAGGCCGGGCGCGGTGGCTCATGCCTGTAATTCCAGCACTTTGGGAGGCCGAGGCAGGTAGATCACCCGAGGTCGGGAGTTTGAGACCAGCCTGGCCAATATGGAGAAACCTCAACTCTCCTAAAAATACAAAATCAGTCGGGCATGGGGGCGCATGCCTGAAATCCCAGCTACTCGGGAGGCTGAGGCAGAAGAATCGCTTGAACCCAGGAGGCAGAGGTTGCGGTGAGCCAAGATCATGCCATTGCACTCCAACCTGGGCAATAAGAGCAAAACTCCGCCTCAAAATAAAAAATAAAAAATAAAGCAGCTATTATAATTACACTCAAGGACATAAAAGAGAGAAATTAAAGTCATGAAAAAGAAACGAAAATTCTAGAATTGACAAATACAATATATAAAATAAAAATTCACTAGATAGCCTTAACAGCAAATTGGTGATAAAAGAAGAATCAATGAACTTAAAGACAGAAAAAGAGAAAGTACTCAATCTGAAAAGAAGACTGATAAAAATGAACAAGGCTCAATGATCCGTGAGATAATATCAAAACTCTGTTTTTTTTTTTTTTTTTTTTTTTTTTGAGACGGAGTCTGGCTCTGTCGCCCAGGCTGGAGTGCAGTGGCCGGATTTCAGCTCACTGCAAGCTCCGCCTCCCGGGTTTACGCCATTCTCCTGCCTCAGCCTCCCGAGTAGCTGGGACTACAGGCGCCCGCCACCTCGCCCGGCTAGTTTTTTGTATTTTTAGTAGAGACGGGGTTTCACCGTGTTCGCCAGGATGGTCTCGATCTCCTGACCTCGTGATCCGCCCGTCTCGGCCTCCCAAAGTGCTGGGATTACAGGCTTGAGCCACCGCGCCCGGCCAATATCAAAACTCTTAATGTTTATGTAATTGTAGTTCAAGAAGAGGAGAGAAAATGAGGCAGAAAAAATATTTAAAGAAATTATAGCAAAAAGTTCCCAATTTTGATAAAAGATATAAATTTACAGATTAAAGCAGCTCAGAAACCCAAAACAGGATAAACACAAGAAAACCACACTCAGGTACGCCATCGTCAAACTGCTGAAAACCAAAAATTAAAAAATTCTTTAGTGAACCATGAGAAAAACAACACACATGAGAAAACAATATGAATGACCGGAGGCATCTCATCAGACAAACTGGAAGCCAAAAAACAGTGGAACATCTTTAAAAGGCTTACATTTTTTAAAAAACGGTCAACCCAAAATTCCATACCCAGCAAAAATAACCTTCAAGAATGAAGGCAAAATACAGGCATTTTCAGATTAACAAAAACTTAGCAGAGGTTTATCACCAACAGACCTACGCTACAAAAAAATGCTAAAGAAAATTCTTCAAATTGAAAGAAAATGATATTAGATGAAAACTCAGATCTTCAGTGAGAAATGAACAGCATCAGAAATAGCAAATACGTGCGTAAAATAAAAACAGCAATTTTTGCCTTAATTTTTTTTAAAAATGCACGTCTTTTTAAAGCAAAATTACATTGAATTGTGCAGTATTAACATACGTAGGTGTAATATATATGACAACTAGGGCGTAAAGAACGGAGTGATGGTGGCAGAGGGACTTGCAGAGTTGCAAAATGGTTACACTTTACATAAAGTGAAATAATATTAATTCAAATATACTACTGCAGCCATGGCCTACTTTCCATATTGACATTATATCTTAGTTTCTCTCAGGCCCATAGAAAACAGGGAAAAGAATAAAGCTTTCCTCCAAAGCCTTCCGTCACCAGAAATCTCACACCATCCACCTGAGCATAGGGGTTCATGTCTCTGTGAGCAAACTTTGGTCTTAAAATGCAAAGTGTTAACAACTAAAAGGGGTTATATCTCTACATCAGGAAAACATCAAGCTATGAATGTAGTAAGTTACATTAATTAGAACTAGTGGCCAGGCATGGTGGCTCACACCTGTAATCACAACATCTTGGGAGACAAGGGCAGGAGGATCACTCGAGGCCAAGAGTTCAAGACCAGCCTGTCTAACGTAATTGAGACCCCATCTCTATCAAAAAAAAATTTTTTTTAATTAGCCAGGCACAATGGCAAGCACCTGTAGTTCTGGCTACATGGAAGGCAAAGCCAGGAGGATCATTTGAGGCCAGGAGTTCGAGGCTGCAGTGGGCTGTGATCACGATACTGCACTCCAGCCTGGGCAACAGGGCAAGATCCTGTCGAAAGAACAGAAGAGAAGAGAAGAGGAAAAGAAAAAAGGAAAGAGAAAAGAAAAAAGAAAAGAGAAAAGGTGAGAGAGAGAGAGAAAGAACAAACGAACGAACAGCCTTATTACTCTTTTTCTTCCTCTGAGTTGAAACCTGCTTCCTCTGAGTTGATATCAAGCTTCCCAAGATATCAAGTATAAGAACTGAGGCTGGGCACGGTGGCTCATGCCTGTACTCCCAGCACTTTGAGGGGGGAGGATTGCAAGGCCAGGAGATCGAGACCATTGTGGCTAACACGGTGAAACCCCATCTCTACTAAATATGCAAAAAATTAGCCAGGCGTGGTGGCGGGTGTCTATAGTCCCAGCTACTCAGGAGGCTGAGGCAGGAGAATGGCGTGAACCTGAGAGGCAGAGCTTGCAGTGAGCTGAGATCGCGTCATTGCACTCCAGCCCGGGCAACAGAGCAAGACTCTGTCTCCAAAAAAAAAAAAAAAAAGTATAAGAACTGAGCTTCTTTTACATTTCATACAATGCAAAATTATATCCAGAAAACTAACCTTGATTTCCTTTATTCCTTTCTTTGCTTTTAAAGTTTCTTCATCAGACTTTGTTTTCTCATTCTTCTTTACTGTTTCAGTTACAAGTTTCTTTCCACTTGGTATTACTCCAAAGAATTTCCGAATGTCCTAAAAGCAAAAAAAACCAGGAGATTCATGAATAAACATTAACTGCATAAAATTATAATTTCAATTGTAAGATGGGACAGCTTTATATACACACTGGGTTACCCTGAGTAATTTCTCCCTATCAAGATAGTTCCATGAATACAGTAGCTTTCTTTTCATGTGCACAAGTTAACTGATAACTTTACCTGAGTTAAGAATAATTTGTCAGCCAGGCACAACGGCTCACGCCTGTAATCCCTCCACTTTGGGAGGCCAAGGCAAGTGGGTCAGTTGAGGTCAGGAGTTTGAGACCAGCCTGGCCAACATGGTGAAACCCCATCTCTACTAAAAACACAAAAAATTAGCTGGGCATGGTGGTGACAGGTGCCTGTAATTCCAGCTACTTGGGAGTCTGAGGGAGCAGAATTGCTTGAACCCAGGAGGCAGAGGTTGCAGTGAGCCCAGGTCACACCACTGCACTCCAGCCTGCCTGGGAGACATAGTGAGACTCCGTCTCAAAAAAAAAAAAAAGAATAATTGGTCTAATGAAAAGTAACATAAATTCTCAGAATTAGGCCAAAAACAGACCAAAATAAGCAAGTGATATTTTTGCTAATGACAGCAGAGTTACTAAAGAGGCAAGTAGCAGTTACTTATTATTGATCATGCATGCACATACACATCCACATCCCATCATCCCAGGCACAACTGAGGAGAAGACAAAGTTGGAGAATATAATCCTTGTCGGTGGAACGTATACTCCAGTCTGAAAGAAGAATAACTCTCACAACCCTAATCATTCCTGGCAACTAAAAACCTCCTAATTGTTTTCCTTTATATGATTGTTCAACATTCTGAAGAAAAAAAAACCTTTGATGCTTATTACAATACGCTCTTTAATCACCCCCTTGTTAAACCACAGAATTCAAATTAATCATACTGAAACATTTACAATGTAATTGTATTTAATTACAATTAAAATCAATCACTTTTCCTAACCTTTGCATAGTCTTCCCCACCTCTCTAAAATTTAGTTTAAGAAATTGCGGTATAGAGGAAAGGGAACAGACCTTAGAATCGGAAACCTTAATTCAAATCTGTGCTCTAGTGTTTTCTACCTGTGTGATTTTGGGCAAGCTACCGTGTATTATCTGTTTTCTCCTCAGTAAAGTGGGACTAATACTGACCCTTTATGTGGATTAATTATGCATCTGCCACAATTCTGGCTCAGTAAAAATCTTCCCCTCATCTCATTTCTGAACTATCATCCCTTTATATTACTGAAACACTCTGTTTATCATTATCTCTGCTTATAGAAAATGGTATAAGGAATAAAAAATAATGAGAACATAGGATCTGAACTCCAAAGAACTGGGTTTAAGAACCACCTGTATCATTTTCCCTCTTCCTATTCTTGATAGTTGTAATCACCAGTTTTTATCACTTTTTATACCTTATAGCCTATCTCTCTTTATTGCATGAGAGAAATGCCTACAAAACTACTTTGTAAAGTTTAAGAAAAGTTAGCAATTATTTCCTAGATCCTGACAATAATTGTTACACTCTTACAATGTCAAAAATTCCAAATAAGTGTGAAACACACACACACACACACACACAAATAACTTTGTGGCTAAGCCAATAAAGCAGATAATTGAGGTACGTAGCATGTTAAATAATTTTTTTTTTTTGAGACGAAGTCTTGCTCTGTCCCCCAGGCTGGAGTGCAGTGGCGCGATCTCGGCTCACTGCAAGCTCCGCCTCCTGGGTTTACGCCATTCTCCTGCCTCAGCCTCCCAAATAGCTGGGACTACAGGCGCCCGCCACCTCGCCCGGTTAGTTTTTTTGTATTTTTAGTAGAGACGGGGTTTCACCGTGTTAGCCAGGATGGTCTCGATCTCCTGACCTTGTGATCCGCCCGCCTCGGCCTCCCAAAGTGCTGGGATTACAGGCTTGAGCCACCGCGCCCGGCCAATAATTTTTTTAAAAGGCCAGGCAAGGTAGCTCTTGCCTGTAATCCCAGCACTTTGGGAGGTCGATGGGAAACAATCACTTGAGGCCAGTTCAAGACCAGCCTGGTCAACATGGTGAAAACCCATTTCTACTAAAAATCTGAAAATTAGCCAGGCATGGTGGCGCATGCCTATAATCCAACTACTCAGAAGACTGGAGCACGAGAATCGCTTGAACCTGGGAGGCAGAAGTTGCAGTGTGGTGAGATTGCACCACTGCACTCTAGCCTAGGCGACAGAACGAGACTTTGTCTCAAAAATAAATAAATAAATAAATAAATATTTTTAAAAAGGATTAAAGACTTCTCTGGCTTTATATATATCCTCTTTTGTAAATCTCCTAGTTACAAATCCATCCTAATTAAATCTAAGTTTAAAAGATACTGCTTACAGAATGGGTGTCTCAGCTATGAAACTGAGACATCTGTGTCAGATGCCAAAGAGGAGAAGAACAATAAAGAAAACCACCATCTTTCCTATAATTACAGAGAATCAAGTCTGAGGCTGACAACTACTTTATTGCTTCTGGAGCAAATGAGTTTCACATCAGTTTCACTTTTTTGAAATTACACAGTGATTCTTCACTCAAACAATCGTGACTGTTCTAAGTGAGCTTATAGATGGAAACATTTTAAAAATAAAAATAAAAAGCAGTGATTGTTTAAACACATACACACAGAGAAAGACAGAGTGATAGTGCATGTGCGCCATGGAAATAACCAAACTGTAAATTAATAACCTGGTTAAAGCAAGTGGTGGTTTTCAACCTGTTTTCAGACCAAAAATGCTTAAAACTGAGAAGAGAAAGAAAACAAAATGTAATTCAGGACATCGAGCTACTGGTGACATTGAGTTGTCTGGGTTTTGTCTGCACAAAAATCTGCACTGCCACTCCTTAGCACTGTTACACCACTTCCTCCCTACGTAATTATTTCCATTCACATCCTCCTTTCTTTCCTTTTGCATTACTTTACCCTACTCCCCTAAACTACCCCATACTCTGATGGCAACGTAAGAGTTAAAGAAATTGCAGCATCCTAACCTAACTTAGTATACACCAAAAATCAAAGTTTTTGGAAAATAATTTTCATCAGAATGGAAGCCATTTTACTCATACTTTTTTAGAACTATCTCCAGTGTGAGCAGTCGTCTGGGGTGTAAACATCTAAGAGGCAAAGGTCAGCAATTCGTCCTTAATTTATAGTGTGTGACTTCACCTGACTCTTCCAATTAACATTTGCTGTCCAGTGTTCTAGACCTTCAAAGACTTCATGAAATGCAGAAAAACAAGTCTAACTCCCAAATAATGGATCTAAACATTTCTCTTGCCTGCATAGAATAATTCTTGTTAAGCATATGAGTGGAGAAAGGAACAAATGTTTGTATTTATTTTTCAATCTTGGCAAGTGGAAGGCCCTCAAAGCAGAACATCAAGGCCAGAAACCATCCCTAAAGAAAGGTAGATTTTACTACACAAAAATAAAAGTGCCATAAACAAAGTTAAAATGCAAGCAACAGAGCTGGGCACTGTGGTGCACACCTATAGTCCCAGCTACCAGAGAGGCTGAGACAAGAGGATTGCTTGAACCCAGGAGTTCAAGTTCAACCTGGACAACATAGTGAAACTATCTCAAAAAAAAAAAAAAAAAAAAAAGCAACTAACTTAAAAATATCTATAACAGGCTGGACGCAGTGGCTCACGCCTGTATTTCCAGCACTTTCGAGGCCGCGGCAGGTGGACTGCTTGAGACCAGCAGTTTGAGACCAGCCTGGCCAACATAGCAAAACGCTGTCTCTACTAAAAATACAAAAATTGGTCAGGTGTGGTGGTGCAGTCTGTAATCCTAGCTACTCAGGGGGCTGAGGCACAAGAATCCCTTGAACCTTGGAGGCAGAGTTTGCAGTGAGCCGAGAATGCCCCTCTGCACTCCAGTCTGGGCGACAGAGCGACACTCGTCTCAAAAAAAAAAAAAAAAAAAAAATATATATATATATATATATATACATATCTACAACAGGCCAGGTGTGGTGGCCCACGCCTGTAATCCCAACACTTTGAGAGGCCAAGGCAGGAGGATCATTTGAGCCCAAGAGTTCAATACCAGCCAGGGCAACACAGGGAGACCCCCATCTCTACAAATTTAAAAAAAAAAAAAATCAGCTTGGTGTGGTGACACATGCCTGCATGCCTGTAGTCCCAGCTACTCAGAAGGCTGAAGTGGGAGGATCACTTGTGCACCAAAAGTTTGAGGCTGCAGTGAGCCATGACCATCAAACCACTGTACTCTAACCCGGGCAACAGAGCAACACCCTATCTTAAAAGACACACACACATACACACACATACACACACACACACATAACATGTAAAAAAGGGTTCTTACAAATCAATAAAAGATAACCCAACCAATAGAAAAATAAATAAAAGCTCCTAATAGGCAAAGTATAAAAGAAATGCAAATAACCAACAAACACAAAAAATGCTAGACGTCACAAATAAGCAGATACATTAAAACTTGATCATTTTCCCCTAAGTTTTAAAAGACTGATAATGCCCATATCTGTCAACGATGTGAGGAAACAGATGCTCACGCACTCTTACTGCTGATAGAAGTAAAAACTGGTATAACCTCGGCCGGGTACGATGGCTCATGCCTGTAATCCCAGCACTTTGGGAGGCTGAGGCGGGTGATCACGAGGTCAAGAGACCGAGACCATCCTGGCCAACATGGTGAAACCCCATCTCTACTAAAAATACAAAAATTAGCTGGGCATGGTGGCGCACACCTGTAGTCCCAGCGACTTGGGAAGCTGAGGCAGGAGAATCGCTTGAACCCAGGAGGTAGAGATTGCAGTGAGCGGAGATCATGCCACTGCACTCCGGCCTGGTGACAGAGCGAGACTTCACCTAAAAAAAAAAACTGGTATAACCTTTATGGAAGGCAATCTAGCCACACTTATCAAAATTTTAAAGGTACATACCCTTTGCCCAGTAATTTCATTTGTAAAAGAAATGGTCGGCAGGGCGTGATGGCTCACGCCTATAAACCCAGCACTTTGGGAGGCCGAGGCAGGTAGATCACGAGGTCAGGAGTTCCAGACCGTCCTGACCAACGTGGCAAAACCCCATCTCTACTAAAAGTACAAAAATTAGCTGGGCGTGGTAGTGCGTGCCTGTAATCCCAGCTACTCAGGAGACTGAGGCAGGAGAATCACTTGAACCCGGGAGGCGGAGGTTGCAGTGGGCCAAGATCATACCACTGCACTCCAGCCTGGGGAAATAGTGCAAAACTCCGTTTTTAAAAAAAAAAAAAAAAAAATTCATTGAACACATGAACTGTTATTTCTCAGGCCACTGACCTTCACAACTGCACTCAGAAAGAGAGGTTCTTGATTATGTAAAACAAAATTAATGGTAGATTTGTTTTTAAAGATTATGTATTAAAAGAATCTTTAATTGGGATTAACTTTGTGCTATGACTTTACCTAAGAAATTTTAAGAAGATATTAAATTAATACTGATTATATAGTATTTCTGAGTTAATAAAATTGAGTTTCTATAACTGATTTTCTGTTACTCTCATATTACAATATCGTGGCTACAAAAAACAAAAATATACTTGCACTTTTATTAGGACATTTCCTCTTCTTTAAAATTTAAGCCAGACAAATATAAGTTTTTTTAAAGAAATCAGAAATATCTCTAGATTTATAATTGATGTTACTAATTTAACAGTCTAGAATGGGTCTCAAAAACTTCTCTGAGGAAAACACTGGTGAGTGAAATATAAGAGTGGTCTGAAAAACCTTTGAACAGTAACAAGTTCTAGCTAGGAAGAATTTTAACAGCCCGCATCAACTCTTTTCATTCAATCATTCATTATCCATTCAAGAAATATTTACTCAGAGCCTTTTATAGACCAGGAACTATTCTTGATGCTTGGGATAAACAAAAGACGCTAGGTCTCTGTTCTTGTGAAGCTTTCATTCTACTTTCTGTTCCTAATCTTTCTTTAATCTGTCTTTAGAAAACAAAGCAGAGCACAGAAAAGAAAGAACAGATGAAATAAAGCACACTGAGGGAACAGAAATAGAGAATAGAAATTACTTCCCCTACTCACCCCAGTATCTGTTAAGTCTACCTGTGAGGCCACTCCCATGAGAGCAAAAAGACCCATTTCTACTGCTGTTGTGACAAGGGGGAAGTATAAGATTCTGAAGTCATAATATTTACTATCATTGAGCTTTATGCATTCAATGAAACACTCTATCACAGAAGTTTCCAAGTACCTGATCCAAAAATACAAACCGACACAGGCATATTAAATAGCAAATTGAAACAATTACCTAAATTAGGTTTAAAAAAATAAGTTATGTTTTCATACCTGCATAACTAAAGCATTTGAGACTGTTTATGCCTGATCTAACGGTTTATTTCAGAATTTTGACATTTTCACCAGGGCTAATGTACTCTGATTATGGTTTTTATTCATCCAGGAGCTAACCTTTTTTTTTTTCTTGATACAGAGTCTCCCACTGTCGCCCAGGCTGGAGTGCAGTGGGGCGATTTCAGCTCACTGCAAGCTCCACCTCCCAGGTTCACGCAGTTGTCCTGCCTCAGTTTCCCGAGTAGCTGGGATTACAGGCGCCCACCACGACACCCAGCTAATTTTTCCGTATTTTTAGTAGAGACAGGGTTTCACTATGCTGGCCAGGCTGGTCTCAAACTCCTGACCTCACAATCCGCCTCCCAAAGTGCCAGGATTACAGGCGTGAGCCACAGCGCCCAGCCCAGAAGCTAGCTTTTTACAACTGACTTTTGAGCCAAAAAAAATCAAATTTAAACTACTTAAATGAACACAGAAATTAAGTCCAACCGCGCCAGGTGCGGCGGCTCACACCTGTAATCCCAGCACTTTGGGAGGCCGAGATGTGTGGACCAACTGAAGTCAGGAGTTCGAGACCAGCCTGACCTACATGGAGAAGCCCTGTCTCTACTAAAAATGCAAAATTAGCTGGGCATGGTGGTGCACACCTGTAATCCCAGCTACTCGGGAGGCTGAGACAGGAGAATCGCTTGCACCCAGGAGGCGGAGGTTGCGGTGAGCCGAGATCACGCCATTGCACTCCAGCCTGGGCAAGAGCGAAATTCCGTTTCAAAAAAAAAGAAATTAAGTCCAAACTGAAAAGAGACCTACAACATAATAAAATAACTGTATTTCTCTAGGCTATATTATTCGTCACTAAGTGTTTTAATAGCTTAGATATAAAGTCATGCAACAGTGCTAGAGATGTTTTTATACCAGGAAGTTTTACCTTCTAGTTTATATTTTTAGTGGAAATATAAAGTTTACTTGTACTTATTCATTCCTCTAATATTTGTGGAAAACGCACCGTGAGCCACACGTTATACAGCAGTTCCCTCTCCTTGTGGCCCCTGCCGTTACAGAGCTTATATGCTAGTGAAGGAAGCTGTCAATACCTGCAACAAGTTGCTCATTTATTAAAATAAGCCAAAATGTGTGCCAAGGAAACAAAGCAGGTGCTCTCCCACTCATCATGCCAATTGTTTTTATGCTTTTGTGGATGAAAGTACATATATTTTCCACAGATACATGAAAAAACAAACATTTACACAAAACTTTGTATCCAATGTTAGGGGTTTTCCCCTAAAGCCTATTGGGAATCCCAAGTCAAAACTCCGGAACCACACACTCACACTGTGTGAACTAACTCACACCTACTTAACCCCAGTACCACTTATGTACATACTGATACTTCCTAAATTTCGTGTCTGTTTCTCCAGACCAGCTCTAAACTCCATATGTATGCAGTCAACATGCAGCCAAATCCATCTCTGTGCAAATCCCCCAAAGGTACCTCCAACTAATAATGTCCTCAACTAAATTCATCTTCAGCTGGGACTTGCTTCTCTCCCTTTATTCCCCACCTCCATGCATAGCACCACCATTCACCCAAAACAGAAACATGGCCACAGCTTTTCCTTCTCACTCTGACCTTCCACCTAATCATCCAACCTAAACTATCTCCCAAATACTTCTGTCTTCTCCCCTCTATTCCCACTGCCACTGCCCTGATTCAGGACTTCATTTGTTTACTTAACACACCTTTCTAGAGGCCTCACTCTGTGCCATGCAATGATTTGAGCTCTTTTAAAATATTAAGTCATTCAGTCCATCAATCAACAAGTAGATAAAAAAACTGTGGGATATATATATACATATATATACATACACACACACAATGGAATACTACTGAACCATAAAAAGGAATAAATTAATGGCATTCGCAGCAACCCAGATGGAACTGGAGACTATTATTCTAAGTGAAGTAACTCAGGAATGAAAAACCAAACATTGTATGTTCTCACTCACTTATAAGTGAGAGCTAAGCTATGAGGATGCAAAGGCATAAGAACAATACTATGGGCTGAGCGCAGCACTTTGGGAGGCCGAGGCGGATGCATCACAAGGTCAGGAGATCGAGACCATCCTGGCTAACACGGTGAAACCCCGTCTCTACCAAAAATACAAAAAATTAGCTGGGCATGGTGGCAGGAGCCTGTAGTCCCAGCTACTCGGGAGGCTGAGGCAGGAGAATGGGGTGAACTTGGGAGGCGGAGCTTGCAGTGAGCCGAGATCACCACTGCACTCCAGCCTGGGCGACAGAGCAAGACTCTCCCTCAGAAACAAAAAAATAATAATAATAATACAATGGACTCTAGGGAGTCAGGGAACCGGTGGGAAGGAAGTGAGGGATAAAAGACTACAAACTGGATTCATACATACTACTCAGGTGATGGATGCACCAAAATCTCACCTGTTCCCCAAAAACCCATGGAAATAAAAAATTTAAAAATAATAGTTAATAAATAAAAACGAAGGCAACACAAAAATATTTTCTTTTTTTGGCCGGGTGCGGTGGCTCACACCTCAATCCCAGCACTTTGGGAGGCCAAGGCGGGTGGATGGCTTGAGGTCAGGAGTTCAAGACCAGCCTGGCCAACATAGTGAAACCTCATCACTACTGAAAATACAGAAATTGGCCAGGTGCGGTGGCTCACCCCTATAATCCCAGCACTTTGGGAGGCAGAGGCAGGCAGATCGCCAGAGGTCAGGAGTTCAAGAACAGACTGGCCAACATGGGGAAACCCCGTCTTTACTAAAAACACAAAAAAGTTAGCCAGATGTGGTGGCACATGCCTGTAGTCCCAGTTACTCGGGAGGCTGAGGCAAGAGAATCGCTTGAACCAGGGCAGCAGAGGTTGGCAGTGAGCCAAGATCACGCCACTGCACTGCAGCCTGGGTGACAGGGCAAGACTCCATCTCTATAAAAAATTAAAAATAAAACAAAACAAAATACAAAAATCAGCTGGTGATTTTTGTATTTCAAAATACAGGCGAGCACCTGCAGTCCCAGCTACTTGGAGGCTGAAGCAAGAGAATTGCTTGAACCTGGGAAGCGGAGGTTGCAGTGAGCTGAGATTGTACCACTACGCACCAGCCTGGGCAACAGAGCGAGACTCCACCTCAAAAAAAAAAAAAAAGAAGAGAAAGCAAATTATGTGTTCATTTTATCTTTGAAGAGTACATAGTTTTATGCAAAATAAGTACCGCAGTACACTGTAGAGTGGTTGACAAAATACTGTATTTTGGTTTTACTTCTCTATTTTGAAAGTAATAAAGAAATACAAGTATTTCTGGTTAATATTTTTAAAAAGCCCATCAAATCCATGAGCAGAAATTGATTATCATCAACATACTTCACAAGTCTATCCAAGTATAAAAATATTTTATCCTAAAAATCACTAAAATGCAAAATCATATATCTGAATAAATTATAAAATGATTTAACTAGTGGGAGGACAGAAAAGAAAATCATGAAATAATTTTAAAGTATTTAAGCCAGGCACAGTGGCTCACGCCTGTAATCTCAGCACTTTGGGAGGCTGAGGCAGACAGATTACCTGAGGCCAGGAGCTTGAGACCAGCCTGGCCAACAGGACAAAACCCCGCCTGCTAAAAACAGAAAAAACAGTCAGTTGTGGTGGCACATGCCTGTAATCCCAGCTACTTGGGAGGCTGAGGCAGGAGAATCGCTTGAACCTGGGAGGTGGAGGTTGCAGTGAGCTGGTATCATGCCACTGCACTCCAGCCTGGGTAACAGCGAGACTCCGTTTCAATCAATCAATCAGTAAACAAATAAACAAAATATTTAAAATTATATTAAGGCTTTATACTTTGGAAGCAAAAAGTAAGTGGTTGGAGGGCTTTCCCCCTAAAAACAGGAAAAAATTGTCTGCTCTTGCCACTTGTACTCAATGTTGTCGAGTTTCTAGCAAAAGAATTAGGCAATAAAATGAAATAAAAGCCACCTACATTGAACAAGAAGTAAACCCATGTGTTTTCAGATGAAACAATCTTACAGAAAAACTAAGAAATCCACTAAACACTTTGAATAATGAGTTCAGCAAGGATACAAGATCAATATACAAAAATCAATTGTATTTCTGTATACTTTTGCAATAAACAATCCAAAAATGAAATTAGGAAAGCAGTTCTGGCCAGGCGCGGTGGCTCACATCTGTAATCCCAGTACTTTGGAAGGCCGAGGCGGGCGGATCACGAGGTCAGGAGATCGAGACCATCCTGGCTAACACGGTGAAACCCTGTCTCTACTAAAAATACAAAAAATTAGCCGGGCATGGTGGCGGGTGCCTGTAGTCCCAGCTACTCAGGAGGCTGAGGCAGGAGAATGGCATGAACCTGGGAGGCAGAGCTTGTAGTAAGCCGAGATTGTGCCACTGCACTCCAGTGTGGGGGACAGAGGGAGACTCCGTCTCAAAAGAAAAAAAAAAAGAAAGCAGTTCCACTTAAAAAATCACCAAAAAGAATAAAATACTTAGGAATATATTTAACAAATGAAGTGTGAAACTCATACTATGAAAAACTACAAAATACTGTTTAAACAAACTGAAGACCTAACAAATGAAGGCATCCCACATTCATGGATAGGAAGATTTAATATTGTTAAGATGGCAATATTCCCTAAATTGGCCTACAGATTCAATAAATTTCCTATCAAAATTCCATGTGGTATCTTTGCTGATTCTAAAATTCATATGGAAATTCAAGGAAATGGAATAGCCTAAACAATCTTGAAAAAGAACAAAGGTGGAGGACATACTTCCTGACTTCAAAAATTATTACAAAGCCACAGCAATGCAGTGTGTTGCTGGCATTCAGATAGATATACAGATCAATGGAATAGAACTGGGAGTTTAGAAAACAACTCTCACATTTACAGTCAACTGATTTTTGACGAGGGTGCCAAGATAATTCAATGGAGAAAGAAGAGTCTTTTCAAAAAATGATGCTGGGACAACTAGATGTCCACATACAAAAGAATAAAGTTGGACCTCTATACTTCACACAATATATAAAAATTAACTCAAAAATGGATAAAAGTCCTAAATGTAAGAGCTAAAACTACAAAGCTCTTAAGCATAAATCTTCATGACCTTGGATCAGGCAAGAGAAACTTAAATGATGTAAAAAAAGCAGACACTCAAGGATGTGGAGGGAGAGTATTTCGAAGAGAGAAAATAGCAAAAACAAAAGCTCTAAAAGAGAAACAGAACCAACCTAACACACTCAAAAGACAGAGAGAGAAAAATCAGAGAGGTAGGTAGGGGCCTTAGAGGCCAAGTTCAGGTATGTACGCATGGCAAAAGCATATTATTTGGCAAAAACGATATTATAACAAAATCAAGCACTGCTCCAGGGAGAGCATTCCACATAGTACACCATGATGTGAAAGCTGCCTCTAGGAGTGGAGCAGAAACAGTTCAGACCACAACTTATTTAAACTGACCTCACAGCTCTTCAAAAGGCTGTTCCTTAAGTCTCATGTGTGTTTAGTTCAATCTTATGCATATTTTCAATAATTATACCAACCAATTAATTATATATGCTGACTTCTTAAAAATGGCATCTGTCAGGTTTTATTCAAGTTTTGTGCAAACAATTAAATCTCAGTGAAATTCAAATGTCCACATGGCTTCTTTATTTTTAATTTTCTTTCTATTCCTTTAGTAGATAATATATTCACGTGGTTCAAATTTCAAAAGGGTAAAAAGTCTCCCTCTTATCCTGCCTCTCAGACACATACTTCCCATCTCTGGAGGCAACAAATGTTATCAGTTGGTTCCTTCCGGATCTTTCCAGAGAGATTTTTATTTTGGCAATTGTTTCGTATCAGAGTATAAAGTTTTCTCAATTTTATAAAGGTTGCACAGTATTCCATTGTATGAATACATACGCTTTATTTCTTTATTGATAACTTTTAATTAGAATTTTTGTTTTCAATGCAGCTTCCAAGGCAAGAGCTGTCTATGGATGGGTTTCAGAAGACAAGTGAATAGGCCAGGAACAGTGGCTCATACCTGTAATCCCGGCACTTTAAGAGGCCGAGGCAGGTGGATCAATTTGAAGCCAGGAGTTCCAGACCAGCCTGGCCAACATGGTGAAACTTTATCTCTACTAAATATAAAAAAATAAAATAGCTGGACATGGTGGCAGACACCTGTAATCCCAGCTACTGGGGAGGCTGAGGCATGAGAATCACTTAAACCTGGGAGGCAGAGGTTGCAGTAAGCCAAGACTATACCACTGCACTCCAGCCTGGGCAACACAGCAAGACTCTCAAAAAAAAAAAAAAAAAAAAGAAGAGAAGTGAATATGCCAGGCACAGTGGCTCACGCCTGTAATCCCAAAGCTTTGAGAGGCCAGGGTGGAAGGATCGCTTGTACCCGGGAATTAGAGGTGGCAGTGAGCTATCATCACACCACTGCACTCCAGCCTGGGCAACAGAGCAAGACTTTGTCTTTAAAAAAAAAAAAAAAGAAAAAAAAAAAAGAAGATAGGTCAATCCCTTAAAATAGTGTGTATGTGCCATATGCATTTCTCTGGGCAAAAAATTTGCATATCATTCACTATATTTATCAAAGGAAACTGTAACTAAAACAAAGATTGAGAACTACTGTCCTTCATACCCAATGACACAGTTTGAGGGAAAGAAAAAAAAAAAGAACTACTGTCTTATAACTTTGCACAGGTGTTCAATAAGCATTTGGTGAATCAATTTTAGTCTAGGGTTTTGCTAATTGTTGCACTAGAGACTGAAGGGCTAAATTAAATATCAATATAATACAAAATTCTTATCTACCGCATAGAACGTTTTCCCATTAACAACAAAGCTGACTAATTTGACCTATTTCTTTTCTGAGAAGAGGTCTATTTTTTATCTGCACCATGAACGGGAGTATTAAAGGAAGAAAAGAACCAAAAGTAAAAGGACCTGAATGATCAAAAGTTGACCACACAAGCTATGTTCACCATAAATGACACAGGAATCTACCATTAAAATCTATGTAACTTTCCATAGAGTCCTTTCTGAGAAAATAGATCATTGGTAGCTGTGTAGTTGCCTAACATGCCAGGCACCAGAATGGAAGCTTTACCTATACATCTTGCTTAATTCCCAAAACAATCACTATGGCAGCTATTATTTTCCCCTCTTACAGATAAGGAAATAGAAGCTTAAAGAGATTAAACGTAAGCTATTTACTTGCCCAAGACCACATAACTATTAAACTAGACCATACTAACATAGTAATATAACTATAAATTAATCTATAAACCATTAAACTAAAACATAACCACGTTCTTCATCTTCAAGACTCCAAATCTCACCAAGTTTCCAAAATACCACAGTGCCTTGACCTCCAAAATGTAATGATGATCATTATAACGAGGTAGTATAGCATGGTGGTCAGAAACACCAAGATTCTAATTCTAGTTCAACCACCTGCTACTTGTATGACACACTGTTTAAATTCCAGAAAGATGCTTGTACTGTCTGTAAAACTGCATCGATGTGGGTTGAAATGAAAAAAAAAAAAAAAAAAATGAAAAACCAACAGTTCACATATTGACCTAAAGAAGATGGTTGGTACAAGGTAGCTACTATCATTACTGTTGCCCTTTTTTGAGAAGAAACACAAAGGACTGCAACGTTTCCCAATGTGGCATAAAATTTTCACCCCCTAGAATGTTGTCTCTGTGACAAGTTGACCAATGAATGAAAAAAATTATATCGGATTGTTAAGTATCTTCTAGTTTAATGGAACATTTTAAATTGTCCTTTAAAAATATTTCAGCCGGGCGCGGTGGCTCAAGCCTGTAATCCCAGCACTTTGGGAGGCCGAGACGGGCGGATCACGAGGTCAGGAGATCGAGACCATCCTGGCGAACACGGTGAAACCCCGTCTCTACTAAAAAGTACAAAAAACTAGCCGGGCGAGGTGGCGGCGCCTGTAGTCCCAGCTACTCGGGAGGCTGAGGCAGGAGAATGGCGTAAACCCGGGAGGCGGAGCTTGCGGTGAGCAGAGATCCGGCCACTGCACTCCAGCCTGGGTGACAGAGCCAGACTCCGTCTCAAAAAAAAAAAAAAAAAGACATTATTTCTAAAAATATTTCAAACACAGAGCCGTATCCATTGCCATACCATGAGGAACGTCTGCTTTGCTGGCTGCATAATTATTTCACTTTCAATTTGTCTTAATGTTTTATCCAGAATTATGCAGTGAGGTTTGGGTTTTTTTAAGATTATTTTTAACACCAGGTGATAAGAGGATGACAGCTGTCAAATGTCTTGCATCTGTTTCTATTCGCTGCACTTCTTTTTCCTAGTAAGCCGTGTTATCCTTTTGACTCCTATGAACTCATCTAAACAAAATAAAATATCCTCTCCATGCCCTCGGTCTCAGCACCGCTCAGGTGATCGTTAATGACAAGTGGAGATGAGACGAGCTGAGCTGTTAATGATAAAAGTTTAAGGCCCTACACAACATATTCCCTAAGAAAAGTTTGTTACGTTCTTCTCCCTCGTGACCCAAAGCTTGAAATCCACGCCTTAGGCAGTACTCAAACTGTGGTTCGAGAAAGGCCGAACAAGAAAATAACTTTACCAATGCGTTCCAAAACCATCATCCATCCTTCTTCCTCTCTTCCTTTCTCCCTTCCCCCGGGGGCGGGGGGGGAATGTGCAAGTACACGTAGCAACAAAATCCCTGCGCGCTGGCTGCCGCCCAGAGCTTCAGCCCGCGGTGCAAGTAAAGTTTTGCGTCCAGTACCCAGTGTGCGGCCCCTTCTCTGCCTTTGCTCGCCTCCGGAACCACCCACCGCCATCCTCCCCCACCCTGCATACCAGGAGTGCCCCGTCCACACCAGGCCTGCAAAGCCTCCCCAGACCCCGAGCCCCACGGCCTCCCCCAGCGGCTCACCATCGCAGCCCCAGGATGAAGGCGCTGGCTGGCTGGCGGGCCGGCCTGTTGAGGAATCCGTTATCGGGGCTCAGGATCCATTCGCGCCAACAACTTCTCCCGCGAAGTGGAAGAAGGCGAAGATAGCGGCGCGCGGTGATGACGTCAGGCGGCGCGAGCTTTCCTCCGTCCCGCCCAGAGGCGGGAGGTGCGACGCCTGCCCAGGTGCCGCCCGGAGGGCAGGCGGGCCGCTGCCATCGCGAGGAACCACGGTGCTGTGGTGTGAGCTCGGTTTTTGGCACGGGCACTAAAGTAGGTGGGTCCTATATTGGTTTCCTTGGAAGGCGGGGTACCCAAGTACCTCCTGATTACACGTCTGGATAGTGCACTTCCCTACAGTAACTTTCAAAAGTTTTTACTACTAACTGCAGTTAAGATAAACGTTTTAGCTGCGCATTTTACATATTATGTATAAATATCTATTCTGTAATAGGTTTCATCAAGCGGCCGGACGCGGTGGCTCACCCCTGTAATCCCAGCACTTTGGGAGGCCGAAGCGGGTGGGTCACCTGAGGTCAGGAGTTCGAGACCAGCCTGACCAATATGGTGAAACCCCGTCTCTACTAAAAATACAAAAATTAGCCAGGGGTGGTGACGTGTGCCTGTAGTCCCAGCTGCTCGGGAGACTGAGACAGGAGAATTGCTTGAACCCAGGAGCAGAGATTGCAGTGAACCGAGATAGAGCTACTGCCCTCCAGCCTGGGTGACAGAGGAAAAGTCTGTCTCAAAAAAAAAAAAAAGATACCTAAAGCTTTGGAGTATACCAGTTTTATATGAATAGATAAGCAATTGAATCGTGGAATAGAATGAAACATTTGCGTACGATTTCAAGAGAAAAATGAGACCATAAAGAGTTCAATGGAGAAAGCAGTATCTCCAGCTTTGGCTGTAGCTACACTTTTGAAATTCTCACCCATCCACCCCCTGTTGGGTCTTGCACTTTATGATACCAACATCTTTAGGACGAAAGATATCAGAGCCTGGAATATAACAGAGGCTGAACATCAACAGCTTGTATTTATTAAACATTTATTGTTATATGTGCAGCTCTGGACTAGCCTAGCTGATTTTATCCCCATGATGACACTGAGTACTCTGATTCCCAATTTACAAACAGACTGTTACTTATTAACAGGGCCTCACTGCACTGGTCCCTCTGAAGCCAGGATGCTAGGTCTCCCAGCCCCACCACGTGCTATTTATCTGACCAAGGGCAAGTTACTGTGCCTCGGTTTTGTCTTAACAGACACATCACACAAATTTTTGCCCATAATTTTAGAGGACCTATGCCAATTTATAATGTTCATTGTGTTATAAATCAATAAATGAGTAAATAAGACACGTAAAAAGTTGTACGTATCTTTTATATTACATTCCTCTTAACTTTTGCTTTTTTTTTTTTTTTTTTTTTTTTTTTTTTTTTTGGCATTTGAAGCCTTCCTTGAGTTTAAATGAGACTTAAGTCAGGAGCCTGTAACTTCTTTGTGAGAGTGTTTTCCTTAGGAATATTTATTTACTTGAAAATACTTTATCTCAGAAATATACCAAATTTAAAATGACTGCAGTGCTTTGAAACTCCTCCCTTGAACCTGGACTGGCCTGTGACTGATTTGACCAAAGAATACAATGGAAGTGATACTATGCCAATTCCAGACCTAAGTTTTAAGAAGACTGGCAGCTCCTGTCTTGCTCTCTTGGAGCACCATGTAAAGCCAGGGAGGTGGTCATCTGAGACCAGCCTTATAGCCGTCTCCACCAGGCACCATGCATGTAAATGAAGCCATCTCGGACCCAACATCCCAGCAACCGATGGAATTTCACTAGCTTTGTTGACTCCAGTCAACACCTGGGAGAGCAGAAAAATCACGTAGTCAAGGCCTGTCCAAATTTCCTGACCCACAGTAGTGTGAACGTAATTAAATGATTGCTCTGTTAAGGTAACAGGTATTGGAATGGTTTCTTGTAAAGTAATAGATATCCAGAATGGAAATATTTTTGAAAACTCCAGAATAGGACCCTGAGCATGGTGGCACATGCCTATAATCCTAGCACTTTGAGAGGCCTTGTCTCAGAAAAAAAAAAAAAAAAAAGTGAAACCAATCAGAAAAGAAAAGATATTCCTGCTGATTCATGCCCTTTTGTTAGCACAATAATGGAATGGACACAAATTCACTCCAAAAAAAAAAAAAAAGTGAAACCAATCAGAAAAGAAAAGATATTCCTGCTGATTCATGCCTTTTTGTTAGCACAATAATGGAATGGAAACAAATTCACTCCTTGAAAACAGTACGGGTATGAGCTTTTGTCTATCACAGCAAGTTTACATTTATGGATGCCTGCTGCACTAGCACATGTCAGCACTGTTATTCCATCCTTCCCATCCTTAATTCCTTTATGGGCTAGCTCATCAGCTGTAGTTAGTATCTATCTGGGGCAATAACACCAAAACAGTGATGTTTCAGCAATATTATAGACTTGGTCTGGTGTCGGATTTTCATGAGTGATAATATTGGCAAATTCATCAACAGATTTCTCCACTGCTTTGTGATCAGCAGATGCTTTATTGCTGCAGATTTTTTAAAAATGTAACAGCCTGTCTTTTCTTAAATTTATGCAACCAGCCTGTTGAATATTCACAGTTCCCTTCCATTTTTAGTTCATTGTAATAGATCTTTGTTTCATGATCAGCATACCATTACATGGCATGTGTTCACTATGGTGCTTATGAATTTATGCTTTCAATACATGATTGAGATTTTTTTTTTTTTAGTTTTATGTAGTTTTGGGGTTTTGTTGTTGTTTTTGAGACAGAGTCTTGCTCTGTCGCCCACACTGGAGTGCAGTGGCACGGTCTCAGCTCACTGCAACCTCCCCCTCCCGGGTTCAAGCAATTCTTCTGCCTCAGCCTCCCGAGTAGATGGGATTACAGGCATGCACCACCACAGCTGGCTAATTTTTGTATTTTTAATAAAGACGGGGTTTTACCATCTTGGCCAGGCTTGTCTTGAACTCCTGATCTCATGATCTACCCATCTCAGCCCCGCAAAGTGCTGGGAGGGTTTTTTTGTTTTTGTTTTTTCACTTTCATTAACTTCTGTTCATCACTTTCAGCATAAACCTTCAACAGTTTTTCCTTCTGTTTCTTCAGGTCATATATGGTGGTTATTCCAATCCCATACTCTTTTGTAAGATTTTGACACTTATACTGCTGTCCAACTTCTCTAATAGCTTGACTTTCTTTGCCACAGATAAACATAAATGCTTCCTCTTTTTCTTATCACTATTAGCCAAAGGGGTATCTGCAGGCCTTTTCGACATTTTCAGCAATATCTTTATACCACAAAGCAGAGAATAATCAAAAAACCACAGATGGCCAGGCACAGTGGCTCATGCCTGTAATCCCAACACTTTGGGAGGCCAAGGAAGGAGTATTGCTTGAGGCCAGGAGTTCGAGGCCAGGAGTTCAAGACCAGCCTGGATGACAGAGCAAGACTTTGTCTCAAAAACAGAACAAAACAAAAACCACTGTGAACAATCTGAATGTTAACTATAAATAAAATTGATAAATTGAAATGTATTCATACAACAATAAAAATCAATGAAATACAGATCATACATCATACAACACTACAGATCAGTCTTATACACCTTTTTTTTTCTTTTCTTTTTTTTTTTTTTTTTTTTTTTTGAGATGGAGCCTTGCTCTGTCACCCAGGCTGGGATGCAGTGGTACAATATTGGCTCACTGCAACCTCTGCCTCCCAGGTTCAAGCAATTCTCCTGCTTCAGCCTTCCAAGTAGCTGGGATTACAGGCACCCGACACGATGCCTGGCTAATTTTTGTATTTTTAGTAAGGACAGGGTTTCATCATGTTGGTCAAGCTGGTCTCTAACTCCTGACCTCAAATGATCCAACCACCTTGCTCTCCCAAAGTGGTGGGATTATAGGTGTGAGCCGCTGCACCTGGCCCAGTCTTATATACTGATACGGTTTAGCTCTGTGTCCCCACCCAAAACTCATCTTCTAGCTCCCATAATTCCCATGTGTTGTGGGAGGGACCCAGTAGAATGGCAGATGATTGAATCGTGAGGGCAAGTCTTTCCTATGCTGTTCTCATGATAGTGAATGGGTCTCATGAGATCTGATGGTTTTAAAAACGGGAGTTTCTCTGCACAAGCTCTCTCTTTGCCTGCTGCCATTCATGTAAGATGTGACTTGCTCCTCCTTGCCTTCTGCTATGATTGTGAGGCCTCCCCAGCCATGTGGAACTGTAAGTCCAATAAATGTCTTTTTTTTTGTAAATTGACCGCTCTCGGGTATGTCTTTATCAGCAGCATGAAAATGGACTAATACAGTAAATTAATACAGTAGAGTAGGGTGTTGCTAAAAAGATACCCAAAAATGTGGAAGCAATTTTGGAACTGGGTAACAGGCGGAAGTCTGAACAGTTTGGAGGGCTCAGAAGACAGGAAAATGTAGGAAAGTTTGGAACTTCCTAGAGACTTGTTGAATGACTTTGACAAAAATGCTGATAGTGATACGAACAATAAGGTCCAGGCTGAAGTGGTCTCAGATGGAGATGAGGAACTTGTTGGGAACTGGAGCAAAGATGACTCTTGTTATGTTTTAGCAAAGAGACCTGCAGTACTTTGCCCCTGCCCTAGAGATTTGTGGAACCTTGAACTTGAGAAAGATGATTTAGGGTATATGGTGGAAGAAATTTCTAAACAGCAAAGCATTCAAGAGTTGACTTTGGTGCTGTTAAAGGCATTCAGCTTCAAAAGGGAAGCAGAGCATAAAAGTTTGGAAAATTTGCAGCCTGACAATGCAATAGAAAACAAAATCCCATTTTTAAGGAGAAATTCAAGCCGGCTGCAGAAATTTGCATAAGCAACCAAGAGTCCAATGTTAATCACTAAGACAATGGAGAAAATGTCTCCAGGGCATGTCAGAGACCTTTGCAGCAACCCCTCCCATCACAGGCCCAGGGAGGAAAAAGTGGTTTCATGAGCCAGGCCCAGGGTCCCAGTGCTGTGTGTAGCCTAGGGACTTGGTGTCCTGTGTCCCAGCCACTCCAGCCGTGGCTGAAAGGGGCCAATGTAGAGCTTGGGCTGTGGCTTCAGAGGGTGCAAGCCTCAAGCCTTGGCAGCTTCCACCTGGTGTTGAGCCTGCAAGTGCACAGAAGTCAAGAACTGAGGTTTGGGAAACTCTGCCTAGATTTCTGAAGATATATGGAAATGCCTGGATGCCCAGGCAGAAGTTTGCTGTAGCAGTGGGGCCCTCATGGAGAACCTCTGCTAGGGCAGTGCAGAAGGGAAATGTGGGATCAGGGCCCCCACACAGAGTCCCCACTGGGGCACCACCTAGTGGAGCTGTGAGAAGAGGGCCACCATCCTCGAGACCCCAGAATGGTAGATCCACTGACAGATTGCACCATGAACCTGGAAAAGCTGCAGACACTCAATGTTAGTCCATGAAAGCAACTGGGAGGGAATCTGTACCCTGCAAAGCCACAGGCAGAGCTGACCAAGACCATGGGAACCCACCTCTTGCATCAGCATACCTGGATGTGAGACATGGAGTCAAAGGAGATCTTTTGGAGCTTTAAGATTTGACTGCCCTGCTGGATTTCAGACTTGCATGGGGTGTGTAACCCCTTTGTTTTGGCCAATTTATCCCATTTGGAATGGCTGTATCTACCCAATGACTGTACCCCCATTGTATCTAGGAAGTCACTAACTTGCTCTTGATTTTACAGGCTCATAGGCGGAAGGGACTTGTCTTGTCTTGGATGAGACTTTAGATGGTGGACTTTTGAGTTAATTCTGAAATGAGTCAAGACTTTGGGGGACTATTGGAAAGGCAGGATTGGTTTTGAAATGTGAAGATATGAGATTTGGGAGGGGCCAGGGTTGGAATGATATGGTTTGGCTCTGCGTTCCCACCCAAATCTCATCTTGTAGCTCCCATAATTCCCACATGTTGTGGGAGGGACCCAGTGGGAGATGACTGAATCATGGGGTGGGTCTTTCCCGTACTGTTCTCATAATAATGAATGGGTCTCATGACATCTGATGAGTTTTAAAATGGGAGTTTCTCTACACATACTCTCTCTCTTTGCCTGCTGCCATCCATGTAAGTTGTGACTTACTCCTCCTTGCCTTCCACCATGATTATGAGGCCTCCCCAACCATGTGGAACTGTAAGTCCAACAAATTTCTTTCTTTTGTAAATTGCCCAAGTCTTGGATGTGTCTTTATGAACAGCATGAAAACGGACTAATCCATAAACCATTGAGCAAAAGAAGCATCTATTCCACATGCAATATATTTTGCTGACTGTTCAGGCTGAATGGAAAGATCAGTAAAAATTTTCCCTACCTCAGTGAACTTTATGAATGAAATGAGGATAAAATATTTACACAGCACACACACAAAAAATAACATCTGTATCTCTGTGAAGTAGGTAACAGTGGCATAGGTTGCATTTAGCAGATAGAGAAATAATTTTAGTATGTCAAAGTTATCAGTAGTTGCCAATAATACAAAATTTCTTTTAGTTTAAGTCTATTACTTATTCAATTATTTTTAATTACCTATTCACCTATAATTTTCAGAACTTTTGACTCTAGTGGAATTTTATTTTATTTTTTCTTTATTTTATTTCAGTTTTGTAGAGACAGGATCTTGCTTTGCTGCCCAGGCTGGGCTCAAACTCCTGGCCTCAAGCAGTTCTCCCACCTTGGCCTCCCAAAGTGCTGGGATTACAGGCAGGAGCCACTGTGCTTGGCCTCCAGTGGAAATATTAGTAGCAGTATTTAAATGCTACACAAACCTATAATGCAGGGCATGCGAATGAAGAAACTATGACAACTTCTAAATAGGAGATATCCTATTATACATCTATATATATCTATTTCTTAGAGAAATCTCTAAGAAAAATATTTCTTTAATGTGTAGAGATTTGCTGACAACTGAACTACTCTTTGTCTTCATATTATGCAATTTTAATAATCATTCTTGGTACTTAAAGTCAATCAGTGGGAGAAGGGAAAAGAGGTGA
Source organism: Chlorocebus sabaeus (assembly GCF_047675955.1). Taxonomy (NCBI): domain Eukaryota; kingdom Metazoa; phylum Chordata; class Mammalia; order Primates; family Cercopithecidae; genus Chlorocebus; species Chlorocebus sabaeus. Next base: position 11,404,672 of record NC_132930.1, on the reverse strand, counting down.
AATTCAACATTAGCAGTGAGTTTCAATTTATAGTTTTGCAAATCATACTTTTTTTTTTTTTTGAGATGGAGTCTCACTCTGTTGCCCAGGTTGGAGTGCGGTGGCACAACTTCAGCTCACTACAACCTCTATCTCCCAGGTTCAAGCAATTCTCCTACCTCAGCCTCTGGAGTAGCTGGGATTACAGGCACCAGCCACCATGCCCAGCTAATTTTTGTATGTTTATTAGAGTCAGGGTTTCACCATGTCAGCCAGGCTGGTCTCAAACTCCTGACCTCAAGTGATGCACCCGCCTCCGCCTCCCAAACTGTTGGGATTACAGGCGTGAGCCACCATGCCTGGCACACACTCTTAAACTAAAACATTTTCTTTTTTTTTTTTTTTTTTTTTGAGATGGAGTCTCGCTCTGTCACCCAGGCTGGAGTGCAGTGGCCGGATCTCAGCTCACTGCAAGCTCCGCCTTCCGGGTTTACACCATTCTCCTGCCTCAGCCTCCCGAGTAGCTGGGACTACAGGCGCCTGCCACCTCGCCCTGCTAGTTTTTTGTATTTTTTAGTAGAGACGGGGTTTCACCGGGCTAGCCAGGATGGTCTCGATCTCCTGACCTCGTGATCCGCCCATCTCGGCCTCCCAAAGTGCTGGGATTACAGGCTTGAGCCACCGCGCCCGGCCCTAAAACATTTTCTTACAAATGTCTGGAGAATCGGCCGGGTGCGGAGGCTCACACCTGTAATCCCAGCACTTTGGGAGGCCGAGGTGGGCGGATCACCTGAGGTTGGGAGTTCAAGACCAGCGTGACTGGCATGGAGAAATCCTGTCTCTACTAAAAATACAAAATTAGCAGGGCGTGGTGGCACAAGCCCGTAATCCCAGCTACTCGGGAGGCTGAGGCAGGAGAATTGCTTGAACCCGGGAGGTGGAGTTTGCAGTGAGCCGAGATCGCACCACTGCACTCCAACCTGGACAACAAAAGTGAAACTGTCTTAAAAAAAAAAAAAACGTCTAGAGAATCTCAGGTATTAGTGATATTTACTTTATCAAGTGCTTGATAAAGTATTTACTTTATCAAGCGCTTGATAAAGTATTTACTTTATCAAGTGCTTACCACCATCCAAAGCTAATGATAATATTTATATGAAGTCATCAAACCAGGTGTAATATTTTAAAATGTAGAGTCCAAAGCACTTACCTTATTTGTACTAAAACAAATTAGCTCTCTTCATAGCAACTAGCAATTTAAATGGATATGTTAAAAGTATTGCTTACATCCTCTTGTGGTCGTGAACCAGATTTTATCTGAGTAAGATTTTTGCCATATACTTTATAGAAGATGTGAATGTATTGGTATTCCTTTTTTATGCCTTTCCTACTTTAATCTGTGTTTATTTGTAACATTTTATTTATTTATTTATTTATTTATTTATTTATTTATTTATTTCAGACAGTCTCTCTCTGTCGCCCAGGCTGGAGTGCAATAGTGTGGTCTCGGCTCACTGCAATCTCCACTTCTCAGGTTCAAGTGATTCAAGTGATTCTTGTGCCTCAGCCTCCCAAATAACCCAGACTACAGGTGCACGCCCCCACTCCCGGTTAACTTTTGTAAGTTTTGAAGAGATGGGGTTTCACCATGTTGGCCAGGCTAGTCTGGAACTCCTGACCTCAAACAATCTGCCCACCTCGGCCCTCCAAAGTGCTGTGATTACAGGTGTAGGCCACCATACCGGATGTATTTGTAAAATTTTAAAACGTCTAATGTACACTACTCTGTATAAACCGATGATCATATTTAATTCTATTTAAACTTCATGTCTGGCCGGGCGCGGTGGCTCATGCCTGTAATCCCAGCACTTTGGGAGGCCGAGACGGGCGGATCACGAGGTCAGGAGATCGAGACCATCCTGGCGAACACGGTGAAACCCCGTCTCTACTAAAACTACAAAAAAAACTAGCCGGGCGAGGTGGCGGGCGCCTGTAGTCCCAGCTGCTGAGGCAGGAGAATGGCATGAACCCGGGAGGCGGAGCTTGCAGTGAGCTGAGATCCGGCCACTGCACTCCAGCCTGGGCGACAGAGCGAGACTCCGTCTCAAAAAATAAATAAATAAATAAATAAATAAACTTCATGTCAAGAAAGACAACATGTGAGATTTCCAAGAAAGTTCAATTTTTTTTTTTTTTTTTTTTTTTTTTTTTTTTGAGATGGAGTCTCGCTCTGTCACCCAGGCTGGAGTGCGGTGGCACGATCGGCTCACCGCAAGCTCCGCCTCCCTGGTTCCCGCCATTGTCCTGCCTCAGCCTCCCGAGTAGCTGAAACTACAGGCTCCCGCCATCACACCCAGCTAATTTTTTGTATTTTCTGTAGAGACGGGGCAAAATGTATTTTTATCACAAACATTGCTGAAATATGAATGAGAATTCCGGGCATACCTTCTCACAGCATTTCAGGTTTTCAAAGGTCCTAAGGGTCTGGAACATCCAGGTATGTGATCATCCTTAATATAGCAGCAGTTCTCAAGTAACTGAGGGTAGTTTTTTATTTGCTATGCCTCACATTATTTCTACAAAACAACAACAAAAACAACAACAAAAATCCTGGAATTACTTTGACTTGTAGGACTAGAAAAAGATTAATCATAAAATCTACTATCACTACAAAGTGCTGATGGAATTCCTGTCACTCTGTTCATACATACCCATAATAAAATTGCCAATGAATATTTTAGGAATTAATCCATGACTTGAGATACATTATATATGTAATCAAATGTATATGTCAACAGTAAAGTTATATGGTTTTTGTTAAACTTACTATTTTAAATGTAAATGCTGCCTCTCACCTAAGTGAAGATACTGATTTACTTGACAAAAACTTTGTTCTTTTGGGCTATAAAAATTATTAGGCATAAGTTTACATAAACTTAGCTTAGTCAAGCATAATCATATTAAAAAGGTTAAAGGGATATCACCCAAGAATTAAGATAAATGACATAGTGCCCAGTTTCCTAAATTATAATATGTGCACTTTAAGAGTGACAAATTATGTTTTAATGATTATGTTCATAAATGGATTATAAGGTCAACATCACCGGCCGAGACCTGCAGTCATCACGAACACAGAAAAGAGTAAGCTGCTTAACAGACTGTTGTCTATAAGGAAAATGTTCCAATAAACTCTGACAAAGCAGGACATGCTAATATTTATCCAGAGGGCAGAAAGTCACATTTGTTGTTGCACAGTGAAAATTCTATTGATTTCTGTTGACTTTCAAAAGTCTAGTGAAAGACAATGTGATTATTGTGCTTCTGAAAAAGATTTCAAAAGTGACTTTAAGAGTTATGTCTATCACACAAGCAACAGTTTGCTTATCAGGCCCATCAACTAAGGCACCTTCCCTCATGGTAAGTTTCTCCTGGATATATGGAAGTTGGTGGTTTCCCAGTTTTAAAACTTAAACTAATATTACCTAAGAAAACCTGAGCCTATATTGTTTTTGTTTTACTTAGCTAGAATCTCATAGCATGGGTCATATCCTTATCCTCACTAAAAATAACTATGTCTTTGTGAGAGGAATATTGTATGTGGGAGCGATATTAAATATTATTATAGGTGTTACAGAATCTTTAAATAAATGGACATGGACCAACCTTCCATCTAGTAGTGTACGATCTATATAGTGCATGTCAGTAGCACAAAATGCAGTCTTAGCATTAGCCTGTCTAATCTGAATAGTTTACTCAAAAGTACTTCTTTGTGTTAATTATTCAGCCATTGTTTTTAGATCTAGTTAATAGGTTCTATTTAATTTGCTGCAACATTTACTGAATGGTGGAGTGAAAGAACTGACTCATATTGGGAAATATCTTACCATTTTTTAAAGACAATGTTACATTCGGAAAAGAACACTTTTAAAGAATTTATAGCAGTGATGAAATGAATTCAGTCTATATCAGGTACACCAAACTGTTGATGGTATTTAAATGTGACTTCAAGTTAGTATTTCTGTATATATTATTGATTACTGGTTTGTTTTTAGATATGTAAGTCTGTTCTAATCTACAGTTCACATATCAGTTGTTCGCAATCTACAGTTGCTCTGGTAATAATAGAATGTTTGTGATGATCACTTGGTGGTGGTGCCTGTGTTTTGTTTTGTTTCCTACTCTGGATACCAAATAGGTGTATGCTACTTTTTTGGTGAACTTATTTCTTGGAAGCTTTGGCTATGCTATTCAGGGTTTTCATTCTTATGTTTTTCTTCTAAATTTAAGTAGCATCCTGCTGCTACCATATTAAAGCTAAAATTTAACTGTTGTTGGAGAATCAGCTAATTCAGGTAATCCAAATATTTGTGGAAAAACATCTGGATAATTTATTGAACATATTAGTATTGTATAGACAGCTTTGATCATTCCCATTGCATAGGTTTTTATTGTGGAATAGTCAACTTAATATAGATTCACTTTTAATTCACATGAATAAAGTAATACACAATAAAAACTTTTTCATTTATTTTTCAAAACAAAAGAGTTATGTCTATCACATAGATAAGTTAACTAAGCCAGATATATTAACACTGAGCATTTACTTTGACCATTTCAGTTGTTTTTCACTTACATACAGTAGGAGTTAGACTGTAAGGAAGGACCAAAATTCAGATCATGCACTTTCTGAATAATACACAACTTTTAGTCATTTCAGGAGGGCTATGATTTCTCTCTCCGTATATGCTATGGAAAGAGCCATTTACTATAAGAATAATTTAATTATTCTCATGTTTAGAAACATACTAATAAAGATGTGAATGTAAATACTCTAAATTTGGGGGTAGAGTTTTCATGGAATATAAACTATTCTTCCACTAGTGGTATATTTTTAAGGGTGGAGGGGCATGAAATAGATCATACTTTCACAAAATTGGCTTTGTTGATAAAGTTTTCCCTGACAACCTCTCTCTTTTTTTGCCCATTTTTTTGCATGTCCTCAAGCATTTGACCTTTGTATTACAAACAATCTAATTACACTATTTTGGTTATTTTAAATGTACCGTTATTATTGACTATAGTCACCCTGTTGTGCTATCAAATACTAAGTCTTATTCATTCTATTTTTTTGTATCAATTAACCAACCTCACCTCTCCATCACCACCCACTACCCTTCCCAGCCTCTGCTAACCAGTTTTCTACTCTCTATATTCAGGAGTTCAATTGTTTTGATTTTTAGATCCCACAAATAAGTGAGAACATGTGATGTTTGTTTTTTGTTTTTGTTTTTGTTTTGAGATGGAGTCTCACACTGTTGCCCTGGCTGGCATGCAATGGCGTGATCTCGGCTCACTGCAACCTCTGCCTTCTGGGTTCAAGCGATTCTCCTGCCTCAGTCTCCCGAGTAGCTGAAATTACAGACGCCTGCCACCGTGCCTAGCTGATTTTTGTATTTTTAGTAGAGATGGGGTTTCACCATGTTGGTCAGGCTGGTCTCGAACTCCTGACCTCGTGATCCGCCTGCCTCAGCCTCCCAAAGTACTGGGATTACAGGCGTGAGCCACCACACTGGACCATTATGTTTGTATTTCTGTGCCTGGCTTATTTCACTTAGCATAGTGACTTCCAGTTCGAACCATGTTGTTGCAAATGACAGAATCTCATTCTTTATTGTGGCCAAATAGTACTCCATTGTGTATAAGTACCACATTTTTTTTTAGCCATTCATCTGTTGATGGATAGTTAGGTTGTTTCCAAATCTTAGCTATTGTAAACAGTGCTACAACAAACTTGGGAGTGTGGATATCTCTTTGATATACTGATTTCCTTTCTTTTGGGTATACATTCAGCAGTGGGATTGCTGGATCATATAGTAGTTCTATTTTTACTTTTTTAAGGAACCTCCAAATGGTTCTCTATGGTGGCTGTATTAATTTACGTTCCCATCAACAGTGTTTGAGGGGTTCCCTTTTCTCCACATCCTCACCAGCAATGGTTATTACCTGTCTTTTGGATATGCCATTTTAACTGGGGTGAGATAGTATCTCATTGTAGTTTTGATTTGCATTTCTCTGATGATCAGTGATGTTGAGCACCTTTTCATATGCCTGTTTGCCATTCATATGTCTTTTTTTGAGAAATGTCTATTCAAATATTTGGCCCATTTTTAAATCAGATTATTAGATTATTTTCCTACAGAGTTATTTAAGCTTTTTATATATTATGGTTATTAATCCCTTGTCAGATGGATAGTTTGCAAATATTTTCTCCCATTCTGTGGGTTTTCTCTTCACTTTGTTGTTTCCTTTGCTGTGCAGAAGGTTTTTAACTTGATGTGATCCCATTTGTCCATTTTGACTTTGGTTGCCTGTGCTAGTGGGGTATTACTCAAGAAATGTTGGCCAATGTCTTGGAAAGTGTCCCTAATGTTTTCTTGTGGTAGTTCCATATTATGAAGTCTTAGATTTAAGTCTTTAATCCATTTTGATTTGATTTTTGTGTATGGCAAGGAATAGGAGTCTAGTTTCATTCTTCTGCATATGGATATCCAGTTTTCCCAGCACCATTAATTGAAGAGACTGTCTTTTCCCCAGTGTATGTTCTTGGGACCTTTGTCGACAATGGGTTCATTATAGGCGTGTGGATTTGTTTCTGGTTCTCTTTTCTGTTCCATTCATCTATGTGTCAGTTTTTATGCCAGTACCATGGTGTTTTGGTTACTATAGCTCTGTAGCATAATTTGAAGTCAGGTAATGTGATTACTCCAGGTTTTATCTTTTTTGCTTAGGATAGCTTTGGCTATTCTGGGTCTTTGTGGCTCCATATAAATTTTAGGATTGTGTTTATTTCTGTTAAGAATGTCATTGGTATTTTGATAGGAATTGCATTGCATCTGTAGATTGCTTTGGGTAGTATGGACACTTTAACAGTATTAATTATTCCAATCTATGAACCTGGACTATCTTTCCATTTTTTTGTGTCCTCTTCAATTTCTTTCATCAGTGTTTTATGTTTTTCATTGTAGATGTCTCTTACTTCTTTGGTTAAGTTAATTTCTAGGTACTTAATTTTATTCGTGGCTATTGTAAATAGGATTCCTTTTTTGTTTTTTTGTTTTGAGACAGAGTCTCACTCTGTCACCCGGGCTGGAGTGTAGTGAGTGGTGCAATCTCGGCTCACAGAAACCTCCACCTCCTGGGCTCAAGTGGTTCTCCTGCCCTAGCCTCCAGAGTAGCTGGGATTACAGGCACGTGCCACCATGCCCAGCTAATTTTTTGTAATTTTAGTAGAGACAGGGTTTCACAATTGGCCGGGCTGGTCTCAGACTCCTGACCTCAGGTGATCTGCCCTCTTTGGCCTTCTAATGTGCCCAGTGAGCCACTATACCTGGCCTATAGATAGGGTTACTTTTTTATTTCTCAGATTGTTCACTGTGGTATATAGAAATGCTACTGATTTTTGTATGTTGATCCTGTATTCTGCAACTTTTTTTTTTTTTTTTTTTTTTTTTGAGACGGAGTCTTGCTCTGTCGCCCGGGCTGGAGTGCAGTGGCCGGATCTCAGCTCACTGCAAGCTCCGCCTCCCGGGTTTACGCCATTCTCCTGCCTCAGCCTCCCGAGTAGCTGGGACTACAGGCGCCCGCCACTTCGCCCGGCTAGTTTTTTGTGTTTTTTTTTAGTAGAGACGGGGTTTCACCGTGTTAGCCAGGATGGTCTCGATCTCCTGACCTCGTGATCTGCCCATCTCGGCCTCCCAAAGTGCTGGGATTACAGGCTTGAGCCACCGCGCCCGGCTCTGCAACTTTACTGAATTTGTTTTATCAGTTCTAACAGTTTTTTGGTAGAGTCTTTAGGTTTTTCTGAATATAAGACTACATTGTCTGCAAATAAGGATAATTTGACTTCTTCCTTTCCAAATTGTATGCCCTTTATTTGTTTCTCTTATCTGATTCCTCTAGCTAGGACTTCCAGTATTATGTTGAATAACAGTGGTGAAAGTGGGTATCCTTGTTGTGGTCCAGAACTTAAAAGGAAAGGCTTTCAGCTTTTCCCCATTCAATATGATACTAGTTGTGAGTCTGTCATATATGGCTTTTATTATGTTGAAGTGTATTCCTTATATACTGAGTTTCTTGAGGGTTTTTAACATGAAGGGATGTTGAATTTTATCAAATGCTTTTTCAGGACTGAGATGATCAAATGGTTTTATCCTACATTCTGTTGATATGATGTGTCACATTGATTGATTTGCATATGTTGAACCATCCTTGCATTCCAGTAATAAATCCAACTTGGTCATGATGATCTTTTAATGTATTGTTAAATTTTATTTGCTCGTATTTTGTTGAGGATTTTTGCCTCAATATTCATCAGAGATATTGGCCTGTCATTTACTTTTTTTTTTTTTTTTAATGTGTCTTTGGCTTTTAGTATCAGGGTAATACTAGCCTTGTAGAATGAGTTTGGAAGTATTCCCTCCTCCTCTATTTTTTGGAATACTATGAGTAGGATTAGTAGTAGTTCTTCTTTAAATTTTTGGTAGAATTCAGCAGTGAAGCCATTAGGTCTCAGGTTTTTCTATACTGAGAGACTTATTATGGCTTCGATCTTGTTGCTTGTTATTGATCTGTTTGGGATTTGGATTTCTTCCTGGTTGAATCTTGGTTGGTTGTATGTGTCTAGACATTTGTCCATCTCTTCCAGAGGTCCAATTTATTGGCATATAGTTGCTCATAACAGCCACTAATCCTTTGCATTTCTGTGGTATCAGTTACAATATCTTCTTTTTCATCTCTGATTTTATTTCTTTGAGTCTTCTCTTTTTTTTTTTTTTTTTTTTCTTCACTAGTCTGGTTAATTTGTAAATTTTGTTTAACAAAAACAAAATTTTGTTTTATTGATCTTTTGTATTGTTTTCTTCATTTCAATTTCATTTATTTCTGCTCTAACCTTTGTTATTTCTTTTCCTCTATTAAGGGGTTTGGTTTGCTCTTATTCTTCTAGGTCTTTAAGATGCATCTTTAGCTTGTTTATTTGAAATTTTTCTTCTTTTTTGATGTAGGCACTTATAGCTATAAACTTTCCTGATAGTACTGCTTTTTCTGTATCCCATATATTTTGGTATGTTGTGTTTCCATTATCATTTGTTCCAATAATTTTTTTCAGTTTTCTTTTTAATTTCTTCATTTACCCATTCAGGAACATACTATTTAATTTCCATGTATTTGTATAGTTTCCAAAATTCCTCTTGTTATTGTTTTGTATTTTTATTTCATTGGGGTCAGAGAAGATGCTTGGTATTATTTCCATTTTTGAATGTTTAAGACTTGTTTTGTGACCTAATATATGGTCTGTCCTTGAGAATGATCCATGTGCTGAGGAAAAGAATGTGTATTCTATAACCATTAGATGAAATGTTCTGTAAATATCTATTAGGTCCATTTGGTCTGTAGTGCAGATAAGTGTGATTTTTTTGTTGTTGATTTTCTGTCTGGAAGATCTATCCATTGCTACAAGCGGGGTGTTGAAGTCTCCAGCTATTATTGAATTGGGGCGTGTCTTTCTCTTTAGCTCTCATAATATTTGTTTTATATATCTGGGTGCTCCAGTAGTGGGTGCATATATATTTTAAATTGTTATATCCTTTTGCTGAATTGACCCTTTATCGTTATATGATGACCTTCTCTCTCTCTTCTTACAGTTTTTGTCTTGAAATCTATTTTATCTGATATAAGTATAGCTACTCCTGCTATATTCCTGTCATCTAGGTTTTAAGCCCTGCATGCATTAGGTATTTGTCCTAATGCTCTCCCTCCCCTTACCCCCCAACCCCCGACAAGCCCCGGTGTGTGATGTTCCCCTCCCTGTGTCCATGTGTTCTCATTGTTCAACTTCCACTTATATGTTTCTCTTTAATCTTGTGTATTGTCTATGTCTTGAAAAGCTGTTGTAGTTTTTGATTGGTTCATAATTTAGTCTTTCTATTTAAGATAAAAGTTTATACACCACAGTTACAGTGTTATAGTATTCTGTTTTTCTGCATACTTACTATTACTTGTGAGTTTTGAACCTTTAGATGATTTTTTATTGCTCATTAACATACTTGTCTTTCTAAATGAAGTATTCCCAGTATTCCCTTTAGCACTTTTTTTATTTTCAATTTTTTTAATTTTTTATTTTTTTGAGATGGTGTCTCACTCTGTCACCTAGGCTGGAGTGCAATGGCATGATCTCAGCTTACTACAACTTCCGGCTCCTGGGTTCAAGCGATTCTCCTGACTCAGCCTCCTAAGTTGCTGGGATAACAGGCATTCACCACCATGCCAGCTAATTTTTTATATTTTTAGTAGAGACGGGGTTTCACCATGTTTGGCCAGGCTGGTCTCAAACTCCTCACCTCAAGAGATCCACCTGCCTCAGCCTCCGAAAGTGCTGGGATCACAGGCATGAGCCACCACCCCTAGCCTCCCCTTAGCATTTCTTATAGAACAGGTCTGATGAAAGCTAAGGGTGAAATCCTTCAGTTTTTGTTGTCTGGGAAAGCCTTTATTTATCCTTCATGTTTGAAGAATATTTTCTTTCTACATACTATTTTAGGGTAAAAGTTTTTTCCTTTAGCACTTAAAATACGTCACGAAACTCTCTCCTAGCCTGTAAGGTTTCCACTGCAAAGTCTGCTGCCAGACATACTGGAGCTCCATTTTATGTTATTTGTTTCTTTTCCCTTGCTGCTTTTAGGATCCCTTCTTTATCCTTGACCTTTGGGAGTTTGAGTATTAATTGCCTTGAAGTAGTCTTCTTTGAATTAAATCTGCTTGGTGTTCTAGAACCTTCTCGTACTTGGATATTGATATCTTTCTCTAGGTTTGGGAAGTTCTCTGTTATTGTCCTTTTGAATAAACTTTCTACCCCTATCTCTTTCTCTACCTCCTCTTTAAGGCCAATAACTCTTAGATTTGCCATTTGGAGGCTGTTTTCTAGATTCTGTAAGCATGCTTCTTTGTTTTATATTCTTTTTTTCTTTTGTCTTCTATAATTGTGTATTTTCAAATAGCCTGTCTTCAAGCTCACTAATTCCCTCTTCTGCTTGATCAATTCTGCTATTAAAAAACTGACGCGGCCAGACACAGTGGCTCACCCCTGTAATCCCAGCACTTTGGGAGGCCGAGGCAGGCGGATCACCTGAGGTCAGGAATAGGAGACCAGCCTGACCAACATGGTGAAACCCCGTCTCTACTAAAAAAATACAAAATTAGCCAGTGTGGTGGCACATGCCTGTAATCCCAGCTACTTAGAAGGCTGAGGCAGGAGAATTGCTTGAACCTGGGCGGCAAGGGTGCAGTGAGCCGAGATCATGCCGTTGCACTCCAGCCTGGGCAACAAGAGTGAAACTCCATCTCAAAAAAAAAAAGAAAAGAAAAGAAAAAGAAAAGAAAAAGAAAAAGACTGATCCATTCTTCAGCATACCAATTGCATTTTTCAACTCCAGAATTTCTGCTTGGCAACCTCAGCCTCCTGGGTTCAAGCGATTCTCCTGCCTCAGCCTTCCTGAGTAGCTGGGATTACAGGCATGTGCCACTGTGCCCAGCTAATTTTGTATTTTTAGTAGAGACAGGGTTTCTCCTTGTCGGTCAGGCTGGTCTTGAACTCCCGACCTCAGATGATCCACCCGCCTCGGCCTCCCAAAGTGCTGGGATTACGATGTGAGCCATCACGCCCAGCCCCTATTCTTTTTAATTATTTCAATCTTTTTGTTAAATTTATCCAATAGAATTCTGAATTCCTTCTGTGTTCCATTGAATTTTGTTGAGTTTCCTCAAAACAGCTATTTTGGATTCTCTGTCTGAAAAGTCACATATCTCTATTTCTCCAGGATTGGTCCTTGTGTCTTATTTAGTTCATTTGGTGAGGTCATGTTTTCCGGGATAGTCTTGATGCTTGCAGATATTCATCTGTGTTTGGGCATTGAAAAGTTAGGTATTTATTTGTAGTGTTCTCAGTCTGGGCTTGTTTGTACCCATCTTCTTGGGAAGGCTTCCCAGACATTCAAAAAGACTTCAGTGTTGTGATCTAAACTGTATCTGCTTTAGGGGGCACCTCAAGCTCAGTAATGCTGCTGTTCTTGCAGACCCACACAGGTACTGCCTTGATGGTCTTGGACAAGATCCAGAAGAATTCTCTGAATCGCCACACAGAAACTGTTGTTCTCTTCCCTTACTTTATTCCAAACAAATGGAGTGTCTCTCTCTCTCTCTCTTTCTCTCCCTCTGTCTCTCTCTCCTCTCTGTTCTGAGACACCTGGAGCTGGGGGTGGAGTGACAAGCATCCCTGTGGCCACCATCACAAAGACTGTGCTGGATCAGATCTGAAGCCAGCACAGCACTGGGTCTCACTCAAGGCTCCCTGTAGTCACCCCTTGGTTACAGCCTATGTTCACCCAAGGCCCTGTGGCTCTACAATCAGCAGGTTGCAAAGCCAGTTGGGCCTGTGTCTTTCCTTTCAGGGTGGTGAGTTCCCCCAGGCAGGTCCAGAAGTGCCATCTAGGAACCAGGGACTAGATCTAAAACCCTTAGAAGTCTACCTGGTGTTCTATTATACTGTGGCTGAACTGACACTCAAGCCACAAGACACAGTCCTTCCCACTCTTCTCTCCCTTCTTCAAAGGTAGAGGAGCCTCATCCCATGGCCACCACCACCACAGGCCCACAGGGAGTACTGCCAGACTACCACCCTTAAGGCCCAAGCGTTCTTCAATCAGCTCGTGGTGAATGTTTCCTGGCCTGGGACTCACCCTTCAGGATAGTGAACTCCCCTCTTGCCCAGAGCAGGTCCAGAAATGCTATCCAAGAGCTAAGTCCTAGAATCAGGGACCCCGAGAGTCTGGTTGGTGTTCTTCCCCACTGTGGCTGAGCTGGTACCTAAGGTGCAAGACAAAGTCCCCTTTACTTTTACCTCTGCTTTTCCCAAGTGGAAGAAGTCTCACCCAGTAGCCACCACAGCTTGGAATGTGCTGGGTCTCACCTAAAGCCAGCATGTCTCAGAGTCTCACCTGTGGCCCTTGACCTAGTACCTGGGTATCACTGCTGGTTTTTGAGGGCCCAAGAGCTCTTCAGTTAGCAGGTAATGAATACTGCTAGAACTGGATCCTTCCCCTCAAGGCAGTGGGTTCTCTTCTGGCACAGAGTGTGTCAAGAAATGTCCAGAAGCTAGGGCCTGGAAAGGAGAGCCCATGACTCCGACCAGTGCCCTGTGCTGCTGTGGCTGAGCTAGTATCAAAGATGCAAGACAAAATCCTCCTGACTCTTCCCTATCCTCTCCTCAAGTAGAGAGAGGGGGTCTCTTTCCGGGCCACGAGCTGTGCAGCCCGGGGCTAGGGGAGGGGCAATGTCAACACTTTCTTAGCCACCCTGCCTGGTATCTCAGTAGGTTGCATGCCCCCCAGTCCACTGCCTCGGGGCCCAGTTCAGCACTAGGACTCACCCAGCAGCTGTAGTCCTTGTGGCCTAGCCGATCCTTCAAGTGTATTCAAGGCTGCAGAGTACTTCAGCTCGAGATGGCGGGGCTTGCGGGAACTCACATTTAGACTGTTGAGATCGGCGATTCCCCTCTGGCTAGGGCTGGTTTAAATGCTCCCTCAGTGGTCAGGCATCAGCTGAGTTTGGTCTGGTTTTGTCTGTTATGATAGGGCAGTACTGAGTTCAGTGACTCACAGTGGCTGAACTCTCACTCTCCTCCACACACGGAAATGCTCTCTGCACCACATTACCGCTGCTGGGGGGTGGGGGAGGGGTGATGTTGGTAATTCAAGACTGTTTTTCTTACCTTCGACCTGTTTAGTGCCTCTTTCAGCGATAGGAAGTTAAAAGCTGGTAGTGTAAATGCTCACCTGAGTTTTCATTCTTTAAAAGGTGCTTTTTGATGTGTGGATAGTTGTTAAACTGGTGTCCCTGCTGGGAAAATGATTGGTAGGGCATTCTATTCTGCCATCTTGCTTTGTCCCCTCTTCCCCCCCCCCACCCCGCCACCCGTAAGAGACAGGGATTTTGCTCAGCTCTGTCACCCAGGCTGAAGTGCAGTGGCATAATTATAGCTCAAGGTGACCTCAAGCACCTAGGCTCAAGTGATCCTCCCATCTCAGCCCAAGTAGCTGGGACTGCAGGCGTGTGCCACGATGCCAGCCAATTTTTTTTTTTTTTTTTTTTTTTGGAAACAGAATCTCGCTCTATTGCCCAGGCTGGAGTGCAGTGGCGTGATCTTGGCTCACTGCAACCTCCACCTCCTGGATTCAAGCGATTCTTGTGCCTCAGCCTCCCGAGTAACTGGGATTATAGGTGCACGCCACCACACCCAGCTAATTTTTTGTATTTTTAGTAAAGACAGGGTTTCGATCTCCTGACCTCATGATCTGCCCATCCCAGCCTCCCAAAGTGCTGGGATTACAGGCATGAGCCACCGTGCCAACCCAGCCAAATTTTTAATTGCATTTTTGTAGAGATGAGGTATCGCTGTGTTACCCAGGCTGGTCTTCAACTCCTGGGCTCAAGCAGTTCTCCTTCCTGGGCCTCCCAAAGTGCAGCATTACAGGTGTGAGCCACCGTGCCCAGCCCTGTTTTTTAACTTTTTGTTTGATTGTTTGTTTGTTTGTTTGTTTGTTTGTTTTTAGAGACAGGACCTCACTCCATCACCCAGGCTGGAGAGCAGTGGCACTAGCGTAGTCACTGTAGCCTCACACTTTTGGGCTCAAGCAATCCTCCTGCCTCAGCCTCTCTGGTAGCTGGGAATACTGCACATGCCACCATGCCAGACTTGCTTATTTATTTATTTATTTATTTTTGTACAGACAGGGTCTTGCCCAGGTTGGTTTTAAACTCCTGGCTTCAACGGATCCTCCTGCCTCAGCCTTCCAAAGTACTGGCGTTACAGGCATGAGCCATCATGTAGGGCCTGTTGTGTTTTGTTTTAACTTTTATTGAAGTGTAATACATATGCAGAATAATAGTTAAGTCTTAAGTGATTTTCATTCTTATTTACCTCTCTGGGTTTTCATATTCACTTAAGTTTTGGACTTATAATTCCCTTCTGTGTCATATTTTTATAACTTTCAATAAAATTTTAAATAGTTTATGAAAGATTAACTCCAATGTTGAATTGAAATTGGAGGATATGAATTTTTTTTTTTTTTTGAGACGGAGTCTTGCTCTGTCCCCCAGGCTGGAGTGCAGTGGCGCCATCTCAGCTTACTGCAAGCCCCGCCTCTGGGGTTCACGCTATTCTCCTGCCTCAGCCTGCTGAGTAGCTGGGATTACAGGCATGCACCACCACACCCAGCTCATTTTTGTATTTTTAGTAGAAACAGTGCTTCACCATGTTGCTCAGGCTGGTCTCTAACTCCTGACCTCAGGTGATCCGTCCACCTCAGCCTCCCAAAGTGCTGGGATCACAGATGTGAGCCACCACGCCCGGCCGGGGCCAAGGATATGATTTTTAATAGATATACTGATCAATTGATTGATAGACATAGAAATAAATATGAATGTGTGGATTAATATACATACTTATATTCCTTAGCTCTTAGCTCTGTCCACTACAAGGTCCTAGGAGCAATGACATCCCAGTAGCAGCAATGAGCATACCTAAAACCCAGATATTTTTTTCTAAGTACTATTCTCCAATAAAAGGAACTTGGACAAGCAGTTGATTTCATAACTGGGAAAGAAAAATACAGAAGAGGGTGAAACATCTTATGGTGCCAAAAAACAAGAAAGTGATCAAGGATGGGAGTATGTGAAAAAGACATAGTATCCAAACTAAAGGAGCTCCTGGTGACCAAAATTAGAACAATTTGAACAACAAAATAGCTAATAATACTATTATATGAACATGTGTGTATATGTATATAAAGATAATACACATATTTGTGCTAAACCCATATAATAAAATATCTTTAAACTCATAGTGAAATAAGTAATTGAATAAATAAACAAAGGACAGCTCTTTCTTACAGAAAAATTTTAACTAATATATATAGAAAGAATGAGGGAAATACAAAATCACCACTAGGAAAACACCACAATAATAATTATTGCAGGCAAGAGCTACCAATTGACGTTAAAATCAATGGATGAAAGTTTGAGGAGAGGCCGGGCACAGTGGCTCATACCTGTAATCCCAGCAATTTGAGAGGCCGAGGTGGGTGGATCATGAGGTCAAGAGATTGAGACCATCCTGGCCAACATGGTGAAATCCCACCTCTACTAAAAATACAAAAATTAGCTGGGCATGGTGGCGTGCACCTGTAGTCCCAGCTACTCAGGAGGCGGAGGTTGCAGTGAGCTGAGATCGCACCACTACAATACAGCAGCCTGGGGGGAGAGTGAGACTCTGTCTCAAAAAAAAAAAAAAAAAAAAAAAAAGAAGAAAGTTTGAGGAGAAAGAGGATTATTTGCATGGTCTAAAAGTATTGCCTCGAAGGGCCGGGCGAGGTGGCTCATGCCTGAAATACCAGCACTTTGGGAAGCCGAGGGGGCAGATCACAAGGTCAGGAGTTTGAGACCAGCCTGGCCAACATAGTGAAATCCCGTCTCTGCTAAAAACACAAAATATTTGCTGGACATGGTGGTGGGTACCTATAATCCCAGCTATTTGGGAGGCTGAGGCAGGAGAATCTCTTGAACCCAGGAGGTGGAGGTTGCAGTGAGTGGACATCACGCCACCGCGCTCCAGCCCAGGCAATAGTGCAAGACTTTGTCTCAAAAGACAAAAAAAAAGTATTGCCTACAAGATATTTATCTATTACAAAGGGGAAAACAGTCATTTTCTGTCACTTTAACAGTGACTATTATGAAGAGAGCAGGCAGATATCATCAAGGTTGACATCACCAGTAATTACACATGTTAACATCATGTATCCCCTGGTATAATGTATAAAGAGGTACACCACGTCACTTCTATGGTATTCTTGCCAAAAAAAATGCATAATCTAAATCTAATAATGAGAAAACAACAGATAAACCAAAACTGAAAGGCATGCTACTAAATAACTGACCAGGATTCATCAACGTAAAGATTATGAAAGACAAGGAAAGATTGTCTTTCCCTGACTTTCATTGTCTTTGCTTGTCCAATCTGTCACAGATTCAAAGCATGACAATTAAATGCAATGTGTGATCCCGGAACAGAAAAAAGACACAGGTGGGAAGAGGGTAAAATTTGAATAAGGCCCATACTCTAGTAAATAGTATCATATTGATGTTTATTTTCTGTCTTTCATAATTGTATATGATTATGGAAATTGTTAACATGAAGCAAAACTATGTAAAAGATATAATATTAACTCTCTGCACTATTTTTGCAACTTTTCTATAACTTTTTTGGAATAAAAACAATAGGTAATCCAAAGATGGATGATGTACTTTTGACCAAACAGGATTAGGATTGGAGGTAAGAGATAAGAGTTTGTGTTTTGGAGCCAGATGTGGTGGCTCAGCCTGTGATCCCAGAACTTTGGGAGGCCGAAGCGGGAGGATCACCTGAGGCTAGGAGTTTGAGACCAACCTGGGCAACATAACGAGACTCCATCTCTACTTACACATATACAAAGAAAAAAGAGGCCAGGTGTGGTGGCTTAAGCCTGTAATCCCAGCACTTTGGGAGGCCAAGGCAGGCGGATCACGAGGTCAGGAGTTCAAGACCAGCCTGGCCAATATGGTGAAACCCCATCTCTACTAAAAATACAAAAATTAGCTGGGTGTGGTGGCGTGTGCCTGCAGTCTCAGCTACTTGGGAGGCTGAGGCAGAAGAATCGCTTGAACCCGGGAGGCGGAGCTTGCAGTGAGCTGAGATCGCCACACTGCGCTCCACCCTGAGCAATAGAGTGAGACTTCATCTCAAAAAAAAAAAAAAAAGAAAGAAAAGAAAAGAAAAGAAAAAAAAAATCATGAGAAGAAGATCAGAAAATTTGTATTATTTTCTGTCTAATGTATAATATGCTTGTGAAGTTTCACTAAATATTTAAGAAGGATCCTTTGGAAAACAAAAAGTATAACTAGCAAATTGTTAGGCCAGGTGCCATGGCTCACACCCGTAATCCCAGCACTTTGGGAGGCCAAGGTGAGAGGATCGCTTAAGTCCAGGAGTTTGAGACCAGTCTGACCAACATGGTGAAACCCCATCTCTACCAAAAATACAAAAAATTAGCCAGGTGTGGTAGTGCATGCCTGTAGTCCCAGCTACTAGGGAGGCTGAGGCAGGAGGATCGCTTGAGCCTGAGAGGTCGAGGCTGCAGTGAGCCATGATCATCTTGACACTGCATTCCAGCCTGGGCAAGAGAGTGAGACTCTCTCTCAAAAAAAGAGAAAATTGGTAATAATCTGGAATTTAAGTCTCTATGATTTTAACAAAACACTTCTCCATGTGAACTGAGGATTTTCTTTTCTTTTTTTAGAGACAGGGTCTCGCTCTGCCACCCAGGCTGGAGTGGTGCAGTGGCATGATCCTAGCTCACTGCAGCCTCTAACTCCTGGCCTCAAGCGATCCTTCCATCTCAGCCTCCCAAAGTGCTAGTATTATAAGCATGGGCCACCACACCCGGCCTAAGAAATATCTCTTGATGAAATACTTTTTCACTAAGTTTCAAGGACGTCAATGGGTTAGTTTTCTTCTTTGATAACCACTCCTTCCCAGATGGTCATGTTCATTGTTCCTGATTTTCCTGTCTTCTTAATACTTAATTGCCCTAGAACTCATTTCTACACTCACTACCTAGTGATCTCATCCAATCTCATAGCATTATATACCATCTGAATACTGACATTTCCAAATTCCTATCAACTGCTGATTTTTTCCACGAAGTTCAGACTTACGTATCCATTTTCCAACTTCACATTTCCATTTGGCTGCCTAATAGATATATCGAAGTTATATGCCCAAAACTAAACTCCTGATCTTCTTTCACAAGCCTGCATCTCAACTCAACTGATAACACCTCCTGCCATTTTCTCAGGCTGAAAACTTTGAAGTAATCCTCTTCTCTCCTCTCCTCTCCTCTCCTCTCTGTGTGTGTGTGTCTCTCTCTCACACACACACACACACACACAAATATATGCACACATTCCTATTTAAACCATCAGCAAATTCTATTGGCTGAATCTCCAAGACACAGCTAGAATCCAACAATTTTCACTGCCTCCAATATTACCTACAGGTCCAAGCTACCATCCTCTGCATCTCGTTTTTATCTCTTTACTGATCTCCCTGATTCTGCTTTTGTTCCCCTTACAGTACACTCTGAACATGGCATCCAGAGTGATTTTTATAAAACATAAGTTAGTGGCCAGGCGCAGTGGCTCATGCCTGTAATCCCAGCACTTTGGGAGGCCGAGGTGGGTGGATCACGAGGTCAGGAGATTGAGACCATCCTGGCTAACACAGCGAAACCCGTCTCCACTGAAAAAATATTTTAAAAATTAGATGGGCGTGGTGGCGGGCACCTGTAGTCCCAGCTACTTAGGAGGCTGAGGCAGGAGAATGGCGTGAACCCGGGAGGCGGAGCTTGCAGTGAGCCGAGATCGCGCCACTGCACTCCAGCCTGGGTGACAGAGCGAGACTCCGTCTCAAAAAATATGTATAAATAAATAAAATATAAGTTAGATCATCTCACTCTTTCGGCTGAAGACTCTCCAGTGCTCTTCTTCTCACTAAGAGTCTAAGACAAATTGCTTCCCTTATCCCTGTACCATCCAGCCCGTTACCTCTCCGAACTTACTGCCTGCCATAGGCTCATGCCACTGCAGCCACACTGACCTCTTACTTCCTGAAGGTGCCCGACGTGCTTCTACTTCAAGGGCTTTTCGCTCACTCCTCATTATTTCTCTACTGTGATCTGTACATATCACCACCACCCCCACCACTGCAAAATCTACTCACAATAAATACGACCAAGCACCAGCACCATAAGACTCAGCAGACACAGACAGACAAAACAGATTTAGAGTCCAAATGATTAACAATTCAAAATATGGAATAGCCACATGTGACATATTTATGGATGTAATCACAAACGGAACAGTATCTGTTGGCCTTCAGCGCAGGAAACAGAAATCACTCCAGGTATTTCATTCAAAAAAGTGTTTTGTTTTTGTTTTGTTTTGTTTTCGGGAAATTTGGTACTTAATATGGTGGGGTGGGGGGCAGGAACGGAAGGAACAATGCCAGACACCATCACTAGACTTTTAGCTTTAAGGTCACACTTAGAAGGTACAACTGCTGTTGCTACTGTCACGGCCACTGCCACAGCCTCTGCGCACTCATGAATCTGGAGACATTCTATGGGATGTGGAACTGGCTCCTGAAAACTCTCAGGCATACCAGAGAGAATCCTTCAGCCTCCACCACCCAGGAAGCATCTCTGTTTCCCTCAAAAGTTTATATGAAAATGATCCACAATCTAGAACCCTAAACCCAGCCAAACAAACAAACACACGTGTGGGAAGAAAAATACATTTTTTTTTTTTGAGACAGAGTCTGACTCTGTTACCCAGGCTGCAATGCAGTGGCGTGATCTCGGCTCACTGCAACCTCCGCCTCCCAGATTCAAGCGATTCTCCTGCCTCGGCCTCCTGAGTAGCTAGGATTACAGTGTGCACCACCATGCCCAGCTAATTTTTGTATTTTTAGTAGAGACGGGGTTTCGCTATGTTGGTCAGGCTGGTCTTGAACTCCTGACCTCGTGATTCACCCACCTTGGCCTCCCCAAATGGTGGGATTACAGGCATGAGCCACCGCGCCTGGCCAAAAAATACATTTTTTTAAATGTGTTTCCTCTGCAATTTTTCTCAGGAAGCTACTGGAAAATATGCTTTATCAAAATGTGGGGTAAACAAAGAAGAGGCAGATATGGAAAACAGAAAACAGGCAAGCCAGCACAGGAGAAAAAGGAAGGGAATCCCCAAATCACAGCTGTGCATTAAGGGGAGAGGGCAAACTGTCTGGACTACAACAGTGTCACTCAAGGGACAGGCACAGTAATACTTGTCACCACTATACCCTCTGGACAAAGCTACTGGGACATACGCTCCATGAAAATGACACAGTAAACCAAGAAAAATGAAATCATTCAAAGAACAGAATTCAGATTAGGAGGATGGTAAAAGGAATTCCTAAGATGCCAGCAAAGGGAAGTCTCAAGAGGACGAATAGGCAACTGAGAGCAGGCATACGACATTACTAGATAGAGGGGAACAAAGATCTCCAGGAGATAATTAAAACGAATATATGTATTGAGGAGATGGACCTTGTGGGAAATTGTCCCAAGAGCTATTGGCAGGTATGGGAAGATTTAGCAATAGATGGAAATATGACTAAGCAAATCAAAAAACAAGGCAATTGGCCATGTGCAGTGGCTCACACCTGTAATCCCAGCACTTTGGGAGCCTGAGGCAAGTGGATCACTTGAGGTCAGGAGTTCGAGACCAGCCTGGCCAACATGGCAAAACCCCGTCTCTACTAAAAATACAAACATTAGCCAGGCATGGTGATGCACACCTGTAATCCTAGCTACTCAGGAAGCTGAAGCAGGAGAATCACTTGAACCCAGGCGGTGAAGGTTACAGTGAGCCGAGATCGCACCACTGCACTCCAGCCTGGAAGACAGAGTGAGACTCTGTCTCAATTAAAAAACAAAAACAAAAAACAGGGCAATTATTAAACTATCTATAGGACAAACAAAAAGTAAAAAATGAGACAAAGTACATTATAATACTTAGCATTGAATAATGCTTATATAAACATAATTTAGAGTCTAAATATTGATTTAACTACAAAGGTAGATTTTTTTTTAACCAATATGAAATGGTTGTATAAGAAAGCCAAATCTTTATCTACAATAATAGGAAATCAATTGACAAAATCTAAAATTGATGAGTTGAGGCCAAGCATGGTAGGTCACACCTACAATCCCAGCACTCTGGGAGGCCAAGGCAGGTGGATCACTTGAGGTCAAGAGTTCAAGGCCAGCCTGGCCAACATGGTGAAACACTTTCTCTACTAAAAATGCAAAACTAGCCTGGCATGGTAGCACATGCCAGTAATCCCAGATATTCAGGAGGCTGAGGCACAAGAATCACTTGAACCCAGGAGGCGGAGGTTGCAGTGAGCTGAGATGGCGCCACTGCACTCCGGCCTGGGTGACAGAGCAAGACTTCATCTCAAAAAAAAATTAAAAAATAAAAATAAAATTGATGAGACGAAAGATGGTATTTGCATATTACATAAAGTATAAATATGGGGATATTTGATTGCACAAAACTGAAAAAAAACTTTTGCACATGTAAAATATTAAAACAGTTAAATAATGTTCTAAAATTGATTGGTGATGGTAGTGCAACTCTGTGAATATAGTAAAAAAAAACATTCAATTTAACACTGTCAGTGGACGAACTGTTTGGTTTGGGGATTATAGCTCAATAAAGCTGTTAAAAACAAATTGTTGGGAGAATCGCTTGAACCTGGGAGGTAGAGGTTGCAGTGAGCCAAGATCACACCACTGCATTCCAGCCTGGGTGACAGAGCAAGACTATCTCAAAAACAAACAAAAATAGCCAGCTGTGATGGTGCGCGTTTAAATAATCCCAGCTACTGGAGAGGCTGAGGCAGGAGAATCGGTTGAACCCAGGAGCCAGAGGTTGCAGTGAGCTAAGATCGTGCCCCTGCATTCCAGCCTGGGCGACAGAGCAAAACTCTATCTTTAAAATTAAAAAAAAAAGAAGGCCGGGCGCGGTGGCTCACGCCTGTAATTCCAGCATTTTGGGAGGCCGAGGCAGGCGGATCACAAGGTCAGGAAATCGAGACCATCCTGGCTAATACAGTGAAACCCCGTCTCTACTGAAAATACAAAAGAAAGTTAGCCGGGCATGGTGGCAGGCGCCTGTAGTTCCAGCTACTCGGGAGGCTGAGGCAGGAGAATGGCGTGAACCCGGGAGGCGGAGCTTGCAGTGAGCCGAGGTCGCGCCACTGCACCCCAGCCTGGGCAACAAAGCAAGACTCCGTCTCAAAAATAAATAAATATATATATATACACACACACACACTTTTCATGAGTATTGTACAAACTTACATTGCAATCAACAATCGACATTGGTTTTCATCACTTATTTTTATTTTTGCTAATTTTATAAGATAAAATATTGGCCAGGCACGGTGGTTCATGCCTGTAATCCCAGCACTTTGCGAGGCTGAGGCAGGTGGATCACCTGAGGTCAGGAGTTCGAGACCAGCCTGGCCAACATGGTGAAACCCCGTTTCTACTAAAAGTACAAAAATTAGCCAGGTATGGTGGTGCATGCCTGTAATCCCAGCTACTCGGGAGGTTGAGGCAGGAGAATCACTTGAACCCGGGTGGTAGAGGTTGCAGTGAGCCAAGATCACACACCACTGCACTCCAGCCTGGGCAACAGATCGAGACTCTGTCTCAAAAAAAAAAAAAGATTAAATATTATATGCCTCTTTTCATGTATATTTCTAATTACTTATGGTTTAATTTTTTGTTAGCCGTATTTTTCATTAGTTGCATTTCCTCTTTTGTGTATTTTTTTATTCATGCTTTTTGGCCATTTATCTGTTAGAGATTTAGTGGCTTTCTCATTGATTTGCATGAATTATGGCCATTTGCTTTACTTTGGCCATTTGCCTTCTAGATTTGCTCTGACATTTTCTAAGTTTGTTATTTGCCTTTAAATTTTATTTTATTATATTTTAATTATAAATTATTTCTATATCATCATATGTAAATAGAATAACATATATAGTCTACACATTTACATAATTTAATATTTACTTTTGTTTTCTTTTAGTTTTCTGTGGCTATATTTTTCAAATTGTGGTAAAATCAAGTAATATGAAATTTACCATCTTAACCATTTCTGTGGTTATACATTTTTGAATTAAATATATTTGTGAGGGTCTAAGTTATTACATTTAAATTTTTATTTTCATAAGTAATGTTGTACCAACTCCATTCATTCAATAGATAATTATTAATCATTTACTCTGATAAGCAATGATAAAAATTTAGATAGGAGGTATTCTTACAGTGTGGTGGAGGAGACAAACAACTCCAGGATTATGTGATAAATGCAGTGATAGAGGTATACATAGTCTACTATAGGTACTTTTTTTTCCTTAGTAGAGATGAGTTCTCACTATGTTGCCCAGGCTAGTCTTGAACACCTGAACTCAAGTGATCCTCCTGCCTCAGCCTCCCAAAGTGCAGGGATTATAGGTGTGGGCCCTCATGCCCAGCCTACTATAGATACTCTCATTCATTCAATATATACTTCAGTAAGTATATATATATATATATATATATACTTCAGTAAGGTATATGTCAAGTACCGTACTGGTCCATGATCAACAGGGAACCAGTCATGGTCCCTGTTTTGGCTTTCAAAAAAGAGAAAGAGAGAGAAAGAAAACTTACACTCAAACAGAGGATACAGATACATTTATTGTGTGATTTGCTGATTTATTGTGTGTCATAGTAGAGAAAACATGGGCTGCCATGGGAAAACAGAGACGATCCATCTAAATCCATTCAGGCTAGGGAGTCACAGGGAGTCAGAAAGGCCTTACTAGCGCAGGAACAGAAAACCAAATCCTGCAGGTTCTTACTTATAAGTGGGAGCTAAATGATGAGAACACCTGGACACATAGAGGGGAACCACACACTGGGGCCTCTCAGAAAGTGGAGGGTCAGAAGAAGGAGAGGATCTTGAAAAATAACTAATGAATACTAGGCTTAATACCTGCCTGATAAAATAATCTGTACAGCAAACACTCATAACACAAGTTTACCTATGTAACAAACTTGTACATGTGCCCCTGAACTTAAAAGTTTAAAAAAAAAAAAAAGACATCCGGGCACGGTGGCTCACGCCTGTAATCCCAGCGCTTTGGGAGGCCAAGACGGGTGGATCACGAGGTTAGGAGATCGAAACCATCCTGGCTAACATGGTGAAACCCCGTCTCTACTAAAAATACATTAGCCGGGTGTAGTGGCGGGCGCCTGTAGTCCCAACTACTCAGGAGGCTGAAGCAGGAGAATGGTGTGAACCCAGGAGGCGGAGCTTGCATTGCAGGGTGTGGAGATTGCGCCACTGCACTCCAGCCTGTGCGACAGAGCGAGACTCAGTCTCAAAAATAAAAAAAGGAAGACATGAGCTAGATGAAGGGAGAAACATACTCTGTGTAGAGGACACACATACCACCATACCAAGGTACAGTGGTGCAAGTGAGCAGGCTGTGTACCACTTAGTCATTTGAGAGAAGTGAAGCTAAAAATGTGGCAGGAGCCAGAACAAATTGTCTTTTATGCTAAATCCTAGCATCACTTCCTGAATAATCTTTCCCTATCACATAAAAATAATGTTTATTGAGCATTTACTACATGTCAGTCTCTGTTCCAAGTGTCTTACATGTACTGGTTCATTTGCTTCTTTATTCCAGAGAAAACCATTTGGTTCAGCGTATTAACTCGTTTAATTCTTACAATAATCCATGAAGTGCATATTATTATTATGCCTTTTCTTAGTTAAGAGGAAATTGAGGGCAAGTCACACAGCTATATTTAAACTCAGGCAGTCTGCCTCTAGAGGCTCAATTTTTTTTTTTTTTTTTTTTTTTTTTGAGACAGAGTTTTGCTCTTGTTGCCCAGTCTTGAGTGCGATGGCACGATCTCAGCTCACTGCAACCTCCACCTCCCGGGTTCAGGCAATTCTTCTGCCTCAGCCTCCTGAGTAACTGGGTTTACCGGCATGCACCACCATGCGCAGCTAATTTTGTGTTTTTAGTAGAGACAGGGTTTCACCATATTGGTCAGGCTGGTCTCGAACTCCTGACCTTAGGTGATCCTCCCGTCTCGGTCTCCCAAAGTGCTGGGATTACAGGTGCAAGCCACTGTGTCTGGCCCCAGTCATATTTTTTAAGAGATGAAGATAGTCTCACTATATTACCCAGGCTGGTCTCAAACTCCTGGCCTCAAGCAGCCCTCCCCACTTAGCCTCCTGAGTAGCTGGGATTATAGGTGTGAGCCACCTCATCTGGCACAGAGACCAGACTATTAACCACTCTGCCTCTCATTCATATGTGATACTTCAAATATTTAAAACATTAATTTTTTTTTTTTTTTTTTTTTTTTTGAGACAGAGTCTCATTCTGTCACCCAGGCTGGAGTGCAGTGGTGCAATCATGGCTCACTGCAGCCTCGACCTCCTGGGCTCAAAGCAATCCTCCCACCTTGGCCTTCTAAAGTGCTGGGACTACAGCATGCACGACCACACCCAGGTGGTTTTTAATTTTTTTTGTAGAGATCGGGCCTCACTATGTTCCCCAGGCTGTAAAACATTAAATCTTTTACAGGTTATTTGGAGGCTATTGATTCGGCACAATATTTTTTTCTGTAGGTGCATGTATTTCTTTCTGTATGTTTATCTTTATTCCAGAATCATGCTGAAGGTTGTCTATGCCTTTGCTATTTTCTTTTTCAGGTTTTTCTTTCCTTTTTAAAAACAAATATTGCCTATTCTTCAAGTGAACTTTCATAACAATTTTCTTTTTTTTCTTTTTATTTTGACATCGGGTCTTGGTCTGTTGCTCAGGCTGGAGTGCAGTGGTGCGATCTCAGCTCACTACAACCTCCACCTCCCGGGTTCAAGAGGTTCTCCTGCCTCAGCTTCCCAAGTAGCTGGGATTACAGGTGCCTGCCACCTTGCCCAGATAACTGTATTTTTAGTAGAGACGGAGTTTCAACATGTTGGCTAAGCTGGTCTCGAACTCCTGACCTCAAGTGATCTGCCTGCATTGGCCTCCCAAAGTGATGGGATTATAGCCATGAACCACTGTGCCTGGCCTCTCATAATAATTTTCTTGAACTAAAATTTGGGATTAGACCGGGCATGGTGGCTCACACCTATAATCTCAAGCACTTTAGGAGGCCAAGGCAGAAGGGCTGTTTGAGCCCAGGAGTTCAAGACCAGCCTGGGGGATGTAGCTAGATCCCACCTCTACCAAAAAATCAAAAATCAGCTGGGCATGTTGACATGTACCTGTTGTCCCAGCTACTCAGGAGGCTGAGGTGGGAGGATTGCTTAAGCCTGGGAAGTTGAAGCTGCAGTGAGCTCTGATGACACCACTGCACTCCAGCCTGGGCTACAAAGCGAGACTCTTGTTAAAAATGAATTAATTAATTAAAAAATTAGAGATTGGAGAATTTTAGTTAAATAAATAAAATTTAAAAATAAAATTAGAGATTAGAGGACTTTAGTTAAGTGTATTAAATTGTAAAGTATTCCATTTTTCCATCCACAAAGTGCTATATTTTCTCATTGAAGTCTTTCAAGTCTACCGATAAATTTTCTTGAAATAGGTAACATTTATTAAGCTTGTTCTTAGGTGTGTTAGAATTTTGTGGAGAAGTGTCATTTCTGACTGTGTTTTCTAATTCCTTACTGTTAGTATGTAGGAATGCTGTATACTTATATATGTTATTTTTCTTGATAGGTGAGATTATAAAATTACCACACAAAAACTGTAAAAATAGAAAAGGTATATACCTTATTCAATAATGTTCAAAACATTCAGAAAAGGTTTGGGTCAATATGAAAGGCTACACAGAATATAATGTGATTGTAATTCAGTGTTTACATAGGTGTTAGTTACACATTTAAACTCTTGTCACCAATGCATTCTCATCTAATTTTTCCCATAATGAAAGAGAAGGAGACGCATTGGTGACTGCAATAGGGCCACCTCCCTCAAATTACGTTGCTCTCTATGACCCATCCTCAGTCTCCCAGTTCAAGCTAATCATTGACAGAGCTTTACAATCACAAGCTTTTACTGAAGCTTTGATAAGACAGTCCAGCAGTTGGTGGCAAATGAAGCCAGGCTGTGCGGCAGGATCTCCAGGGAATGAATGGATTTTCTTCAGCACTGATGAAATAACCATACGCTATAGGAATACAATGTCCAACGGGGGACTGCAAAGATCTGTCATCCTGTCAGCACTTATTCTGCTACGAGCTGTTACTGGATTCTCTGGAGATGGAAGAGCTATATGGTCTAAAAATCCTAATTTTACTCCGGTAAATGAAAGTCAGCTGTTTCTCTATGACACTTTCCCTAAAAACTTTTTCTGGGGTGTTGGGACTGGAGCATTGCAAGTGGAAGGGAGTTGGAAGAAGGATGGAAAAGGACCTTCTATATGGGATCATTTCGTCCACACACACCTTAAAAATGTCAGCAGCACGAATGGTTCCAGTGACAGTTACATTTTTCTGGAAAAAGACTTATCAGCCCTGGATTTTATAGGAGTTTCTTTTTATCAATTTTCAATTTCCTGGCCAAGGCTTTTCCCTGATGGAATAGTAACGGTTGCCAATGCAAAAGGTCTCCAGTACTACAATACTCTTCTGGACTCTCTAGTGCTTAGAAACATCGAACCTATAGTTACTTTATACCACTGGGATTTGCCTTTGGCCCTACAGGAAAAATATGGGGGGTGGAAAAATGATACCATAATAGATATCTTCAATGACTATGCCACATACTGTTTCCAGACATTTGGGGACCGTGTCAAATATTGGATTACAATTCACAACCCATATCTAGTGGCTTGGCATGGGTACGGGACAGGTATGCATGCCCCTGGAGAGAAGGGAAATTTAGCAGCTGTCTACACTGTGGGACACAACTTGATCAAGGTACTGTACAGCTCGCTTCTTATTATAGCTTCAGAAAACACTAACAATTTACCTTCTGCCTCAGTAATTCTCTTATTGAAATCAAGGCAACTGATTTCAGGCTAATTCACAAGATCTATCCTCAAATTTTGTATTTAAGTTAGTGTATGTTTTATTTATCTAAGCTATTTTTAATGTATTAATCCAATCAGTTTTTTTCAAAAGTCGCACTTTGAGGCTATTTTTAAATCTACCATCATACACTTGAGCTTACTTTCATTCTGTGGGAAAACAGTGCTTCATAAATTTAATTGTTGGAACGCTTTTCTGACAACGTGCAATTGTTTCAGAATTATGTTAAGGCACAACCATTTCAACTATATATTTGTTGTTAAGGATAGCTAACTTAGCTAATAAGTAAATAAAGTAAGTAAATAAGTAAGTTAAATA
The DNA here is from genome assembly GCF_047675955.1 of Chlorocebus sabaeus. Taxonomy (NCBI): domain Eukaryota; kingdom Metazoa; phylum Chordata; class Mammalia; order Primates; family Cercopithecidae; genus Chlorocebus; species Chlorocebus sabaeus. The sequence goes on along the minus strand of NC_132930.1, from coordinate 11,375,512 downwards.
AATGTTAGCTAACTTATGCATATTAAATGCAGAAATTTAAATGTACTTCACATTTGATTTTATTTGTGTTACATAGCAAAAAAGAGAGGGTTAATTGTTATGGGAGCTAAACACATTTCTTCCCATAAGAACTGGGAAGAATGTGCTCTATGTACTAAAGCAATTTTCAAGCAGTGTATTTCAAAAGCTAGAGATTATGTTGAGAAATGTTAACATTAGTAAAACGATAGTGAAAATGCAAGCAAAATCATAGGTAATATTTACTGAGTACTTATTATGCACCACAGACTACATTAAGTATTTTACATGCATCGTCACAATTGATCCTCTTATCCTCTTAACAGCCTTATGAACTAGTCTTCTTATTCTTCCCATTTAAAAGATGAGGAAACTGAAGCTTAATGAGATTAAATAATTTTCCCAAGGTTAAGGAGTAAAATACAGCTGTTATGGACATGGTTTTTTTAAATGACAACATAATTAACACTAACTGTCTTCATTAAGAATGTTTTGAAAAGAAGACTCAGGAATTTTCAAGAGATTTAAAATTAGGAAAAATAAGTTATTCTGCACACCTGTTACATTTTAAAAATGAAAAAACTTTTATCAATTTTATAATGTGCTACAAAAAGTAATTTAATTATTAATAATCAAAAGCTAAGTATACAGAAATTTTTAAAAAGAGCAACATAAAATAATTCCATGTCTGAATTTGTACATACAAAAATATCTGCTATCACTTCTTTTCTTTTTGAACTTTTCTGGATTATTACACATGTGCATTGTACTATGGTTTCAGACACATCTGCCCTTGGAGTAAACAGATTGCATTATAATTTCAAGGTCATTTGTACATTTTTAACTAGAGTTGTATATAGAACATATTAATGTGTGGGTATACTATGATTTGACAAAATAAGGCCTTAAAGGGGAGAAATTGTATAAGTATTTAAAAGTTATCAAGATTATGCATGCAAAAGTTAGAAAAATATTCCTTTCGTTTAGTCCTTTTAATTTTTTTTTGTTTTTTTTGGTTTTTTTTGAGACAAAGTCTCATTCTGTCACCCAGGCTGGAGTGCAATGGTGTGGTCTCGGCTCACTGCAACCTCCACCTCCCAGGTTCAAGCAGTTCTCCTGCCTCAGCCGCCTGAGTAACTGGGATTACAGGCACGTGCCACCTTGCCCAGTTAATTTTTGTGTTTTTAGTAGACAGGGGTTTCACTATGTTGGCCAAGCTGGTCTCGAACTCCGGATCTCATGATCCACCCGCCTCGGCCTCCCAAAGTGCTGGGATTACAGGTGTGAACCTCAGCCAGTCCTTTTAATTATTAAAACAATTCATGCTCATGTACATTTAAAAATATCAGATTGGGCGGGGCGCAGTGCCTCATGCCTGTAATCCCAGCACTTTGGGAGGCCGAGGTGGGTGGGTCACGAGGTCAGGAGTTCGAGACCAGCCTGGCCAACATAGTGAAACCCCCTCTCTACTAAAAACACAAAAATTAACTAGGCATGGTGGCACGTGCCTGTAGTCCTGGTTATTGGGGAGGCTGAGGCAGGAGAATCCCTTGAACCCAGGAGGCAGAGGTTGCAGGGAGCCGAGATTACGCCACTGCACTCCAGCCTGGATGAGAGTGAGACTCTGTCTCAAAAAAATAAGTAAATAAAAAATAAAAATATCAGATTGTACCAAAGGATCTAAAGTGGAAAAAGTTAAATCCCTCTCCCTCTCTCCACCTGACAATCCCAGGCCAAGGACACTACTGTTAGTCGTTTCTTATACATTCTTTTTAAAGTTTTCTATGCAAATATATGCATGAATATGTTTAACCTTTGTATAAAGAAAAATATTCTAAATTGTTGAAAAGTCATTACCTGGAAAAATGTCAACAATTAGAGTTTTCATGAAAATGTATTTTAAGGATTAAAGCCTTAAAATTGGCTGATAAGAATAAACAGACAAAAAGCTTTAACAGATGTTGCTTCCAAATGTAGTTGATAAAATGACATATTTTCAGATGTTTTTCATTTTCCTCTAATTTGAGATATTCTCTGCCTTTAACACAAAATTAGCACTTTCTGGTCGTGAGATAAATTTTATTATTTTAAATGGAGGGATATGTTTTTCAACTATTGTGTTTTCCAAATAACGTTTGTATTGCCTTAAAAGTTCTAAATCACTAGACTAAATAAATGGTGTGAGGGGTCCTTGAAATCAGTCAGAAAGTGAAATACACTGCATGGCCCAGTGACTTATAGCACTAAAGAAATCTTGCAATGATTTGGTAGCCTGAGGTGAACTTGTTTTTCCCACTTGTCCCCTCGCTGTCTTGACTTTCACGTAGAAAACATTAATTTGGTATTTTATGTTGCAATGAAGTATTTCTTCCTTATCCTGCCCCCTTGTGACCCAGAAGAAGCATTCTTTAGGAATGGTTTTTAGACCGAAAACATTTATTGAGCTACACAAGCCTAATATAAAACTGAATTCTGGGGGGTTATGGACCCCTTCATTCCCTGCTTCTCAGATAGAGAAAAGGTTTCATGGTGGCTATTGGGGTTCTTTTCATTCCAGAATGATCTGGAAAACTCCATCTCGGTTTGAAATGTTCCCGTTTGGAGGAAACCTGAATGGTCCAGAGGGTCCCGAGACTGACCTGCAATTTAGATTCCACTTTATTGCAGATCTAGGGAGTACCTTAATGCGAGTCTAAGACTCAGGTAAAAATTTTCCATAATCACATCTACTATTGGACGCCTCAATTCTAAGTTTTTGTTTTTGTTTTGTTTTGTTTGAGACGGAGTTTTCGCTCTTGTTGCCCAGGCTGGAGTGCAGTGGCACAATCTTGGCTCACTGCCACCTCCGCCTCCTGGGTTCAAGGGATTCTCCTGCCTCAGCCTCCCGTGTAGCTGGGATTACAGGCATGTGCCACCACGCCCGGCTAATTTTTTGTACTTTTAGTAGAGACAGGGTTTCTCCATGTTGGTCAGGCTGGTCTGGAACTCCTGACCTCCGGTGATCCGCCCGTCTTGGCCTCCCGAAGTGCTGGGATTATAGACGTGAGCCACCGCGCCCGGCCTCAATGCTGTTTTCAACAGTATTTGAAATAGAATGAGGATGTCTTTTTTGGTTTGGCCTTTTTTTTTTTTTTTTTTTTTTTTTTTTTTGACAGCGTCTCACTCTGTCACCCAGGTTGGAGTGCAGTAATGCCATCTCAGCTCACTGCAACCTCCGCCTCCCGGGTTCAAGCAGTTCTCCCACCTCAGCCTCCTGAGTAGCTGGGATTACAGGCGAGTGCCACCACACCCAGCTAATTTTTGTATTTTTAGTAGAGACGGGATTTCACCATGTTGGCCAGGCTGGTCTCGAACTCCTGACCTCAGGTGATCTGCCCACCTCAGCCTCCCAAAGTGCTGGGATTACAGGTGTGAGCGCCACTGCACCTGGCCCTGGCTTGGCCATTTTTAAGCATGGTAATCATCACTTTAAATATCATCTCTAGGCTGGACATGGTGGCTCATACCTGTAATCCCAGAGCCTATGAGTTCGAGACCAACCTGGGCAACATAGCAAGACCCCCATCTCTATTTAAAAAAAAAAAAAATATCTATATATTGTAAGTGAAGTAACTCAGGAATGGAAAACCAAATACCATATGTTCTCTCATATAGTGGGAGCTGAGCTATGGGTATATTGAGCTTATGTATGCATTTGCATACCCATAGCTCAGCTCCCACTATATAAGAATGACATAATGGACTGTATATACAGAATGATATATACCTACATACAGAAGAATATAATCAACTTCGGAGACTCAGAACGGGGAAGCTGAGAGAGGAGTAAGGGATAAAAAACTACATATTAGATACCATGTATACTCCTCTGGTGACAAGTACACTGAATTCTCAGACTTCACCCTTACACAATTCATCCGTGTAACTGAAAACCACTTGTACCCCAAAAACTATTGAAATTTTAAAAATATTTTTTTTTTTTTTTTTTTTTTTTTTTTTTTTTGAGACGGAGTCTCGCTCTGTCGCCCAGACTGGAGTGCAGTGGCCGGATCTCAGCTCACTGCAAGCTCCGCCTCCCAGGTTCACGCCATTCTCCTGCCTCAGCCTCCCGAGTAGCTGGGACCACAGGCGCCTGCCACCTCGCCCGGCTAGTTTTTTGTATTTTTAGTAGAGACGGGGTTTCACCATGTTAGCCAGGATGGTCTCGATCTCCTGACCTCGTGATCCGCCCGTCTCGGCCTCCCAAAGTGCTGGGATTACAGGCTTGAGCCACCGCGCCCGGCCTAAAAATATTTTTAAAAAGAGAAATATTATGAACATTTACATTTCAAAAAGACATGAGTAAATAAATATTATCTATACTCTTTGCAACAATCTTGCCAGGTAACTATTACCCTCATCTCACAGTGTGATATTTTGGACATGTGTCATATTGCTCCCCTATATAAAATCCATTAGTGGCTCCCCCAAGCTTTGGGGATAAAGTCTCAATTTTTCACCAAGACCTTTGAGACACAATTCCCAGCCTCCTTCCTGGCCACTCTCCCATCCTCTTGCACTTCATGTTCTATCATAACACACTACTACTGCCAGTGTCTCAATCTCTCCTTACTATTTCTCTCCACCAGCTTCAACTATCTCACTCTGTCTAGCACAAATGCCCTCTTCACTTCGTGATGGTCACCACCTCCAAGTTATTCTTGCCCCTTTAAGATTTAAGTGCCCCTTCTGCAGGTTCCCCATAAGATGGGTTTGTTTCTAGCATAACACTCATACGACATGATACTTTTTCATCTCCCCAGCTAGACTGAGAGTTCTTTCAAAAAGGAGAGACAACTTTTAAATTTGCCTTTATGTTCTCAGCACCTAGCACAGAATATTTATACACGTTAGTTGTAAATGTTGATTAAATGAGTGGTTTAGGATTTCGGTCTTAAATACTGTAATCAAAAACCAGTCTCAAGTTCAATCTTCATATTTCATTGCATTATTGCAAACTGTTGAAATATTGCTTATATTAATCGAGTAGTATATTAGTCAGGACTTTTTTGGTGGTAAGTTACAGAAATCTAATTCAAATTGGCTTAAGCAAAAAGGGGCAATTTCCTGGTTCAGTAACCAGACCACAGGGATGAATGGGCTCAGTGACCAGAAAGGCCCTTTATCTCAGCCTCTCACGTCTATTTCTTCCTCGGGTTGTGTCATTTTCTCCTTTGTAGAGGGAAGATTTCTCTCTCCCAAGTTTAGTTTTTTAAATCCCAGAAACGTATTTGGCCTATTCAGCAAAGCCCTGAGGGTTCACATTAGTAAAGGCAGTAATGTCTGTTTTCATTCTATTTTTAAATCAATAAACACATATAATAATTTAAATTTGTACATTTCCCTTTTAGAATGGAACATTTGAGAGTCTCTGAGTAAACATGCACAGAGGTTTGGGAAGGTGAGTTTGCTCATGAGACAATAACTCATTCTGTTTATAACTCTACTAAATATTGCCAAAGCTGGGCAGAGTTACTCCTGCCTGTAATCCCAGCACTTTGGGAAACCGAGGGAAGAAGATCCCTTGAGTCCAGGAGTTCAAGACCAACCTGGGCAACATAGTTTATTGTAGAGACGAGACAAACCTTGTCTCTACAAAAAATAAAAAATCAGCTGAGAGTGGTGGCACATGCCTGTAGTCCCAGCTTCTTGGGAGGATGAGGTGGGAAGATCACTTAAGCCCGGGAGGTCGAGGCTGCAAACAGCTGTGATTGTGCCGCTGCACTCCAGCCTGGGTGACACAGCAAAACCCTGTCTCAGGAAAAAAATAAATAAATTAATTAATTAAATAAAACGAAAAATACTGCCAACTTCCATGATAGTTTTGACCATTTCTTGACTTTAAAACTCTTTGTCTTTTACTAGTCATATTGGATTAGGGGGGAAAATGTTATCTTTCATAGATAAATACTGTTTACAGAGTACAAAGATTTCTCAAACCTGGTCACCATTGACATTTGGGGTCAGGTAATTCTTTGTTGTGGTGGGCTGTCCTGTGCAATGGAGGAGGTTAGCAGCATCTAAACTCTACTCACTAGATGACAGTAGCTCCCCCATTTTCAGTGTTGTGACAATCAAAAATGTCTGCAGACCTTGCCAAATGTCCCCAGGCAGTCAAAATTCCTCCCGCTCACTCCACCCTTAAAACCACTGACTTATTCTATAGTAGACAACTGGTTAAAGACGTGAAGCACAAAGAATAAGGACATTGACATGTAACTAGTATGAGGGGCATAAAGATGATTATTTTACACGATTGCCTCAAGGAGATCTTCACCAGATGTATAAGTTGCATACAGAAGCTCAAAATTAATGTATGGCCTATTCTGTTTTTAGGGGAAAAAAAACAGTGCTTTTAAAATGTTGAAAGAGGAAATAATATTTAATCATCAACATGATTACATCTAGTTTGGCTTTTCACATATCGAGAATAAAGACTGTCCCTCCTGGCTTTGCCTTATTTGTGAAATACTTGAAGAAGCTGCCCCCAAACTATTTTTCTTATATTAATCGTTAGTTATTCATGAACAAAACACTAATCTTACTTTTTTAAAAAAACTTGTCCTTTTTTAAAAAGCAAAATTTGGCCAGGCGCGGTGGCTCATGCCTGTAATCCCAACACTTTGAGAGGCCAAGGTGGGCGGATCACGAGGTCAGGAGTTCGAGACCAGCCTGACCAACATAGTAAAACCCCATCCCTACTAAAAATACAAAAATTAGCCAGGCGTGGTGGTGGGTGCCTTTAATCCCAGCTACTGGGGAGGCTGAGGCGGGAGAATTGCTTGAACCCGGGAGGTGGAGGTTGCAGTGAGCCGAGATCACACCACTTCACTCTAGCCCGGGTAACAGAGCAAGAATCTGTCTCAGAAAAAAAAAAAAAAAAAAAAAGCAAAATTCAACTATTCAAACAAAACGTTACATAAGCAATATTTATTCATTTTTGATGCTATACCTTTGTATTTCACAAAGCTTGGTGGGGGGTGGCTTTTTTGATTGGTGTTTTGAGAAGGAGTGATTCTCATGCCTCAGCCTCCCAAGTAGTTGGGATTACAGGCATGTGCCACCGCTCACGGCTAATTTTTGTATTTTTGGTAGAGACGGGGTTTCACCATGAGGCTGGTCTCAAACTCTGGGCCTCAGGTGACAGACCTGCCTCTGCCTCTCAAAGTGCTGGGATTACAGGTGTGAGTCACTGCGCCTGGCCAAAGTTTGGTTTTTTATGTGTCACTTTGTGTTCTATTTTTCTGGTTTTTTGTTTATATACATATCTAGATATATCTAAGTGTCATTAGGTACTCTTGTTTACTAAAATATTTTTCTTTTAGAAATCTATTTTGAGGCCAGGTGCAGTGGCTCATGCCTGTATTTTCAATACTTTGGGAGGTCAAGGCAGGAGGACTTCTTGAGCTCAGGAGTTCGAGGCTGCAGTGAGCTGTGATCATGCCTCTGCACTCCAGCTTGGGTGATAGAGGGAGACTGCGTCTCTAAAAAAATAAAAAATAAATAAAATTTTAAAAATATTTAAGTCATAAAATGTTTTTCCTTATTACATAATGAAAATAATTTAAATAATGTGTATTATTTATTAGATGGTTAAATGCCCAAATTTATGTGCATATATTATTAGCATTTAAAATATTTATTTATTCTATTCATATTTTAAATTTAAATAGGCCTTAAAATACAATAGTCAATAAATATATTTATATAAAATAAAATATATGTCAACGCTTTTTGTATTTTTTTATTACCACACACAAATGATGAAATAATTTTTAAAATTCCTCGTGGGTTCAAGAGATTGCTTAACACTGTGAAAGAGGCTTTCAGGATAAGATATGTTGGGAAACCCTACTCTAGGTCAAGGCCTCACCAGCTCTTTCTTGAGCCTAGGATACAACTGGATTGCTTTCCTATTTTTCCACTTCTTTGAGTAACTTTGTCTTAACATTTCTTGGCATAATTCCTTCACAGAAGCTCACACATGCTGGACACGTGTTAGGCATTCAATGCATTTCAATTTAAGGAAGATCTACCTTGTTCCAGAAAGGATTTAAACCTGCAACAACAACAAAAAAGTGGATTGCAGGCACATGCACACACACACACACACACACACACTCACAGGCATAAACATTAGCCTTTTCAGAACATGCAAATCAATTAGATATGTCTGTTTCTTTAAAATATTGTATATTAAAAACCCATCTTGAAACAAGCTGCAGCATTTTGATGACTGTTAAAACTCAGTGATGTGTTTATGAGGGTTTATTATTGTTTCTATTTTTGTGTATTATGACAATTTCCATAATTAAAAGTAAAAAATAAGTAAAATAAGAAGGTAAAGAGAATATTTTACATTTAAAGATAAAAGACTTTTTCCACCAAGAAACTAAAAAAAAAAATTTTTTTAATCTTCATATAGTTCTCTTCTTAAAGGCTCTCTTAAAATTATTAAACAAAATTTAGTATTTAAACTGCAAAAATAAAGGTCAAGTGCAGTGACTCATGCTTGTAATCCCAACACTTTGGGAGACTGAGGCAGGAGGATTGCTTGAGTCCAGGAGTTCAAGATCAGCCTAAGCAACATAGTGAGACTTCGGTCTCTACAAAAAATAAAACAAAAATCAGATAGGCATGGTGGTATGAGCCTGTAGTTACAGCTACTGGGGAGGCTGAGGTGAGAGAATTGCTTGAGCTCAAGAATTCAAGTTTAAAGCTATGATGGCACCACCGGACTCCAGCCTGGGTGACAGAGTGAGACCCTGTCTCAAAAAGTAAATAATAAAACTGCAAAAATAGCCGTGAAAATGCCACCATTCACATGATTAATAGCTAAGCCTTCTTTGCCAATAGACTGCTGCAACTGCTTTTTTGAACAACAAGAAGGCTGCAGTGTTTCTTAGGCATATTTAAATAAACAAAGTGTCATTTTAAAGACTCTTTTGCCCAATCCCCCACCAATGTCTTGAAGATTAAGTGTAATATTTTGAAATGGAAATACTCGTTGGAGCCTTTTCAGTTTGTCTTGGTTATATAGAAGCAAAATCTTCAAGGATTATCTGAAATTATTTTCTTTCACTGAAAAAAAGGATTTTTTAAAAACTCCCTTGGTAAAGTCAGATTTCAGGAGAATAACATATCATAATTAATTTGTGCTAAGTCTTAGTGGCTAAAAAATTAGCCAAGCTTTTTTTTTCAACAAAGGATGGGAGAAAGAGGGTTGAAACAAACAACAAAACCTATTACTTTCTTCCTTCCACCACTTTCCCCTCTCACATCAAAAAAGTAGTTTGTTGTTGTTGTTGTTGTTCGTTTGTTTGTTTGAGACAGAGTTTCGCTCTTGTTGCCCAGGCTGGAGTGCCTGGTGTGATCTCAGCTCATCATAACCTCCACCTTCTGGGTTCAAGTGATTCTCCTGCCTCAGCCTCCCAGTAGCTGGGATTACAGGCATGCACCGCCACGCTTGGCTAATTTTGTATTTTTTGTATTTTTAGCAGAGACAAGGTTGCTCCATGTTGGTCAGGCTGGTCTTGAACTCGTGACCTCAGGTGATCCGCCTGGCTCAACCTCCCAGTATGCTGGGATTACAGGCATGAGCCACTGTACCCAGCCAAAAATGCTTTTTTTTAAAAGAGAAGAAAGAACAAAGAACAATCTTAATTCTTAAAGTGAAGGATTAAGACAATTTTTACAGATAACTTTTTTACATCCCATCATATTCTTTTAAATTACTATAAGAATTTTTATTGCATACATACTGTAATATCAGAAACATACTAGGTACCTGTAATATATGATCTCATTTAATTCACTCATCAACTCTGCCAGGTAGGTGTTCTGAGACTCAACTTACAATTGATGAAACTGAGGCCCAGAGAAATTTGCCCAAGGTTACATAGTGGATAAAGTGTCAAACACAAAATTAAAGCCTGATCTGTGTCAATCCAAGCTAGCAAGGTCTGAGGACAGAAATCAGCTGCCCCGCTTCAATGAAAAAAAATTTAGAGCTTCAAAACCCATGTCCTTCACTTGTTTTGATACTGTCTCAGCAGATATTTTACTTTGCTTTGCTTATTAAAAGACCAAAACAATCTATGTATGTGTTTAATTTGTCCATGAAATCTATGAACTATTTATCCCCTGACTCATATATTAAAAGTTGGGTTTTTCATTTGTCCTCATGATTTTAATTATTTGCTCAAAATTTAGCATCCCATTAAAGTGATGTTAAATCACTTAAGTGTGCCCTTGACAATATCTTTTTTATTTTTTTTGAAGAGTCTCGCTCTGTCACCTAGGCTGGAGTAGTACAGAGGTGCAATCTCGGCTCACTGCAACCTCCACCTCCCAGGTTCAAGCGATTCTCCTGCCTTAGCCTCCTGAGTAGCTAGGACTACAGGCATGAGCCACCACGCCAGCTAATTTTTGTACTTTTTTTTTTTTTTGAGACAGAGTCTCGCTCTGTTGCCCAGGCTGAACTGCAGTGGCACAATCTTGGCTCACTGCAAACTCCACCTCCTAGGTTCACGCCATTCTCCTGCCTCAGCCTCCTGAGTAGCTGGGACTACAGGTGTCTGCCACCACACCTGGCTAATTTTTTGTGTTTTTAGTAGAGACGGGGTTTCACCATGTTAGCCAGGATGGTCTTGATCTCCTGACCTCGTGATTCGCCTGCCTCGGCCTCCCAAAGTGCTGGGATTACAGGCGTGAGCCACCACGCCCGGCCTTGTACTTTTAGTAGAGACAGGGTTTCGCCATGTTGACCAGGCTGGTCTCGAACTCCTCACCTCAAGTGATCCATCCACCTCAGCCTCCCAAAGTGTTGGGATTACAAATGTGAGTCACTGTGCCCGGCCATATCATCTAGAGTTAGCATAGTTTTTCATTTGATTAGCTAATGCATGGTACCTGCATATAATGCCAACCCATCTCCATCAGGATCTAAGACACCTCTTAGAAAATACCATATAAGAAATACTGATCAGGCCGGGCACAGTGACTCACGTACATCCCAGCACTTTGGGAGGCTGAGGCAGGTGGATCACTTGAGGTCAGGAGTTCAAGATTAGCCTGGCCAACCTGGTGAAATCCCATCTCTACTAAGAGTACAAAAGTTAGCTGGGTGTGGTGGTAGTAAGCCTGAAATCCCAGCTACTTGGGAGACTGAGGCAGGAGAATCGCTTGAACCCAGGAGGCAGAGGTTGCAGTCAACCAAGATCGTGCCACTGCACTCCAGCCTGGGTGTCAAACACGCCAGCTCTAAAAAAAAAAGAAAGAAAGAAAGAAAAAAGAAATACTGACCAAATACGTTAAAACTATTATTATTATAGATGTTTTTAAACTAAGTTTGAATAAATTATGAAAACTGCTTGTGGAGAATTGCCAAAGAGAGTTTCTATAACCAGAATACCATTGTTAGTAATAAGAGTCGTGTAAAAAAAAAATTTTTCAGACTACAACAGGTATTCTAAAACCTTCAAGAGGGCAATATTTACTTTTTCTAACCATTAAGTAGAAAAAGTTATACTTCAGTAAATGATTAACAAGAGTTTAAATAAATGTAATTATAAATGCTCAGAGAATAATATTGTGATCCTATTTAAACAGCTTGATTTGATATGAGCACTCTCATACATGGAAAATTAGGCCCAAATGGAGATCAGAAAATATTTTAAGTAATGGAAACAGTGCTGGACATAATGAAACTATGAACAGAGGGAAACTTTACATGACTTTATAATACAAAATAAGTCATTTAATAACATATATAAAGTTTTACTAAGCAAACTCAACATTCGAAAACAGCCTGTTTTAGGCCAAGCACTGTGACTCATGCCTGTAATCCTAGCACTTTGGGAGGCTGAGGTGGGTGGATCACTTGGGGTCAGGAGTTCAACACCAGCCTGGCCAACGTAGTGAAACCCCGTCTCTACTGAAAATACAAGAAAAATAAGCTGGGCGTGGTGGCGTGTGCCTGTAATCCCAGCTACTAGGGAGGCTGAGGCAGGAGAATTGTCTGAGCCCAGGAGGCGCAGGTTGCAGTGAGCCAAGATCGCACCACTGCACTCTAGTCTGGGCGACACAGCGACTCCGTCTCAAAAAAATAAAAAACTTAGCTGGGCGTAGTGATGGGTGCCTCTAGTCCCAGCTACTCAGGGGGCTAAAGCAGGAGAATCGCCTGAACCTGGAAGGCAGAGGTTGCAGTGAGCCAAGATCGTGCCACTGCACTCCAGCCTGGGCAACAAGGACAAAACTCCGTCTCAAAAAAAAAAAAAAAAAAAATGCTATTTTAAAAGAAAAATGTGTGATTAAAACTACTGAACATTAACAATTCTGTTGCAGAAAAGTAGTAGAGAAGCTGAAAATAGAAGGTTCTGACTTTCTAATTTACTGGCCAGTGAAGAGTGAATCACAAAAGTAGGGCCGGGCGCGGTGGCTCAAGCCTGTAATCCCAGCACTTTGGGAGGCCGAGACGGGCAGATCACGAGGTCAGGAGATCGAGACCATCCTGGCTAACACGGTGAAACCCCGTCTCTACTAAAAAATACAAAAAACTAGCCGGGCGAGGTGGCGGGCGCCTGTAGTCCCAGCTACTCCGGAGGCTGAGGCAGGAGAATGGCGTAAACCCGAGAGGCGGAGCTTGCAGTGAGCTGAGATCCGGCCACTGCACTCCAGCCCGGGGGACAGAGCGAGACTCTGTCTCAAAAAAAAAAAAAAAAAAAAAAAAAAAAAAAAAAAATTAAAAAAAAAAAAAGAAGTAATTAAAGTAATCCTTGAGTGATCTAGTAGTGTTACTTGAAAATGTTTTTTGGTAACCCTGAGGCTGGTGAAAGCCAGGATCCTTTAGTATTTGGGGGAGTTAATTGCTTGGTTCTGCTTAATGTCATATCTTGACCAGAGATTACATGACCAAAGTCTTAAGTAAAGGGCCAGGGTCTACTGTTACGAGTTTTTCTTTCATGTTAATATGACATGACTTCCTCCTTACATTGTTTTGAACATCAACGTATTATTATAGAGGACAAAATATTCCTTAATATAGAATGAAATTCAGAGTAGCCGAACTTTACTTTTAAGTCTCTTTTTTCTTTTGAGATTTTTGGAAGTCGGGGGAAGCTAAACAGTGATAGCACAGAACAATTAAAGTCACTGACAGGAACTGTTTCAACCAATACCCTTGACTTTTTGTTTTCGAGATAGGGTCTTACTCTGTTGCCCAGGCTGGAGTGTAGTGGCATGATCATGGCTCACTGTAGACTCAACTTCCTGGGCTCAAGTGATCCTCCTGCCTTAGCCTCCCGAGTTAGCTGGTACACCCAGCTAACGTTTTTAGTTTTTGTAGAAACAAGGTCTGGCTCTTGTTGCCCAGGCTGGTCTTGAACTCCTGGGTTCAAATGATCCTCCCACTTTAGCCCTCCAAAGTGCTGGGATTACAGGCATGAACCACCATGCCCAACCCAACTTTACTGAATTACAAAAATAATGCATTTGTATTGCAAAACATTCAAACAACATAGAAAGACATTGTTAAAAATAAAGGTTCTCTTCTTTCCTTACTCCCTAACCCCACACCACGGAAGTAACCACTGCTAGCAATTTGTTCAATGTCCAAATTTTTTTCTATGTATATATGTACACATAACATATACATACATATAGTGATTTTTGAATCATATTATTACATTTAGTTTCAGTTATTATTTCTCAATAATCAAAACGTAAAAGCATACTGTTTTTATTTCACTCATTTCTGTATTTTTTTCTCCTGTTAGACATCATAGGTCATCTAAAGGCAGGGGCTACCTTGCTTTTCTAAATGTCTGTTACAGGGCCTTGTATTTGTTAAATAAATGTAGACTTGAATTTAAGTAAATAATCAAAGTAAATGGATGAAATGTGACAAAAGGAATAAAATAATAGCCGGGGGTTGAAGGAAACTTAGATAAATGAAAATAACTTATCTAAACATGTTTTTGCTGATGTGTATAACTTTGTATAATGAACAGAATGAAACATAAGGTAATGCTGATGAATTCTCCATTTGACTGAGTTCAGAGGGGTGCCCCAGGTGGTGAAGCGGGATGCAGGCATAATCAAAACCATGACTCCGGCTGGGCACGGTGGCTCATGTCTGTAATCCCAACACTTTAGGAGGCCAAGGTGGGCAGACAACTTGAGGTCAGGAGTTCGAGACTAGCCTGGCCAACATGGCAAAACCCCATCTCTACTAAAAATACAAAAAAAAATTAGCTGGGCATAGTGGCCTGTGCTTGTAACGCCAGCTACTCAAGAGACTGACGTAGGAGAATTGCTTGAACCTGGGAGGTAGAGGTTGCTGTGAGCCGAGATCTGCCATTGCACTCCAGCCTGGGCAACAGAGCAAGACTCTATCAAAAAAAAGACAGGGTCTCACTCTGTCACCCAGACTGGAGCTCAGTGGCACGATCAGCTCACCCTACCGTCTGCCTCCCAGGCTCAAGCAATTCTCCTGCCTCAGCCTCCCGAGTAGCTGGGATTACAGGTGTGTGCCACTACTGCCTGGCTAATTTTTGTATTTTTAGTAGAGACAGCATTTCACCATGTTGGCCAGGCTGGTCTCGAATTCCTGACCTCAAATGATCCACCCGCCTCAGCTTCCCAAAGTGTTGGAATTACAGGTGTGAGCTACCGCACCCGGCTGCCTCTGAGTGTTTCTTCTCTGGTTTCTCAGTCTACTATCCCTTGGTTTTGTGCCATGTCTGTTACTTACCCCTTGCATTTTCACAGCCTGTTCAATCACGTTCCAGTCTATGGTGTAACAGTGTGTTTCAAAGGCACGTATTTAATTTGCATAATATCCTGGAATGACAGTGAACTAGAAAGCTGAAGGACTTAGTTCTATTTCTAGCTTTACTACTAACTGACACCTTGGGCAGGTCATTTATGTGGGAGAGAGGGAGGTTCAGCTTCTTCATCTATAACAGAAAAATTTTTTTAATTGAACAAAATGACCTCTGAGGTCCATACTCTTACCTCTAATTGGAGCACGTGGGGTGATACAGTCTGGGCCTGATTCATCCTGTGCAAGTTACCTAACCTCTCCACCCTCTGGTTTCCTCTACGTGGAAATGATCACAGTACCTACCTCGCAGAATTTCAGTGAGGATTAGATGAGAGAGTACACACACAACACCTGGAACAGTGCCTGGCGCATTTGGTACTAGATATGTGTTAGCTCTTATTAGTATTTATATTATTCAATTTCTGTGGCTCTTATTTCCATCACTGTTCTGTTATATTCAGTTATGAAAATCACTCATCTCTAAGAACCATTTAATTATGACTTGATTGAATGCCATGCTGTTCTAAATGCTATGAAGACAAGTATCTCCGCTCTTTCAGTCTAACTTTTTTTTTTCTTTTTTTTTTTTTGGAGACAGAGTCTTGCTCTGTCACCCACACTGGAGTGCAGTGGCATTATCTCGGTTCACTGCAGCCTCCACCTCCTGGGTTCAAGCAATTCTCCTGCCTCAGCCTCCTGAGTAGAGTAGCTGGGACTACAGGCGCGTGCCACAACGTCTAGTTAAATTTTGTATTTTTAGTAGAGACAGGGTTTCACCATGTTGGCTAGGCTGGTCTCGAACTCCTGACCTCAAGTGATCCACCCATCTCAGCCTTCCAAAGTGCTGGGATTACAGGCATGAGCCACCGTGCCTGGCCTCAGTCTAACATTGACAATGGTGTAAGGATCACCATTCACAAGGAAGACAGTCCAGCACAGGGGTGGTGCCTGAGGGATTTACTTAGCTTCTGACATCAGTGAGGAAAATAATCCAATGCTAACGTTACTGGTTTTAGGAGAGAGGTGAATAGAAAATTACACATAAGTGGTATACATAGAAGTGCTGTGCTAGGCACTTGGACAACTAACCGTTTTCTGAACACCCCAGATTTGCTGACAGGTCCTCCATGACCTCTCTAGATGATACTGAATTCCAAAGGTATATAGATATTTTTCTCTCATCATGCAATTGTGGAATGTGGTACCCTCATTCTAGGACTATTTAGCTCTTTTAATAACTAAGTACAGCAGAGAGAAAATGTAATTTTAAAACAATATGTCAAATGGTCTTTCCCCAACGGCTTCAAAATTTAGAACTGGCAGGACATACAGAAAGCAGGATGGTATAGTAAAGTGGGTTCAAATCCCAGCTCTGCAACTGTAAACTTCAATTTCTTTGCTAAAATGGGAAAAATAAGACTTGTCTTGCAGAAGCTGTATTATCAACAAGGTACATCAAGTAACCAACAAACTAGCTGATCCATAATGGGCGTTCATTCAACAAATATTCTAGGCCAGGCCCTCCGTTGGGCATCTGTGTGGACAACTGTGAGCACAATAAATATAGTCAGTCTCTGCCCTCAAGAAGCTAATAGGCCTGGTGTGGAGCCACACTGCATGAGCCTGAGACTTTTACAATAGCAGGGAGGGATCCTTTTTTTAAAACAAACAAAAAAAAATTAAACGGAGACAAAAATCAATACAAAAGTAAATATTTGGCCAGGTGCAGTAGCTCAGGCACTTTGGGAGGCCAAGGCAGGAGGATTGCTTGAGTTTGAGACCAGCCTGGGCAACATAGTGAGACCCTGTCTCTGCAAAAATATATTAAATAAATAAATGAATCTTTATTTAGAATGAGAAAAACATCACAATAAATTACTATAGTCATTTTTTGTTTTTGTTTTTGAGACAGGTCTCATTATGTCACCCAAGATGGAGTGCAGTGGCACAATCACAGCTCATTGCAGCCTCAACCTCCATGGGCTCAGGTGATCCTCCCACCTCAGCCTCCTGAGTAGCTGGGGTTACAGGTGCACACCACCATGCCCAGCTAATTTTTGTATTTTTTGTAGAGAGGAGGTTTTGCCATGTTGGCCAGGCCGATCTTGAACTCCTAGGCTCAAGTGATCCACCAGCCTCGGCTTCCCAAAGTGCTGGGATTACAGATGTGAGTACCACGCCTAGCACAATAAATTACTGTAGTCCTAGAGTCCTTTTATTTCTAAAGTCTCTTTAGGGAATTTGCCAGAACTGCTCGCCTAGAAGTGCTTCCAATTGCAACTAGGCTCCCCGACCCACCCAGGGCATTTCTAGGGACCTAAGCAAGCAAGGCGTCCTGAAGTTAAAGCTTCACTGGGCTCACAGTAAATATGGCTTTGCTGCAGGCTCTACACATGATGGTCCTTGTTTTTATTAATTTGTAATCTTCATGGTGGTTTTTTTTGTTGCTTTTTTTCTTTTTTTTTTTTTTTGATGGAGTTTCACACTGTTGCCCAGGCTGGAGTGCAGTGACGCTATCTTGTCTCACTGCAACCTTCACCTCCCGGATTCAAGCGATTCTCTTGCTTCAGCCTCCCTAGTAGCTGGGACTACAGGCATGTGCCACCACACCTGGCTAATTTTTGTATTTTTAGTAGAGATGGGGTTTCACCATGTTGGCCAGGCTGGTTTCGAACTCCTGACCTCAGGTGATCTGCCTTCCTCGGCCTCCCAAAGTTCTGGGATTACAAGTGAGAGCCACCGTGCCCAGCCTCCATGGTGGTTTATATATTGACTATCTGTATTCCTAAATCCTGAGGAAAGGCTTCAAGTCACCAACCCAGACCATTTTAGCTTCAGTTATACCATGAGATATGGTCCTTTTGCATGAAAAAATTACTATCAGGATCACTAACAGAAAGCCTTAAATATCATTACACCCTCTACAAAGATGGCATGCAAATGCTCTCCTCCGGCAAAGAGAACTTCACTACAGCACTAATTTACTAATACTGAGTTCTTCCCATTTCTGATAGAGGGAAACCAGATGCTTCATTTAATCAAATTATGAACTTTATTCTAGACTTTTTTCCTTTTGTGTTGCCAGGTATAGATTCTGGTTCAGCCACTAGTCTAATTTAGTAATATTATCATTGAAATCAGAATTCTTTAACAAGACACTTGTTTTAAAGGAACAAATATGCTAGAGTTTAGTTTTTACATTCCTTCAGGAAAATTCTGAAGCAATATAAACTGAGAATAATCAATAATTTGTTAGAATAATTTTTTTTTTTTAAGACAAGGCCTTGCTCTGTCACACGGGTTGGAGTGCAGTGGTGTGAACACAGGTCAAACACAGCTCACTGCAGCCTTGACCTGCTGGACTCAAGTGATCCTCCCACCTCAGCCTCTCGAGTAGCTGGGACTACAGGCACATGTCACCATGCCTAGCTAATTTTTGTATTTTTTGTAGAGATCGGTTTTTGCCATGTTGCTCAGGCTGGTCTCAAACTCCTGGGCTCAAGCAATCCATCCTCCTTGGCCTCCCAAAGTGCTAGGATTATAGGCGTGAGCCACCACACCCAGCCAGAAAATTTGAAAATATAATGATTGAAAAAAAAATAGGGAGAAATTCATTAAAATGTATAGTTATTTCAACTATAGAAAACATGAATTTGGGCCAAGTGCAGTGGCTCATGCCTGTAATGTCAGCACTTTGGGAGGCTGAGGTGGGCGGATCACTTGAGGCCAGGAGTTTGAGACCAGCCTGGCCAACATGGTGAAACCCCGTCTCTACTAAGAATACAAAAATTAGGCTGGGCGCAGTGGCTCCTGCCTGTAATCCCAGCACTTTGGGAGGCCGAGGTGGGCAGATCATGAGGTCAGGAGATCAAGACCATCCTGGCTAACACGGTGAAACCCCATCTCTACTAAAAATACAAAAAATTAGCCAGGCATGGTGGTGGGTGCTTGTAGTCCCAGCTACTCGGGAGGCTGAGGCAGGAGAATGGTGTGAACCCGGGAGGCAGAGCTTGCAGTGAGCCGAGATTGTGTCACTGTGCTCCAGCCTGGGTGACACAGCGAGACTCCGTCTCAAAAAAAAAAAAAAAATTAGCCAGGTGTGGTGGTACACGCTTGTAGTCCCAGCTATTCAGGAGGCTGAGGCAGGAGAATGGCTTGAACCAGGGAGGAGAAGGTTGCAAAGAGCTGAGATCACGCCACTACACTCCAGCTGGGTGACAGAGCAAGACTCCTGTCTAAAAGAAAAAAAAAAAATGCCATTAATTCAGACCATTAAAAATAGGATGGTAAATATTTTCTTTATGAAAGGCTGTAACTTTTGTTAATATTTAAATTATTTCCTAAGAAAAGCAAAGGTGAAATAATGATTCCAAAATAGTTTCAAGATTGCCAAAAACTTTTTAAAAAAGAATAGTCACATAATATAATTAAAGAAATAATTGTCATATAATTTTATAATTTTTTAGCAATAAATAATAAAGGTCACATACCTTAAGCATCCAATAATCCAATAATTTTTCTTTTTTTTCTTTCTTTTTTTTTTTAGAGACAGGGTCTTGCTCTGTTGCCTGGGCTGGAATGCAGTGGCATGATCATAGCTCATTGCAGCCTCAACCTCCTGTGCTCAAGCAAGCCTTCCATCTAAGTCTCCTGAGTAGCTGGGACTACAGGCATGCCACCGGGCCTGGCTAATTTTCTTAATTTTTAGTAGAGAAAGAGAGTCTCACTATATTGCCCAGTCTGGTCTTGAACTCCTGGCCTCAAGTGATCCTCCCACCTCGGCCTCCCAAAGTTCTGGGAGTACAGATGTGAGCCACAGCATCCAATAAATATGTGTAGACTGCAGCATAGATGAATGAATGAGTGAATGTTAAACAATCTGGAAGAGCAGCATTTGGTAATTAAAACTTGAGAGTAGGCTGGGCTAAGGCTGGTGGATTACTTGAGGCCAGGAGTTCGATACCAGCCTGAGCAACATAGTGAGACATTTCTTTACAAAACAAACAAATACACAAAAAAATCAACTTGAGGCCGGGCGCGGTGGTTCATGCCTGTAATCCCAGCACTTTGGGAGGCCGAGGCAGGCGGATCGCTTGAGGTCAGGAGTTCGAGACCAGCCTGGCCAACATGGTGAAACCCTAAAAATACAAAAATTAGCCGGGCGTGGTGGTGCACACCTGTAGTGCCAGCTACTCAGGAGGCTGAGGCAGAAGAATCACTTTAACCCAGGAGGCAGAGGCTTCAGGGAGACTCTGTCTCAAAAAAAAAAAAAAAAAAAAAAAATCAACTTGATACCAAAATAAAGAAGGGCTGAGTAGATGAAAAATGAATCAAATTGAAATTAATCCCAAAAGGACAACAAGTGAAACTCAGTAAGCTGCAAACAATAAATGAGGGCAAACATGTTCAGCCATGAGCCTTGGTAAATAAAGGTTTAGGAGCTCTTTGCAGAACACTCTTCATGTCCACACAGTCTCCATCACGATTTTCTAGACCAAGTTGAATTATTTTCAGCTTGCTCTTTCAAAGTACTTCAGATTTATGTTTGTGTCATTTTCACAGGGTCTTCACAGATATTATTACCTCGTTTGACCTTCACGAAAATTCTCTAGGGTGTTTATTTTTAGCTCAGTAGAATGAAGAGAAAAACAGGTCTTTGGCAGTGAAATGATCTGTCCAAGATCATAAAGCTAATGAGTCAGTAGAGCTAATAATACAAGAGCCCAGGTCTCCTGCTTTCAAGACCAGTGTTACTTCCCATGTAGTACCCGGCAGACGAGTAGCACCTTTATATCATTCTCGAATGCCATTTACCCCCTAAAGAGCTATCAATGTTTTGTATCAGATGGTCACAGAACACTCACACCAATGGACAAAATGTATGGAAATGTTGGGAATATTTAAAACAACTTTAGAAATAGGTAGTCCAGGCCTGGCGTGGTAGCTCACCCCTGTAATCCCAACACTTTGAGAGGCCGAGGCAGGTGGATCACCTGAGGTCAGGAGTTCAAGACCAGCCTGGCCAACATGGTGAAATCCCGTCTCTACCAAAAATACAAAAAATTAGCTAGGTGTGGTGGTGGATGCCTGTAATCCCAGCTACTCAGGAGGCTGAGGCAGGAGAATCACTTCAACCCAGGAGGTAGAGGTTGCAGTGAGCTGAGATCACGCCATTGCACTCTAGACTGGGCAACAAGAGTGAAACTTCATCTCAAAAAAAAGAAAGAAAGAAAGAAAGAAAAGAAATAGGTAGTCCATTCCTGGCATTAATGAAAGGCAATGATTAAAATAAATTAAAAGTTATATGCCCAAAGTTAGCTATTGAAACATTTATGACAGGAAAAGAGAAAGAACAAAAGAACGAAGAAAAATAAATGTTTATCAAAAGAGAGAGATGACTAAGTAAATCATTGTTATACTAAGATATTCTGAAAACCAAAACCAACATGGAAAAATGTTTAAAGTGATTTTATTTTTAAAATTTTTATTTATTTATTTGTTTGTTTAATTATTTCAAGATAGAGTTTTGCTCTTGTTGCCCAGGCTGAAGTGCAGTGGCGCAATCTCGGCTCACTGCAACCTCCGCCTCCCGAGGTTCAAGCCATTCTCCTGCCTCAGCCTCCCAAGTAGCTGTGACTACAGGTGCCCGCCACCATGCCCGGCTAATTTTTGTATTTTTGATAGAGACAGGGTCTCACCATGTTGGCCAGGCTGGTCTCAAACTCCTGATCTCAGGTGATCCTGCCCACCTCCGCCCCCCAAAGTGCTGGGATTACAGGCATGAGCCACGGCCCCGGCCTTCAAGTGATTTTAGCTGGGAAATATATTTGGAAAGCCTGGGTGGGAACACAGACATATAAACTTATTTTGTTATGCTTGTGGAGTTTTTAAATAAACTTTCTTTAACCGTTGTTATTTAATAGTCTATTAAATAGCTTTAACAACAGACACTTTTACAGTACACATGAAGATATTTCAGCCAAAATGTGACCAAACTCATACACAGATTTGGAAATGGAACTTTTGACGAATGACTGAGGGTTCCTTGAATACACCGGTGTGATGTGTTCGGCTTGCTCATCTGTCTTGAACCCATCTTTCCAACAGTGTCCCATCATGTCTTCCTCTGGCTCCTAATCCCTTCTTCATCTATTTCTGAAGTTGTGCCTGCTATCTTATTTGTTTCCTATCATCCACAGGATTTATCTGAGTCTGGACTTCCAGGGGCATCAAAAAAATGCTGCCACATTAGACTGGAGGAGGGAACAGAATGAGATATTAGGTCCTGGTTGTCTCTCAATGACATTAGGCCCTGATAGCTGGCTCCAAAAGAAAAAGAAGCTGACTTTCCCTTTAAGCTACTGAATCTAAAGAACAAAGGTTGAAGCTCCCTTAAATCAATCATTACAAAGGTAGATGGCTTTGTACAAATTAGAGAGTGACCTTGGAAAATTGTAGAATGGCTGTTGTGCAAGGTTGCAGGTCCCAGGTTGCACTCCCCTACTAACCTTATTTTAATTTTCCCAACAGATCTCCTTTGAGTGTCCAACCAAAGAACACACATAGATGGATATGGCAAACTCACAATCTCGGAGCAAAACTTTTTACCTTGTTACTTGGCAAATAGGATCAAGTTATAACCAAAAGTACTGCACAGAGGACCTCCCCCACATTCTCTACATGAGAATGAAGAGGCTGTCTTCAGCCCAGAGCAAAGATAACCCTAGATACCTTGATAGCCTATGTAAATAGCAGCAAAGGTGAAAGAGACACTGTGGAACGTGAAGGTCACCTTGACAACACATCCATAGGTATATCCAGAAAACCCGCATGGAAAGCTACTGCAGAGATATGTCTTCTGAGCGCTACTGTTTCTCATTCAAAGGCTGATGTAACCAAGATTTTTGTCACAACTTAGGTCATCTTTCATATAATCACTGAAATTTAGTGTCTGCAAAGGCAAGACACTAGATTTGTAAAGCAACAAGTTTAAGGCTCAGAATCTGGGCTACAGGGGCTCAGTGCTTTCCAGTTTGCATGGAGAGGTGCACGATAGGCCTGAAGGGAGGTACTGATCACTGGGTCTTCCGTGGATGATAGCCCTAAGCCTACCAAGGGATTAAGTGACTTGTTAGAAAAAAGCAAAGAATGCCCACCTTTAAATCCTAGTAATGCCTGACTGCTTTTGTTTCTAATCAGAAAAAAAAAAAAAAAAAAGTGGTTCTCAAGAATTTCTGTCGTGATTCTAGCCCCAGAAAAATCCAGAAAGAATAGCTGAAACCATTTAAGGTAGTGCCTGTCCCAGGCTCCTCTGCGATTCTTCCAGAAGTTGCAATCTCAGCTTGGAGACAAGGAAGGAGGCTACATTCTGAACACTTCTCCGAGAGGAAATTTTTTTTATTTTTTATTTTGGAGACAGAGTCTCACTCTGTCACCCAGGCTGGAGTGCAGTGACACAATCTAGGCTCACTGCAACCTCCGCCTCCCTGGTTCAAGTGATTCTCCTGGCTCAGCCTCCTGAGTGGCTGGGACCATAGGCGCATGCCACCACGCCCAGCTAATTTTTGTATGTTTTTTAGTAGAGAAGGGGTTTCACCATGTTAGCCAGGCTGGTCTCAAACTCCTGACCTCAAGTGATCTGCCCACCTCAGCCTCCCGAAGGGCTGGGATTACAGGTGTGAGTCACTGTGCCCGACTGGAAAGCTTTTTTTTTTCCTTGAGTCAGGGTGTCGCTCTGTCCCCCAGGCTGGAGTGCAGTGGTGCCATCTCGGCGCATCACAACCTCCACCTCCCTGGCTTAAATGATCCTCCAACCTCAGCCTCCTGAGTAGCTGGGACTACAGGCGTGCATCACCATGCCTGGCTTTTTTTTTTTTTTTTTTTTGTAGATATGGGGTTTCATCATGTTGCCCAGGCTGATCTTGAATTCCTGAGCTCAAGCGATCCTCTCACCTTGGCCTCCCAAAGTGTTGGGATTACAGGTGTGAGCTTTCCAAGAGGAAAGCGTTCTTTTGTTTTGTTTGTTTGTTTGTTTGGTTTTTTGTAATGGAGTTTCACGCTTGTTGCCCAGGCTGGAGTGCAATGGCACAATCTCAGCTCACTGCATCACTGCAACCTCTGCCTCCCGGGTTCAAGCGATTCTCCCGCCTCAGCCTCCCGAGTAGCTGGGATTACAGGCATGCGCCACTATGACCAGCTAATTTTGTATTTTCAGTAGAGACGAAGTTTCTCCATGTTGGTCAGACTGGTCTGGAACTCCCCACTTCAGGTGATCTGCCCGACTCAGCCTCCAAAAGTGCTGGGATTACAGGCATGAGCCACCACGCCCGGCCTGAGGAAAGCATTCTTAAGGATCCTTGGGACTATCTGGGTGCTAAATGGTACCAGAATCTTCCAATGAAAATTGAGTAAGGACAAGTGGACAGAGGTATACCTCAAGGCATTTATTTCTCTGGAAAATCTTCCAGGAATTTATTTAAATTGTGTTTTCTTGCCTAAAGCAGGATGGCACGTTTCAGAATCCTCACCCCTTACCTCAATGCTACTTTCCCCATCTAACAGGGTTTATGGAATATTTTCAGGGTCCATAGGATCAATCTGGTTTGAATCCATTGTTCATATTTGGTTGTCTTTGACCTACATAAAAGGCAGTTTCAGACAGTTTATCCTGATATAAAATATCTCCAGTGAGCAAAAGAAAAGCTAAGGAACAAAACTGAAAGCAGGCTCTGTGTGCTAAAGATAACGAGTTTGTGCATTCGTTTTAGAAACTCGCAAATAGTGGAGGCCAGGCGCAGTGGTTCATGCCTGTAATCCCAGCACTTTGGGAGGTTGAGGCGAGTGGATCACCTGAGGTCAGGAGTTTGAGACCAGCCTGGCCAACATGGTGGAGCCCCATCTCTACTAAAAATACAAAAATTAACTGGGCTTGGTGGTGCTCACCTGCAGTCTCAGCTACTCGGGAGGCTGAGGTGGGAGGATCACTTGAACCCGAGAGGTGGAGGCTGAGTGAGCTGAGATGGTGCCACTGCACTCCAGCCTGGGTGACAGAGCAAGACTCTGTCTCAAAGAAAAAAAAAAAAATACTCTAATAGTGGAGAAATTGAGAGACCAGGGAAGAGATGTCAAGAGACAAGCAAGTCAAATGCTGAGGGGAAGAGAGTGGCTGTGACACAGATGAAGGACAATTCCACAGCTAACTGGGACACAGAAGTGGCCTTGGCATTTAACTGGCATGGAGTCCTTAATGTTTGCTCTTTCAGCTGTGGCTGTGACTGTTAACCGAGCCATGGCTTCTGGTTTCTTTTTTTTATTTATTTTATTTAATGCCATATTTTATGCCGTTTTATGTTTCTCTTTCACATGTTTCATCCTTATTTTCCTGATAAGAAACTTCCTGAGGGTAAGTTCCTGTGCTATCTATCTCAGTCTCTCAGCCCAGGGCAAGCCAGGCATGGAAGTAAGTGCTCAGGAAGTATGTGTCATATTAAATGGACCAGAAACCCATCACGAAGCTGTATTGTAAGAGAGCTCAACTGGAAATGCAAACTCCGGAGGACCAATAATAACTTCCACCTTTTCGCAGCACCTCCTGCGTGCTCTATTCTATGCTACCTATTTCATGCATATATTAGCTCTAAATCTGACAACAACCTTATAGAGGATTTTTTTTTTTTTTTTTTTTTTTGAGATGGAGTCTTGCTCTGTCGCCCAGGGTGGAGTGCCGTGGCCAGTTCTCAGCTCACTGCAAGCTCCGCCTCCCAGGTTTACGCCATTCTCCTGCCTCAGCCTCCGGAGTAGCTGGGACTACAGGCGCCCGTCACTACGCCCGGCTAGTTTTTTGTATTTTTTTAGTAGAGACGGGGTTTCACTGTGTTAGCCAGGATGGTCTCGATCTCCTGACTTCGTGATCCGCCCGTCTCGGCCTCCCAAACTGCTGGGATTACAGGCTTGAGCCACCGCGCCCAGCCTGAATTTTTTTTTTTTTTTTTTTTTCTTGAGACAGAGTTTTGTTCTTGTCGCCCAGCCTGGAGTGCAGTGGCACGATCTCTGCTGACTGCAACCTCCACCTCCTGGGTTCAAGTAATTCTCCTGTCTCAGCCTCCCAAGTAGCTGGGATTACAGGTGCCTGCCACCAGGCCCAACTAAGTTTCGTATTTTTAGTACACACGGGGTTTCACCATGTTGGCCAGGCTGGTTTCGAACTCCTGACCTCAGGTGATCCGCCTGCCTCGGCCTTCCAAAATGCTGGGATTACAGGCATGGGCCACCGTGCCTGGTGGATATTGTTTTTATTAACCTCATTCTACAAAGGAGGCTACTAAGAGATTTCAGAAGGGTTAAGTGACTTGCCTCAGGTTACACAATAAGTACGTGAACTTCAAGCCTAGGTGTGCTGAGCCCAAAGCTCACACTCTTTCCATTGGTCTTCTGCTGTGGGCAGTGCCAACCGCCCTTTAATAATCATAGCAATAATAGCTAAGACTTATATAGAGCTTACTCTGTGCCAGGCATGATTCTATAGCAGTTCACACAGGTTAATTCACTCAATTCTCACAACATCCCTAGGAGGTGGGCTCTATTATTATTCATTTATAGGTTCAGGGCCTGTGTTTTCCTGGACTTCTAAATTAGGACCAAAGGAAGATTCTGTAGAATGGTGAAAGATCACTGCTCTGGGTCGGGCGCGGTGGCTCACTCCTGTAATCCCAACACTTTGGGAGGCCAAGAAGGGTGGATCACCTGAGGTCAGGAGTTCCAGACCAGCCTGACCAATATGGTGAAACTCTGTCTCTATTGAAAATACAAAACTTAGTCGGGGGTCATGGTGTGCACCTGTAATCCCAGCTACTCAGGAATCTGAGACAGGATAATTGCTTGAACCCGGGAGGCGGAGGTT
The DNA here is from genome assembly GCF_047675955.1 of Chlorocebus sabaeus. Taxonomy (NCBI): domain Eukaryota; kingdom Metazoa; phylum Chordata; class Mammalia; order Primates; family Cercopithecidae; genus Chlorocebus; species Chlorocebus sabaeus. Next base: position 11,348,732 of record NC_132930.1, on the reverse strand, counting down.
GCAGTGAGCTGAGATCGCACCACTACACTCCAACCTGGGTAACAGAGTGAGACTCCATCTCAAAAAAAAAAAAAAAAAAATCACTACTCTGTGTCTTCTTGTGTAGAGGAGGAAACCCTAAGAGGACCCGGGAAGGGAGCCAGGCAGAGGGGAAATAAGAGCCTAGACTAGGCTCTCTGCCAGCCTCCAGCTCTCCTGTAGCAGAAATTTTAGGTTGGAAGCACCAGGGGCATAGAGAACAGACTTTGAGGTCATCGGGGCTCCCTGGCACTTTCCCCTGAATCACTCTATGCTGCATTCATTTTATCCATGAAAAGACCATTTACCAGCCACGTTACAGCTCTTGTGAGGACAACAAAGATCAATAATATTTTCTTCTTTTAGGCTCACTCGAAAGTTTGGCATAACTACAACACACATTTCCGCCCACATCAGAAGGGTTGGTTATCGATCACATTGGGATCTCACTGGATCGAGCCAAACCGGTCGGAAAACACGATGGATATACTCAAATGTCAACAGTCCATGGTTTCTGTGCTTGGATGGTTTGCCAACCCTATCCATGGGGATGGCGACTATCCAGAAGGGATGAAAAAGAAGTTGCTCTCCATTCTACCCCTTTTCTCTGAAGCAGAGAAGAATGAGGTGAGAGGCACAGCTGATTTCTTTGCCTTTTCTTTTGGACCCAACAACTTCAAGCCCCTAAACACCATGGCTAAAATGGGGCAAAATGTTTCACTCAATTTAAGAGAAGCACTGAACTGGATTAAACTGGAATACAACAACCCTCGAATCTTGATTGCTGAGAATGGCTGGTTCACAGACAGTCATGTGAAAACAGAAGACACCACGGCCATCTACATGATGAAGAATTTCCTCAGCCAGGTGCTTCAAGGTTGGTTGTACACTTGCTTAATTTTTTAAAAATTCTAAAAATTTGCAGGATATTTAAAATCACCTTTGAATATGTAACTATTATTGTTGGGCAGTTTTTTTTTGAAATGGAGTTTCTGTCTGTCTCCTAGGCTGAAGTGCAATGGCACCATCGTGGCTCACTGCAACCTCTGCCTCCTAGGTTCAAGTGATTCTCCTGCCTCAGCCTCCTGAGTAACTGGGATTACAGGTGTCCACCACCACGCCCAGCTAATTTTTGTATTTTTACTAGAGACAGGGTCTCACCACGTTGGCCAGGCTGGTCTTGAACTCCTGACCTTAAGTGATCCACCCGACTCAGCCTCCCAAAGTGCTGGGATTACAGGCATGAGCCACCATGCCCGGCCTGGCCTTTTGTATCGTCCAATTTTTTTTTTTTTTTTTTTTCAGATGGAGTCACTCTGTGGCCCAGGCTGGAGTGCAACAGTGCGATCTCAGCTCACTGCAACCTCTGCCTCCTGGATTCAAGTGATTCTCCTGCTTTAGCCTCCTGAGTAGCTGGAATTACAGGTGTCCACCACCACGCCCGGCTAAGTTTTGTATTTTTAATAGAGATGGGGTTTCACCATGTTGGCCAGACTGGTCTCAAATTCCTGACCTCAGGTGATCCACCTGCCTCGGCCTCCCAAAGTGCCAGGATTACAGGCATGAGCCACCACACCCAGCCATTGTATTGTCCAATGTTGACAGAACTTTTTCATGTTATTTCCATGTTCTTTTTAAAATAAAAGTTTGAGAACAGAATCCTTTCAGACTAGAGCTACATCCTTAATTGGCAAGAAGATGCGTTTCATTCTTTATAAAGGACATAGTGCTAAAAGAGGTATGCTTAAAGTTTCCTCACAGTAGTACTTTATTCTGAGATGTTAAAAGTGTTTCTTGAAATTGTGATCTTTATACTCTTATTACACGAAGGTATGATGAAAAGGTCTGAAGACAAAATGAGTTGCTTCTATTGCTCCCAGTGACTTTTGGCCCCCACTTAGCCCCTCACTCCTTACTCTGTTACTCAAGTAGTGACATCTACAGGTGGGTAACAGAAACAATGGAGCAGAAGACAAGCTGAGGTTACAATGGTTCTGTTCCCTGGAGTTGGGCTCTATTTCACTCTCATATTAAGGAATTCTCTGGCCGGGCGCGGTGGCTCAAGCCTGTAATCCCAGCACTTTGGGAGGCCGAGACGGGCGGATCACGAGGTCAGGAGATCGAGACCATCCTGGCTAACACGGTGAAACCCCGTCTCTACTAAAAAATACAAAAAAAACTAGCCGGGCGAGGTGGCGGGCGCCTGTAGTCCCAGCTACTCGGGAGGCTGAGGCAGGAGAATGGCGTAAACCCGGGAGGCGGAGCTTGCAGTGAGCTGAGATCCGGCCACTGCACTCCAGCCTGGGCGACAGAGCAAGACTCCGTCTCAAAAAAAAAAAAAAAAAAAAAAAAAGGAATTCTCTGTGGATCTTTCTAAAATTCTGTTGCTCTCTTTAAAAGTCACAAGCCAGGAAGAAAATCCTAGGTGCCGCTGGAGAGAGCCTTCAGGGAGGGTCCTGAAGGAGAACCAGACCCTGCCACCCCAAGTTGCAGGAAGGAACAGCATGGAACCGAGCCACGCCCAGCTACAGGCCATGCACGTGGGGGCCAAGGCTGAGGGCTCTGCCTACAGGGTCTGGGTCAAACGCCATGCTCTTGGGCAGAAGGGGTGTCCACTCCCCAGGTGTTACCGTTCCACCTCTCCTTAGGGCCCTACAGCAGCTACAGACTAGAACCAGGGCCTGTTGAACATATTTATCTTCTTGGAAACTCTGGGCCTGGATTTTCCTCATTTAAGGAAAAGAATGTCATTGATAAAAATCCCAAAAATGCAGAGATGAGGAGGCATTTCTATGAGAGAAGTGAAATCTTTTAAGAAAGAAAAAAGGATTCAGGGCTAATTTGGGTATTTGTTGTTTGGATTGCTGCTGTTGATTTTCTTTTCTCTCTCTTTTTTTTTTTTTTTTTTCTTTTTTGAGATGGAGTTTTGTTCTTGTTACCCAGGCTGGAGTACAATGGCACAATCTTGGCTCATTGCAATCTCCACCTCCTGGGTTCAAGTGATTCTCCTGCCTCAGCCTCCTGAGTAGCTGAGATTGCAGGTGCCCGCCACCATCCCCGGCTAATTTTTGTATTTTTAGTAGAGACGAGGCTTCATTATGTTTCCTGACCTCAGGTGATCCACCCACCTCAGCCTCCCAAAGTGCTGGGATTACAGGCATGAGCCACCGTGCCCGGTCTGTTGATTTTCATATTTCATTTTTACACAATTCCTACAAGTTACTGAATAAGAGTTTTAAAGCTAGAAACGTCCTTAGAGATCCTATTTTCCAATCTTTTTTGTTTACAAATGAGGAAACTGAGGCCAAGAAACTTGCCCAATAGCATGCTCCCTAGAGCATAGCAGGGTAAGCGCCTCAGCACCCTGCTCCTTAGCTCGGCCAGTTCCCATTCTCTTACATCACTTTTCTTCTTTTACCTCCTTATGTCTACACTCATTTACGTTAATTCTAAAAGCAGATTTTTAGAAACTCCTTGGGCAGGAGTGTCCATGCCCCAGGTGTTACCATTTCACTTCCCCTTAGGGCCCGACAGCAGCTATAGACTAGAACCAGGGCCTGTTGAACACATTTCTTAGAAACTCTTGGCCTGGATAGTTTCCTAGAATTAATAGCTTATCCATAAACAAGAACCAACTCAGACTTGAAATAAGAAACTCTTGGTCATGAGCGGACATATGCATTGATCCCAAAGAGTTCTGGAAATTACCATGCCCTCTGACACAGATTTGCACACCAAGTCTCAGGAGTATTTAAGGTGTGATCCTTTAACTGTGACATTCAGTTGGTCCAAGCGGGAGTCGAGGGATCAGGAGATACCAGTCTGGATGAAAATAATTGCCACTTTTGAAGTATAAACATGAATTTTCTATTTGACACAGCAGACCTGAAAATTAGGGGAAAGGTTCGTTTTACAATATGCTGCCCTCTGGCACGTTAGTGAAATTGTAAACACGAACTAGAATGTTTAGGCCTCTGAACATCTCTGCTTTCTTTTCTCTGTGCAGCAATAAGGTTAGATGAAATACGAGTGTTTGGTTATACTGCCTGGTCTCTCCTGGATGGCTTTGAATGGCAAGATGCTTACACCATCCGCCGAGGATTATTTTATGTGGATTTTAACAGTAAACAGAAAGAGCGGAAACCTAAGTCTTCGGCACACTACTACAAGCAGATCATACGAGAAAATGGTTTTTCTTTAAAAGAGGCCACGCCAGATGTGCAGGGCCAGTTTCCCTGTGACTTCTCCTGGGGTGTCACCGAGTCTGTTCTTAAGGTAAGTGGTTACTTCCAAATTAACCATAAACTGGGGCAAACAGCACACACTATTTCATTTACTCAATGACAGCTGAGAGATAGCTGTCAGACAATATCAAATACCACAATTGTATGGAGGTTATGAAGGAGAGCTAGGGAAAGAGAAGGGAGAAAAAGAAGTAAATAGATGCTGAGAGCCTTTCATGGGCCAGAACTCATAATTGGTGATGGAGATGGAGAGGTGAAGAGGCTGCCCTCAAGAAGCATACAGTCTAGAGGGAACTTACTGTCATTTCTGTGTCAGGTTTTTGTTATAATAGTAATGTCAAAATGATAGGAAATTTGTTTTTAGATTTTTGTTTTGCCAAAAGCAAATTATTCGCAGTGCCTTGTTTAACTGATTCTTGCTGTTTCACAGAGTTGGGTAATTTGCCTTCTGAGGTCTCTATATCCCAATGGAGCCTTCCCACACGTCTCATTCCTCACCCCATTCAGCTGTCCTCAAAAGTCGTCTCCTCCATAAGGCTTCCCTCCACTCCAAAAACCATCCTCCTGTCACTTCTCTTCTTCTTTTCCTGCTTTTCTGTAGCATATTCGCCACCACCTGACATACTTTGTGCTTTCCACATTTGCCATACTTATCACCTGTTTCCCCTACTAGAATGCAAGCTGCATAAGAGCAGAAATGCCTGAGGCTTTGATGCCTGCTATATGCCTCACTAGGGCAGTGCCTGGCACATGGCAGGTGCTCGTCTTCTAGAACCAGGTGAATGAATGAGATCACCTTTTAGTTTTATTATTATTTTAACTATGCTACCTGGAAATCAAGAAATCACCTTTTAGAGCCAGATGAGACCTTAAAGACCTCCCATTCCAAATCCTTCATTTTGCAGGGGAGGAAAGTGAGACCTATCAACTTGCTGAGATAACGAGCGCTGGCAGAACTGTTAACATCCCGTCTTCAAGCTTCCAGATGCACAGTCTTTTTTTTTTTTTTTTTTTTTTTTTTTTGAGACGGAGTCTCGCTCTGTCGCCCAGGCTGGAGTGCAGTGGCCGGATCTCAGCTCACTGCAAGCTCTACTTCCTGGGTTTACGCCATTCTCCTGGCTCAGCCTCCCGAGTAGCAGGGACTACAGGCGCTGCCACCTCGCCCGGCTAGTTTTTTGTATTATTTTTAGTAGACACGGGGTTTCACCGTGTTAGCCAGGATGGTCTCGATTTCCTGACCTCGTGATCCGCCCGTCTCAGCCTCCCAAAGTGCTGGGATTACAGGCTTGAGCCACCGCGCCTGGCCCCAGATGCACAGTCCTTTAACTGCTATGTATGCACATTCTCTCTACTTCACCATTTTTTTTTTTTTCTGAGACAGGATCTTGCTCTGTCACCCAGGCTGGAGTGCAGTGGCACAGTCACAGCTCCCTGTAGCCTCAATCTCCTGGCCTCAAGTGATCATCCCACCTCAACCTTGAGCTGGGACTCCAGGTTCACGCCACTATGCCCAGCTAATTTTTGATTTTTTGTACAGACAGAGTCTTACTATGTTGCCCAGACTGGTCTGGAACTCCTGGGCTCAAACAAACATCCTGCCTCAGCCTCCCAAAGTACTGGGGTTACAGGTGCAAGCCACTCCATCCAACCTACTTAATGTTAAAACCCTCATCTTACAGGCAACGCAACTGAAATTTAGGGGGCGGTTACATAACTTGCCCAAGTTACCTAGGTCTGTCTTCCAATCGCTATGCTTTAAGACTTCACAGTACCACACTATTGCATTGTTTTTGGTTTTGTTTTTTCTTTTTGAGACAGAGTCTTGCTCCATTGCCCAGGCTGGAGTGCAATGGTGCCATCTTGGCTCACTGCAACCTCCACCTCCCCAGTTCAAATGATTCTCCTGCCTCAGCCTCCCAAGTAGCTGGGATTACAGGCACCTGCCACCATGCCTGGCAAATTTTTCTTTTTCTTTTTTTTTTTTTTTTTGGCGGGGGAGACGGAGTTTCATTCTTGTTGCTCATCGCCTAGGCTGGAGTGCAATGGCAGGATCTTAGCTCACTGCTACAACCTTCGCCTCCTGGGTTCAAGCAATTGTCCTGTCTCAGCCTCCCAAGTATCTGGGATTACAGGCATGTGCCACCACTCCCGGCTAATTTTTGTATTATTAGTAGAGACGGGGTTTCACCATGTTGGCCAAACTGGCCTCGAACTCCTGACCTCAGGTTATCCACCCACCTTGGCCTCCCAAAATGCTGGGATTATAGGCATGAGCCACCGCGCCCAGGCAAATTTTTGTATTTTTAGTAGAAACAGGGTTTCACCAAGTTGGCCAGGCTGGTCTCAAACTCCTGACCTCAGGTGATCCACCCACCTCGGCCTCCCAAAGTGCTGGGATTACAGGCGTGAGCCACTGTGCCTGGCTTTCTCTTTTCTTTTCTTTCCTTTCCTTTCCTCTTCTTTTTTCTCTTCTCTTCTCTTCTTTTCTTTATTGAGACAGAGTCTCACTGTGTTGCCCAGGCTGATGTGCAGTGGTGTGATCTTGGCTCACTGCAACCTCTGCCTCCTGGATTCAAGCAATTCTGCTGCCTCAGCCTCCCAAGTAGCTGGGATTACAGGTGCCCACCACCACGCCCAGCTAATTTTTGTATTTTTAGTAGAGATGGGGTTTCACTGTGTTGGCCAGGCTGGTCTTGAACTCCAGGCCTCAAGTGATCTGCCTGCCTCAGCCTCCCAAAGTGCTGGAATTACAGGTGTGAGCCACTGTGCCCAGACATGCTTGTATTCTATTAATAGAAGCATATGGAAAGACAACAAGATGTACAAGGATTGAGACCAGACAAAAGGGTTCAAACCATGAATTAGCAAAGTTCTCAGGTTATGAATCTCAACCCCTATGGACATTTATTTATATTTATATAATTATGTATTTAATTTTTTTTTTTTTTTTTTTTTTTTTTTGAGATGGCGTCTCGCTCTGTTGCGCAGGCTGGAGTGCAGTGGCACGATCTTGGCTCACTGCAAGCTCCGCCTCCCAGGTTCATGCCATTCTCCTGCCTCAGCCTCCCGAGTAACTGGGACTACAGGCGCCCACCACCACACCCGGCTAATTTTTTATATTTTTAGTAGAGACGGGGTTTCACTGTGTTAGCCAAGATGGTCTCGATCTCCTGACCTCGTGATCCGCCCGCCTTGGCCTCCCATAGTGCTGAGATTACAGGCATGAGCCACCGTGCCCGGCCATAGTTATTTATTTTTGAGACAGAGTTTTGCTTTGTTGCCCGGCTCACTGCAACCTCTGCCTCCCCTGTTCAAGCAATTCTCGTGCCTCAGCCTCCTGAGTAGCTGGGATTACAGGCGCCTGCCACCCTGCCCAGCTGATTTTTTGTATTTTAGTAGGGACAGGGTTTCACCATGTTGTCCAGGCTGGTCTCAAACTCCTGAGCTTAGGCAATCTACCTGTCTCGGCCTCCCAAAGTGCTAGGATTACAGGCGTCAGCCACCGTGCCCAGCTGTGGATATTTATTTATTTGAAATAGTCTCACTCTGTCTTCCAGGCTGGAGTGCAGTGGCGTGATCTCAGCTCACTGCAATCTCTGCCTCCTGAATTCAAGCGATTCTCCTGCCTCTGCCTCCAGAGCAGCTGGGATTACAGGTGCCTGCCACTATGCCCAGCTAATTTTTGTATTTTTAGTAGAGATAGGGTTTCACTATGTTGGCCAGACTGGTCTCGAACTCTTGGCCTTAAGCAATCTGTCTGCCTCAGAATCCCAAAGTGCTGGGATTACAGGTGTGAGGCACTGCACCCAGCTCCCTGTGGATATTTAAACAAGACTTTAGCAAGAGCTCAGGGTGATGAAGGGGGAAAGGTATAGAGAGCAGAATAAACACAGTGTCTCATCTTCAGCTTGTGTCCCCTCCAGAGCCAGTTCCTGCCTCTTCCTTCACATGGCAGAGGCAGGAGAGTTCAATACTATTCATGTTCAGATTTTGCTGAGTGTTCCAAAAATGTCTTTTTCCCTATCACTTCAATTGAGTTTATATTTTTCAAAATTCCAGACCTAGCAAAGAAAGACCCCGGGAGATATAAGAGTTCCTTTGCCTGCCTGTATGGGAGACCCAACCTACAAGTTCCTGCTTCAGCTAAAACCCACCTGTTCCTTAGATACTGTGAATGTCTGCCCCTTCTACATTTCAGAGCAAGAACTGACCATGGGGTCGGGAAAAGCAGTTCTGTGATCTGTCAGGTCTGGGTTTCATGCTCATCTCTGGAGCCCAGCGAGGAGCCAGCTTCACTTGAACCACTTGGATTAAGAATGAGGATAAGGCTGATTCGAGTGCACTGGTGTTTACAACTTATTGGTTACAACCAGTTGTAGATTTCTGTTCCTTCTCTACTCCCACTGCTTCATTTGGGTAGCCTAAACCGAAAGAAAGAAAGAAAGAAAGAAAGAAAGAAAGAAAGAAAGAAAGAAAGAAAGAAAGAAAGAAAGAAAGAAAGAAAGGAAAGAAAGAAGGAAAGGAAAGAAAGGAAGGAAAGGAAGGAAAGGAAGGAAAGGAAGGAAAGGAAGGAAAGGAAGGAAAGGAAGGAAAGGAAGGAAAGGAAGGAAAGGAAGGAAAGGAAGGAAAGGAAGGAAAGGAAGGAAAGGAAGGAAAGGAAGGAAAGGAAGGAAAGGAAGGAAAGGAAGGAAAGGAAGGAAAGGAAAGAAAGGAAGGAAGAAAGGAAGAAAGAAAGAAAGAAAGAAAGGAAGGAAGGAAGGAAGGAAGGAAGGAAGGAAGGAAGGAAGGAAGGAAGGAGAGAGAGAGAGAGAGAGAGAGAGAGAGAGAGAGAGAGAGAAAGAAAGAAAGAAAAAGAAAGAAAGAAAGGAAAAGAAAAGAGAGAGAGAGAGAGAGAAAGAAAAGAAAGAAAGAAAGAAAGAAAGAAAGAAAGAAAAGAAAGAAAGAAAGAAGAAAGAAAGAAAGAAAGAAAGAAAGAAAGAAAGAAAGAAAGAAAGAAAGAAAGAAAGAAGAAGAAAGAAAGAAAGGAAAGAAAGAAGACTGGTTTGCCAAGAAAAATTATGGTGCTTTTTGAAAAATCAGCCAATAAATATATGAATAGACACTGTGTACACAGAAAACTAGATGTCCTCTATAGGGAGACTGACAAAATTAAAGTAATACTTGAAAAATATTACTTAGCCAGGCCGGGCGTGCTGACTCACTCCTGTAATCCCAGCACTTTGGGAGGCCAAGGTGGGAGGATCACTTGAGCTCAGGAGTTTGAGACCAGCCTGGCCAATACGGAAAAACCCTGTCTCTACAAAAAAAACTGGGTGTGGTGGTGTGGGCCTGTAATTCCATCTATCATTCCATCTACTCGGGAGGCTGAGGCAGGAGTATCACTTGAGCCCAGGAAGTGAAGTTTGCAGTGAGCCGTGATCGTGCTACTGTACTCCAGGCTGGGCAACAGAGCAAGACCCTGTCTCAAAAAAAAAAAAAAAAATTATGAAGCCTAACTTTGCACATTTCTGTCTTATTTTCCCTAGCCTCTTAGCATTCTTTTCTCCTCCAACGTTTTACTTTGGAAAATTTCGAACTTATCCAATAGAAATGCATATTCCCTTCATCAAGACTGACTGTTAACATGCTGCCATATTGGTTTCAATTCTGCCTCTCTCCCTTTTTTTTTTTTTTTTTTGAGACAGGGTCTCAAAAAAACCTCCACCTCCCAGATTCAAGAGATTCTTCTGCCTCAGCCCCCCAAGTTATAGGCGCCTGCCACCACGCCCAGCTAATTTTTTGTATTTTTAGTAGAGACGGGGTTTCACTATTTTGGCCAGGCTGGTCTCGAACTCCTGACCTCGTGATCCACCCACCTCGGCCTCCCAAAGTGCTGGGATTACAGGCATGAGACACCCGGCCTCTGCCTCTCTCTTTCATAAACTTTCGATAAATTGCAGACATCATTATACTCCACCCCAAAATATCTCAGCATGTATCTCCTTTTTTTTTTTTTTTTTTTTTTTTTTTTTTTTTTTTTTTTTTGAGACGGAGTCTCGCTCTGTAGCCCAGGCTGGAGTGCAGTGGCCAGATCTCAGCTCACTGCAAGCTCCGCCTCCCGGGTTCACGCCATTCTCCGGCCTCAGCCTCCCGAGTAGCTGGGACTACAGGCGCCCGCCACCTCGCCCGGCTAGTTTTTTGTATTTCTTAGTAGAGACGGGGTTTCACCGTGTTAGCCAGGATGGTCTCGATCTCCTGACCTCGTGATCCACCCGTCTCGGCCTCCCAAAGTGCTGGGATTACAGGCTTGAGCCACCGCGCCCGGCCTTCAGCATGTTTCTCCTAAGAACAAGGACATTCTTATGATTCCCAGGAAATTTAACATTGACTCAACGCTATCTAAAATACAATCCATATTCAATTTTTTTAATGTTCCAAAAATGTCCTTTATGGATTAAAAAAATCTTTGATTAAGAATGCAAACAAAGATCAAACGTTGGTTGTCATGTATCTTTAGCCTCCTTTAATTCAGGGCAATCACCTCATGGCACTGCCCTGTTTGAAGAGTCCAGGCCAACTGCTTGTAGATTTCTCTGGTTGTCTTCTGAGTCTAATGACTCAGTTAACCATTTCTGGAAATAATACTACATAGATGATGTGCCTTTTTATCACATCAGGAAGTCAATGATGTCAATTTGTTTCATTACTGAAGATATTACTGTGGTTGAAGTAGTATCACCAGATTTCTTGGCTAAGGTGGCATTTGTGGCTAGGCACACTTGTTCACTCCTGTAATCCCAGCACTTTGAGAGGCCAATGTGGGTAGATCACTTTGGTCGAGGATGCAGTCTAGTGTGGGTGACAGAGCAAGACCCTGTCCCTCCTCCCCACTCCCCCCCACAAAAAAGAAAAAAAAGGTGACATTTGCCATGTGGTAACTTTTCCATTTTTAATTAAGAAGTAATCTGATGTTGGCCAGGCTCAGTGACTCACACCTGTAATCCCAGCACTTTGGGAGTCCAAGGCAGGCATATCACTTGAGGTCAGGACCAGCCTGGCCATTGTGGCAAAATCCTGTCTCTACTAAAAAAAAAGAAAAAAAAAAAAAATTAGCCAGGCATGGTGGCACAGGCTTGTAATACCAGCAACTTGAGAGGCTGAGGCAGGAGAATCACTTGAACCTCAGAAGCGGAGGTTGCAGGGAGCCAAGATCGCACCATTGCACTCCAGCCTGGGCAACAGAGCGAGACTGTCCAAAAAAGAAAAAAAGAAGAAGTAATCTGATGTTGATACTTGGGACTCTATGAATATCCTATTCCTCAACAACATTTCACTCCATGGTTTTAACATTCTTTCATGGGCCGGGCCGGGCCCAGTGGCTCACACCTGTAATCCCAGCACTCTGGGAGGCCAACGTGGGCGGATCACCTGAGGTCAGGAGTTCAAGACCAGCCTGGCCAACATGGTGAAACCCTGTCTGTACTAAAAATACAAAAAAAACTAGCCGGGCACGGTGGCAGGTGCCTGTAATCCCAGCAACTCAGGAGGCCGAGGCAGGAGAATCGCTTGAACCCAGGAGGCGGAGGACACAGTGAGCCAAGATTGTGCCATTGCACTCCAGCCTGGGGGACAAAAACGAAACTGTCTCAAACAAACAAACATTCTTTCATGAACCTTGCCTTAATTGTTACTTTGTAGATTGTAAAATGGTAAATTTCTAATCGGATTATTCCCTCTACATTTATTAGCTGGATTCTCTTAAATTTGATGTCTTGTAATTCATTATTGTCATTATGATATTGTTCCTTTTGATGCTCAAATTGTTTCTAATTTAGTCAATGGGACCCCCTCAAGCGGTTCCTGTCTTTTCCACATTTCCCTTTCAGTTTTTAAGCACTTCCTTATTTTCTGGCACAAGATGCCCCAGCTTCATCTCATTCTTCTCCTAGATAAAGCCATTTCTCCAAGGAGTACAAGGTCCTTTTGGTGGGACATGGGATTTTAGAAACAAGCTCTGGGAGCTGGGGTTGGGATTGGGATGCATCATCTTTAACTAGAAAATCAACCTCTTAGCAGATTAATCATACACACTTGCCGAGACTAATGCTTTCTGAAGGTTTTTAATGTAAGACATTTTTATTTGATCTTGCCTTGCCCCATAGCAAGACTGCCTTTTATAAACATCCTTTCAATACCATGTTCTGAGTTTTCAAAACACTGAAACTGACCATCTAGGCTAGGAGGATTTTACTCAAATAATTAATTATATACAGATTTAACTTCATGCTCACATGATCAATGTTCTCTTAGTTTAATGTTCTAGATAACTGGTTGGCAGATGGCAAATGGGCAGTGATATGGTTTTGTAATTAAACTATGAAAGATGACACACGAAAAAACAATTAGAGGGAAAATATTTACCGAAGGTTAATTATAGTTTTTTTCCTGGTGTATTTATTTACCGAAGGTTAATTATAGTTTTTTTCCTGGTGTATTTAAATTCTGTCATGAGGGAGAAAAAAGTACTTTAAAACAAGTACATAACTTTTACTTTCCCTTATTAATCTTGAATTTGGAAATGTTTTTCTTAAGGGCTTTTAGTTTAGACTCAAGGGCCTAGCAGGCAATTATTGCCACTAGGGAAAATGAAACCCACGTCATGACTACATTGTGTTTGTACAGTGCATTAGAGTTCCCAGGGTCACTGAGTCCTCACAGCACACCTGTGAAGTGGGTGAGATTACTCCATCACTATATAGCTGCCAAGTCTGAGTTTCAAAGGGGCAGAACTAGAACAGGAGTCCAGGGCTCTCTCCTTCGTGGAGAGACAAAGAATGAGACACTGTCGGATCCAAGTGTCAACCTTGGGAGTTTCTGGGGATATTCTACTGTCCTTTCCACCCATAACCCAAGCGCCTTGCATAGAGAACGTGTCAGCATTCTGTTGGATTAATAAATACTATGTTCTCACAGGCACATGGGTTGGGAAGACATGATGGATGCAAATGTGATTTCGCTTGGACTTTTCTTTTTTTCCTTTTCTTTTCTTTTTTTGCTCTTGTTGCCCAGGCTGGAGTGCAATGGCGCGATCTTGGCTCACCGCAACCTCTGCCTCCCGGGTTCAAGCGATTCTCCTGCCTCAGCCTCCAGGGTAGCTGGGATTGCAGGCATGCGCCTTCATGCCTGGCTAATTTTGTATTTTTTTTTTTTTTTTTTTAGTAGAGACGGAGTTTCTCCATGTTGGTCAGGCTGGTCTCAAACTCCCGACCTTAGGTGATCTGCCCCCCTCAGACTCCCAAAGTGCTAGGATTACAGGTGTGAGCCACTGCGTCCAGCCTGGACTTTTAAAATAGAATTTAGAGATATGCATTCAGCAAATGCAAGGGGTCATTGCCTACCCTATGGTACCAGCCTCTTTTAGGAACTGTGCCTGGGGTCAACCAGCCTCCTCTTCTCAGTGAAATCTCTACAACAGGAATTTCCTTTTTTTTTTTTTTTTGAGACGGAGTCATGCTCTGTCACCCGGGCTGGAGTGCAGTGGCCAGATCTCAGCTCACTGCAAGCTCCACCTCCCAGGTTTACGCCGTTCTCCTCCCTCAGCCTCCCGTGTAGCTGGGACTACAGGCGCCCGCCACCTCGCCCTGCTAGTTTTTTGTATTTTTTAGTAGAGACAGGGTTTCACCGTGTTAGCCAGGATGGTCTCGATCTCCTGACCTCGTGATCCGCCCGTCTCGGCCTCCCAAAGTGCTGGGATTACAGACTTGAGCCACCGCGCCCGGCCTACAACAGGAATTTCAACTTTGTCTTCAATTTATAGCAGGGTTTAGAATCTATCTTTTGTTATTGCTTTTAACTGAGTGTACCAAGCCAATTTCCTGATGCATTTGAACAGAATCACATCAAACCCCACCATGTAACCTGGGGTTTAAAGTCAAACGAACTGGAAAATGGCTTCCCAATGTTTTCTCCAACAACTTGTTTTCTAAGCCAGGGCCTGGGTGTGGCTCCTTCTCTGTTTTCTGGTCTCCCTGGGAGATTTCAAGGACTGGAAGAGGCCTGGCGGTGGCTTAGGCCTGTAATCCCAGCACTTCGGGAGGCAGAGGTGGGCAGATCACTTGAGCCTCCACCTGCCAGCGCATGCTTGACCTGAATGAGCTTGTTTTTCACAGCCCGAGTCTGTGGCTTCGTCCCCACAGTTCAGCGATCCTTACCTGTACCTGTGGAACGCCACTGGCAACAGACTGTTGCACCGAGTGGAAGGGGTGAGGCTGAAAACACGACCCGCTCAATGCACAGATTTTGTAAACATCAAAAAACAACTTGAGATGTTGGCAAGAATGAAAGTCACCCACTACCGGTTTGCTCTGGATTGGGCCTCGGTCCTTCCCACTGGCAACCTGTCCGCGGTGAACCGACAGGCCCTGAGGTACTACAGATGCGTGGTCAGTGAGGGGCTGAAGCTTGGCATCTCCGCGATGGTCACCCTGTACTATCCGACCCACGCCCACCTAGGCCTCCCCGAGCCTCTGCTGCACGACGGCGGGTGGCTGAACCCATTGACGGTGGAGGCCTTCCAGGCCTACGCTGGGCTGTGCTTCCAGGAGCTAGGGGACCTGGTGAAGCTCTGGATCACCATCAATGAGCCTAATCGGCTAAGTGACATCTACAACCGCTCTGGCAACGACACCTACGGGGCGGCGCACAACCTACTGGTGGCCCACGCCCTGGCCTGGCGCCTCTACGACCGGCAGTTCAGGCCGTCACAGCGCGGGGCCGTGTCGCTGTCGCTGCACGCGGACTGGGCGGAACCCGCCAACCCCTATGCTGACTCGCACTGGAGGGCGGCCGAGCGCTTCCTGCAGTTCGAGATCGCCTGGTTCGCTGAGCCGCTCTTCAAGACCGGGGACTACCCCGCGGCCATGAGGGAATACATCGCCTCCAAGCACCGGCGGGGGCTTTCCAGCTCCGCGCTGCCGCGCCTCACCGAGGCCGAGAGGAGGCTGCTCAAGGGCACGGTCGACTTCTGCGCGCTCAACCACTTCACCACTAGGTTCGTGATGCACGAGCAGCTGGCCGGCAGCCGCTACGACTCGGACAGGGACATCCAGTTTCTGCAGGACATCACCCGCCTGAGCTCCCCTACGCGCCTGGCTGTGATTCCCTGGGGGGTGCGCAAGTTGCTGCGGTGGGTCCGGAGGAACTACGGCGACATGGACATTTACATCACGGCCAGCGGCATCGACGACCAGGCTCTGGAGGATGACCGGCTCCGGAAGTACTACCTGGAAAAGTACCTTCAGGAGGTGCTGAAAGGTAAGGGCGGGGCCCCTTCAGACACAGGGCAGAGCGAGATTTCTGACAAGAACAAAGAATGAGGGGGGCAGGCTAGTGCCTCACGGCATCCGATTTGTGGCACCCAAGTCCTGTCAACTGAATTTTGTCTTGAAAACTGGCCTATGGATTTTTGAAAAATTTTTTAAATCATAAAAGTAACACACACCCATTATAGAAAACTGGGCACGTTGAGAAAAGTTTTTTAAAAATCACCTGAAATCTCACTCCCCAGGATAAACAGTCACTATTGTGGATTACTTATTTTCAGCATGCTTGCTAGGCTTTAAAAAAAAATTTTGTGGGTACATAGTAGGTGTATAAATTTATGGGATACATGAAATGTTTCCATACAGCCATGCAATGTGAAATAACCACATCATGGTAGCCTAAGTGAGTGAGCGAGCGAGTGGGGAAAACCAACTGTGATTCCCGGGCTGCACCAAGAGCACGTCTGAGGTTCACAATCAGGCCAAATAGGCAACATTTTTCTGCTTGTGACCCTTTAAACAAAAGTGACAACCTTCATTGCTCTGCTCCTTAAATTTGCTTTCTCCTCCAAGAGTTTTTGGATTATTTATGGATCAAAGTTTCACAAATTTACTTTATACACATTTTCACCTTCTCCTTTACATAGATCATAAAAGAATAAATGTCAAAAAAAAAAACCTCCAATAAAAATCACTACCTTTATTATGGGCATAATTTTAGGTTGTTTCAATGAAAACTAAATTCTTGTTCAAAGATATTTCAGTCCGTTTATGATTAATGTTAATTTCTGATCTTTTTCAGCATACCTGATTGATAAAGTCAGAATCAAAGGTTATTATGCATTCAAACTGGCTGAAGAGAAATCTAAACCCAGATTTGGATTCTTCACATCTGATTTTAAAGCTAAATCCTCAATACAGTTTTACAACAAAGTGATCAGCAGCAGTGGCTTCCCTTCTGAGAACAGTAGTTCTAGATGTAGTCAGACCCAAAAAAACACAGAGTGCACTGTCTGCTTATTCCTTGTGCAGAAGAAACCACTGATATTCTTGGGTTGTTGCTTCTTCTCCACCCTGGTTCTACTCTTATCAATTACCATTTTTCATAGGCAAAAGAGAAGAAAGTTTTGGAAAGCAAAAAACTTACAACACATACCGTTAAAGAAAGGCAAGAGAGTTCTCAGCTAACCTGATCTTATTTGTCTGCATGACAGACAGCTTACAAATTCATTCCAGTTCCATATGCTGGTAACTGACAGGAGATATACCTGTATTATAGAAAAGACAATTTGAGATACAGCTGTAACCAAGGTGATGACAATCGCCTCTGCTGTGTGGTTCAAAGAACTTTCCCTTAGGTATTGACATCAGTGAATTCAGTTATTGGATGTAAACATAAAGGCTTCATCCTGACAGTAAGCTATGAGGATTACATGATACATTGCTTCTTGAAGTTTGATGAACTGTATTCCATCATTCTGCTCTAGCTTTCATCTCTACCAATAGCTACTTGTGGTACAATAAATTATTTTTAAAAAGTAAAACTTTGGGCCGGGCACGGTGGCTCACACCTGTAATCCTAGCACTTTGGGAGGCTGAGGCGGGGACATCACCTGAGGTGAGGAGTTCAAGGCCAACCTGGCCAACATGGTGAAACCCTGTCTCTACTAAAAACACAAAAATTAGCCAGGCGTGGTGGCAGTGGTGTCTATAATCTCAGCTACTTGGGAGGCTGAGGCAGAATTGTTTGAACCCAAGAAACAGAGGTTGCAGTGAGCCAAAATTGTGCCACTGCACTCCAGCCTGGGCGACAACAGCAAGACCATCTCAAACCACCACCAAAAAAAGCAAAAGCAAAACTTTGTAACTGGATAGTCAGTGATACATAATATATATTCTGTCACTTCTAATAAGGTGCTTTCCCCTTTAGGTCAGGGTGGTTCTAAATGGAAAGAAAACACAGTAATAGGGTAAGTAGTGCTTGTCTAAGCCAGTTACAACACTGGCTTAAGTACTGATCTTAAGGGGATCAAGCCCTTCATTTTTCTAACAACAACAAAAAATCACCTACAGAATATCTAATTTGTGATCTTTTACTAGATCTGATTTTTTAAAATAATGTAATTTCCGGCCAGGCATGGTGGCACACACCTATAATCCCAGCACTTTGGGAGGCCAAGGCGGCTGGATCACCTGAGGTCAGGAGTTCGAGACCAGCCTGGCCAACATGGCAAAACCCCATCTCTACTAAAAATACAAAAGTCAGTCGGGCATGATGGCGGGCACCTGTAATCCCAGCTACTCGGGAGGCTGAGGCAGGAAAAACGCTTGAACCTGGGAGGCAGAGGTTGCGGTGAGCCAAGATTGTGCCATTGCACTCCAGCCTGGGGGACAGAGCGAGACTTTGTCTCTCAAAATAAAAAATAATAATAAAAAAAAGTAATTTCCAAAACCTCATCTCATGGAAAGATCACAGGATGAAGGAAAGCTAGATTCAACTCTGTGACTAGAAGTTGCTATACTCTTAAGTAAAGCAACAATTCAGAATGCTGATGGTCTGAATGAGTTTAAATTGTTTTATATAGCACCTTTTTGGGCTAGGGTTATTTACGAGATCTGACTTGGATAATCTGACATTTTGGGAAATGAACTCTGTCCTTGAGCCTTGTTCAGTTTATTTTAAACATTCGAGGAAGAAAACCTACATTTAACACCCATTGCACACAGTAACTTGTCTTTGTCTGCTCACTCCAGCAATTGAGACCTTAACAGTCACAGGAAATGTTCTTCTGTTATAAAGCCTTAGTAAATTAAGGTAGGTCTGATTATATTCTAGGTCCACCTATGTCTGAAGTTAAATTCAGTTCCCAACTGAAATTCTAATTGCTAATGAACAAGTTTCCAAAATACTGTAAAAAGAAAATACAATTAGTGAATTCGAGTAAATGCAAACATGATGGAAAATCAATTTGCTATTTGGCCTGGCAAAAGACACAGTAAAATTGTTTTACTCTCCTCTAGTCTCCTTGCCCCAGCTGCACCCACTACCCCATACTTGGCAGTTTTGAGGTTATGACTTTCAAGGAATTTTTTAGTATTAATATTTCCATCTGAGAACTATGTGCCTAAGGTTATGCATACAACTAGTCAACTGTTTTTATTACTCTATGTATAAACAGGAAGTCATTTAAAATAATCACTTGGCTGGGTTTTTTCCCCGTTGTGTCACATGGGTTCACCCTGACCCAAGAACTCCAGGGAAAATTCTTTAGTGTCAACTGAGCAACTCATGAACCTCTCAAGACCTCTTCAAGGCCTTGAAAAAAAATGGTTGGCCACAGGAATAAAAAAAACCTGGAATTTATCTTTCAGGTTTTGCTTTCTTGTCTCTTTCTCACTGGCCTTTGTTTAAAGTATCTCGTACTCACAGCACGTACCTATTAACCTTCACTATGTCTTTTTCACATTAAGAGCTTATGCTTCAAGCATGTCCCCCTTTTCTAACTTGCTGGTTTACCAAACTCCCATAAACAATAAAATTCCTAACCCAGTACTGACAGTCCTCTGCCACTTGGGGATTTTACTACTTTTTAAGCCGTCATCGCACAAGAATCCAAAAACCCTTACATTTTTTAACCAATGGCAAATATGTACAGCAAATTATGTTAAGCATTTAATCTGGCTCATGCCCTTACCATACTAAATATTCAGGTTTATCATAAACTCATTAAAAACCATCAAAGGTCAACCAGAAACTGATAGCTCTTGAAAGGAGCAAACAGGTAAGATCTTTCGAGTTTAAGCTTTTCTGAGATGTATTGTGAAAAATTTAACTTGTGTTTATTGTATATTCAATATAACAATCTGGAAACATCACAACTATGGTATTTACAGAGCCTCTGGAAAATGAGGCCAGTACATTGTGACATGTTTAATTTTCAATGTATTTATTCCAAATAAACTGGTTCATGCTGACTACTTGAATTCAACTAACAACCTGGTCAATTGTAAGAACTGCTGAATGTAAATGGGCTCTGCCCAAGACTGCCTCCCATGAACCCTTCTGCCTAGTTTGTGTGCCAACTTAGTATGTTACTTCTGGGCATATTTTCTCAAAAAATGTGGCCGGTGTGTGGTGGCTCACACCTGTAACTCCATGACTGGGAGGCTGAGGCGGGCAGACTGCTTGACTCCAGGAGTTTGAGACCAGCTTGGGCAACATGGCAAAACCCTCTCTACAAAAAATTAGCTAGATTAGCACGTATTTGTGGTCCCAGCTATACAAGGCTGAAGTGGATGGCTTGAGCCTGGGAGGCAGAGGTTGCAATGAGCCAAGATTGCACCACTGCACTCCAACCTGGGTGAGAGACCCCATCTCAAAAATATGTGGACACCTACATCTAAAAACTGCAAAAATAGTGCACAAGTGCTTATCCATAGACACAGAAGAAGAAACGTTTTCCCTGGGGAACAACGGCTCATTTATTATACCCAAATTTAAAAAAAAAAAAAAAAAAAAAAAAAAACCAGCTTAGCTACAACCAGCCTGTAAGTTATCCTATCAAGGTCAGACCCAGCATGCCAGTCCATTTCATGCTCAAATAAATCCCATCTACTCCCACAGCAGCTACTACCCATAAGCTGATCCTCTCATGAACATCTCCACCCAACTGTAATACTGCCACTTGGAAACTTCTCCCACAAGCCTCTTACTGTTTTGAAATCCTGTCAATACCTTCCAAAACATCTTCCAGTCCCACTGCCATTACTGAGTTCCCTGGCAATCCAGGAACCACTGACTCAGTAAACAGCTACATGCCATCGTTCTAGGTAGTTGGAATACACCAGAGTACAAAATTACATCTTTGTTAAAGTTACATTCCAGCAGAAAAAAAGCATATAACGAATACACACATTGTAAATATCAGAACTACAAATGCTATGGACAAAAACAAGTGGAGAAGGGTAAAGAGACAGTAGGACAAGTTTAAGGAGCAGGTCCACTATTTTTAATAGAGTGGTCAAGGCAGGATTCACTGAATAGACCTGAAGGTAAGCGAGTTAGACACAGCTCAGCTGAGAGCATTCCAAAGGGAAAAGACAACTTAAATGCTTAATGACAGAGGACTTGGTATCGAGGAATAGCCAGGTCAGTTCAGCTCTAGTGCAGAAGTCAGAAAAACTGAGTTAAAAACAGCTGCAGGTAGAATGGGGAAACTATTTTAAAAAGAAAAAATTGAAAAGAACCTGTTGCAGGATTTGAAGCAGTGCTATAATCCATTTCAAAGTCAGTACCCTGGCTGATGCTTAAATACAGGGAAGATGACCAGTTGAGACTGTCACAGTAACCCAGGTGAAATATGCAGGTTTTTCATTTTCTGCATTGTAAGAAATTCCTCTAATGGACCCGTATTTCCCAACCTTTTGGGGATGTGATCTTACTTCATGTTGATCCCATTCATTGCCTACAACCCCATCCTGGAAGCTTCTGAGCAAATCCTAGATTCATCATTACCTCCAAATTTCTTAAAAACCTAACCACATAGTCAGCAAGATTCCTTAATGTATGTTCAACTAGTGCACTTGAATCAAGATCTAAAATATATAGGGCATGGTGACCCATGCCTGTAGTTCCAGCTCTTTGGGAGGCAAAAGAGAAACACTTAAGGCCAGGAGTTCAAGACCAGCCTGGGCAACATGAGACCCCATACATACTTTAAAAAAGTTAAAAAAGTCAGACGTGACGGTGCCTGCCTATAGTCCTAGCTACTAAGGAGGCTGAGGCAGCTAGGAGCATTGCTTGAGTCCAGGAGTTTGAAGTTACAGAGCTATGACCATGGCACTGTATTCCAGCCTGGGCAACTGAGCAAGCCATTGTAAGATCCAAGATAACATATATGCCAACTGGTTGCTACTTCTGTCATTTAATCTTTCTGATGGAACTATCTGACCATACCTTACAATGAAGGTACTCAGCACATTTTCCTGATGCATTTGATCAAGAATGAATGTTACATCTTGCCTTAGAAATTGCAGTTTCCATCAAATGAGATGTAGAATTCAGGAAGGTTTGGGGGTCACCATGTTGACCTAGGTCTAGTTATGGTGGCCTCGTACCATATTTAAAGTATGACACGTGAAATTAAAAGATTATGGAAGGGTTATCAATTTTCAAAAACAAGTTCTAGGATATGGAAGTAAATGGCTGAGGGAGGGTAAAGGACAAGATTATTGAGACCATGAACCAAACCAAATGCACCTTCTAACTGATGCTGTATCACTTTGTTCTACTCCTCAGCTGTTTTTCCAAAGATGACTAAGACAACATCTGCCTTACCAAATACTCAAATTCATGCCTCAGGAAATTTAGACACCTTCAGGGTATTCCTAAAGTTCTATATGCAATGACCAACGGCCTCATGTTTGCCTGTCACTGGTACAATATTCCTCTTGCCTAAAATATATCCTTGCTATTCCTTCAAGAACCAGATTAAAGCTCCTTGTTCCACAAGGGAGAAAAACTAGCTAACAAGGATAACAGGTTTAAGAAGCTCCAAATCAACAGGTCTTTTATTGCATCATTTAAATATCACAAGTAGGTCTTAGGAGTCATCTGGCATCTTCTTTCTGTAGCTGGATAACTGGGTAGAAAAAAAAAAAAAAAAAAAAAATCGGTCATTCCCATCAATACACTTGCCCAGAAAAGTACTAATCTTTTGTTTTGTACTATATTCTAAATGATCTAAAACATACCTCAGGACTATGACTTATTGATTCATGGTAAACTATACATAGTGAAATGCATGCCAATTCCATCTTTTATTCGGTCAAATTTACTGTGTTCCAGAATGCTTAACTCTCCATTTTGTATGACTACAACTCCAGTTTAAGTCTTTTAGTAAATTTAGAGCTTCATTCAACTAAAGCAGTAATAAAACTTAAGATACTACAAGAACTTACCTCTTAGATCTTATTCATCAGCCTGCTGAACAGTTCCTTTTTCAGAGACATAGATACCATCCAAAAATTTCCTGATATCCTTGTTTTTAACTGTTGTGGCTTGCTGAATCAAAGCCGCTACAGGAGAGAAGATACAGCAATTAATACATCAGCCTAACCCATCTTAAAAAGAATATGTTTCATTATATGCTCTACTTAAAATTTCAGAATGTTACCTTTTTAACTTCACAATTTAAAAAGCTAACCAAATAAAAATTAGCAAAATACTGTATTTTAAACAACAAGATTTAGATAAAATCTTGTAGGCGTAATTAGAAATAGTAAACATACAAACCTGAATTTGAAACAAGTTCAATGTCATTTCCTTCAAGGATTAATTCATCTTTCTGGGCTTGAGATACTGAACAAGCAACACCTAAAAGGGGAGAGGGCACGTGCACAGCATCAACACCAAACTAGATCTGTGTAAAAAATATTTAAATTGCAGAGGCACTAATTTATTCCATGTAAAACTCCATGCACCAAAAGAACCTTGTCTTAAGATTTTGGGGCCAGGCACAGTGGCTCACGCCTGTAATCCCAGCACTTTGGGAGGCCGAGGAGGGCGGATCATGAGGTCAGGAGATCAAGACCATCCTGGCTAACACAGTGAAACCTCATCTCTACTAAAAATACAAAAAAGTAGCTGGGTGTGGTGGCACGTGCCTATAATCCTAGTTACTTAGGAGGCTGAGGCAAGAGAACCACTTGAAGCTAGGAGGCAGAGGTTGCATCGAGCCGAAATCGTGCCACTACATGCCAGCCTGGGTGGCAGAGCGAGACTCTGTCTCAAAAAACAAACAAAAAAACCATTTTGGTTTTACAGCACCTGCCTTACCTGTGCCAAAATCTTATTTGTGTTCCTACTTGAATGAATCACAGTCCTACGGTGGTTACTCCTTCGATGATTTAATAAAGGTATTCAATTTGCCAAGTCTTACTTTAGACCAGCCTGGACAACATAACAAGACCCTCCCTCTACAAAAAATTTTTAAAAATTAGCTGGGGTCAGGCACAATAGCATTCCTTGAAATCATGAAATCAGCCTGGGCAATGTGGCAAAACCGTCTCTACAAAAAATAAAAAATTAGCTGGGTGTGGTGGCAGACACCTGTAGTGCCAGTTAGTGGGGTGGCTGAGGTGGGAGAAACACCTGAGCACGAAAGTGGAGGCTGCAATGAGCTGAGATCACACCACTGTACTCCAGCCTGGGCAACAGAACAAGACGCTGCCTCAGATAAAAAGCACCAATCTTTAAAATTTTTTTTAAACCTACAGTATTTACTATGTATTACGCATGCACTGTTATTTTTCAACTTTAAGTCATTTAATCAAAGATGTTTGCAATTTTAAGCTACGGAGAGATGATACGCCCAAGGTGGACAGTGAGAGCTGAAATTTAAGCTAGGCTATTAACCACTACTCATGTAGTTTTCTCTTTAGATTTTAAAGGTTCTTACCACAAAGAAACGGAGTGATGGATGTGTTAATTAGCTTGATTTTGTCATTCCACAGAATATACATGTATTGAAACATCACATTGTGCCCCATAAATACACACCTTTTGTAAATTACAAGTCTTAAAAGTATTTCATTTGCCAAGTTAAATACAACCACCACTACAAACTACTCCAATGTATCAACTTTCTGAAATTGTAATCAATATGATATAAACCCTCAAGTAGCACCAACAGTTACAAGTGTAATCAAGAGAATTCTAAAACAAATCTGGTTTTATTCAGCACAAACACAAAACACCAGCCAACTGAAGTATGAAAGAGGTTGGGAGTGGAAAAGGAGAAAAAAAAAATATGAAGGAAAAATTTCTTAATTCTATCTGAGGGTATGCACATACCTGGTCTCATCCGAACCCTGCGGATGTATTTTTCACCCAAGAAATTTCGGATTTCCACAAGAGACCCATTCTCCTGGATAACGACGTTGATGGGGAAGTGAGCATACACAGACCTCATCTTGTAACGGAAGCCCTATATTAAATAAGCAAGCTATTACCAATGCTGAAGAGTATTTTTAATAGTTTTAAAATTTTGTTAAGAACTGTCACCTGAACCAAACCTTATAAACATTGTTCTGTCTATTCAGTGGACTGTAAAGCTCCTTACAGAGGCATTTATTTCACTATCTCTCATGCCCTCAATGAACAATGCTGCCCTCTTTTAATGAGAACCCCAAAGCCCTCATGTCTGACATTAGACTAACATTTACTGAGTAACATTTACTGAGTAACATTTACTGAGTAGTACTAAGGTACAGCACACGGCCAAGAATTGAAAACCATTTCAGCATGAACTTTTTATCCTGAGGGGAGAGAAGGTGGGTTGGAAAGAATAGGGACCAACAGACAGAAAACTCAGAAACTACATCATTTTCTATCCCAACAAGGGGTCCTGATGGTGAGATTTCATTGCCACCTAATACTGCAACTGTAGATTTCCTATTTTAAAAAAAGAAAATTCGGAAGATGTGAAAATTCACCATTAGCCTACTTTTTAAAAACTGCACCCATCTAGCCATGCATGGTGGCTCATGCGGCAATCCCAGTACTATGGGAGGCCAATGTGGGAGGATCCCTTAAGCTCAGCCTGGACAAAACAGGGAGACCCCAGTCTTGATTCAAAAAAAAAAACACCCCCCCACCCCCAAAAAGAAAAAACAAACATGTTGTACCAATCTGGTCTTTACTCTCAGCTCTATCGCTTGAAGACCCAGAGACGCCTATTTTTGCCAAGTTCGTGTGTATTACACCAAATAAAATGTGTAACCCATTCTCTGAAAGAGACATTTATGCTGTATAAAGCAAAGGTTTGAGAAACCTCCCTTTCCAAAACAAAGAAGTCTGATTCATCTGCTTACCAGTGTAACACCCTTGATCATGTTCTGTACATGACTACAAATAGTCCGAACGGTAGCCAGTTCCTTTCTGTTACCCCACCATTTGTCAACCCGAAGCTGTAATAGAAAAACGTATTCTTTCCAGAAATATGCAGGCTTAAAAGGTAACAGACCACTTACCCAATTACTTTAAGATTCCAGAACTAACCCTAATCAAAGCACATGATTTTCAACTGGAAAAATCCAACCACCTATAAAACCTCCCAAAAAGTTAAGCTTTGTACAAGTTGCAACAAACTTCCCTTCTGGAAAATTAAATCATTAGGTGTTACAGACCTACTGCCGGTTCCTAGGATTTTTACAAAGCAACCACTAGGAAAATAAACCAAACTTCTAACACTATTAAGACGTGTCACTGACGACCACTACAACATTTGAGCTTTATATAATTCGCTGTGTTAAGAATCTGGTTTTTCAATTTCACTAACGGAAAACTGGCTGGTATTCTGGACAGCAACATTTAAAGCTAAAACACTGAACCTCAATTCGAAAATTGTTAAAGTAACCAAATGTGATGCTGTTATAAACCACCGTCCAACGAGCAAGTGAATTACCAGAAAAAAAACCCTCACCCTCTTTTTTTTCTTTCCAAGAAGACTGAGTTCCACATTGATGTGATTGAAGTCCCTCCGCAGGGTTCCTCTGGGGCCCTTCACGATAACTGTGCGTCCCTTCAGGGTAATGTCGACTAGAAGACAGAACACACTCGTCAGGCCACACAGCGCTTGGAACGTGTAGTAAAAATGTATGAAAAAGATGTCAAGTCTCATACCATTTTCTGGAATGTCGACAGTCTGATTGCTGAGAATGGTCTTCATTCTGAAACACAAACACTGGGGGTGAGGCCGACCCAAGGCCCGTTTTTTCCACCAAACTACGCGGCACAGAGCTCCACTCCGCCGCACAGAGCTCCACTCCTACCGGAGACTGCCAGGTGGAAGTTCCGGAGACGATATTGGAGGACGGGACACCGACAGCGGGCCCCAGTGCGTCCCAGCCCGGAAGGAGCAGCCCCAAAGCGAGAGTTACGAAGCCCAGCAGGCGAACTCCCGCTCAGCCCAACCCTGGAAGTTCTATCCAGGCGGCGCCATCCCGGCAAGGCTGAGGGGCGGGAATAGGCCAAAAAGCCCAAAACAGGATTCGCATCCGGCGCCGCCAGGCTCATATGGCGCTTGCCGAGCTGGGGGACAAACAGGACAAGGTTCCGAGAGGGGGAGCCGCGCCACAGCCTTTCCCAGAGCAGATGGCTTCAGATTCCTAATGCCCCGCGAGCACAGAAACATCCTTACCTTGCAGTAGACGCAACAAAGAAAGAACGTATTTCGTCATTACGTACTTGTATCCCTAAGGGGGGGGCTGCGTATTGCGTCATAAGTGCGCGACGCCCCGTAAGGCTAAAGCAGCCAATCATGGAGCAGCTCGGCTGTTTGTCGTAAACGGAGCGACGTGTTATCTACCTGTCCTTTCCCAGGAGTTAGCGGTCTCTCAATCCCTGCACTGCGCTAGCTCTAAAGAGGAAATGTCTCTACGCTGCGGGGATGCAGCCCGCACCCTGGGGCCCCGGGTGAGCGGCGGGGCGAGCGGGTTTGGGCGTGGGGTGGGGGGATCCTCTCCCTTCAGAGCGCCCACGCCCAATAATAAAGGTCAGTGCATTTACTTCTAGCCAACGGCAGTTTTAAACATTTTTCGTGTAATCTCACGTAATTCTTCCACCAACCGCAAGATATTGATATAGAGTCTCTGGCATCAGTTTGTTTGAAAGTCTCTCTGGGCCGGCACTAAGGACTTATTTTCTGTTTAGAGTGGTTTGTACCGTATATTTATGGAGCACTGCAGTGAGCACCCTACATAGCTATTCTGTGTTGGACTCTTACTGTGTGTAAGACACCACTCTAGCCACAGAGAACACAAACCTGTCCTCTAGGCTTTAGCTGCACACACTGAGAAGTGCAGTAGCAATCGTGCAACACCCTAACAGGCACTCTTGAGTTGTCGAAGGTTCTTTTGCGTTACATGTGCAGACTCGCGGATTTTGTAGTGTTCTGGCTGTCTCATGCATGTTTGTGTTCAGATGTAAAAGCCGAATACCGTGATTTCTTATGTTACTGACTGCCATGTTCAAACACAGAAAAAATGTAACCTAGAAAATAAAATCGTTCATCCTGGCCAATGCGGTGAAACCCCATCTCTACTGAAAATACAAAAATTAGCTGAGCGTGGTGGCGCGCGCCTGTAATCCCAGCTACTCAGGAGGCTGAGGCAGGAGAATCGCTTGAACCCGGGAGGCGGAGGTTGCAGTGAGCAGAGATCGCGCCACTGCACTCCAGCCTGGGCGACAGAGCGAGACTCCGTCTCAAAAAAAAAAAAAAAAAGGTAAAAACGTTAGGCTTAGTTTTCCCCCTTCCAGTTATCTGAAACCAACTGGGCATTATTAACCTGCTTTTCAACAATTATGCTTATTCAAAACTCGAGAGATTTATTGCACACTTCACTTTAAACGCCCCTGATTCAAGTCAGGACCAGAACAATTTTAAACTATGGCAACTTCTTCAGTTATTGCAGTTCAATCTTGTTGAAAGACAAACATGTAGTTACTGGTAGGTGGAGTACGTGAAAGTGTGATGTATGTTAGATAGTTCCAGAGATTTCCAAATCAATTCTAAACTCAGTACTAAACAGTCAACTCTTATTCTCTTTTAGGTTTGGTTCCTTCAGTCATCTTTTATATTACATTCTAATGCCCTAGAATACTAGAGCTCCTAGTTTGACATAATTTCTGAAACACTTTTTTAGCTTTACCAAAAGGCTTACTTTTAGGTGTTATCATGGGTTAAAACTAAATTATTCCGGACTCCACTAAATAAATGTCATAATGAACTCTTTCTTTAGGTATTTGGGAGATATTTATGCAGCCCAGTCAGACCATTAAGTTCCTTGCCAGATGAAAAAAAGGAACTCTTACAGAATGGACCAGACCTTCAAGATTTTGTATCTGGTGATCTTGCAGACAGGAGCACCTGGGATGAATATAAAGGAAACCTAAAACGCCAGAAAGGAGAAAGGTAATTGAAAATTTGAGATAATTTTAACGTCCCATTCCTTTGTTGTGCATTATTTTCAGATATAACCAACCCCTAGAATCTGTTTTTTATATCAGACTAATTTAGCTAAAAGTCATTAGAAAGATGTGATGGACAACTAGATAGAACAGGTAAGCAGATGAAATTGTTGGACTCTTTCTTTTTTCTCTGTGCCCTTACTATGTTACACTGCCATCTCCCCATTTCCTACCCAACATCCAACTTCTTCAGAGTAGAGATTATTGCCTTACTACTAGTCTCTTAGATCTGGGTTACTAGGTGTTGATGATCTAACGTGTGCTTCTCCTAGTCAATTTACATTTGACCTATGGATACCTTACCTTAATTTAAAAGAGTTATGGAATTTTATGTAGAAGGTAGATTGTGTTGAGAGAGAACTTAATCCAGCTCCTTTTATATCACAAGTGGATGGAAGTCATGGAGAACCAAGGATTCACAGTCTCCACTCCAAATTTTAGATCTTTTTTACGTTGAGTAACCACTATAAAATCTAGAATATAGAGCAGACAGTGCACTGTTGTGATCTTAACCTCACTCTAAACAAATAGAGTACTTTTTGGCAGTATCATTCATGAGGGATGAGATATTCAAAAACTCATTCTCTTATTAGAATAGTGTAACTCTGGCTCTGCAAAAAAGGTAGACATGAGCATAGTGCCCTGTTATACTCCTTTATTGGTGTTTTTTTTGTTTTGTTTTGTTTTTTTTTGTTTTTTGTTTTTTTTTTGAGATGGAGTTCACTCTTGTTGCCCAGGCTGGAGTGCAAATGGCGCGATCTCGGCTCACAGCAACCTCCGCCTCCAGAGTTCAAGCCATTCTCCTGCCTCAGCCTCCAGAGTAGCTGGGATTACAGGCATGCACCACCACGCCCAGCTAATTTTATATTTTTAGTAGAGACGGGGTTTCTCCATATTGTTCAGGCTGGTCTCGAACTCCGGACCTCAGGTGATCCGCCTGCCTCGGCCTCCCAAAGTGCTGGGATTACAGGCGTGAGCCACGGTGCCTGGCCCCATTATTGGTGTTTTCTAAAGTGGTTTGAGCAAGGCTGAATTTGATTCTGTGTTCTTACTCTTATGACAGAAATTATAAGAGTTATTCTAAGATTATAGAAAAAGTATTAACTAGGAATTGTAATAGAAGAAATTAACTTCAAAGCTGTGTAATTATTTGGCAGCATATTTGTTAATCGTTATGTTTGACTTTCCTTAGGTTAAGACTACCTCCATGGCTAAAGACAGAGATTCCCATGGGGAAAAATTACAATAAACTGAAAAACACTTTGCGGAATTTAAACCTCCATACAGTAAGTTGTCAAAGTGTAAACTATCCCTCTTAACCAAAAGCCATGTTTCTACATTTATATAGCTTAAAAATTATTAACAAATATATAAATAATAGCAAAGAAAGTAAATATGTTAAGTGATACATTACTACCAGGAATGGAAATATATTTAGAATCATTTTTCCTGCAAACAAAAAGATTTTTTGCCCTACAAGTTTGGAAACAAAGCTTTGTTTGTTTTATATTGCAAATTAGATACATGTTTCATTGGAAAGAATATAAAATTAAATGTGAAGCTATGTCACATACACAATGCCATATATAAAGCACGCTCTTTTACCTTTAACTGTTCAGTATATATTCTTTCAGACTTTTTTATTTGCACATATGAAGTATATACATTCATGAAGTTTTTAATTTAAAAATGAGTTTGGCCGGGTGTGGTGGCTCACACCAATAATTCCAGCACTCAGAAGGCCGAGGCAGGAGGATCACCTGAGGTCAGGAGTTAAGACCAGCCTGGCCAACATGGTGAAACCTCGTCTCTACTAAAAATAAAAAAATAAAAAATTTGCTGGACTTGGTGGCGTGAGCCTGTAGTCCCAGCTACTCGGAAGGCTGAGGCAGGAGAATCACTTGAGCCCGGGAGGTGGAGATTGCAGTGAGCCAAAATGGCATCACTGCACTCCAGCCTGGATGACAGAGTGAGACTCCATCTTTAAAAAAATAAGAATTCAACTCTGTCCATTCTTATATAATTGTCTAAGGGAGTACACCTCTATAGGACATGCTCACCACACTCTAATTTTAATATAGGGTTTGGCAGTTTAACAGCCTCTTTTTTTTTTTTTTTTTTTTTTTTAAGACAGGGCATTGCTCTGTTGTCCAGGCTAGAGCGCTGTGGCACCATTGCCTTGACCTCCCAGGCTCAAGTGATCCTCCCTCCTTGGCCTTCTGCGTAGCTGGGAGTATAGATGCACATTACCATGCCTAGCCAACTTTTCGATTTTTTGTAGAGGTGGGGTTTCACTATGTTGCCCAGACTGGTATCAGATTCCTGGGCTCAAGCAATCCTCCCGCCTCAGCCTCCCAAAGTGCTGGAATTACAGGCGTGAGCCAGCGCACTTGGTCTTAACAGCATTTTTGAATAGTGGATGTCTTCAAAAATATGTTGTAAACAATAAGCAGTTTAAAATGTCTAATCACAGTCACCAGTTGTTTAGTTGGTGGATATTGTCAACCTAATGGTGTTCCATTTCCTTTTGTACACAGGTATGTGAGGAAGCTCGATGTCCCAATATTGGAGAGTGTTGGGGAGGTGGAGAATATGCCACCGCTACAGCCACGATCATGGTAGGGCCAGCCTCAGCCTCTACAGCTTTAGTCTAGAAACTGAAAGGGAATATGTTCTGTCTTCTTCCTAAAAATGTGCGTTATGAATCTCTGGTCAGATTTTTCATTACATTTACATTTATGAAAAATATTAAGAAAAAACCTGATGGAATAATCCAACCTGTTGTGATCTCACTCTTCTCTGCATAAATCTGTTATTGGTTCTTTCATTTATGTGATAGTTAATCACACGCTGCCTTGAGATACCTCTCCTATCAATTTTTGGAAACATTATTCATGATTGCTTAACTTTTTGTGTGTTTTCTGTTTAATATATTCTACAAGAAGGAGCTGTGCTTTCTGTTTTCACATTCATGGAGACCTGCACATTGATCTATTACATATTTTATGTCTTTTAAAATCATCTTTTTTGATTATTGAGTAGATAAAATGTATCTTCATAGGCCAGGTGCAGTGGCCGATGCCTGTAATCCCAGCATTTTGGGAGGCTGAGTCAGGCAGATCATTTGAACCCAGGAGTTCGAGACCAGCTGGGCAACATAGTAAAACCCTGTCCATACAAAAAAAAGTTTTAAAAAAATTAGCTGGGCATGGTGGCACTTGCCTGTATACCCAACTACTGGGGAGGCTGAGGTGGGAGGATCACTTGAGTCCAAGAAGTTGAGGCTGCAGTAAGACATGATCATGCCACTGCATCCCAGCCTAGACTACAGAGCAAGACCCTATTTCAAAAAAAAAGCATCTTATAAACTGTGTAAGTTATAAAGAATAACAGAACAGACACCTTCATACCTCCAGTTTGAGATTAAAACATTAGCATTATCTTTGAATCCCCCTCTGTAGCCCCTAAACTGTATTTTAGAATCCCATTTTTCAGTTATGTTTCTATTTTGTTTTAAGAAATGGGGGTCTCACTCTGTCACCTAGGCTGGAGTGCAGTGGCACAGTCATAGCTCACTGCAGCCTGGAACTCTAGGCTCAGGTGATCCTCCCATCTCAGCCTCCCTGAATACCTGAGGCTACAGGTACATGCCACTACACCCAGCTAATATTTAGAGACAGGGTCTCGCTGTGTTGCCCATGCTGGTCTCAAACTCTCAACAATCCTCCCACCTCAGCCTCCAGAGTAGCTGGGATTATAGGAGCAAGCCACTGCACCCTGCTTTGTTTTTTAAATTTAAATTTTGTGTCCTTTCCTGATCCCATCCCCTTTTCTCTTCGCTGAACACTATTCTTATTGCTGAGTTTATTATTTCCCTTTCTTTTTAGTTGTATCACATATATTTGTGTTCCTTGACTATCATTTAGTTTCGAATGTTTCAAATTTCTTATAAATAGAACCAAACTGTATGCATTCTTTGCAACTTGCTTTATTCTCTCAACATTATGTCCTTAAGGGTCATCTGTCTATTTGATTTAAATTGTAACATTTCTATTTTAGTTGATGGGTGATACATGTACAAGAGGTTGCAGATTTTGTTCTGTTAAGACTGCAAGAAATCCTCCTCCACTGGATGCCAGTGAGCCCTACAATACTGCAAAGGCAATTGCAGAATGGGGTCTGGATTATGTTGTCCTGACATCTGTGGATCGAGACGGTTAGTGTGTCATGGTGGCCTCTACCAGAAATTGGCTCTAAATGGTGACATCATCTTGAGCAGTGGATTCTTTTATTTCTAGATATGCCTGATGGGGGAGCTGAACACATTGCAAAGACTGTATCATATTTAAAGGAAAGGTACTTATTTTTGCATTTGTTTGTGTAATTTAAGGACCGTTTTGGACCCACATGAGTTTAGTTTAAGTTCTTTACCTTGAAGCAGGGATTATTCACTTTTGGGGGAGTTTCATAGTTTTCTGATAATTCACTGGAAATTATGTACACATTTCTTTGGAAAAAGCATATTTGTATGTACAGATACATATTTGCAGAGAATTTTAGGGGGTCAGTAACATGAACTTATCTATAGACCTTTAGCCCATAGAATCCCTCCCTCATATTAGAGCATTAGTCTAAACTTTGAATAATTTTCTTTAAAAAGTATAAACCTGGTCTTCTTAGTAATGATTTTTGTTTTGTTTTGTTTTGAGACGGAGTCTCACTCTTTTGCCCAGGCTGGAGTGCAGTGGCACCATCTCACTGCAACCTCCACCTCCTAGTTCAAGCATTTCTCCTGCCTCGGCCTCCTGAGTAGCTGGGATTATAGGCCCATGCCACCACGCTCAGCTAATTTTTATACTTTTAGTAAGAGATAGGATTTCACCATGTTGGCCAGAATGGTCTCGATCTCCTGACCTCAATTGATCCACCCACCTGAGCCTACCAAAGTGCAGGATTACAGGCCTGGGCCACCGCACCCAGCCTGGTTTTTTTTGTTTTGTTTTGTTTAAGAGACAGTCTTGCTTTGTCATCTAGGCTGGAGTGCAATGGCCTGGTCATAGCTCACTGCAGCCTCAAACTTCTGGGCTCAAGCAGTCCTTCTGCCTCAGCCTCCCAAGTAGCTGGGACTGCAGGTACACACTACCACGCTCGGCTAATTTTTTTTTTTCATTTTTTTTTTAGAGACAGAATCTTGCTGCATTCCCCAGGCTCATCTCAAACTCCTGGCCTCAAGCAATACTCCTGCCTCGCCCTCCCAAAGTGCTGGGATGATTCTAATTTTCTACAACTCAGTAGTAGTTTGGCACCTAAGCACGCTTAGTAAATTTTTTAAATGATTCCCTAGTATTTTCTGTTTTCTATTTACTATAGTTCATTTTTGAAAAATCTGTTTGCAGCCCACTAAGTTTATTTTACAAGCTTCAATGGGTCTTAGCTTGCAGTTTAAAAAAACAGTAGAACCAAGCACAGTGGTTCACGCCTATAGTTCTAGCACTTTGGGAGGCCAAAGCAGGAAGATTGCTTGAGGCCAGATGTTCAAGACCAGCCTGGGCAACACAGGGAAATGCTGTCTCTACAAAAAATAAATTAAAAAAAAAAAAAAATAGCTGGATGTGGTAGCATGCGCCTATAGTCCTACCTACTTGGGAGGCTGAGGCAGAAGGATTGCATGAGCCCAGGAGTTCAAAGTTACAGTGAGCTATGATGCACTGGGCAACAGAGCAAGACCCTGTTTTTATTTAAAAAAAAAAAAACCCAGAATTATAGGATATGTTCTTTGAACATCTCGTATGTTCATGATAAGGGTGTACATGTAGTCTTTTCTACATCTGTTCTTTCAGGGAACAACTCCAGACACTTTGCCAGTGGGTTTATGAAAAAATTTGTCAGCTGTTTCAGTCATTTTTGCTGGTGTCAAAGGGAACAGCTCTGTGACCCAGTTCACATTATATTGCTTGGATGAATAGATATAGCCACAACATAAATAGGAAGATTAATGTTTAGCTCGTACTTTGTTTAACAAAGCTCATGACTCAGCAACCCAGAAAATAGTTTTTAAAACCCATAGTACTTGTGAAATATTTGCCTAGAGGAAAGGAGGAGAGCATGATTTGATGACTTTTTAAAGAAAGCAAAATTAAAGCAATCAAATAATATTCATATTTATATAAGAAATATCTCAATTTACTTTCCAAAGAGTAAAGTTTTATATTTAATGTTTTAATATTTCATATTTTAGTTTCTTACAATTATTTACTTTTTATAAAACCTACTCAAATTAGGTTTAAAAGTCTACTATATATAATTTGAAATTTTATTCAGTTTGCCTACAGGTGTGTTTTAACCACTGCGTACATAGTATTTAATGTTCCGCTTTTTTTTTCTTTTCTTATAATGGTTCATGTATGAACATCTGTATGTTCATACTTTGCTTGG
The DNA here is from genome assembly GCF_047675955.1 of Chlorocebus sabaeus. Classification (NCBI taxonomy): domain Eukaryota; kingdom Metazoa; phylum Chordata; class Mammalia; order Primates; family Cercopithecidae; genus Chlorocebus; species Chlorocebus sabaeus. The sequence continues at coordinate 11,313,705 of NC_132930.1, read as the reverse complement.
CAAAGTTCTAAAGGTTACTGTATTGAAACATACTGAATGAGTACCGATAATTTCTGTTTTGAGCAACAGGTATGTCAGTTCTTTCTGTTTGATAATTCTCTTTTTTCCCCCTAGGAATCCAAAAATCCTTGTGGAATGTCTTACTCCTGATTTTCGAGGTGATCTCAAAGCAATAGAAAAAGTTGCTCTGTCAGGATTAGACGTGTATGCACATAATGTAGAAACAGTCCCGGAATTACAGAGGTGAATACGTGTACAAAGTAATGTTGGAAAGTTACGTGGGTCAAAATATGCCATATATACTTACCTTTTCCAGGGGTGAACTTTGCCATCGACTTTTACAAAGGAAACTCTATTCTTTTTTGTTTTTTAGGAAAACTCAGTCTATGTCTAGTACATAAAAATCAGAAAATATCACCAACAAAAACAGCATAAATATACATAATAGTATTTCCACCCAGCAATATCAGTTACTTAGTGTTTATATTATAAACACTATATTTATACTGCATAATTATATTTTTATATTTATAATATACTTAATTTTTATATTATAAACATTAAGGTGTTAATAATTCATATTACTAACAGTTACTGTGTGTGTTTTAATACACACAAATAATGAACATCTTTTTTTTCTTTTTTTTTAAAAATAATATCAGACTGCAAATTTCAATGAGTTGTTTACTTCCCCCTCCCCACAAAAAAGTTTTCGAAGGAGGGAAAAATTACACTAGAGCAATTGCTTTGGTTGTAATTCTAAAGAAAAGGCTTCAAAAATGTATTCGACTGGGCGTGGTGGCTCATGCCTGTAATCCCAGCACTTTGGGAGGCTGAGGCAGGCAGATCACCTGAGATTGGGAGTTCGAGACCAGCCTGACCAACATGGAGAAACCCCCATCTCTACTAAAAATACAAAGTTAGCCAGGCGTGGTGGTACATGCCTGTAATGCCAGCTACTCAGGAGGCTGAGGCAGGAGAAGAATCGCTTGAACTCGGGAGGTGGAGGTTGCAGTGAGCCAAGATCGCGCCATTGCACTCCAGCCTGGGCAACAAGAGCAAAACTCCATCTAGAAAGAGAAAGAAAGAAAAAAAAAAATATATATATATATATATATATATTTACACACATACGCAGCACTAATATATGTAATGAATGATGCAGAAGAAAAACTCGTGGCTCACGCCTGTAATCCTAGCACTTTGGGAGGCCGAGGAGGGCGAATTACCTGAGGTCGGGAGTTCAAGACCAGCCTGGCCAACATGATGAAACCCCGTCTCTACTAAATATACAAAAAATTAGCCAGGTGCAGTGAAGCGCATCTGTAATTCCAGCTACTCTGGAGGCTGAGGCAGGAGAATTGCTTGAACCCGGGAGGTGCAGGTTGCGGTAAACCAAGATAGTGATAGTGCCACTGCACTCCAGCCTGGGCAACAGAGCGAGACTTCAGAAAAAAAAAAGAAAAACTCATATCATTCAAATGTACTTTTTTAAAAAAGTAGACACTATGCTTTCTTACTCCTAATAATTTCAGTAATTAAGAGTAATTTTTGGCAAGTAACACTGATGTAAAAAGTAAGGATTATTATCCACATCCATTCAAATTTTAGAAAAATGAACATTTTAAGCTTCAGGCAAGATTAATATCATTTTTTCTTTAATTTAGCATTTAGCGGTGATTTGATTAGCTTGTACATATGATCTGTGTCATAGGACCTGAAATAAGTTAAACAATAACCATCATTTTCACTAAATCATAAACAGTAGAGACCATACTTAATTTCAGTGGAGAAATTCTGTTAAAAAGTAATTTCTATATTGTCAGTTTCAGTTATTTTTAAATTCATAAATTTGTTTCTTTCCTGTTAACTAGTGTCTGATGAAAAACAATTACAGAAAATAAAGCTGCATTAGAATTGAAATGAAATCCGATTTAACATCAGAAGCTTTCTGGCCTTTTGGCTTAAATGATGTCATTTAAGCCACGGTACACAGCCTGTTGCAACCTTGTCGTGATACCACCACCAGTGGGTGCCAGTTTCCCTGGTTTCACTTAAGAAACATGATCCTTTCCAGTGAAAATTCCAGAATCATGCATTTCTTTACCTAAGAGGTGGCAGTGTTGTGTACTCACCAGCAGAGGGCAGCTTAGTCTTCAGAAAAGAAATGAACATGAAAGTTTCAACCCTCTGACGTGGGTTCAGCTTATTTTTTTCTTTGTTCAGCACGGAGACTCTCTTACTTCTGCTTTTTTTTCCTTTCTCTCCTAATTTTTCGCTTCAGAATTCTGGTTTCTCAATGCATAAACTGAAGTAATTTCTTCCATTGTACTTTTCTCTGCCCCAGGCTTGAGGCAGAGCTAGGGAGCCCAGTGAGGCCTTTTCTTTCCTAAATTAACAGTTAGGCATTTGTGCATAAATGCTACCTTTCAACTATGTGGTTTAAGATAATGTGCAGAATGTACTTCTCTGGTCTTTCAGGTTGCTTGCATAACTATGTACTTGGTTGAACTTGTTGTAATTCTTGCTGACAACAGTCCTGCTGTTTTCCAGTAAGGTTCGTGATCCTCGGGCCAATTTTGATCAGTCCCTACATGTACTGAAACATGCCAAGAAGGTTCAGCCTGATGTTATTTCTAAAACATCTATAATGTTGGGTTTAGGCGAGAATGATGAGCAAGTATATGCAACAATGAAAGGTAAAGAAATTGAAAAATGAAAAAATCTTTCCCATCTAATTTGAGTAATAGCAGGAACCCACTCACTTTGAAGGCCCTTCTAAGAACAAAGTATATGGTTATAAATGGCAGCATAAAAAGAAAACCAACTTGCATATGCACCCCCAAATCTAAAATACAAGTTAAAAAAGAAAATAAAGCAAAGGAAATACATTTTCTGGGGATTTCATGGAGTGACATGCATGAAACTCAGGATATGAAATTTATATCCCATTTTATTCCCCATCCTTGCATCCACTGATAGCATGATTTCATTCACTTTTCTCATTCTGTCATTGGACACTTTTGGAGAGCCAGCCAGGTACCAGACACTGACAGTTCATAGATCAATGAGACTAATCCAAGCCTCTGAGAAAGAGCTTACTTGTAGCATTGTCACATAACATGGTGTGCTTCGGACTTTGCTGAACCTTAGTCCCATAAGTCCATGTACTTTGTGATTCTTGGACTTTTTAAACTTTGAGAATAAAAGTTTTAATTTTAGCAGAGGATCCTTAGATTGCTTGTAGTTATTTAGTGGTTCAAAGAGTAGTAAGTTCATATAGTAATTAAGAGCTGCTGTTTACCAAATTGCACGCAGTTTATTAGAAAGGTTCTGATACGTCACAGTTTAAATCACAGCCCCCATAGCATATCTTGTGCATTGAGTAAAAACCTAATGCAACACATTTGCTCTATAATATAGGTGCATTCAGGTTTTTGCATATACCATTTCTCATACCTTTTCTGCCAAACAGACTCCTACTCTAAAACACCCTCCACGACTATTTTAACATTTATTCTGTACTATTAGAAGTATTTATCCTTGTATCTATAAGCCCTACATGACTGTCTTAATTATTACTGTTTTCAGTCCTTACTACAGTCCCTGGCACATAATACTTTTGAATGAATAGGTGTTATCTTATTCCCCAACATGAGGATTATGGACTGTCACAAAGTTCACACCGTTTTTAAATATTCCTCAGGAAAATTATGGTTAGGTCTACAATTAAAGTATTTGCTAATGTAATTTGTGCTTTTCTTCCTACAGCACTTCGTGAGGCAGATGTAGACTGCTTGACTTTAGGACAATATATGCAGCCAACAAGGCGTCATCTTAAGGTACACATATCTTGATTTGCTTTTTTTTTTTAAGACGGAGTTTTGCTCTTGTCGCCCAAGCTGGAGTGTAGTGGCATGATCTCGGCTCACTGTAATCTCTGCCTCCTGGGTTCAGGTGATTCTCCTGCCTCACCCGCCTGAGTAGCTGGGACTACAGACGGGTGCCACTACATCTGGCTAAATTATATCTATATAGATATAGATATAGATATATATTTGTTGTTGTTTGACACGGAGTCTCGCTCTGTCACCCAGACTAGAGTGCAGTGGTGCAATCTCAGCTCACTGCAACCTCCACCTCCCAGGTTCAAACAATTTTCATGACTCAGCCTCCTGAGTAGCTGGGATTACAGGCATGAACTACCACACCCGACTAATTTTTTTATATTTTTAGAGACGAAATTTTGGCATGTTGCCCAGGCTGGTCTTGAACTCCTGAGCTCAGGCAATCCACCCACCTTGGCCTCCCAAAGCACTGGGATTACAGGTGTGAGCCACCACACCCGGTCAATTTTTTAATATTTTTAATGGAGACAGGGTTTCACCATTTTGGCCACGCTAGTCTTGAACTCCTGACCTTAGGTGATCTGCCCGCCTCAGCCTTCCAAAGTGCTGGGATTACAGGTGTGAGCCACTGCGCCCAGCCCATGTATACCTTTTGACTCCCAAAAAATCATAACTACTAATAGCCTTCTGTTGACCGGAAGCCTTACCAATAACAACAGTCAATTAACACACATTTTGTATATTACATAAGTGGGCCTGTGCAGTTACCATGTTGTTCAAGGGTCAGCTGTATACTGGTAAGTCCCAGTTTTATTATCTACATAAATCAGCTACATTGGCACATATTTGCTACCTCCCCCATTTTCTCCACAGATTTCACAACTCAAGTGAACCTAGAGTAAAAGAATTTAAAAGTTGGGAAATGGCACTCATTTACACTTGGTTATTGTGTAATTCGTTTTTTGTTATGTTAGAGCCAGAGGCGAAGTAAGAATGGGAAACCATTGTTTCTATTTCTATCATGGACGTTTATCCATTCATTCAAGAAGCTTGTGTTGAGCAGTGACCATGTGCCAGTCACAGTGCTAAGCAGAAGATACAAATTGAGTAAGACAGTCTTGTCCTCAAGAATCAGATAGGCATGAGTAATTCTTGGATTTACCTGTTAATGAAGGAAAAATATAGATAAATAATCTCTATAGATAATCTCTTCTCTGTCCTTTGGAACAGCCAATGTAGCACAAAATTGATATGCTTCCCTGCCTCTATAATTCCCTGTATTTACATCCCAGTAGAGTGGCCAAACAAGTAACCAGTAAACAGGGAGGAGGGAGAGGACAAAAGCCTGGAGGTGGAGGCAAGATAAATTATGCAGTGAAGAGTGTTCTGCATAAATGGGTATAGACTTTCTGCAGAATCAAAGAGGAATTCTAAAATCTGATCAGAAGTAATTATTTAAATCTAGGTTGAAGAATATATTACTCCTGAAAAATTCAAATACTGGGAAAAAGTAGGAAATGAACTTGGATTTCATTATACTGCAAGTGGCCCTTTGGTGCGTTCTTCATATAAAGCAGGTAAGTTAGATTGCGGGGCATGGTTTTATTTAGGCCATTAACTTTCCACATTAAGTTCTACCACCAATCACTAAAACTCTTGACAAATTGTAATACCTTTGGTGGTCTTGGTAGAGGGCGTAGTTTTTTTTTCTGGAACATGCTTAGGAGCTTTGCTCCATGGGGATCATGTTAAGGAAAAGTTTCTCTTAATCCTTTGTTTCTTAAACAAATTCAGCCCCCTGCTTTGTAACTCAGCTACTATAGTAAAAGCAGAAACAATTAGTTTATTGATTTATTCTATGTGTAGTTTTCAGTAGTAGATTATTCAGAAATGACAGAGCATGTCAAGCATCTGATAGGGTTTTCTGAGAAATACATATTTATTTGGAAATGATGCCAGCTGCATCTCCAGACTACCAATTTCAATCAATTTAAGCACTGAAAAGTATCTGTTTGATAGCATTGCTTGCGTCATTACATTTCTTTGTATTTTTCCCCCAGAGGCAACAGAAAAATATCCATAAGATTATTTTTCTCCATAGAAACATTTACTGGTTTTACTAGCTACAATGCAGTTTTTTTTTTACCTTTGGAATTTCAGCTCTTACTTTAATCAATAGCTTGAATTGATTTATGAAAATAAAATCAGTTTCCAAGGGATAAAAAGTCATGTGATAATGATTGTCAGAGGATCCATAGAACATATCTGAAGACTGAATTTAATCTAGAAAGTGTTTATGATGTCCCTGTCAGTTGGACTTAACAATTATAATTATTAAGAATAAATAGACTGGCCGGGTGCGGTGGCTTACGCCTGTAATCCCAGCACTTTGGGAGGCTGAGGCGGGGGGATCACAAGGTCAGGAGATCGAGACCATCCTGGCTAACACAGTGAAAACCCCGTCTCCACTAAAAATACAAAAAATTAGCTGGGCATGGTGGCAGACGCCTATAGTCCCAGCTACTCAGGAGGCTGAGGCAGGAGAATGGCATGAACCCAGGAGGCAGAGCTTGCAGTGAGCCGAGATTGCGCCACTGCACTCCAGCCTGGGTGACAGAGCAAGACTCCATCTCAAAACAAAAAGAATAAAGAGGCCAGGCAAGGTGGCTCATGCCTCTAATCCCATCACTTTGGAAGGCAGGAGGATTACTTGAGCCCAGGAGTTCAAGGATGCAGTGAGCTATGATCATGTCACTACAACTCCAGCCTGGGCGACACAGCAAGATACTGTGTCTCAAAATAAAAATAAAATAAAAAAAAGAAACAGCTAGGCCAGCTGAGGTGGTGTGTGCCTATAGTCCCACCTTCTGGGGAGACTGAGGCAGGAGGATCGCATGGGCCCAGGAGTTCAAATAGAGCTTGAGCAACATTGTGAGACCTTATCTCTTTATTTTTTATTATTATTTTTGTTTTGAGGTGGAGTCTCTCTCTCCGTCACCCAGGCTGGAGTACAGTGGTGCAGTCTTGGCTCACTACAACCTCTGCCTCTTGGGTTCACGCCATTCTCGTGCCTCAGCCTCCCGAGTAGCTGGGACTACAGGCACATGCCACCACACCCAGCTAATTTTTTGTATTTTTAGTAGAGACAGGGTTTCACTGTGTTAGCCAGGATGGCCTCGATCTCCTGACCTTGTGATCCGCCCGCCTCGGCCTCCAAAAGTGCTGGGATTACAGGCGTGAGCCACCACACCTGTCCGACCTTGTCTCTTTAAAAATAAACTAGGTATTGGCTGGACGTGGTGGCTCATGCCTGAAATCCCAGCACTTTGGGAGGCCGCGGCGGGCAGATCACAAGGTCAGGAGTTCGAGACCATCCTGGCCAAAATAGTGAAACCCCGTCTGTCCTAAAAATACAAAAATTTAGGCTAGGTGCGGTGGCTTATGTCTGTAATCCCAACACTTTGGGAGGTGGGTGGATCATGAGGTCAAGAGATCGAGATCATCCTGGCCAGCATAGTGAAATCCCATCTCTACTAAAAATACAAAAATTAGCTGGGCATGGTGGCGTGCACCTGTAGTCCAGCTACTCGGGAGGCTAAGGCAAGAGAATAGCTTGAACCCGGGAGGCGGAGGTTGCAGTGAGCCAAGATCCTGCCACTCCACTCCAGCCTAGCAACACAGCAAGACTCCGTCTCCAAAAGAAAAAAAAATTACTAAAATTAGCCGGGCATGGTGGCGTGTGCCTGTAGTCCCAGCTACTTGGGAGGCTGAGGCAGGAAAATTGCTTGAACCCAGGAGGCAGAGGTTGTGGTGAGCCAAGATCACGCCACTGCACTCCAGCCTGGGCAACAGAGCAAGACTCTGTCTCAAAAATAAATAAATAAGCTAGGTTTGGTTTGTTTTTTTTTTCGATCTAAAGTGATGTTTTAAATGATTGCTTTATATATTGGAGTCTAAATCTTAAATATGTTTAAATTAAACAAATTCTATTTGAAAAAATTAATGCTCCAGTATTAGTAATACAAATTAGTAATATGTCTTTATAGTATGCTTTATAGTATGTTCCTATAAAGACATTTAAGGCCGGGTGCAGTGGCTCACGCCTGTAATCCTAGCACTTTGGGAGGCCGATGTGGGTGGATCACTTGAGCCCAGGAGTTCAAGACCAGCCTGGGCAACATGGCAAAACCCCATCTTTACAAAAATACAGAAATTAGCTGGGTGGCTGATTTGCTGGGTGGTGGTGGGCACCTTTAGTTCTAGCTACCCAGGAGGCTGAGGTGGGAGAATCACCTGAGCCCAGGAGGTTGAGGCTGCAGTGAGCTGTGATCATGCCACTGCACTCCAGCCTGGGTGACAGAGTGAGATGCTGTCTCAAAAATAAATAAATAAATAAAAATAGTAATTTAAAACATTTTAATGAACTAATAGCTCATCATAGTTTAGAAACCCAAGAATTTGATTCAGCGCTGACTGACAGGATGTGGGGATTTTGAAAACCAGTAATCGCAAGTGATTTAATCTTCAAGCAGCACTACTGGCAAGCTAAAAATACGTATGAAGGATAGAGCCACTATCAGCTTCTAGAATGGTTAGAGTAATATCCTTTGAAAGGAGTGTTTCTTTTGTTAAAGAAAAATTTCTAACATATAAAAGGAAGTAAATTATGAACTTTTTGATGCTTTCTAAATTACCAGGAAAAGATCAAATTCTGGTACGTGATGAGCATTAGACTAAAATGATGGATTAGGGTCTGGTAAAGTCGGTGCTACTCCCACGACATTCGGAGGAGGTATGGAGCAGCATGGATTACTTGGCTGGGTTATGAGCCTTGGGATTTGCAGAGATTATATGTAGATACACTCATCACAGTTCTACTCATATGTAAGATGGCAAAGAGAAGTTAATCAGACTCCTCGTAAAATCAGGCCTCCAGTGCTGCGCTCTACCAGTAAGCATTGAGTCATGCTGTAAGAGCAATAGACTAAATGGAATGCTAATGGCCTAAAAAGAGAATGTGCCCTCTAAGCTGCTAACTTACTGCATAGGCACAACTCAGGTGGTGGGGAGAAAGCCCATTACAAGTGAAGAGCTCTTGCTTCCCTAGAGGGGAATAAGCTAAAGAGATTCCATCAGATGCGTCTGCTCAACTGCAACGAGGTCTGTTTTATAAACATCAGATCCAGCCTAATAATGTAGCAAAATTGCTCTTGGAAGTGAATTTTGCCAAGAGCAATACTTTGACAGTGATGAGGGAAAGATAGTGCACATAAAGTAGAATAAATATGCAGACCCATGTATACAGTAGGGTCACCCTTCGTAATATTGAGTTACTAGAAAGAATAGTAGTAGGAGACTGTAGTCATTATTGCTGGGGAGAAAGGCCAAAGATATAGGGGATATTTACGTTAGAAAAATATTGCCATTGAGGTTTGAGAAGAGGGAAGTGCCAATAAATACAAACGTCTTCTTTAAAGGGGAAACACCAAAAATATAATTCTGAAATAGTTGTCTCACTATTATTTACTTTAAATTGATATTAATGTGTTTTCCTTTTTCCTAAATAGGTGAATTTTTCCTGAAAAATCTAGTGGCTAAAAGAAAAATAAAAGCCCTCTAAAACTTCAAGACCTTCAAGATCACAGAAATTTTTAAAATTTGATTCCAGTTAATAACAGAGGTGGTGCCAGAATGCCTGGACTCCAGTGGATGTACCCCACCTCTTTGCTTAAAACAAAAAAATGTCAATAGCCCGGCGTAGTGGCTCACGTCTGTAATCCCAGCACTTTAGGAGGCCGAGGCGGGTGGATCACCTGAGGTCAGGAGTTCGAGACCAGCCTGGCCTGCATGGTGAAACCCTGTCTCTACTAAAAATACAAGAATTAGCCGGGCGTGGTGGCGGGTGCCTGTAATCCCAGCTACTCGGGAGACTGAGGCAGAAGAATCACTTGAACCTGGGAGGGGGAGGTTGCAGTGAGCCAAGATCACACCATTGCCTTCCAGCCTGGGTGACAAGAGCAAAACTCCATCTCAAATAAATAAATAAAAAGGAAAAAAGTCAATAAACTACAGATTTAATTACAGTAATTCATTTGGCTTTTTGTATATCTTCTTTGTCCCAATAAACAGTTGCTTGCTGTGATGTAATCTTAAAATATCTTTGTAAGAATTTTCTGTTAAATAATTTTAAAATGCATTAAAAACTTCCAGAGACAAGGCATGGTGGCTCACACCTATAATCCCAACATTTTGGGAGGCCAACGCGGGCAGATCACTTGAGCCCAGGAGTTCGAGACCAGCCTGAGCAACATGGTGAGACCCTATCTCTACAGAAAAATTAAAAAATTAACCAGATGTGGTGGCATGCATCCGTAGTCCCAGCTACTCAGGCTGAGGTGAGAGGATCACATGAACCTGGGAAGCAGAGGCTGCAATGAGCTGAGATGGTGCCATTGTTCTCTAGCCTGGACACTGTAACTGCTCTCCAGACTCTGTCTCAAAAAAAAACAACTTCCAGATTTTCCAGTCCACTGTTAACATCGTCATTACATTTCATTTATGAAAAATAAAAACTTCATTTGTTACTGTGATGGAACAGTCACAGTAACATAATCACAGTTTCATAGGTTGAAACTGTGATCAGTTATGATTAACATTTGTCCTTATAATACTGGAATAATTTAGAAAGGCTTAAGAGTGAATGTTGGCCAGACGTGGTGGCTCATGCCTGTAATTCCAGCACTCTGAGAGGCCAAGGTGGGCGGATCACCTGAGGTCGGGAGTTTGAGACCAGCCTGGCCAACCTGGTGAAACTCCATTGCTACTAAAAATAAAAAAATTAGCTAGGCGGGTTGGCAAGTGGCTGTAATCCCAGCCACTCGGGAAGCTGAGGCATGAGAATTACTTCAGCCTGTGAAGTGGAGATTGCAGTGAGGTGAGATCGTGCTACTGCACTCCAGCCTGGGCGACAGAGTGAGATTGTCTCAAAAAAAAAAAAAACTGTAAATGTTAATTTTTTACATTGGTGTGACTACTTCAGAACCTGCAAAATCGTTTTATGCTGATCACATTTAGTCCCTCTGAAAAAACCAAGGCCATAATGCTGCCTAAGGCATGGAAATAGAACCTGGAAATATTAACCCTTATTTGTATAGTAGCTTGCTAAATCCACATGCACTATTCCTTTCATTTCTCACATTGGTTGAGATATATGATGATAAAGACCTGAGAAAGGAATTTCCTTCCAAAATACTAATAACTCAGATTCATCTTTTGACTGAATCCTGCCTTTCTACTTTTTCTGCATATCAAAAAGGACACTTTTAGGTGGCCATGTTGTAAAATACGTAAAGTGGATAGCCAATTCTATTTTGAATTCTTATAACGAGCCAGGATTAGAAAAGTAATGCATGTCCTCGCCAGGTGTGGTGGCTCACGCCTATAATCCCAGCACTTTGGGAGGCTGAGGCGGGCGAATCAGTTGAGCTCAGGAGTTTGAGACTAGCCTGGGCAACACAGTGAGAACCCCATCTCTACCAAAAATACAAAAAATTAGCTGAGTGGTGGTGCGTGCCTGTAATCCCAGGTACTTGGGAGGCTGAGGCAGGAGAATCACTTGAACCTGACAGGGAGGGGTTGCAGTGAGCCGAGATCACATCACTGCACTCCAGCCTGGGTGACAGAGACTGTGTCTCAAAAAAATTTTTTAAGTAATGCATGGGCCAGGCACGGTGGCTTATGCCTGTAATCCCAACATTTTGGGAGGCCGAGGCAGGTGGATCACCTGAGGTCAGGAGTTCAAGACCAACATCGTGAAACCCTGTCCACTAAAAATAAAAAATTAGCCGGGTGTGGTGGTGCATGCCTGTAATCCCAGCTACTCAGGAGGCTGAGACAGGAGATTCCTTGAACCTGGGAAGTGGAGGTTGCAGTGAGCTGAGATCACACCATTGCATTCCAGCCTGGGTGAGTGAAACTCTTCCAAAAAAAAAAAAAAAAAAGTAATGCATGTCTTTATAGATCCGAGTACATTTTGGGATGTAAATTTAACCCTATTTTGTTTTCAGACAGTCTCATTCTGTCAGGCTACAATGTAGTGGCGTGATCTCAGCTCACTGCAATCTCTGCCGTGAGATCCTCCTTCATCAGTTTCCCAAGTAGCTGGGATTACAAGCACCTACCATCATGCCCAGCTAATTTTTGTATTTTTAGTAGAGATGGGGTTTCACCGTGTTGGCCAGGGTGGCCTCAAATTCCAGGCCTCAAACGATCTGCCCGCCTTGGCCTCCCAAAGTGTTGGGGTTACAGGCATGAGCCACCACCAGGCCTAACCTTACCAACTTAAAATAGAAATAGCTCAAGCTACCTTAACTTATTTTACAGGAAAAAAATGGATTACTTTTCAGGCTAAGTTTTTTGACATTTCTAGATATTATCTAATAGGCCTTTTGCACAGTGTAGGCCAATGGCAGTTAAACATTTGTTAGCTAGAGAATCGTTTGGTGAAATAAAATTCTCAGCCGGGCGCAGTGGCTCACGCCTATAATCCCAGCACTTTGGGAGGCCGAGACGGGCGGATCACAAGGTCAGGAGATCGAGACCATCCTGGCTAACACAGTGAAACCCCGTCTCTACTAAAATATACAAAAAACTAGCCGGGCGAGGTGGCGGGCGCCTGTAGTTCCAGCTACTCGGGAGGCTGAGGCAGGAGAATGGTGTGAACCCAGGAGGCGGAGTTTGCAGTGAGCCGAGATCTGGCCACTGCACTCCAGCCTGGGCAACAGAGCGAGACTCCATCTCAAAAAAAAAAAAAAAAAATTAGCCGGGTGTGGTGGCACGTGCCTGTAGTCCCAGCTACTCAGGAGGCTGAGGCACAAGAATCACTTGAACCGGGAAGGTTCAAGGTTGTGGTGAGCGGAAAATGCACCACTACACTCCAGCCTGGGCAACACAGTGAGACTCTGTCTCAAAAAAATATAAATGAATAGTCCTCGCTGCCATCCAGGCGGGGTCCGCCGACGCCCCGAGCACCCGGCCCGCCCCTTCGGCCGGCAGACTGCTTCTGTCACCAGGACCCTCTGTCCACGTCCCCTGTGCGGCCAGCGTCAGAGCCATGGCGACTGAGAAGAGGCCACCAGAGCACAGCCGACCCCTTCGTCATCCGCCACTCAGAGCAAGCCTACACCTGTGAAGCCAAACTGTGCTCTAAAGTTCACCCTTGCTGGCCACACCAACGCAGTGTCCTTCATGAAATTCAGCCCGAATGGAGAGTGGCTGGCAAGTTCATCTGCTGATAAACTCATTAACATTTGGGGTGCATATGACGAGAAATTTGTGAAAACCGTCTGGTCACAAGCTGGGAATATCCGAAGTAGCCTGGTCCTCAGATTCTAACCTTTTTGTTTCCACCTCAGATGACAAAACCTTGAAGATACAAAATACGGGACGTAAGCTCGGGAAAGTGTCTGAAAACCCTGAAAGGACACAGTAATTATGTCTTTTGCTGTAACTTCAATCCCCAGTCCAACCTTACTGTCTCAGGATCCTTTGATGAAAATGTGAGGATATGGGATGTGAAAACAGGGAAGTGCCTCAAGATTTTGCCAGCTCACTCAGATCCAGTCTCGGCCATTCATTTTAATTGTGATGGATTCTTGATAGTTTCAAGTAGCTATGATGGTCTCTGTCCATCTGGGACACCGCCTCGGGCCAGTGCCTGAGGACGCTCACTGATGATGACAACCCCCAGTGTCTTTTGTGACGTTCTCCCAGAACAGCAGATACATGCTGGCTGCCACGCTGGACAACACTCTGAAGCTCTGGGACTACAGCAACGGGAATTGCCTGAAGACGTACACTGGCCACAAGAACGAGAAATACTGCATATTTGCCAATTTCTCTGTTACTGGCAGGAAGTGGATTGTGTCTGGCTCGGAGGATAACCTTCTTTACATTTGGAACCTTCAGACGAAAGACATTGTACAGAAATTACAAGGCCACACAGGTGGTGTGATCTCAACAGCTTGTCACCCAACAGAAAACATCACCTCTGCCGCGCTAGAAAATGACAAAACAATTAAACTGTGGAAGAGTGACTGTTAAATCCCTTTGCTCCCTTACGTGATAGACTGTCAGGAAGTTGACCCGGATTGGCAAGAAACATGGTATCTCAGAGGTGGTCCCCCCGGGGTCTGTGCCTGGGGGTCAGGACGGGGCCTGATTTGAGCCTCCTTTTTGAAGACTATTTGGCCGAGTGTGGACCACTGGAAAGTGCTAAAAGTTGCTGGTGACATTTCTCGCTAATTCTTCTAACATTGGTGGCACATGCCTGTAACACTGTCTAGGGAAGTGCCTTCTAATACCGTCTAGGGAAGAGTTCCTAGTCTATTGTGTTCAAACAGAGTGAACAAAAATTTTTAATTTTTTGTTTCAAAAGGGTGAAGTTCAATTTTAAAAAATAATAAATATAATAAATAAAAATCTCATGGAACATCAATGTAAAATAATTAAAATGGCATTTTATTAGCACAGTGTATGTTAAAGTTTCAGATTTGTAACATTTACTCTGTAAATAAAAATAGTGAATAAGAAAAATGAAGCTATTTTGATACACATGCAAAATTGGGATTTATGGATAACAGTTGCAGTCTTCAGCCTCAAGAGTCTACTTATTTGTTTTGGTTGCACAGTATTGAGAACAGTTCCAATATAGCTAAATAATAGTAAATTTCAGTTAGTAGCATAGCTTAAAAAGAAAAAAAAATAGTAAATAATTTTTAAAAATTGTAAAACACCTCATCTTGGAATCTCTGGATACTTTCCAGTTAAATTTAATACAGAAACTTGAAAGAGGAGTAGCAGGAGATGTGTTTGTTTTGTTTTGTTTTTGAAACGGAGTCTCACTCTGTCTCCTGGGCTGGAGTGTGTCATGCGATGTGGGCTCACTGCAACCCCCACCTCAAGTGGTTCTCGTGCCTCAGCCTCCTGAATAGCTGGGATTATAGGCACACACAGCCATGCCCGGCTAATTTTTGTGTTTTTAATAGAGACAGAATTTCACCGTGTTGCCCAGGCTGGTCTGGAACTCCAGGGCTCAAGTGATTCACTCATCTTGGCCACCCAAAGTGCTGGTATTACAGGCGTGCGCCAACACTCCCAGCTAATTTTTTATATTTTTAGTAGAGATGGGGTTTCACCATGTAGGCCAGGCTGGTCTCAAACTCCTGACCTCAAGTGATCCACCCGCTTCGGCCTCCCAAAGTGCTGAGATTATAGGCGTGAGCCACTGCGCCCAGCCAGGGCTGCTATTTTTGAATCTGCTTTTACAGAGCAGGCGGTACCTTTCCCTTCCTCTTTTCCCTTTTCCTTGCTGGCTAGAATGAAAACATGATGCTCAGAGTGGGAGCAGCCACCCTGGACATGAAATGGGAGACTCGTGTCAAGGACAGCAGAGCGACCAGATGAGGAAGGCTTGGGCCTTTTCCAGCCCTCGACCACCTACCTGGACTTTTATGTAAGAGAGAAATACATTACTATTCTGCTTAAGACACTGTAATATTGGGTCCCTCTTGGAGCATCCAAGTTTATATGCTAATGTAATTTGTAAATTATGTTTATTCTAATGCTCCTAAAATAAATGCCTATTAAAATTAAAAAAGATGTATATGCACCTAAAATAATCTCCCATGTTACTAGCATTATCTAGTGAGTAGTCTCTTACATGTCTGTATTCAAGAAAAAGGAAGGGAGGAAGGGAGCAAGCAGTCACTGTATCCAACTTATCCTCTGAAGCTTTAAGTCTGCTTATACGTATTAGTTTGCAAGGCTAACACTACAAAACACTGCAAGAACACACCTGAGTTTTTGGTCTAAAACTTGAACACACTGCCAGTATCTGGTGATGATAACAGCTAGTTGGGGACCACATGCTCTGGAAAGCTAGGATGAGTCTCTAAATGACTAACAAAGTTAATGCCTTTTTTTTTTTTTTTTTTTTGAGATGGGGTCTCACTCTGTTGCCCAGGCTTGAGTGCAGTGGCACAATCTTGGCTCACTGCAGCCTCAACCTCCCTGGCTCAAGTGATCCTCCCACTGCAGCCCCCAAATAACTGGGACTACAGGTCCCCACCATCACACCTGCCTTTTTTTTTTTTTTTGTCATTTTGGCAGAGATGGGGTCTTTCCATGTTGCCCAGGTGGGTCTCAAACTCCTGAACTCAAGCAATTCACCCACTGTGGCTTCCCAAACTGCTTGGATTATAGGCATGAGCTACTGCGCCTGGCGTTTTTTTGTTGTTTTTTTAATGTGATAGCTGTGATTGTGCCACTGCACTCCAGCCTGGGCAAGTGAGACTCTATCTCAAAAAAGCACAAAAAATCGACTGAGTGCAGTGGCTCATGCTTGTAATCCCAGCACCTTGGGAGGCCAAGGTGGGTGGATCACCTGAGGTTAGGACTTTGAGACCAGCCTGGCCAATATGGTGAAATCCTCTCTCTACTAGAAATACAAAAATTAGCCAGGCGTAGTGGCGGGTACCTGTAATCCCAGCTACTTGGGAAGCTGAGGCAGGAGAATTGCTGGAACCAGAAGGCAGGGGTTGCAGGGAGCCGAGATTGTACCATTGCACTCCAGCCTGGGCAACAGGAGTGTGAAGCTCTGTCAAAAACACACGCACACACATACATGGTAAATAAAATTTTAAAATTAAAAAAAAGAAAGTGACTACAAAAATAAAAAACACCTCAATGTTTCCTTTTACCATTTTAACCTTTTTTTTTTTTTTCGAGACAGGATCTTGCTGTGTCACCCAGACTGGAGTGCAGTGGCACAGATCGGCTCATTGCAATCTTGACCTCCCAAGCTCAAGTGATCCTCCCACCTCAGCCTCCTGAGTAGCTGGGTCTACAGATACATGCTACCACTCCTTGCTAATTTTTTTCTAGTATTTGTAGAGTTGGGATCTCACTATGTTGCCCAGGCTAGTCTTGAACTCCTGGCCTCAAGTGATCCTCCTTTCTCGACCTCCCATAGTGAGGCAGAAATTAGAGAAAGAAGAAATAAAAACTAAAAGAGAAAAACAAGTTTTCCTATATTAGGTTGTCTCATCCCAGAAAACAGTAACAGACAGAGCCCAGGACCAGGCAAGTTCCTGATAACACTATCTAAGAAGTCAGAACCCAAAAGGAATGTGCTCTGGAGACTCTCCCAGCACCCCCCAATATAAGGATAAGAAAAACAAAATTCCTCTTTTAATCCTTTACCCCCTCCCCACAAATATTTTGCAAGTTTTGTAAGTTCCTGTTTCTGCTTCAATGCAGCTGCAAGGTCACAGCTGTAACACAGCTGTGCTAGAGATTACAAGACGTGTCACTGCTTGATTAACTGTCTTTATTCTGCTTCTGTAAGCTTGCTTACAAAAATCAAGCCCTGTCTTTGTTCTGGTCTCAATTTTTTGGTTGTGAGTCCACTGAGCTGGTGTACACCTTAATAAAAATCCTCCTGTAACACCCATTTGGTCTCTCTGGTCCTCTGATCCCTGCAACATTTTGGTGAGCCATCCAGGAGAGGAGACGACAGGTTTGTTGTCTCCTTTGCCTGTGGGGCTGGAGCCCTGGGCTGGCAGGATACCAGTGACCCCAGGCGTGCCATCAGGAGAACTTCAACCTGGAGGGGAGATCAGCTCTTCTGCGACCCAGCAGCGTCCCTTCCCTGACAGTGCAAGGGAACCTAAGGGGTACAGGACGATTCCAGGGACAGCGCACTTCAGGACCACGGTAAGGTATTGGGGCCCAACGCAGGATCCGTCCCACAAGGACGAAAGGGGAGCTGATCACCTCCCAGGTTGCAACTAGTAGTCCGACACAGGATGCAAGAATGGCTTGTAAAGGTCGGGGAAACTTACACCCTAGCCAACCCAGGACGCGAGAGTGGCTCGCAAACACAGTTGAGAAAGGGGAACTGGGAGAGGGGAAATGTGTGAAGGTGTGTGAAAGTTTGTTCCAGGAGGAACCAACGCGGAGAGTGACATGTGGGGCCTGCAGGTCTCTTAGTAGAGACTGTATGCTCCAAGCGAAGTGGGACCCACCAGGTCTAATTGGTCTGAAACAAAGGAAGAGTGAGTATGCTATGCCTGGGAAGGAGGAAATGGGAGGAAAATCGTCAAAACCTACCCCATTAGAATGGGGTTAAAGAACTTCAGAAAGGGTTACGCAGGGGACTATAGGATCAAGTTAACCCCCCAAGGGTTGAGGACCCTCTGTGAAATAGAATAGCCTTCTTTTGATGTCAGCTGGCCGGCTGAAAAGGCTATAGGTAGGGAAGCAATTGGCCATGTATTTAGGGTTGTAACCGGGGTTGGAGGACAGCCAGGGCACCTGGACCAATTCACCTAATATCCACTCATGGCTGAATGCAGCCCTGCCTAGCAGCTTATTGCAGAACACTCCTAGCTGGAGCCATGCCCAAAGTGAAAGTAAAATCAGCTTTGCTGGCCAACAGGGAGACAAAGGAAAAGTCTCAAGGAGAGCAGGAAAAACCAGTTTTGCAAGCTCCAGAGAAGGCAAAAAACGCTTCCTCCCTATACTCCAATCTACCCACCTCTACTGAGACGAGCAGCCCCTGAGGGGTTAGGTCCAGATGGGTACACGCCCCCAACCTCACCCAATAGGGAAGAATCAGAGCTCCAGGAAGTTAAAGTGGAAGATCAGGAAAATCAGGCAAGACTTCTCCAGTCAGGCCGCACTCAGGCTATGCAAATACCTCTCAGGGAGACAAGAGGACCCCCCTCTATCATAATGAACAAGGTCAAATCCAGGGAAGAGAACGAACCTTCATTCATTTTCAACTACTCATCTCCTAAACTGGAAGCACCATACCCCTTCCTACAAGGAGAAACCTAAGGCCCTTATAGATCTGGTGCAGTCTATCTTTCTAACACACAATCCAACTTGGCCAGACTGCAAACAGCTCCTCCTGATGCTGTTTAATACTGAGGAGTGCCGGAGGATAACTCAGGCAGCCCTCCACTGGCTAGAAGCCAATGTACTAGCAGGCACAGTGAATGCTCAGCGTATGCTCAAGGCCGGTTCCCAGAAGCAGACCCGCACTAGGACCCAAATGATGTCACCCAGTTTCAGCACCTGCAGAGGTACCGAGAGGCAATCCTGCAAAGGTTGAGAAATGGCAGAAAAAAAGGCAATCAATATAGGGAAAATCTCAGAGGTGCTCCAGGGAGCAGATGAAAGCCCTAGCCAGTTTTATGAAAGACTGTGTAAGGCATTTCAGCTTTATATTCCATTTGACACTGAAGCAGCTGAAAATCAGCGCATGGTGAACATGGCATTTGTAGGACAAGCCCAGGGTGATATCAAATGGAAGCTGCAAAAGCTAGAAGGGTTTATGCAGGCATGAATGCCACCCAGCTTATAGAGGTGGCCACTAAGATGTATGTTAACCGTGACCAAGAGGCAAAGAAGGAAGCAGATCAGAGGCTTAAGAAAAAGGCAGGTGGTGGCTCACGCCTGTAATCCCAGCACTATGGGAGGCCGAGACGGGCAGATCACGAGGTCAGGAGATCGAGACCATCCTGGCCAACACTGTGAAACCCCATCTCTACTAAAAATATAAAAAAATTAGCCGGGCTTGGTGGCGGGCACCTGTAGTCCCAGTTACTCGGGAGGCTGAGGCAGGAGAATGACGTGAACCTGGGAGATAGAGTTTGCAGTGAGCCGAAATCACACTACTGCACTCCAGCCTGGACAACTGAGCAAGACTCCGTCTCAAAAAAAAGAAAAGAAAAAAAAAAAAGAAAAAGGCCGATCTGTTAGCGGTAGCCCTCGTAGAAAGGGAAACCAGTATTGTAAGAGGATGTGGACGTGGACATGGATGTAGAAGAGATCAAGTTAGGCAGAGATCTGAGAGCCGGCTGAGGCTAGAGAGAGATCAATGTACATGATGCAAAAAGAAGGGACACTGGAAGGATGAATGTCCAGAAGGTAATGAGGAGAGTAATCAGGGCCATGGTATGAAGAGGTCATCGGCCATGGGCTGCTGCACCCTGAGAGAACCAGATAAGTATCTAATCAGACTGGCAGGGGCTGAAGGATATGAAGACTAGGACAGACTGGGCTCCTTCTCTTTAGGCCCCCAGGAACCAACAGTCACATTAGAAGTTGGGGGCCAGCTAATGGACTTTATGGTAGATACTGGGGCTGAACACTCAGTAGTGACCTGACCTCTAGGGCCACTAACCAAGAGCTACACAATTAGGAGCCACTAGAGTCTCAGAGAAAAGGCCTTTCTGTCAGTCAAGGAGGTACGTTATAGGAGGACGAGGGGTCCAACATAAATTCCTATACCTCCCAAATTGTCCAGTTCCCTTGCTGGGAAGAGACCTACTCCAAAAACTGCAAGCACAGATTGCTTTTGGGCCACAAGGAAATGTGACTTTGAGCCTAACTGAGCCGAAGGCCATGATGTTAACCCTTACTGTCCCACAGACTGAGGAATGGAGACTATATGCAAAAAAGGCTCCAGAACTGGGAGTAAATGAAATGTATAGGTTACTTACTAAAATTCCTGGAGTATGGACTGAAGATAATCCACCAGGGCTGGCTGTAAATCAGGCACTGGTAGTAGTAGAGTCAGAACCAGGAGGCCGCCTTCATTGCGGTGTAGATGTAGTAGATAAGGTGTTCTCAAGCTGGAGAGATCTTACAGAACAACCCCTTGGGGACCCAGATGTTGAATACTTTACGGATAGAAGCAGTTTTGTACTGGAAGGGACCCGAAAAGCCAGGTATGCAGTAATAACATTAAACTCAGTAGTAGAGGCACAGTCTCTGCCCACCGGGAACATCAGCTCAAAAGGCAGAACTAATAGACCTGACAAGGGCCCTATTGCTAGCAAAAGACAAAAAAATCAATGTTTGGCCAGGCGCGGTGGCTCACGCCTGTAATCCCAGCACTTTGGGAGGCCGAGGCGGGTGGATCACAAGGTCAGGAGATCGAGACCATCCTGACTAACACTGTGAAACTCCGTCTCTACTAAAAATACAAAAAATTAGCTGGGCGTGGTATTGGGCACCTGTAGTCCCAGCTACTCGGGAGGCTGAGGCAGAAGAATGGCATGAACCTGGGAGGTGGAGCTTGCAGTGAGCCGAGATCACGCCACTGCACTCCAGCCTGGGTGACAGTGTGAGACTCCGTCTCAGGAAAAAAAAAAAAAAAAGGCAATGTCTACACGGATTCTAAGTATGCCTTTGCTACATTACATGTGCATGGAGCTATATATAAAGAAAGAAGACTTTTAACTGCAGGAGGCAAAGAAATAAAGTACAAAGAATAAATTCTACAGCACTTAAATGCTATGTGGGCTCCAAAAAAAGCAGCCATTATGCATTGCAAAGGGCACCAAAAGGCAGGAACACTAGAGGCCAAAGGAAACAGAAAAGCAGACAGGGAGGCAAAACGGGCAGAAGTGACTACCCTGCACTGTAAAGAGGAGATCTTAGCTTTGCCTCTCCTCCCAGAGCTTCCCCTGCCAGAGGCCCCAAATTATTCTCCAAATGAAAGGGCGTAATGTGCCCAAGAGGCTGGAAATTACATTGAAGGAGGATGGTGGAAATTCTCAGATGGGAGGCTAGCCATTCCTGAAATGGTAGCTCCTAAGTTTGTAAAACAATTCCATCAAAGAACTCATATTTTTAAAAAATGGCATTAGAGACAGTACTTAGACGCCATTTCTGTGTGCCACGGCTCACTGCCATTGCCTGAGCCGTTTGTGAACAGTGTCTAACCCGTGTTCAGAACAACCCTCGGGGCCGGGCGCGGTGGCTCAAGCCTGTAATCCCAGCACTTTGGGAGGCCGAGACGGGCGGATCACGAGGTCAGGAAATCGAGACCATCCTGGCTAACACGGTGAAACCCTGTCTCTACTAAAAAAAATACAAAAAACTAGCCGGGCGAGGTGGCGGGCGCCTGTAGTCCCAGCTACTCGGGAGGCTGAGGCAGGAGAATGACGTGAACCCGGGAGGCGGAGCTTGCAGTGAGCTGAGATCCGGCCACTGCACTCCAGTCTGGGCTACAGAGCCAGACTCCGTCTCAAAAAATAAAAAAAAAAAGAACAACCCTCGGCAGGGGCCTACCTGGCCCCCAGGAATTCAAGAAATAGAGGCCACACCTTGTGAAAACTTGCTTCTGGACTTTCCCGAGCTGCCCCGAGCAGGAGGCTATGGGTACATGTTGGCCTTTGTACCTTCTCAAAGTAGGTCGAGGCTTTCCCCACCCAGACAGAAAAGGTGCAGGAAGTAACTAAAGTACTGATAAGAGACATTATTCCCAGATTTAGACTGCCTCTAACTCTAGAGTCAGACAACAGACTGGCATTTGTAGCTGAAATAGTTCAAGACCTAACATGGCTGTTAAAAATAAAATGGAAATTACACACGGCCTACCGGCCACAAAGCTCAGGAAAAGTGGAGCGCATGAACCAGACGGACACGCAAGCAGCTACTGAAGAAATATTGTCAGGAGACTTATTTGAGATTAGATCAAGTCTTGCCCATGGTCCTCCTCTGAGTCAGGTGCACTCCCACTAAGCAAACTGGGTATTTGCCTGATGAGATTTTGTTTAGCCGGTCACCCCTAATCATAGGTCAGATTAAAGGTGATCTCCGTGAGCTACGAAAACTAACTTTGAGAAACCAAACGCAGGTTTAGGGATAGCCATGTAAACAGTTCATAGCTGGGTACATGAAAGAGTACCTGTAAGTCTAACAGACCCAGCACACCTATTTAAACCTGGGAGCTTTGTTTAGGTTAAAAAAATGGAATCCAACCACTTTGGGACCCATAAGAGACAGGCCCCATACTGTAATCTTGTCCACTCCCACTGCTGTTAAAGTTGCAAGAATCGTGCCTTAGATGCACCACAGTCGGCTGAAACCGGCGGCCCAAGACCGGTAGAGCAGCCAGCAAGATCCAGACCACCCGACCCGACTCATCCTGTGACAAAACCAAGCTGCCAGTAGAGACAGCAGCCCTGCTCTGGTCACTCCGGAAGCTGACCAGTCTACGCACGGTGGAAGCTGGTAGAAACAACAGGCCTGCTCTAGTCACCCCAAAGGCTGACTAGTCTATGCACGGCTGAAGCTTGAAGAATCATCATCAGGGAAGTAAATGTAGCCAGAAATCTTAAGTCCCATGACTTTCCTTATAATATTAATTGTTTTGCTGTTGTTCTGTCGCTTTAGCCACCCCACTTCTCTGGGTAAACACCTCTTCTGTCCATGCTAGATAGAAGCATGCCAATCCTTGTTTTGCTCTTGCTAGTTCCCATATCTATGCTAAAAAGAGAAAGACTCACAGAGCAACGCCCGCACTGCCTGCTACCACATGGTTAAGAAACACAAGAGTTAAGACTTTATTGTACTATACATATTATAAGTGAACAGGAAACCATCTGGGGACTTGCATGCACAACTAGACAATTTATTCAGTCTGTGACCCAAGAGATGGCCAGCCTTATATATGCTATAATCCCAAGCTCATACCTGAAAACCAAGAGAGTCCCCAGACTCCCTCTTCAGAGGTTGGTTTTCGTCCTTTGGTGGATTTAAAACATTAATGGAAGTGGTGCTGGTTATATTAAGTGGTTGCTTAATACTCCCTTGCCTCTTACCCCTGCTTGTCAGAACCATTCAATCGACTATAGAAGTCTTAGTAGACGAAACAACCACCGCTCGACTAATGGCTGTAAGTACCAGTCATTGCCAACTGAAGAAAATTATGCTGCCATGAAGAATTAAATAATAGTGACGCTTTCTATTAAACTTTATTTATAAAAAGCATCAAAGGGGGGAATGAGGCAGAAATTACAGAAAGAAAAAATAAAAACTAAAAGAGAAAAACAAGTTTTCCTGTATTAGGCTGTCTCATCCCCAAAAGCAGTAACAGACACAGCCCAGGCCAAGGCAAGCCCCTGATAACACTATGTAAGAAGTCAGGACCCAATAGTGCTGGAATTAGAGTCAGGAACCACCATGCCCGGCCCATTTTAACCATGTTGAAGTGTACAGTTCAGTGGCATTAAGTACATTGCCAATGTTATGTAACCATCAGTGTCTCCATTTTGACGACCAAATGAAGTCCAAGCTCAGTGTAGAGTTCAGGGCCTTCTACAATTTGTCCTTGGTCTAATCTTCCAGTCTTCTCCAGCTATTCCTCCTCGTACTCCCTTCAACTCCAGAAAAAAGATAACTTGCTTTCCCTAAAAGCAGCCTGAATCTTCCTGCTTCCATCTTTTTCTTCCCATTGCTTCTGCCATGGACCTGCCCATTGGAACCCACCCTTCCCCTACTAATATCACGTCTCTCCATTAAGATCCACCTCAAAAGCCACCCTGCCTCCGGGAAGCCTTCCTGTTTTCCTCAGCTGGAGGCATTACCTCTGTGCCCACACAGCATTTTAAAAAATCGTTTATGGCTATTTTCTCGGTTGGGCCAGTTATTTGTGTACCTGCCTCTCTTAAGACCTCTCTCATTCATCTATGCCCTCTGTTTCTTAGCATCGCACAGTATCTGCCTTATAGTAGGTGCACAGACACCTAATTTGAAATATTATTTTTTGAGATGGAGTTTTGCTCTTGTCCAGACTGGAGTGCAGTGGTGTGATCTTGGCTCACTGCAACCTCCACCTCCCGGGTTCAAGCAATGCTCCTGCTTCAGCCTCCCAAGTAGCTGGGATTACAGGCACATGCCACCACGCCTGGTTAATTTTTGTATTTTTAATAGAGATGGAATTTCTCCATGTAGGCCAGGATGGTCTTGAACTCCTGACCTCAGGTGATCCACCCGTCTCGGCCTCCCAAAGTGCTGGGATTACAGGCATAAGCCACCGTGCCCGGCCCTAATTTGAAATATTCTAAGTAGAGTTACTTAAAGGTGAGTACAAATGAACTTACTTTACACATTACACTTAGACCTTACCTTTACCAGCTCAGTTGTCTTACTGAACCCTCCTCCATGTCCCCTACCCCAAACCTCCTGTAGAACCTCAGACCCTTTCTAATAGCTAGGAGTCCCCAGGAGGGTGGAGGCCATGTGCTCACTTCCATTTCAGCTGCAGTTCAAGCAATTTTGCTTTAGCAACCTTCTGATTACTTACTTATTCATTTATTTTTTGAGATGGAGTCTTGCTCTGCTGCCCAGGCTGGAGTGCAGTGGCGTGATCTCGGCTCACTGCAACCTCCGCATACCCGGTCCAAGCCATTCTCCCACCTCAGCCTCCTGAGTATCTGGGATTACAGGCACCTGCCACCAGGCCCGGCTAATTTTTGTATTTTTAGCAGAGACAGGGTTTTACCCTGTTGGCCAGGCTGGTCTCAAACTCCTTACCTCAGGTGATCCGCCCATCTTGGCCTCCCAAACTGCTGGGATTACAGGCGTGAACCACCACGCCTGGCCAATTTTTGTATTTTTAAAATAGAGACAGGGTTTCACCATGTTGGCCAGGCTGGTCTCGAACTCCTGACATCAACTGATCCTCCAACTTTGGCCTCCCAAACTGCTGGGATTACAGATGTGACCACTGCACCCGGAGCAAACTTCTGATTCTTTCCTTGAGATGCTACTTCATTATTCTGTCTAAAGCCATTGGTGCTTGTTCTTCTCTTTTCTTCTACTTCTTCTTCTTTTTTTTTTTTTTTTTTTCTGAGACAGAGTCTCACTCTGTTGCACAGGCTGGAGTGTAAAGGTGCGATCTTGGCTCACTGCAGCCTCCGCCTCCTGGGTTAAAGTGATTCGCCCTCCTTAGCCTCCTGAGTAACTGGGATTACAGGCACCCGCCACCATGCCCAGCTAATTTTTGTTTTTGCTTTTGTTTCGAGACTGAGTTTCACTCTTGCCGCCCAGGCTGGAGTGCAATGGCGCGATCTCTGCTCACTGCAACCTCTGTCTCCTGAGTTCAAGTGATTCTCCTGCCTCAGCCTTCCAAGTAGCTGGGATTACAGATGCCCACCACCATGCCCAGCTAATTTTTGTATTTTTAGTAGAGATGGGGGTTTCACCATGTAGGCCAGGCTGGTCTTGACTCCTGACCTCAGGTGATCCACTTGCCTCAGCCTCCCAAATGTGCTAGGATTACAGGCGTGAACCACTGTGCCTGGCCACTCTTCTTAATAATGTTAATACAATACCTCTAAAATTAGGGTATTTTCAGCTTCGAGTAAGAAATGTCCTATTCAAACGTGTCATTAAGAAGGACACTTATATCACCAAACAGGAAGTGGGCTTCAAGGTTCATTGATTCGGGGACTGAACAAAATAATTGAGGATCTAGGTTTTCTCCTTCTATTGTCTCTGCCATCTTTGGTGTTGGCTTCACCCCGGTCTGGTAGGATGGTGGCTGTGGCTGTCACAACCAAACACCTGTTATCCAGGCACCATATCCAGCCATGACATCCAGAAGGAGGAGAGAGGGCAACTTTCCTTGTAGCTGTTTAAGGAATGTGTCCCAGGAGCCTTACTAACGAACCACCCCTCAATTCTCAATCGCCAGCACTGGTCACAAGGTTGTTTCTGAAGCAATCATTGGCAAGAAAAATCATCAGCAAAGGAAATATGTTAAACAAAAGTAAGATGGACCATCCTTGGATCTGAAGGTGAGGTAAGCAGGTGGGGATGAACATCTGAACACTGGGGCTCTGTTAGGAATGAAGAAGGGAGAATGGATCCTTCTCGATGGGCAACCAACAAAGTCTCCCTAACGTTTGTGGAGTGTTTACTGTGTACCACACCCTGTGCCAAGTGCTTTACACTCTTATCTAACGTAATCCTCACAAATGGCCTTCTGAAGCATACTGTATTATCCTTGATTTATATATGAAGAAATTGACTTAAGAAAGTTGACATTCTGGGCCAAGGCCCCATTTCTACGAAGTGGTAAAAGCAAGATTCAAACTTGATCAAAAACTGGAAGCTACCATTGTCATCATAATTCAGACAGGAATCATTAGTAGATGCTAAAACCAGTGGATGAAAGTTTAAAGGAGTAACAATATTCTTGTTTGTTTTGTTTTGTTTTGTTTTTGAGATAGAGTCTAGCTCCATCGCCCAGGTTGGAGTGCAGTAGCACAATCTCGGCTCACTGCAGCCTCAGCACACCCAGGTTCAAGCAATTCTCCTGCCTCAGCCTCCTGAGTAGCTGAGATTACAGGTGCCAGCCACCACGCCTGGCAGTTTTTGTATTTTTAGTAGAGATGGGGTTTCACCATTTTGGCCAAGCTGGTCTTGAACTCCTGACCTCAGGTGATCCACCCACCTCAGCATCCCAAAGTGCTGGGATTACAGGCATGAGCCACTGTGCCTGGCCTGTTTCGTTTTTTAGACACAGTTTCACTCTGTCGCCCAGGCTGGAGTACAGTGGTGAGATCTTGGCTCACTGCAACCTCCACCTCAAATGATCCTCCCATCTCAGCCTCCCAAATAGTTGGGACCACAGGCATGTGCCACCACACCTGGCTAATTTTTGTATTTTTAGTAGAGATGGGGTTGTGCCAGATTGCTTAAGCAATCTGCCTGCCTTGGCTTCCCTAAGTGCTGGGATTACAGGTGTTAGCCACTGCACCTGCCCTATTTCCTTATTTTTTAAGGAAATAAAACTCCAGTAGCCAACCTCCAAGATGGCTCTCAGTGATTATCACCTCCTGGTATCCATGTCTCTTCAGACAGTGAATAGAGCTATCTGGTTAAACAATAGGATCTTGTAGAAATGATGGGGTATGATTTCTGAGGCTAGATAATAAAAGACATTGGAGGTTTTGTCTTGTCCTCTATTGGTTTGTTCACTCTTGGAGATGCCAGCTTGCTGTGCTGTGTCATGAAGATCTCAAGCAGTGCTATGAGGAGATCCAGTTGGCAAAGAACTGAGGCCTCCTGTCAACAGCCAGCACTAACTTGCCAGTCATAGGAGCAAGCCATCTTGGAAGACAATCTTCCAGCCCCAGTCAAGCCTTTGGATGACTAAAGCCCCGGTTGACATTTTGATTACAACCAGACTTTGACCCAGAACCATTTGGTTAAACTGTTCCTGAATTCCTGACCCACAGAAACTGAGATACCCCTGAAGTATTTAGGAGAAAAGGGCATCATGTCTCCAACTTACTCTTTTTTTTTTTTTTTTTTTAAAGACAGAGTCTTGCTCTGTCACCCAGGCTGGAGTGCAGTGGCATGATCTCAGCTCACTGCAACCTCTGCCTCCCAGGTTTGAATGATTCTCCTGCCTCAGTTTCCCAAGTAGCTGGGACTATAGGTGTGCACCACCATGCCCGGCTAATTTTTTGTATTTTTAGTAGAGATGAGGTTTCACCATGTTGTCCAGGCTGGTCTCAAACTCCTGACCTTAGCCTCCCAAAGTGCTGGGATTACAGGCATGAGCCACCGCACCAGGTCTTGCAACTTAATCTCAAATTGTTCAGGAAAAAAAATTATATAAATATAAATTTTATGTGTGATGTATATAAGAAGGATAAAACAAAGCAAATATAATATTAATATTTACAGAATGTGAAGGGTATACAGAATTTTTTGTACTATTCTTTCAACTTTTCTGTAAATCTAAAATTATGTCAGAATTTAGGGTTTTCTTTTTTTTAAAAACCAGCAACCTTTGATCTAGATCTGCCCTTCAAAGATATTTTGGTCTGTATAGTATAACAATTCATTTTTAAACATTGTGCCAACTCTTATAAATTGAGAGATTTTATATAAAAATCCAGATTTTTTACAAAAATTAGTCAGGCATGGTGGTGGGTGCCTGTAATCTCAGCTACTCAGGAGGCTAAAGCAGGAGAATAGCTTGAACCTGTGAGGTGAAGGTTGCAATGAGCCAAGATTGCACCACTGCACTCCAGCCTGGGCGACAGACATTCCATCTCCAAAAAAAAAAAAAAAAAAAAAAAAAAAAAAAAAAAATCAAACCACCAAATCCAGATTTTTAGCTTTTTCTTGAGAAATAGGAAGATAAGGCACCAGTGACAAGTACTGCATAACAAAGTATTGGCTTAAGTCTGCATGACAAGTATTGGCCTGACGGCTGGTTAACTCTTTGCATTTGAGAATGACTTTTACCTGGGCACCTTTATATATCCAGAGAAGCAGAATGACTAATATTAAGAGTTGGAGAGAAAAGTCACATAGTCTGTCCTGAATTCTGGTTCTGCCACTTATTAAGGTGTGACCCTGAGCAAGCTGCTAAATCTTTTGAGCCTTCTGCCTGCAGTCTGAAACACAGGATCAGAACTTACCTCAAAAGACTTAAATCAGTCCTAGAATCACATGGGGAAGTAAAAAATGAAGTGAAACAGAGACTTACGTGAGGAACAGATGAGAAAATGCACCTAAAGGACTTTGCACGGTGCCTGCCCAAAATGTTCAGTGGTAATTACTGTCCCTTTAGTGATTTCAGAGCCTACATGTGGTTCTGGTGCGGTGGGACCAGCTTGTTATGGTGCTAACAGGAGTGCTCATTGCCTGCCAGTGATTGTGCCAATAAGATCTTGGTGTAAACATTCATCTCATGTAATCTTTATAACAACTCGAGTTAGAGATGGATTATCTGTTTTACAGACGGAAAAATAAGGCTTTCGGGTAGCTTAGCCAAGAAGTCTTAAGTGGAACTGTAGGAGAGAAAATTGTAGGAGAGAGATTTTGTTTATATATTCTTTTGTATCTATGTGAATGTCTTTTTATCATGTCCATATGTTATTTTCAGTTTTAAGTACAGTTAATAATCTTACCAATATTCATCTGCCCTACCAAAAATATGTTAGCTAATAAAAAATCGAAACTTTTCCTGGGGGTAGGGATCAGGTATAAACATTTAAATATGTATATTTTTAAAAACTGAAAGTTTGTATCATTAAAAAAAAATTGTCTTTAACTGGTTGAGGAAAGAAAAAAGACTAACCATCTTCATTCAGCTTTTCACATGAAGGTCTCAAATTGTTATTAAGCTACATGCCTAATTACTGAGTTTTTCCTCCCATTTCAAACAGCAAGTTTATCTGGCTCTATGAGCCCTCTTTTGCCCATTTTCCTCCATTTACCAGTAACTTGTTTTTGTTTTATTTTGAGACAGGGTCTCACTCTGTCATCCAGACTAGAGTGCAGTGGTACAATCTTGACTCACTGCAGCCTTGACCTCCTGAGCTCGTGATCCTCACACCTCAGCCTCCCAATTAGCTTGGACTACCGGCACACACCACCACTCCTGGCTAATTTTTTGTATTTTTTTAGAGACGAGGTTTCGCCATGTTGCCCAGGCTGGTCGTGAACACCTGAGCTCAAGCGATCCACCCACCTTGACCTCCCAAAGTGCTGGGATTACATGCATGAGCCACCATGCCCGGCCAGTAACTATATTTTACAATAATTGTTTACTTATCAGTTCCAGGCATTGAAACATCTTGCAATTTAAAACATGTACCTATTTCTTTATTTTCTTTTTTCTTTTTTTTTTGATGCAGAGTTTAGTTTTTGTTGCCCAGGCTGGAGTGCAATGGTGCCAGCTTGGCTCACTGCAACCTCCGCTCCCAGGTTCAAGCAATTCTCCTGCCTCAGCCTCCTGAGTAGCTGGGATTACAGATGCGTGCCACTATGCCTGGCTAATTTTTTTTTTTATTTTTAGTAGAGACGAGTTTCACCATGTTGGTCAGGCTTGTCTCAAACTCCTAACCTCAGGTGTCCCCCACCTCAGCCTCCCAAAGTGTTGGGACTACAAGCATGAGCCACTGCACCTGGCCCAAGTACCTATTTCTTTTTTCTTCTTTTTGTAGTTCTTTCAAAGGATTTATTTGCTATAGAATTGCTTCATTCCACCAACGAGATGAACTCAGGATTCCTTTGTTTAAAAGGATTTTGCTTATTGTTGTGT
Source organism: Chlorocebus sabaeus (assembly GCF_047675955.1). NCBI lineage: Eukaryota > Metazoa > Chordata > Mammalia > Primates > Cercopithecidae > Chlorocebus > Chlorocebus sabaeus. The sequence continues at coordinate 11,282,928 of NC_132930.1, read as the reverse complement.
TTTTACAGATTTGGCAATATCCAAATAGCAATTCTTAGGCTGGGTGTGGCGGCTTGAACCCTGGGAGGCAGAGGTTGCAGTAAGCCAAGATCGTGCCACTGCGTTCCAGCCGGGCCAATAAAACAAGACTCTGTCTCAAAAAAAAAAAACAAAAAAAAAAAAAACAAAAAAGAAAAAAAAAAACAAAAAAAGCAATTTTTTTTGCCAGCATTTGGCATGTCTAGACAAGAGGAGAAAAAGTTAGAATCTATAGCATTAGATGTCTAAAAATAGAAAAAAAAAAAAAAAACATTTAAAAATTTAAAATTCCTCATTTGGACAAGTGCCTAATTCTATCTGCTTTAGCATACATCTTCATATATCTTTGGATTTACAATGCCTTTACTAGAATATAAAATTACTAAGTAAATACAAGAATATTTTCAAGCATAAATGTAAAGCAAATTCTAATTAATAAACTCATCCTTACTTCAAAGTCTTATGAGTAAACGCTCACCTTATGTTCGAACTCTAGTATTTGTCATTTTCAGAGGTATGCAGACTTTCTTAAAAGACCAGGTAGGAAATATTTTAGGCTTTGCCAGCCAAGAGGTAAAGTTGAGGATATTATGTAGGGATTTGTATAACCATTTAAAATGTTTGTGCTTTGTTTGTAGAAACGGGGTCTTACTGCCTAGGCAATAAGTTGCCCAGGCTGGTCTCAAACTGGCCTTAAGTGATCCTCCCTCTTTGGCCTCCCAAAGTGCTAGGATTACATGCATGAGCCACCATGCCTGGTCAAACCACTTAACATGTGACCATGTAAAAATGTAACAACCATTCTTAGTTCACTTGTGGCTGGCCAGATTTGACCCATGGGCTACAGTTTGCCAATGTTTATTTGCTAAATTCCCTCCCTTTGTTGCATCATTTGAGAGAATATAATATCCTTTTCTCTAAAAAGTGAGGTGTCATTTTTTTTCCCCATCCAATGTCAGGCTGTCATGACTCAGTTACTTGTGCATTGACAAAAATTACACCCATACAGTTGTTGATGGAGAACGTTTTATTTATGGAATTTTTATCTGTACAGATGCTTCTGTCCTCATCTTTATATTTGTCTCCCTCTTCTCATTGAACTGCAAAATTCCTGAAGGATGAGACCTGGGCTGTTTAATGCAATCTGTACATTCTCAGCAGAACACAAGTATCAAATGGACATCGGATACATTTTAATAATGATCTAACACAAGCAAAAATAATCACTGAAAATATAAAACTCAACAAGAGACATAAGAAAAAAAGCAGACGGAAAACAAAAAAAATTTCTTATTTTAGAATGATGCTATACATAACTTGTAAAATATTTAAGTTTTTATACATGAGATTATATTGGTTTCCTTAAAGAAAAAAATTACAATTAAGAATGGAAATTAAAATGTAAAACCAAGATAAATATTTTTGGCTTTTGGACTTAAAAAAAAAAAAAAGATTAGTGAGGAAAACCAAGAAATAATGGGGAGAGAAAGAAACACTACTACTAATTTTCTCTTTATGATTTAAAAAAAAAATCTTTTAACCATATTTGGGGTGACTAGAAATTAACAGTGATGATCCTTTTGAGTTAAAAAATCAGAGACACATTTTATTAAAACAAAAGGAACAAAGGAACTTTAACCAGACCATACATGTAAAGGCTATTTAGCATAGCAATTTCATGGATTCAAAATACATCTTTAATGACAAGCAAACCAATAACCAGGAAAAATGAAGACTGTCCTTCCCTTTATAATGTGATATTAAAGTGCGGCCTGTGGACAATTTATAAAGTGTTTGAAGTTTAATTTTTATTTTACAAAAATTGACACTATTAAAACCAACATGATTATCTTTTACTCATCCAATAACTGAGATAACAGTATTATAAAAATATGTAAAAAAATTCTAGATTCATAATTACCAGATATGCTAATACCCATATAGCTAGTATAAATCTGATGATTAAAAAAATAGTTTTGTTTCCTTAAAAACACTTGGTTCGTTTACCATTTAATATCAGATAGATATTTGCTATCCTGAAGTACCAAAAAAAAAAAAAATCACAAATAAAAAGGCAATCTCTACACTTTAGGTTTCTTGTTAGGTGGATCTTGAAGACTAAACTTTGGAATTTCACCAGAAGGAGCATATGGAATTCTCTTTGAAGACACCTTTTTGCCAATTGTTTCAATCTGAAAAAAAAATTTTAAGAGAACTATTAACAATTACATAAGTGTAAGAATTTACAATGTACCGAAATGGGAGCAGGGGGAATCTAGATTTTTTTCTTAGAAAAGGATTCTCAAGTTGTCTGGGTTGCTATGAGAGATCTTTGGTTTCTTCCTTATTTTTTGTTTCTAGAATTAATCTACACTTCATTTTAATATTCATAGCTAGACTTTCTCACTCCTGTCATTCCCACACCTGACTCCCTCAAAGTAGTCAATTATGTGCCACCACTGTCTTTAGAAACATGCATGAAATTAACTGACCAAATTCCGGTGAGTTCATATTTTATTTCAAACTCCATTCTCATTTCAATTTCCCTTGTACTAAAAATCCTGCAAAAGCTAACAGCATAATCTTTTTTTTTTTGAGATGGAGTCTTGCTGTATCGCCCAGGCTGGAGTGCAGTGGCACGATCTTGGCTCACTGCAACCTCCGTCTCCTAGGTTTAAGCAATTCTCCTGTCTGCCTCCTGAGTAGCTGGGATTACAGACGTGCACTACCACACCTCGCTAATTTTTGTATTTTTAGTAGAGATGAGGTTTTACATGCTGGCCAGGCTGGTCTCGAACTCCTGACCTCAAGTGATCTGCCTGCCTTGGCTTCCCAAAGTGCTGGGATTACCGGCATGAGCCACTACGCCCTGTTTGTAACAGCATAATTCTTTTTCTTTCTTTTTTTTTTTTTTAAATCGAGTCTCACACTGTCGCCCGGGCTGGAGTACAGTGGCGCGACCTTGGCTCATGGCAGCCTCCGCCTCCCAGGTTCAAGCGACTCTCCTTGCCTCAGTCTCCCAAGTAGCTGGGATTACAAGCGCCCGCCACCACACCAGGCTAATGTTTCTGTATTTTTAGTAGAGGCGGGTTTCACTATGTTGGCCAAGCTGGTCTCAAACTCCTGACTTCGTGATCCACCCGCCTTGGCCTCCCAAAGTGCTGGGATTACAGGCATAAGCCACTGTGCGCTGCCAACAGCATAATTCTTAAGAATTCAGACTTCGGAGTCTGGAATCCTGACTGGCACTTGCTGCATTACCTAAACTCTACAGGTCTTTCTTCCCACTTGTAAATTGTGTCACCACCACTTAACTCAAAGGGTTGTGGTAAGTATTAAATTAGGTAAAGTGCTTAGCATACAAGAAGCCAGCCTTCACTAAATGACAATCAATTTTTGTTTTGTCTATTACATTTTTCATTTATTCCATATATTCAAAATCATCTTCTTATTAAAAATACTACTTCAACGGTCATGAATTCATCTCCCCTCCACAGCAGAGATAAATATACTACTCAATTTTCCTGTCTTTTGAATTATAAATTAATATTTAATTCTGACTCATACCACAAAAAAGGGCTTCTGCTTTATATTAACCAGTTGTCTTAGTGACTTACAAATTCTCCTTATTTAGTGATTCCATTCCTAATAGTTTTTTTAATCCTCACTAGGAAAGTTAACTTTTACAATAACTTAAAATCATTTAAAATATGTATTTCTCTACATATGTTTCCCCTTAGATGAGTAAAACAGGAATGACAGAAAATGTGTCTATGCCTTGCAAATAACCTTTTAAAAATAACATTCCTGAGTTTAGTCATGACCGGGGAAAACAGTCATGCTGTTACTCACTAGGGAGGGGTGGAATAGAAGAGTCCCCAAGGTCTTGGATGGAAGAGTTCACAGACAAGGATGCCATTTGATTCTTTCCACAAGCAAATCTCTCATGAAGGAGAAATGGGCGCTGAGTTCTAAATAAGGACCTTCACCAAGTTGGTGAGAGGTTTAAGAGAACCAGATCAGATATTTTTGAATAGCAGATTAGGCCTTACTTGTACCTCTCCAAGACAGCTGGTGCTGAGATGTGTGTAGCAAGCTATCAAACACTGCTGCTTTTCTGCTCTGCGTGGGCACTACGTTGACTGCAACCCCCTGGCATATTTTTTTATTCTCCCTAACTTACTCCACCTCCCCATCCTCCTATCCCCATATACACACTGCTCTAAGGAAATGGAAAGTAGCTTCTTATTAATACTTTTGGGACTCCTTGGAGAACTGAAATAGATGTAACATATAAATACACTGTTCTGGGTGGAGGCTTCTGTCAGCTTTCCAAATGTTCCATAATTCACAAGCTGTTTTTTGTTTTTTGAGGCAGGGTCTCGCTCTGTCACCCAGGCTGGCATGCAACGGCATGATCTCAGCTCATTACAACCTCTGCCTGCCGGGCTCAAGTAATCCTCCCACGTCAGCCTCCCATGTGGCTGGGATTACAGGCGCAGGCCACCACGCCCGGCTAATTACTATTTTTTTTTTTTCCCGAGATGGAGTCTTGCTCTGTCACCCATGTTGGAGTGCAGTGGTGTGATCTTGGTTCACTGCAACCTCCACCTCCCAGGTTTAAGCGATTCTCCTGCCTCAGCCTCTGGAGCAGCTGGGATTACAGGCGTGTGCCACCACGCCCAGCTAATTTTTGTATTTTTAGTAGAGATGGGGTTTCACAGTATTGGCCAGGCTGGTCTCGAATTCCTGACCTTGTGATATGCCCGCCTCAGCCTCCCAAAGTGCTGGGATTACAGGCTTGAGCCACCACGCCCGGCAATTTTTGTATTTTTTTTTAGAGACAGTGTTTCGCCATGTTGGCTAGGCTGGTCTCAAACTCCTGGCCTCAAGTGATCCACCTCCACAGCCTCCTAAAGTGCTGGGATTACAGGTGTGAACCACCATGCCTGGCCAGTTGATAAACTTTGAATCAGAAGCGGGCCAGTACCATTGAAACTCCCATATATTTCATTCAGACCCCTCACAGCACTGGGACAGTGCTGAGTACTCAGAAGGTATAGGATGAACACCTGCTGATTGACCAAGACCTCTTTCTTTCTCTACCTTTAGATCACAAATTTAGGGAGGAAGTAGAGTAGTCAGAAAAATCCCAAAGGGACTTCCAAAAGAACTGACATGTTGCCCCAGAGTTAGGTTACTGCTAAGGAAAATAAGAAAATTCTAAAACCCACACAATGGGTTTAAAAAGCAAATGAGCACTTTCCTAATTGTTGAAATAAACTTCTGATATTGATTTGGTTCCCCAAAAGAACTGCCCTAGAACTTCCCTAGGTATCATCTTAATCAGCCAAACATATTCTGAGCTGCTGTGATGGTCTTTTGATGTCAACTTGACTAGATTATAGTCTCCAGTTGTTGAATCAAACACTAAAGATGAAACAAAAAGAAGAAAAAGGGTCCAGGATCATGATTACCTGGAAGCCAATGGTTTGTAGTTCATTGTGGAGCCCATCCAGGACACGCCGTCCATCGAAGATAAAGGCTGGCTTTAGCATTTTTTTATGAATGCGTTCATAATCCAATTCCTGTAAAGACAAACCATAGGAACAATTAAAACACATACATGAGCTGGGCGCAGTGGCTTATGCCTATAATCCCAGCACTTTGGGAGGCCGAGGTGGGTGGATCAGGAGGTCAGGAGATCGAGACCATCCTGGCCAACATGGTGAAACCCCATCTCTACTAAAAATACAAAAAATTAGCCAGGCGTGGTGGCAGGTGCTTGTAGTCCCAGCTACTCGGGAAGCTGAGGCAGGAGAATGGCGAGAACCCGGGAGGCAGAGCTTGTAGTGAACCGAGATGGCGCCACTGCACTCCAGCCTGGGTGATAGAGCAAGACTCTGTCTCAAAAAAAAAAAAAAACACATACATGAACACATACTCAACCTCAGCTGATAGTGGAACACCTCTAGAATTTTCCTTAGTATCTTTTCTGTTACCTTACCTTAAACATGTCCCACTCAGTGCAAATAACAACAGCATGGGCACCATCACATGCTTCATATGGATCCTTGGAAATGGTCACGAGGCGGGACACTGTAACAGCAACAACAAAAAAACAGAAATAAGGAGTTATTTGACATTACAGTAGTTCCCCCCTTATCTGCAGGGATACATTCCAAGACCCCCAGTAGATGTCTGAAACTGTGGAGAATACTGAACCCCTATATATACTTACACACATACTTGTTTTTTGAATCTGATTGCCAAAAGTTACTAAGTGACTAATGGGCGAGTGCATGTGGAATGTGGATATGCTGGACAAAGGAATGATAAATGTCCCAGGCAGGATGAAGCAGTACACAATTTAAAACTTATGAATTGTTTATTTCTGGAATTTTCTTTCTAGTACTTTCAGACTGCAATTGACTGCAGATAACTGAACCCATGGAAAGAAAAACCACACATAAGGGGGATAGTACTATAGATACTCTAACACTAGGACTGCAGAAGAGTTGGGAATAATCTGATTTTAGCATCAGTGGGAGTGATGGTGGCAGGCCCCAAACTCTGCCTTGGAATCATCTCCTTGGAATTTTGGGGCTTTGTGGGATATGTTGGAAAAATCAATGGACCAATCCACAGCTGATCACTTCAAATCAATGTTGATGACATGCCTAAGACTTTAATTTCAGAGAAATGAGGTTTAAAAGAAGGCCTACCAATGATATAAATGATAAAACTGAACAACCTAAGGTTTCCAGAAGATAAAAAGTTTTAAGGTCTGTACTCAAAATGATTCATGAGACTCAGAGCCTTACCTTGGTCATCCTCTGAAACACCTGGATGAGAAAGATCCACAACTATTTGTTCCCTAGGTACTTTTGGATCATATATATGGAGGTGTGCGCCTTCATCCATCAAATATTTGCTAATATATATACTAGAAGATTCTCTATAGGAAAAAAAAAAATCAGTATTGCTAAGCTTTACATGGCATTATATTCTAATACCAGGGAGTTTAAGATACAGGTAAAATTATATTTCCTTTTTTTTTTTTTTTTTGGAGACAGAGTCTCACTCTGTCACCCAGGCTGGAGTGCAGTGGTGCAATCTTGGCTCACTGCAAGCTCCACCTCCCGGGTTCATGCCATTCTCTTGCCTCAGCCTCCCGAGTAGCTGGGACTACAGGCGTCCACCACCACGCCTGGCTAATTTTTTTGTATTTTTAGTAGAGATGGTGTTTCACCATGTTAGCCAGGATGGTCTCAATCTCCTGACCTCGTGATCCGCCCGCCTCCACCTCCCAAAGTGCTGGGATTACAGGCGTGAGCCACCGCACCCAGCCAGGTAAAATTATATTTCTTAAGCTGGTGGAGTGGTGAAGATATGGATGTTTATTTTTATTCTTTATATTATATATATACATATATTTTATGCACACATCCACCAATCAAAAAATTAAGATGAGGAGTTAACACAATCTCAAAGGGCTTGAAATATTTTTAAAAACTGATACCTCGTATCACCAGTGTCCTTTTTGAATGCAAATCCCAAAATAGCTATCTTCTTATCAGTTACTGTATTAAACAGACTGTCTATGATCCGGGAAGCAAACCTCCTCCTTTGGTAGTCATTCATGTCTATCACCTGAAATTACATGTACAATTGTGCAATGATTAGTTAAAAGAGGTATGGCCTATGACACACATTACTCAGAGTTTTATGGTGAGTGCTATTGTACAAATACAACACTTACATATTAACAGGAGGCAAAAATTAACCAAACTCTAGTGCCTGTGGATTTAAAACAAAACAACAACAACAACAAAAGAATCACCCATCCCCTTCCTTAAAGCCATCCTAGGCCAGCAGTGGTAGCTCACATCTGTAATCCCAGCACTTCAGGAGGCCGAGGTGGGCGATTGCTCGAGTTCAGGAGTTCAAGACCAGCCTGGGCACCACGGTGAGACCCTGTCTCTACAAAAAATACAAAAATTCACCAGGCATGGTGGCATGTGCCTGTAGTCCCAGCTACTTGGGAGGCTGAGGTGGGATGGCTTGAGCACAGGAGGCAGAAGTGGCAGTGAGCCAAGATCATGCCACTGCACTCCAGCCTGGGTGACAGAGCCAGACCCTGTCTTAAATTAAAAAAAAAAAAAAAAAAAAAAGCCATCCTAAAAATTTGTAATTTCATTTGGCTTGACTTTCCATGCATAAGGCTAGGATGGATGCAAAAATTGGAGTGCACAACCAAGTTTTAATTCTGAGCGCATTTCAGGTTCAGCTATGAGACCAGCCTAAATAAGGCACATAGGAAACCATATTCTCCTTAGCCCGTGTCTCTAAACTCTGTGGAAACAAGCTATAAGCAATCAAACCCCAAAGTATTCCTTCATTTGCTTGTGCTCCACTATTCACAAAAATTCAGTTTCAGTGGAAAGTGGGCAGGGAACAAACAATTATGGTTCTAGCTACCTCTGGATGAACCATACCACCACAAATATTTGACAAGGTTTTTAATGAACAAAATGTTATATGAGAAGAGTCTCCGATCACTTAATCTGTTAAATTTAGGTTGGTAACCAGGTAGGCAAAGCAAAAGAAATTTTTTTTTAAGGCTTTAAGCTTCCAGGGACCATCTCAATCAAACCTTGAGAGCTTAAGCAATTAGCCCAAAGTGCTGGAAAATTAAGAGTTTATCTGCAATTTTCACATGATGAACAGTGAGATAAAGCCATCATGATGGATTGACTGGAATGATACTAAGTCTATCTGTTTTCCCTTAAAAATGTGCATTTCTGGCTAGGCAGGGTGGTGCGCCTGTAGTCCCAGCTACTCAGGAGGCTCAGGTGGATCACGTGAGCCCAAGAGTTGGAATCTAGCCTGGGCAACACAGTGAGATCTTGTCTCTAAAAAGTAAAACATTTTAAAAAAAGAAACGTGCATTTCTTTAGATTCCCTCCCATATCTACTGCTGAAACCTGAAAAATTATAAACTCAGGGGGAAAATATTTGGGAAAGGCATATATACCAACTAGTAATTGGGACAAATTACTTAATATCTCCATGTCAGTTCCCTCATCAAATAAAGGGGATAATGTTAGTGATGAGTATTAAATGATACTGTATGCGAAGTGCCCAAAAGAGTACCCAGTACAGGGTAAGCATTCAGTAAACATCAACTCTACTTCCCAGAGCTTGCTTAATGCTTCCAGTTTGGGAAGGGTTTCTAATTTTAGCTCTGTGAGTCTGAAAGTTTCAAAACAAATAACAACAAATACAAAACCACTTGAAAGCATGACAATATAGGTTCTGTTTGTTTTTTTTTTTTTTGAGACGAAGTCTTGCTCTGTCATCCAGGCTGGAGTGCAGTGGCGCAATCCTGGTTCACTAGAACCTCTGCCTCCTGGGTTCAAGCGATTCTCATGCCTCAGCCTCGCTAGCCCAGTCTCGAACTCCTGACCCTCAAGTGATCTGTCCACCTCAGCCTCCCAAAGTGCAGGGATTACAGGTGTGAGCCACCACGCCCGACCAACGTTATAATATAGGTTCTTACTTTACTTTGATTTTATGCCTTTCAAGACAGAGAAGAATTAGGCTAGGTTCACTGGCTAACACTTATATTCCCAGCACTTTGGGAGGCAAAGACGGGAGGACTGCTGAGCCCAGGAGTTTGAGACCAGCCTGGGCAATATGGTGAGACCTTGTCTCTACAAAAAAAATTTTTTTAAATAAAAAAATTCGCCAACGTGGTAGTGCATTCCTGAAGTCCCAGCTACTTAGGAGGCTGAAGTGGGAGGACTACTTGAGCACAGGAGGTCACTGCAGTGAGCAGGGATGACACCACTGCATTCTAGCCTGGGTGACAGAGTGAGATCTTGTCTCAAAAAAAAAAAAAGAGAAGAATTATAATTAAGGATAATTGTTTTTGTTTTACTCTGGGAGCAAATTTAGCTATAAAATTAGAATACTGGTTTATCACAAACTTCCATCAACATTGATTAGCAGGAAAGATAAATTAAAAACACAGATACCCAATAAATAAACATAAAATAAGCAAATTGAATATACTAATGTTTGACTTCCTGGAATAAATAAATTCCATCAAAAATATTTCATGGACAAAAAGTGACATGCTTAACGAGAAGCTAAACAGAAATTGCTATTATTATTGCTATTACTATTATTATGTTAGAGACAGGGTCTCACTCTGTTGTCTACGCTACAGTGCAGTGGAGGGATCAAAAGTCACGGGAGCCTCCAACTCCTAGGTTCATGTGATCCTCCCACCTCAGCCTCCTGAGTAGCTAGGACTACAGGTGTGCAGCACCATGCCTGGCTAATTTTTAAATTTTTTGTAGAGATGGGGTCTCACTATGGTGCCCAGGTCAGTCCCAAATTCCTGGCCTCAAGTGATGCTCCTGCCTTGGCTTCCTAAAGTGCTGCGATTACAGGTGTGAACCACTACGCCTGGCTAAACAGAAATTATTACCTATAAAGATTAATACCTGCTGCCAATAACGAGCTACTTCTGGCAAATTCAGAGCCTCACAGAGGTAAACCAAATTCAGAACATCCTTTTGGAAGCAGCTCCCACCAAACCCTACAGAAAGAAAAAAATAACCAGTATTTTCATGTAAGAACGAGAAAACTCAATCATGTGACAAATTTCTTTATATAAATCAGAAACCTTATACTAAGACTTTTTAATAATAAAATTCAGATAGATAAATAATAGGCTTATAAATTATGTAAAATTTGCAGGCAACAACTCCACAAGTAACTTCCAAATAATTTTCTAACTAAAGTTTCATTATGACTACGTTTAACTTTTTATATTGTTTCCTTTTATCGCCTATTTTTTTCTCATTCATCTAGTATGACTGCCCCACATTCTTTACTCTAGCAGAGGGTCAGCAAACTTTTTCTCTTTTTGAGACAGAGTCTCCCTCTGTCGCCCAGACTGAAGTGTAGTGGTATGAACATGGCTCACTGCAGCCTTGACCTCCCAGGCTCAGGTGATCCTCCTACCTAGCCTACCTTAGCTAGGGCTACAGGTGTGCACCACCATGCCTGACTAATTTTTTTTATTTTTTTTGTAGAGCTGTGGCTTCACCACGCTGCCCAGGCTGGTCTCAAACTCCTGGGCTCAAGCAATTCGCCTGCCTTGGCCTCAGTCTCCCAAAGTGCTGGGATTGTAGGCATGAGCCACTGTGCCTGGCCTGGGTCAGCAAACTTTCATGGCAAAGGGCCAGACAGTAAATATTTCAGCCTTTGTGGACCATTCAGTTTCTGAGGAGGCTATTAAACTGCTACTGTAGCTCAAAAGCAGCCATAGACAATATGTAGTCTAATGGTCATGGCTGTGTTCCAAAAAAATTTATTTACAAAAACAAGCTGTGGACTGGATTTGACCCAAGGGCCATAGTTTGCCCACGCTTGCTCTAGTGCAATGCAGTATGCAGTAAGGAATAATATGGCTTTGGAGTTAGAAACATCTGGTCACTCAGTTGCATGACTTTGAGCAAGTTGCACAAATTTCCCTGGGTCTGAAGCATCTCTAAAAAAGAAAATAACAGCATCTTCCTAACAGGTTATAAGGATTCAGTGAGATATATAAAGCACTGGTACCAGCAAATAATATGCCTTCAGTAAATAGTAGCTCTCTTTATTAGAGAAAAATTTGAATTTACCAACACTGGCTTTTAGAAACTTGTTTCCAATTCTCTGGTCCATTCCAATTGCTGTTGCTACCTCTTCTACATCAGCTCCTGTTGCTTCACACAGAGCACTTATGGAATTAATGCTGCTTATTCTCTGGGCAAGAAAAGCATTTGCTGCCTTAAAAAAAAACACACACACACACAGAGAAGAGTAAGATAGGCTAAAACAGCAATTTTACACATCTAGTTTATATTTCATTGCGTTGATGCAAATTACTGAGGGAGATACATGAGATACTGATGAGCTCAATTTGAGGAGACAATGGATGGGTTAGAAAGGGAAAATGTTTTAAATTAGAGAGGACAGATGATTAAGAAAAAGGGTAAAGAGAAGGAAAGAGTGATAAAAATCAAATTACTATTTTAAGATTTCATAATTTTTCAGAATATTTTATACCCTGATATATGATCTCCTTTGTGAAAATTATTTCATAATTTAAATGTGCAAGAATATGATCTTCAAAAGCATAACCTCTTACTACTATTAAAAAAGTATCTGTGTAGCTTATCAGGCTTAAAATAAATAAGTATTTGGCTTTAATTTAATGGAGAGTTGAATGCTATATACTAACCAGTTTGGAAAGCTCTGAAGACCAAGTATTAGTGGTGAGGATCTTTTCTCTGGGAACCCAGTGCTCATATACAGCACACAGGGCCTGCACAGCTCTCTGGCCCTCTGGAGTTTCATCCCCTCCAATCAGTACCCTGTCTGGGTTCTTTAGGTCCTTGATGGCCGTTCCCTCTGCCAGAAACTCAGGGTTGGACAGCACCTAGAATCCCAATGCAAAGGAAAGTTTTAAGCTAGAATTAATTTTGGGCAACTTTAACACATCAGTATTTACATAAGAACAACCAGATTCTAATGCTTCATTTTTATACCTGTAGATTCAAGTTGGGTTTTGTGTTTGCATCAAATATGCGACGAATACTTTCTGCTGCCCGCACTGGAACCGTGCTTTTCTCAGTCACAATTTTGTACCCATTTGAGTTTTGCACAATGCGTCTAGCACAAGCTTCAATATACTTCAGATCTGCTGCCCGGCCTTTCCCCATTCCGTAGGTTTTTGTTGGAGTATTCACCTGATGAAAGTATATGGGATAAAGAACAGAGTGCCTATGAGATAGGGATTTCAAGATATATCCTGAAGTCCTGGTTAAAGTGTGGAGTTAACAATCATCAGTAGTCCTGATTTAATCCTCTGTTAGTTCCACAGAAATAATACATTTTATAAATATAATCATCAGAAGAAATAGCTTGAAGCATCTAGAGAACTCACTCAATAAATTTTTGTTGGGAAGCTACTATCTATATGCCAGATAACTAGGGCAGGCAGATTCCAGGTAAGCCCTGAAGATATATAAATGAATGAGACAGTTATCCTAAAGGACTTCACAATCTGAAATGAAACGTAAGCGTTTTCTTATTTCTTATTCTCTTTCTTTATTGTATGTAATATATCATTATAGTCCTTAAAAATAAGCTTTAAAGTCTTTTTTTTTTTTGAGATGGAGTCTTGTTCTGTTGCCCAGGCTGGAGTGCAGTAGTGCAGTCCCGGCTCACTGCAACCTCTGCCTGCCAGGTTCAAGCGATTCTCCTGCCTCAGCCTCCCAAGTAGCTGGGACTAGAGGCATGCGCCACCACACCCCACTGCTTTTTTTAGTATTTTTAGTAGAGACAGGGTTTCATCATGTTGTCCAGGCTGGTCTGAACTCCTGACTTCAGGTGACCTGTCCACCTCAGCATCCCAAAGTGTTGGGTTTACAGGCGTGAGCCACCGCGCCTGGTCTCCTTTCTTATTCCCCTATTTTTATAGTCCTATATCAACAGTCTTTTAAAATATTGCAATATTATTCACAAATGCTTTCTGAGCTCATTAAAGCTAAACATTACCTATCATCTTTAGGATATAGAATACTATGTGGACAAAGACTTGCCTTTTTTTTTTTTTTTTTTTAAGACAGAGTCTTGCACTGTCACCCAGGCTGGAATGCAGTGGCACGATCTCGGCTCACTGCAACCTCTGCCTCCTGGGTTCAAGCGATTCTCCTGCCTCAGCCTCCTGAGTAGCTGGGATTACAGGCGTGCCACCACGCCTGTCTAATTTTTGTATTTTTAAACGGGGTTTCACCATGTTGGCCAGGGTGGTCTCAAACTCCTGACCTCAAGTGATCTGCCTGCCTCAGCCTCCCAAAGTACTAGGATTACAGGCATGAGCCACCGCACCCGGCCAATGGATGAAGACTTTCCTTTAGAGGGGGGAAAAAAAAAAAAAAATCATGAGCCCAGAGTCTAGGCATTTAGTTTTGGATTACATGTAACCTTGGAGAAGTGTGGCTGCCTCTGCCTCAATGACCTCATTGGAAAATGAGGATAGCAGGCTCTCTAAAAACTAACACATGAACGTTATGATGCTCTGACAAAAATGAAAGTGCTCTGAAAAGTCTAAAACTTAAAGGGAATAGGAATTATTGAACTAATAGTAAGTAGTACTAACTCTCTTCTCTTGATGAGATTATAACCCAATGGGAGACTAAATAAAGGAACCAAGTGAAAATAAATCAAAACTTGAAGATTGAGTTGAGGTATGAAAAGCAGGAGGAAAAAGTTGTTTATATGCATGGAACAACTTAGGGCAAGAGTTAGATATAATGGTGTACAGAAAGGCAGACAGCTCATGATGTAGGGTGAAACTGGCTAGAGATGGGAGATGACCAGACAGCTTCCCCTGATAAAGGAGCTTTGAAAACAACAGTTGAAAACTGATCGCTACAAAATAATTCCTGTCTGGCATGCAAAAACAGATTATTTTTAAATGTCCTTTCTGCAGAAAATTCTTCTATTACCATTCCAGGCTCTGGTCACCTAAAAATTAGACTAAGTAACTCATTGATTTTTTTCCAGATACCTAGCTACTCCAAAATATTTTCTTTTTTTTTTTTTTTTTAATGCCTCTACTCTAACTTTCTGCAAGTTTAAATAGTTTAAATAGGGGATGGGTAGGTAAATCATAGAAGCTGCATGCATCAATTTCTCTGAAATTATTAAGGAGGTCAAAAAGAGGAGACTGAATTTTTTTTTTTTTTTTTTTTTTTTTTTTTTTTTTGAGACAAGGTCTCCTGTCACCTAGGCTGGAGTGCAAGGTACAATAATGGCTCACTGCAGCCTCAAGGTCTGGGGTTCAATCAATCCTCCGACCTCAGTCTCCCAGGTAGTCAGGACTACAGACACATAGCACCACGGCCAGCTAATTAGAGACAGGGTTTCACCATGTTGCCCACACTGGTCTCAAACTCCTACGCTCAAGCGATCCGCCTGACTTGGTCTCCCAAAGTGCTGGCTGGGATTACAAGCATGAGCCCTTATGCCCAGCTCATAAAGATCTTAAGTCAAATAACACTGTCACTCAGCTTCCAACTGGTGATAGCCATATCATTACACATAGAATATTTGAACCGATGGTTACTAGGACAACAAGATGTAAGTTGCCTTGGTTCAAATAGTGGATTACTAGAGTTTAATCTCAAGTGTTGGTTCTGTTTTTTTCATTATAAAGCCACATTACGAGGTAAAGATGTCTGTTGGTTAGCCTGATAATCTAACCAACATATGCCAAGTTACAAACAATTAATGTAAAATTCATTTAGAGAGGAGATGCCTGTAAGTTTGCAAACTGATTTTCTTCATCTCACCTCTGCCAACCACTGGAAACAAGAAATAATGATAATATGAAATATATTATCATTACATGTGGTTTCATGTTACCAGCATTTCCTAGTTCTTTTTTTTTTTGAGACAGAGTCTCGCTCTATTGCCAGGCTGGAGTGCAGTGGTGCGATCTCGGCTCACTGCAACCTCTGCCTCCCAGATTCAAGCGATTCTCCTGCCTCAGCCTCTTGAGTAGCTGGACTGGCACACCACCATGCCCAGCTAAATTTTGTATTTTTAGTAGAGACAGGGTTTCACCATGTTGGCCAGGATGGTCTCGATCTCTTGACACCCGCCTCGGCCTCCCAAAATGCTGGGATTACAGGCGTGAGCCACTGCACCCGCCCATTTCCTAGTTTTAAATCTCAGAACTTTGTTTGAGTTTACTTGTTCAATGACTTGAAATGATATATTTGATCAGATGATTATGGGGTTTTGTGAACTGTTAGATAAAGTGACAACCAAAAGTCAACTGGACAACTCTATACTCAGCAATGTTGAGGCTTAATATCAATGGATTTACTATTAAAGTATGATGAAACTTTTATATAGACAAGAACACATTAAAATTCACACAGCAAAGGAAAATACTTACAGAAATAAATACAAGATCAGCTTCTTTGATGGCATCATCAATATTGGTAGAAAAAAATAGATTTTTTCCTCGACAGGATTCTACCACTTCTTTTAGTCCTGGCTAGAAACAAAAAAGACATATAGCTTGCCAGTGATATGAGATAACCTAATAGTATAGAATTACATTTGTTGAAGGGGATGGTAACATTGTAATTTAGAGGTCTAGGTTGTGCTCAAATTACCTTTGTAGAAAAGTTAAGGATCATATACCAAAGGCCATAAGTGCACATCTCATTTTTTAAATAGGGACAGGGTCTCACTCTGTCGCCCAGGCTGGAGTGCAGTGGTGCAATCTCAGCTCACTGCAGCCTCTGCCTCCTAGGCTCAAATGATCCTCCCATCTCAGCCTCCCAAGTAGCTGGAACCACAGAAGCCACCAGGCCTGGCTAATTTTTGTATCTTTTTTTGGTAGAGATGGGGTTTCGGGGTTTCACTGGGTCATCCAGGCTGGTCTCAAATTCCTGGGCTCAAACAATCCTCCCATCTCAGCTTCCCAAAGTGCTGGGATTATAGGAGTGAGCCACCATGCCCAGCCTATTTTATTTTATTTTATTTTATTTTATTTTATAAGACAGAGTCTCTTTCTGTCACCCAGGCTAGAGTGCAGTGGCATGATCTCGGCTCACTGCAACTTCCATCTCCCGGGTTCAAGCAATTCTCCTGCCTCAGCCTCCCAAGTAGCTGGGATTACAGGCATGCACTACCACACCAGGCTAATTTTGTACTTTTAGTAGAGATGGGGTTTTACCATGTTGGTCAGGATGGTCTTGAACTCCTGACCTCAGGTGATCCACCTGCCTTGGCCTCCCAAAGTTCTGGGATTACATGCATAAGCCACCACACCTGGCCTATTTTATTTTTTGATACAGGGTTTCACTCTGTCCCCCAGGCTGGAGTGCAGCTGCATAACAGCTCACACAGCCTTGACCTCCCAGGCTCAGGCAATCCTTCCTGCTCCTCCTCCTAAAGTGCTGGGATTATAGGAGTAAGTTACCATGCCCTGTCTCATAAGTATACTTTAGTAAATAAAGCAAAATGGAAATTGCCATTAAACTTGCTACAATCAGAAGAGCAGCTCATTTAATGCTTTGTCATTGTTTACCATGTGCCTTACTCATAAGAGTTAACTATTAACTATGAGTATCAACACAATTTTCAGAAAATTCAAGGTCCTCTTTGATTTCAAGCAAATATATGATTTTGCATTGTCATTATGAATGCACATTTTTACTCCCAATAATTCAGGCCAATACAACTGGCTGTAAAAGTCAATTTACTCCATATATACTTAAATAAATATACATTTTTCTAAGTCCTATTGCAAGGAACCCTTTAATTTTTTAAAAATTCCCAGTTTAACAGGAGATATATTTATGTTAAGAATATGGAGGGGTATAAAACCACTTAACAAATATTCTTAATTCAAGCCTAGATCTGATTGGACCTGTACCTTTAGACCTAACTACCAATTTACATTAAATAAAGAATAAGTTGAAAAACTCCAAGGAACCCAACCAGCAAAATCTAGACTGAAAAATTTCTTTTTTTTGAGACAGAGTCTTGCTCTGTCACCCTGGCTGGAGTGCAGTGGCACCATCTCATCTCACTGTAATGTTCACCTCCCAGGTTCAAGTGATTCTCATGCCGTAACCTCCCAAGCAGCTGGGATTACAGGCACACACCACCACACCTGGCTAAATTTTGTATTTTTAGTAGGGACGGGGTTTTTACATGTTGGCCAGGCTAGTCTCGAACTCCTGGCCTTAAGCGATCCACCCACCTCAACCTCCGAAAATGCTGGGATTACAGGCATGAGCCACTGTGCCTGGCCTAGACTGTGATAATTTCTAGCCAATAAACAAACTGGTTTATTCAACCAATAGATATTGCTTGAAACCCAACTATTGTGGGCTACCAGCCTGGGCAACATGGCGAAATCCCATTTCTATGAAAAAAATTTTAAAAAATAGCTGCGCATGGTGGCATGTGCCTGTAGTCCCAACTATTCGGGAGGCTGAGGTGGGAGGATCACTTGAGTCCAGCAGACGGAGGCTGCAGTGAGCCAAGATCGAGCCACTGCACTCCAACCTGGGCCACAGAGCAAGGCCCTGTCTCAAAGAAAACCAAAATTATCTTTTAGAGATACATGATAAAGTATTTATGGATGAAATTATAAGTAATCAGCATGGTGGTAGTTGGGAAGGGAGACTGGCCATGTAGATAACTGGTGAAACAAGATGATAGACACACAGAGATTCATTGTACTATTATCTTTAATTACATGCTTGAAATCTTCCATCATAAAAAGCAAAAAACAGACCTAAACCACTGAAGCTCACTCTTAGGGGAGAAACTTCAAACAATATCCATCCATAATATTATGGATGTTTAGAAAACTATGTCTATAGCAAAGTGAAAGCCCCTTCAGGGGCCATAGGTCTGGCATTACATATAGAGGCAACTCCCTTTTCTTCAATGGTTCCAAGGTCTCTTAACATAAGTAACTGGAGGATGTGAAAAATGTACATTTGAATTTCCATTAGTTTGATTAAAATAACGGGACAAGCAAAATATATGAACCACTGCAACCATAAATATGATGTCACCAATCACAGTAACAGGTTTCCTTGGTTATTTTGGCTAGATTCTAGAAAACGAGGGAAAAGTTTTATAGAGTCGGGATTTGCAGAGAATAAAATTTAATTCAGTCCTGTGTATAATCTCCTAATATTTAAAGTTACTAAAATTAGAGCAATGCAGAATTCATATACATATAATAAAACTTTAATAAAGACTTACATAATTTTATTAAAATCAGTGGGATCTTTGTAGATCTCCAAAACTGATGCAGAAGCAGTTAATAATATAGGTTCTATCTGTTATTAGGTTCATTATGTAATTATCATAATTGGTATCTAGAATGTATATGGTACTTTAATGGAAGAACTCAAATTCTTTCACAGGGTAAAATTATCCTCAGTAAAATGAAAAAAAAAAAAAAAGGCAAATTATCCATTTTTTTTTTCTTTAAAGTAGTTATTAATTTTTTTTTTTTTTTTTTGAGATGGAGTCTCTCTCTGTTGCTAGGCTGGAGTGCAGTGGCGCGATCTCGGCTCACTGCAACCTCTGCCTCCCGCACTCAAGCAATTCTCCTGCCTCAGCCTCCCCAGTAGCTGGGATTACAGGCGTGCACCACTACACCCATATAATTTTTTTTTGTATCTTTTTTTTTTAATACAGACGGGGTTTCACCATGTTGGCCAGGATGGTCTCGAACTTCTGACCTCAGGTGATCCACCTGCCTTGGCCTCCCAAAAGTGCTGGGATTATAGGTGTGAGCCACCACACCCAGCCTACACTGTATTTTTTAATGAACAAAGCTTAAAAAGCAATATCTATTCAATAAATATGGTAACACAAACGGATGTGTTTTAACTGTTAAATATTAACAGAATCTACTATTTTCTCAGTAATTCATGTAATGAGAGAAGAAAGAACAATTAACAGTAAGTCAAAGCCCACTGTATGCCCTCTCCGAGTCACTATTGTTCCCAAATTACCATCATGCTGAATTCTATAATCATAGATTAGTTTGCCTATTTTTGAACCTTATGCAAATGGAATTATGCAGTATGTACTCCTTTGTGTGTGGCAACACTACTTTTGTAAGATTTTAACCATATTCTTAAGTGCAGGAGTAGTTTCCTTGATTTTCAACACAGTACAGTATTTTGTTGCAGTATTATACCATAATTCATGTGGCCATTCTTTTTGTTTGTTTGTTTGTTTTTTAAGATGGAGTCTCACTCTGTTACCAAGGCTGGAGTGCAATGGTGCAATCTCAGCTCACTGCAACCCCCACCTCCCAGGTTCAAGTGATTCTCCTGCCTCAGCCTCCGGAGTAGCTGGGGCTACGGGCATGCACTACTACACCTGGTTAATTTTTGTATCATTTTAGTAGAGACAGGATTTCACCATGTTGTCCAGGCTGGTTTAGAACCCCTGACTTCAGGTGATCTGCCCACCTCAGCCTCCCAAAGTGCTGGGATTACACGCATGAGCCACCGCACCCAGCTTCATGTATCCATTCTATTGCTGATTAATATTTAGGTTGTTACTTCTGTCCTTTACTGCACATATGTAAGCATCTCTGTTGGATATACACTTGGAATTGCTGGGTCACAGACTAATAGTTTTTTGTTGTTGTTTTTTCGAGAGAGGGTCTCACTTTGTTGCCCAGGCTAGAGTGCAGTGGTGCCAACAGGGCTCACTGCAGCCTCAACCTCCTGGGCTCAAGTGATTCTCTTGCCTCAACTCCTCAAGTAGCTGGGACCACAGGCACATGCCACAATGCCCAGTTAATTTTTAAATATTTTGTAGAGACAAAGTTTCACTATATTGACCAGGATGGCGTTGGCCTCCAAAAGTGCTGGGATTACAGGTGTGAGCCACCGCGGTTGGCATTTAAAAAAAAAAAAGAAAGAAAAGGAACAGGGGTCTTGCAATGTTGCCCAGGCTGGGCTTGAACTCCTGGGCTCAAGCAATCCTCTCGCCCAGCCTTCCAAACTGTTGGGATTACAGGTGTAAGCCACTGCGCCTGGCCTATATTTTCAGCTTTAGTAGATACTGTCAAACAGTTCTGCCAAGTGACTGTACCAATTTATATTCTTACCAAGCAGAGCATAAAATTCTAACTGCTAAACACTTGGTATTGTCAGTAATATTATTTTAACTATTCTGATGGGTATCATTATTCTTATTTATTTATTTACTTATTTGGAGACAGAGTTTCACTCTGTCACCTAGGCTGGAGTGCAGTGGTGCCATCTCAGCTCACTGCAACGTCTGCCTCCCAGGTTCAAGCAATTCTCTCACCTCAGCCTCCTGAGGTGCTGGGCTTACAGGCATGCACCACCACACTTGGCTAATTTTTGTATTTTTGGTAGAGACAAGGTTTTGCCATGTTGGCCAGGTTGGTCTCGAACTCATGACCTCAAGCGATCTGCTCACCTCGGCTTCCCAAAGTGTAGGGATTACAGGTGTGAGCCACTGTGCCCAGCCGTATTTTTTTTTTCTTTTTATTTGGAGATGGGGGTCTCACTATGTTGCCCAGGCTGGACTTGAACCCCTAGGCTCAAGTGATCCTTCTGTCTCAGCCTCCTGAGCTGCCAGAACTAAAAGGCCATGCCACCACGCCTGGCTTATTTGTGAAGACTAGAATATACTGCTGGCAGAATTCATTACTGAATGTTTGGATATAAGTATGGCTTACAGGGTTTCAAATGACTTGCAACCCTGTTATCAATATCAGCATTACAGAACTCTCCATGAAGTTATCTTTCCAAAACATTTTTAAAAATTACCCTAAATCGAATATAGTAATATATATATATATATTCTTTTTTGAGACGAAGTTTTGCTCTGTAGCCCAGGTTGGAGTGCAGTGGCGTGATCTCGGCTCACCACAACCTCCGCCTCCCGGGAATAAGAGATTCTCCTGCCTCAGCCTCCCAAGTAGCTGGGATTATAGATGCGCGCCACTGTACCCAGCTAATTTTTTATATTTTTGGTAGAGACGGGCTTTCATCATGTTGGCCAGGCTGGTCTTAAACTCCTGACTTCAGGTAATCCGCCTGCCTTGGTCTCCCAAAGTGGTAGAATTACACTTGTGAGCCACTGCGCCGCCAATATTTCAATCCTAAATCTGATTCAGATATAATAAGTAAATCTGTGTTTTTGAGTGACTACTACTCTATGGGTGCTTTTTCATAGATTCCCATATCTTCTATTCCTATAAGACTGGATTGAGACTTTCCTTCTAAAAGTCTAAGGCAACTAAAGTCTATGGTTGATAATAGTCATAAATAAATAAGCTTTGGCTGGGTGCGGTGGCTCACACCTGTAAACCCAGCACTTTGGGAGGCCGAGGAGGGGCGATCACCTGAGGTCAGGAGTTCGAGATCACACTGGACAATATGGTGAAACCTCGTCTCTACTAAAAATACAAAAATTAGCTGGGAGTGGTGGTGGGCACCTATAATTCCAGTTACTAACGAGGTTGAAGCAAGAGAATCGCTTGAACCCAGAAGGCAGGTGTTGCAGTGAGCCAGGATCGGGCCACTGCACTCCAGCCTGGGCAACAAGAGCGAAACTCTGTCTCAAAAAACAAACAAAAAATAACCAAGCTTTTCTTGGGGAAAAAAACAAACATATTAATATTAGCTAGAAAATGCTACCATCAAATTTTCAAATGCTTTCCTGTTGAGTTTCAAAAGCATAATATGATGAACTCTTTTTACAGTGAAATATCAAAAATTAAAAAAAGGAAACCAGATAGCTCAGTAAAATAGTTAGCAGCATATTTTTCTAAATTGTGTAAATTCACAAAAATTTTGAAATTCCAGTTAAAAAGATTTGTGGCACCAAACTCTAAATATGAAAGATGCCATTTATCCATCTAAGGTTTATGTGATGTTAGTATAATAATCCAAAAATATATTAAACTTATATTAATATTATAAAAGTTTTATTTATTTTATTTTTACAGGATACCACTTTTTAACTTTATTATAATATGGTAATGATACTAACAGACAAGATTGGAAAATAGGGAAGAAGGCCAGGTGCAGTGGCTCACACCTGTAATCCCAGCACTTCGAGAGGCTGAGGTGGGTGGATCACCTGAGTTCAGGAGTTCAAGACCAGCCCAGCCAACATGGTGAAACCCCATCTCTACTAAAAATACAAAAATTAGCTAGGTGTGGTGGTGGGCTCCTGTAATCCCAGCTACTCAGGAGGCTGAGGCAGGAGAACTGCTTGAACCTGTGAGGTGGGTGTTGCTGTGAGCTAAGATTGCATCATTGAACTCCAGCCTGGGCGCCAGAGCGAGACTCTGTCTAAAAAAAAAAAAAAAAAATGAAAGCAGTGAAGAGAAAAAATTAGCCATAATCTCACTGCACTAATACAACCATTCTGATAGACTTCTTTCTGGTCATTTTTCCTACCCACATTACCCAAAGTAATGTGTTTTAATGTCCATATGTTTTGTATCCAGATTTTTTTCATTTAATTTCTTATCAGTTACGGTTATAGATTTTATATTAATAGTGCATATAAATTATTTAATAAAGAAAGTAAAAAAACAAAGAGCATAAAAACACAGAGTTGTTTAATAAGCTTACCTCATAAATAGGAAGTGTAGGTGAATTCCATGCATTGATTCTTGATTCATTGACATCAACAACCGTTACCCTGATTTCAGGACACATATGAGCAATGACACTACAGGTGGGTCCTCCAACATAGCCTGCACCGATGCAACAGATCTTCTTAATTTCAAACATGATTGTACTAGAAGGAAAAAAGTAAGACTGTTCTAGTATTGAAAACAGAAAATTTAAAGAAATCATATTGTACACTCATTACTTTATAAAAACTGTCAAGGTGACAGATATCTGGAAAGATTTCCTAGATTCACTCTAAGGAATTATGAAAATAGTGATTTAAAAAATAACATTCCAATTGGATGACCTAGCCTGTTCTCAGCTGCACTAGCATGAAACATATGGAAATAATCACAGTAACTGATATTACTGAAAGGGAGCCACAAAGATTATAATGACCTAATATTTAGAAAGTAAAGAATCAAAGCAAAACATTCCTTAGAGCTATAACACACTAGGACAACCTTGATTGCTGACAGAAAGTTCCAGGATGAACATAATTGTACAATTTCTGCTTAAATAAATGCTAGTGTACAAAGATGTGTTTATAACAGGTTTAGATTACAATGATATGGAATAAGATTAGTTCCACAGTCCAGAATTGGCCTCTGAGATTATATGCCCTACACACTACTTTGGCTTTCAAAGTTTACTTTTAGGTACTAGGCAATAATCTTAAACTCCATTTCAACTTTAATCAGAAACCACAAGGTGGTTAAAGAAAATGTAATTTCTGTAATTACCAAAGCTGTTACGCAGATTTTTTTTCTTTCCAGTGCCAGCAGAAAAGTGGGTTACACAGATTTTGATAGATTTTCAAAAGCATTAGGTGAACTGATTCACACTAATCAACATGGCAAGGAACTGATTTATACATAACTATGCTCATTTATCTGTTATAAGGAGAACTGTCAAACTGATCAGATTCTTAGAAGCAAAGAATGGTTTTGCCTTGCCAAGACCTCAGACATCATCTAATCTAACCCATTCAGATTCCAAAGAAAAGGAAAATGGTAACCACAGAGTTTAAGAATTTTTAGTGTACTCCTGTATGGATCAGAGAACGCACTCTGGAAGGCTGGCCTAATTTGAATGCCTGGCAAGAAGAATATCCCTATTATGAAAAAAGACAAATCATATACTTAAGATTATCCAATTCCTTTTGGTTTGAATCTGTATTAAACAATATTCTAAATTTTCATTTAGTTCTCTGGATAGATTTCCCTACTAGAAGAAAACGAGCTGACTAATCCATGTAAGTATCCTGGACTGTTTGTAGCCTGTGTTAATAAACCACTAATCTGGCTTATACATTGATCTTTAGTGGTACAGATATCAACTCATGGAGTCTGATCCCTCATGACTTTTTTTTTTTTTTTTTTTTTTTTAATGAGACAGAGTCTTACTCTGTCGCCAGGCTAGAGTACAATGATGTAATCTCAGTTCACTGCAACCTCCGTCTCCTGGGTTCAAGCGATTCTCCTGCCTCAGCCTACCGAGTAGCTGGTACTACAGGCACACGCTACCACGCCCAGCTAATTTTTATATTTTTTGTAGAGTTGGGGTTTCACCATGTTGGTCAGGATGGTCTCGATTTCTTGACCTCGTGATCCGCCCGCCTCAGCCTCCAAAAGTACTGGGATTACAGGCATGAGCCACCCTGGTATTTATTTTTTTTGAGACAGAATCTCACTTTGTCACACAGGTTGGAGTGCAGTGGCATCATCTCGGCTTATTACAACCTCCACCTCCTGGGTTTAAGTGATTCTCGTGCCTCAGCCCGCCAAGTAGCTGGGACTACAGGTGCATGCCACCACACCAGGTTAATTTTTGTATTTTTAGTAGAGAAGAGCTTTGCCATGTAGCCCAGGCTGGTCTGGAACTCCTGAGCTCAAGCAATCTGCCTGCCTCAGCCTCACAAAGTGTTACGATGACAGGCATAAGCCACTGTGCCAGGTCCCTCATGATTTTTAAAAAACAATGAAAAGAAATAGAATTTTGGTAAAATAGTAAAAATGGACAGAATTTTGAATATGATTTAATTAAATAAAAGAATATTCTTAGCCATATGAAATAAATTTTTAAAAATTATTTATTCTGGCCGGGCATGGTGGCTCACGCCTGTAATCCCAGCACTTTGGGAGGCTGAGGAGGGTGGATCACCTGAGGTCGGGGGTTCAAGAGCAGGATGATCAACATGGCAAAACCCCATCTCTACTAAAAATACAAAATTAGTGGGGCATGGTGGCACCTGTCTGTAATGCCAGCTACTTGGGAGGTTGAGGCAGGAGAATCGCTTGAACCCAGGAGGCGGAGGTTGCAGTAAGCTGAGATCGTGCCATGTTGCACTCCAGCCTGGGCAACAAGCATGAAACCCCATCTCCAAAAAAAAAAAAAAAGAATTATTTATTCTGAGTAGATAATGTTCATATGGTTCAAAATTAAATCTTTTGTAACAAGGTATACATGAGAAGTTTCACTCCAACCCCTTCCTTATCTACTTTGCTATCCCCTACTTTGCTTCCACACAAGCAACCCGTTTTCTTGTACATCCTCCCAGCTACAAGTACATATACATATATTCTAATAATTTTGTCTTTCTAAAGGCAATAGAATACCATACATACTATTAACACCTGGTTTTTTTCACTTAATTAAACCCAGTATATCTAGAATACCTAAAAAGTAGAATCTCAAAGTAATGTTGGACCAGAGGATCTTTTAGGGTTACCATTTAATCTCCTAGCCCAAAAGTTATTAGGGTAGCCTTTACCCTTAATCTCAACCAGGACAGGTTCTGCTAACACATTTATTAAATGAGAATCAGTGTCTACTCGTTCTAGTTCCCGGACTTAAGGAGTTCAAAGTTTAGTAAGGCACAGCCAGGCTAACAGTGATTGCTGCTGCTCCCTGCTGTATCCTTGACTCCTAGAATAGCAGACTCTCAATGATTATTAATTGAATGAATGAGTAACTCTCCACACAGGCCTCTCTTTTTGAGATGAAGACGTCTGTGTAAACAGCTTTAGTTCAGATTACCGATCATAGTATTTTTGCAGTAATTGACCAGAATACTATCAGGTTCTTTTTTTTTTTTTTTTTTTTTTTTTGACACAAGGTCTCACTCTGTTGCCCAGGCTGGAGTGCAATGGCACAAGCTGGGCTCACTGCAGCCTCCGCCTCCCAGGTTCAATCGATTCTCCCACCTAGCCTCCCAAGTAACTGGGACTACAGGTGTCCGCCACTATGCCCAGCTAATTTTTGTATTTTTTGGTAGAGACAGGGTTTCACCATGTTGTCCAGGCTGGTCTCAAGCTCCTGACCTCAGCTGATCCACCTGCCTCAGCCTCCCAAAGTACTGGGATTACAGGCATGAGCCATCACACCTGGCCAAGTTCTTTTCCTGAGTTACCTAAAGAACTTCAGCATGTTTCCCCGGAGTTACTTCTTATCTGCCTTGATTGTGAGACCACATTTCAACTTGCTTTACATACATCAGTTGGGGTAGACTACTGATGGCCGGTGAACCTGTATCATAGAACTGGATATGTTTTACACAAGCTTTATTTGGGGTATTCTCACCTTGCTATTTCCCATGAAATACGGCTTATAGATGACAATGGGAAAATCAATGAAGAGGCTGATGTATGATCTGTGCAAGTCCAAATAAATGGTCACTTGGAAGTTTCAATAAAATCTTCAATAAGCTTTAACATGGAGTTTGACATAGTGTTAGTGACACATCTCGCATGACACAGATGTCTTCCAATTCCATTTTCTCTTTTTTATTTTTATTTTTTTGAGACGGAGTCTCACTCTGTCACAAGGCTGGAGTGCAGTGGCACCGTGTTGACTCACTGCAACCTCCATCTCTTGGGTTCAAGCAATTCCCCTGCCTTAGTCTCCTAAGTAGCTGGGATTACAGGCACCCACCACCATGCCTGGCTAGTTTTTATATTTTTAGTAGAAATGGGGTTTCACCATATTGGCCAGGCTGGTCTCGAACTCCTGATCTCAGGTGATCCACCCACCTCAGCCTCCCAAAGCGCTGGGATTACAGGTGTGAGCCACCGCGCCCAGCCCCATTTGCTATTTCTACTTTTATGTACCCTCTGGCACTCTTATTCTGCTGTCAGAGACATGAGAGTGTCTCCTCATTAAATGGGTTATTTTGAAATGAGTTTTTACCTCTGTATTTTGGGAGAGTCACAACAAACCAAACCATTCCAAAACCACTCTTCATGTAAAATTTCATAAATTCAAATAAACACTCCAACCCAGAAGGGGTCACTAACAAATAACAAATGCCCTACTACAATCTAAACAGAAAATAATCCTTCTAGCCCCAGCTCTCTACAGCATACTTTGCATAGGTACCCAGGAGCTAACGATAGGCATTATAGTTGGATACATCAGCTTCAAACATTTTAATCATTTCCAGAAATTAAACAGTAAAAGATGCCTGAACAGAGAAAAATATTTAATCAGTAAGAAAGCCGGTACTAATTTTATGTCTAAGGGTTATCATGTAAAGCTGTGGAAGTAAACAAGAAGGAAGATGGATTATGCTTATCCAGTTAATAGATTTTGTTAGAAAAACGAGTACGGCAATGGGAGAAGAAATGAGATCTTTTCAACCAGGGTTGTCTACCCCTTACCTTAAACTGGATCCTGGCCACTAACAAGCACATCTCAGAGCAGACAGTCAGCTCTTTGATTTCCAGAATCCCCCTGAAGAAAGACTACTGTTCTCCATTTCTTAGGGGATTTGAAGAAAATCAAAGGCTCACTGTGTCTTTGAGGACTGTCGATAGCTACTGCTCTGTATGCCCATGAATAGATCCCTACCAGCGAACCCCTCTTTTCTCCACACTAGAATTCATAACCCTACTAAGTTATCTTCCTGTATATTTATAGGACGTATAATTTTTCAAGATCTCACACAAACATGGTCTCCCGAGACACCCAGGAAAGGCCTTCCCCGACATCAAACAGAGTAATTCTATGGTGTGGAGGTCCAACAATGGATTCCAGGACATCCCAGATACATATCACGATAGTCTCAGGATTTTGCTCTCAAGAGGGCTTTCTGGCTTCGTTTCTATTTGGTTTCTTAAGAGAGGCGGCATGAGAAAAGCAGGAGCCCCTCAGGTGAGCAGACTCTTAAACACAAACAAAAGACTACGATTCTGCGGCCAAAATGTGGTCCCCAACGAGAGAACCGCTTCCTGTGGTGGGCGTTCGGCTTTGGAGGCGGCAGGGAAATCTCATCCAAGTCAGGAAAGTGGGTAAAAGCAGAAAGAGAAGGGGCTGGAAGACTCACGAGTCTTGAATAAGAAGCCCAGGCTACCCCATCCCCAGGACAGCAGTTTCAAAATGCGGTTCCCGCCCTAAAGCCCAAAGAGACGAAGGTCGTGAGTCGGGAAGCCCGGGACCCAGCGCAGCGAGCAACCGGGAGCAGCGCACACCCCAGCCCCGCTCCCTCCACATCCCGCCCAGACCTGGATCATCCCGCACGGGCGGCGGGGCCAGCCTGGGAGCGGCGCTTACCCACTTCCCAGCAGCAAGCGCAGGGACCGCTCTTATCCCGATCTTTCGGACAGCACCTTCCTACGGGCCGCGCTGCCGCAGCTTCTCCACCCGCGCCCAGCTCCGTCTGAGCTCCCTCTCGGCGAACGCCCCTCCCTCAGGCTGCCACGCGCTACACTCCTGAGTCCCGGGCCTCAGCCCGTATTTAAAGGCTTCTGCCTGAGAAGGCGGAGGCTTCATTCCCCCGCAGCCAGGCCCTCCTGGACTCTGCCCTCAGCCGCTTCCTAGCTCCCCATCCCACTCCACAAGGCCCAGGGCCGGGTCCCTATTTCCTACAGGGCCCAGGGGCGGCGAGACGGGGGCTGGTCCTGGCGGGGAGGGCCTGCCCCGCCCCTGACCGAGCTAGGCAAATCCGCTTGGGCCAGCTCAGCCGCTCCGCCCCTACCGCGAGCGGCGCTGGGCGGGACTGCGTGCGTGGCGTGTCCGCTGGACCAGAGGACTGGGGCAACCGGAGGTGTAGGCCCTTTGCTCGCCTACCCGGCAGTCGTGGGTAGCGGAGGGGTCAAGACTTGTTGTCTAGCAGCCGTCTCCCCGCCGCCCTGTCCTGGCCGAAGCAAAGGCCGCGTGCGGTCCGCGTCTGCCAGGCTTCAGGGCTGCGCGGCTGGTGGGTGGTGGGTGGGCCGGGCGCCCGGAAGATCCTGGCCGCCTTTCCGGTCGCCTCAGCACCCTGGAGCGCCGCCCTCGGGTTTCGGTCCCCTGGACTCTGCAGGTCTGTCCCGGCGGCGGATTATCCTCGCCTACAACCTCGAGGCCCCTGGGTCAACCACGCCCTCCGGGCCGGCAACCCAAGGTTTAGTCAGATTCCTCCAGACCCATCGCTTCTGGGAAAGAGGCGCCTTCCGTCAGGAGGATGCTGAGTTCCTCATGACTGGACCAGTGAGTGTCCACTCCCTGGTCCCTGGCGGGAGAGGCGGGACCCCCACGCCCTCCCGTTGCTCTTTGCAGAGATGTTCTCAGTCCCAATCCGGGATTTGGGATGTCTGTGCATGCTGTGGAGCAGAGAGTATGCAACATGTAAGTGCCGTGCGTGAGGAAGAGTACAATTCACCTATGGAGCCTGCTCATTTTTAATATGGAGGGCAGCTCTGTTCCTTTCTTTCGCCGCTTCGAGGTCTTTTTAACTAAACCTCAAATCTAAGATATAAGAAAAAAAAGCCAGGCATAGTCATGGCCTTTTATTTCCCTCATTAAGGATTACATCAGGTGACGTAAGCCATTTTAACATACATCATGAAGAAAATGATTAGTAATTTATAAAGGCACATTAAAATACCATATAAATCACGGTTTTCTTGATAGGATCATGAAGGCGACTTCAAGAAAGTCGTTGAATGTGGATGAAACAGTTTGCTGTGGATTGTAGCACACGTGGCAGGATATGTAGGCTTGCTTGTTGTTTGTTTTGAGACGGAGTCTCCCTCTGGAAGCCCAGGCTGGAGTGCAGTGGCGCGATCTCCGCTCACCGCAACCTCCTCCTCCCGGATTCAAGCGATTTCTCCTGCCTCAGCTCCCCGAGTAGCTGGGACGACAGGCTCCCACAACCATGCCCGGCTAATTTTTGTATTTTTAATAGAGACGGGGTTTTGCCATGTTGACCAGGCTGGTCTCAAACTCCTGACCTCAGGTGATTCGCCCGCCTCGGCCTCCCAAAGTGCTGGGATTACAGGTGTGAGCCACGGTGCTTGGCCAGTAATATGTAGGCTTTCTACATTCTATGCAGTTCAGTTCATTCATCCAACAAATATTTAATGCCTGTTGTGTGTCAGACGTTATCCTAAAGGCTGAAGATACAAAAGGGATTAAGACTCAATTCCTTTGGCCGGGCACGGTGGTTTACGCCTGTAATCCCAGCACTTTGGGAGGCCATAGCAGGTGAATCACCTGAGGTCAGGAGTTCCAGACCAGCCTGGCCAACATGGTGAAACCCTGCCCCCCCCCCCGCCCCCCGCCTCTACTAAAAATACAAAAAGTTAGCCGGGCAAGGTGGTGGGCACCTGTAATCCCAGCTACTCAGGAGGCTAAGGCATGAGAATTGCTTGAACTCGGGGGCTGGAGGTTGCAGTGAGCCGAGATCGCACTACTGCCTTCCAGCCTGGGGAACAGAACGAGACTCCGTCTCAAAAAAATAACCAAACAAGAAAGACTCATTGCCTTCTTGCAAAGCTGACAGGTTGGGTAGAAGAGATATATAAAGTAATTGCAGTACATAAGTGCTATAGTAGGGCATCTTTTTGAACTTGGGACATATGTAGATTTAAGTTACCTAATACAATTTGCTTTGTAATAAAAACCACTTATCTATGATTAGTCCCTTCATTTTGAATTCAACATTTTTCTATTTAGTATTCACCTCACATTTTTTTTTTTCTTTTTTTTTTTTTAGTATTTTGGTAGAATCAGACTCTTCAAAATGGTTAATAGGATTTCAGAAATTAAATCAATTATCAGTGCCAGCTAGAATGGACCTTTGGATTTAGGACAGCGGTTCTCCAAATGTGAGCTGGGGACTGTAGACAATCTCCATGGTTCTTTCTGGGATCCATGAGGTCAAAACGTTTTCATGTGTTGCTTGCTTTTTTAACTCTTTTTCTCTCACAAGTGTGCAATAAAGTTTTGTGGAGACTATAATGTGCTATCAAAGCAGATAGAATTAAGCTGTTTTTTAAGTCAGATATTAGAGATTACAAAAATGTAAAACAATGCCAATCTTATTTTTTGTTTTTAAAATATAGTAATTTTTCATTAAAATATGCTATTTATGTTAACATGTAATGGGCTTATTGTCAATTTTAAGGAAATAATCTTTTATATATAATCAGTTTTCATATTTAATATGGTAAATACCAATAGTTACAATCCACATGAAAAAAATTTGTTTGACTCTTCAATTTTTAAACATGCCAAGGGGTCTTGATACCACAAACTTTGAGAACTGCCAAGGTAGGCTAGTTATTTTCAAATCATGTTTCATGGAGCCCTAAATCCTCTGGTAGTGTGTAAGAAATCTGTGAGGATAGAGAATTAGTAGGAAGTTAAAGACAAGGCTCTGGGTCCCCACATCTCCCCATCTTCCTCTAATGGCAGTTCAACTTTTCTCTGTTTATCTGTTTTTTGTTTTGTTTTGTTTTTGTTGTTGTTTTTTTCCTTGAGACAGTCTCGCTCTGTCACCCAGGCTGGAATGCAATGGTGCAATCTCAGCTCACTGCAACCTCCATCTCCCAGGTTCAAAAGATTCTCCTGCCTAGGCCTCCCAGATAGCTGGGACTACAAGTGTGCACCACCACATCATGCTAATTTTTGTGTTTTTAGTAGAGAGGGGGTTTTTGCCATGTTGGCCAGACTGGTCTCAAACTCCTGACTTCAGGTGATCCACCCGCCTCGTCCTCCCAAAGTGTTGGGATTACAGGCATGAGCCACCATGCCTGGTCTGTTTATCTGCTTTTTATATCAATTAGGTAGAGACTTGCAAACTTGAATTATTGACTACTGTGCACCTACAGGCTCAACACCAAGTGGAAGCTGACAACGCTTGGGGCTTCCACCCTCTGAAGCAACAGCCCAAGCTATACCTCAGCCCCTTTTCGTTACAGCTGGAACAGCTGGGACACAAGGCACCAAGTCCCTAGACTGCACATAGCAGAGGGACCCTGGGCCCAGCCCACAAAACCATTTTTTCTTCCTAAACCTCCAGGCCTGTGATGGGAGGAGCTGCCACGAAGATCTCTGACATACCCATTTTCCCCACTGTCTTGGTGATGAACATTCAGATCCTTTCACTTATGCAAATTTCTACAGCCAGCTTGAATTTCTCCTCAGAAAATGGGATTTTCTTTTATGTCATGTTGTCAGGCTGCAAATTTTCCAAACTTTCATGTTTTGTTTCCCTTAAAAACTGAATGCCTTTAACAGCATCCAAGTCACCTCTTGAATGCTTTGCTGCTTAGAAATTTCTTCCGTCAGATACCCTAAACCATCTCTCTCAAGTTCAAAGTTTCACAAATCTCTAGGGCAGGGGCAAAATGCTACCAGTCTCTTTGCTAAAACATAACAAGAGTCACCTTTGCTCCAGTTCCCAACAAGTTCCTCATCTCCATCTGAGACCACCTGACTGGATTTCGTTGTCCATATAATTATCAGCATTTTTGTCAAAGCCATTCAACAAGCCTCTAGGGAGTTCCAAACTTTCCTACATTTTCCTGTCTTCTTCTGAGCCCTCCAAACTGTTACAACATCTGGCTATTAATCCAGTTCCAAAGTTGCTTCCATATTTTTGGATATCTTTTTAGCAGTGCCCCACTCTACTGGTACCAATTTACTGTGTTAGTTCTTTTTCATGCTGCTAATAAAGACATACCCAAGAGTAGGAAATTTACAAAAGAAAGAGGTTTATTGGACTTACAGTTCCACATGGCTGGGGAAGCCTCACAATCATGGAGGAAGATGAAAGGCATGTCTCACATGGCGGCAGACAAGAGAAGAGAGAACTTGTGCAGGGAAACTCCCATTTTTAAAACCATCTATTCACTATCACAAGAACAGCACAGGAAAGACCTGCCCCCATGATTTAGTTATCGTCCCTCCCACAACATGTAGGAATTATGGAACCTACAAGATGAGATTTGGGTGGGGACACAGAGCCAAACCATATCAATCATAATAAGGTTTTGTTTGGGTAAAACGTAAGCCTTTCCCTCCCTTCCCCTCCCCTCTCCTTTCCTCCCCTCTCCTCTTCTCTTCTCTTTTCTTTCTTTCTTTCTTTCTTTCTTTCTTTCTTTCTTTCTTTCTTTCTTTCTTTCTTTCTTTCTTTCTCTCTCTCTCTCTCTCTCTCTCTCTTTCTGTCTTTCTGTCTTTCCTTTCTCTCTTTCTCTCTCTCTCTTTCTCTCTTTTATTTTCTTTTCTTTTTCTTTCTTTCTCAGGGTCTCGCTTTGTCACCCAGTTTGGAATGCATTGGCATGAACACGGCTCACTGCAACCTCAACCTCCCAGGCCGAAGTGACCCTCCAGCTCAGCTTTCAGAGTAGCTGTGATATGGTTTGGCTGTGTCCCCACCCACATGTCATCTTGAAACCCAGTGGAAGGTAATTGAATCATGGGGGCAAGACTTTCCTGTGCTGTTATTGTGATAGTGAATAAGTCTCATGAGATCTGATGGTTTTAAAAAGAGTTCTGGCTGGGCATGGTGGTGGGCACCTGTAATCTGAACTACTAGGGAGGCTGAGGCAGAGCGAATTGCTTGAACCTGGGAGAAGGAGGTTGCAGTGAGCCAAGATTGCACCACTGCACTCCAGCCTGGGCAACAGAGAAAGACTTTGCCTCAAAAAAAAAAAAAAAAAGGAGTTCCTCTGCACAAGCTCTGTCTCTTTGCCTGCTGCCATCCATGTAAGATGTGACTTGCTTTTCCTTGCCCTCACTATGATTGTGAGTCTTCCCCAGCCATGTGGAACTGTAAGTCCAAATAAACCTCTTTCTTTTGTAAATTGCCCAGTCTTGGGTATGTCCATCAGCAGCATGGAAATGGACTAATACAGTAAATTGGTACCAGTAGAGTAGGGTGTTGCTGAAAAGATACCTGAAAATGTGAAAGTGACTTCAGAACTGGGTAGCAGGCAAACATTGGAACAGTTTGGAGGACTCAGAAGAAGACAGGAAAATGTGGAAAAGTTTGGAACTTCCAAGAGACTTGTTGAATGGCTTTGACAAAAATGCTGATAGTGATATGAACATAAGATCCAGTCTGAGGTGGTTTCAGATGGAGATGAGGAACTTGTTGGGAACTGGAGCAAAGGTGACTCTTGTTATGTTTTAGCAAAGAGACTGGTGGCGTTTTGCCCCTGCCCTAGAGATTTGTGGGACTTTGAACCTGAGGGAGATGATTTAGGGTATCTGGAGGAAGATATTTCTTTCTTCTTTTTTTTTTTTTTTTTTTGAGATGGAGTCTTGCACTGTTGCCTGGGGTGGAGTGCAGTGGTGGGATCTCGGCTCACTGGGTTCAAGCAATTCTCCTGCCTCAGCCTCCCGAGTAGCTGGGATTACAGGCATCCGCCACCATGCCCGACTAATTTTTGGTATTTTTAGTAGAGACAGGGTTTTGCTATGTTGGCCAGCGGAAGACATTTCTAAGCAGCAAAGCATTCAAGAGGTGACTTGGGTGTTGTGGAGGGTGGATCAAGAGGTCAGGAGTTCGAGAACAGCCTGGCCAATATGGTGAAACCCTGTCTCTACTAGAAATACAAAAATTAGCTAGGCATGGTGGTGTGCGCCTGTAGTCCCAGCTGCTTGGGAGGCTGAGGCAGGAGAATCGCCTGAACCCAGGAGGTGGAGGTTCCAGTGAGCCGAAATCATGCCACTGACTGCAACTTGGGCAACAGACTGAGACTCCATCTCACAAAAAAAAGGCATTCAGTTTTATCAGTTTTATAAGGGAAGCAGAGCATAAAAGTTTGAGAAATTTGCAGCTTGACAATGCGATAGAAAAGAGCATCCCATTTTCCGAGAGGAAATTCAAGCTGGCTGCAAAAATTTGCGTAAGTACCAAGGAGCCGAATGCTAGTACCCAAGACAATGGGGAAAATACCTCCCGGACATGTCAGAGGTCTTCATGGCAGCCCCTCCCATCACAGATCCAGAGGCCTAGGAGGAAAAAGTGGTTTTATGGGCCAGGCCCAGGGTCCCCATGCTGTGTGCAGCCTAGGGACTTGGTGCCCTGTGTCTCCACTGCTCCAGCAGTGACTGAAAGGGGCCAACATAGAGCTTGGGCTGTTGCGTCAGGGGGTGGAAGCCCCAAACCTTGGCATCTTCCATGTGGTATTGAGCCTGCGAGTACATAGAAGTCAAGAATTGGGGTTTGGGAGCCTCCACCTAGATTTCAGAAGATACATGGAAATTCCTGGATTCCCAGGCAGAAGTTTGCTGTAGGGGTGGGGCCTTCATGGAGAACCTCTGCTAGAGCAGTGCCAGAAGGGAAATGTGGGGTCAGAGCCCCCACACAAAGTCACCACTGGGGCACTGCCTGGTGGATCTGTGAGAAGAGCACCACCGTCCTCCAGACCACAGAATGGTAGATCCACCAACAGCTTGCACCGTATGCCTGGAAAAGCTGCAGACACTCAATGCCAGCCTATGAAAGCAGCCCAGAGGGAGGCTTTACCCTGCAAAGCCACAGGAGTGGAGCTGCCCAAGACCATGGGAATCCACCTCTTGCATCAGTGTGACCTGGATGTGAGACATGGAGTCAGAGGAGATCATTTTGAAGCTTTAAGATTTGACTGCCCTGCTGGATTTCAGACTTGCATGAGTCCTGTAGTCCCTTTGTTTTGGCCAATTTCTCCCATTTGGAATGGCTGTATTTACCCAATGCTTATACCACCATTGTATTTAGGAAGTAAATAACTTGCTTTTGATTTTACAGGCTCATAGGCAGAAGGGATTTGTCTTGTCTCAGATGAGACTTTGGACTGTGGACTTTTGAGTTAATGCCGAAATGAGTTAAGACTTCGGAGGACTATTGGGAAGGCATGATTGCTTTTGAAATGTGAAGACATGAGATTTGGGAGGGGCTGGGATGGAATGATATTGTTTGGCTCTGTGTCCCCACCCAAGTCTTATAGCTCCCATAACCCATGTGTCTTGGGAGGGACCTGGTAATTGAATCGTGGGCTGGACGCGGTTGCTCATACCTGTAATCCCAGCACACTGGGAGGCCAGGGCAGGAGATCTCTTGCGATCAGCAGTTGAGACCAGCCTAGCCAATGTGGTGAAACCCCATCTATACTAAAAATACAAAAACTAGCCAGGCGCGGTGGCGGGCACCTGTAATCCCAGCTACTTGGGAGGCTGAGGCATGAGAATCACTCGAACCTGGAGGTGGAGGTTGCAGTGAGCCCAGATCACACCACTGCACTCCAGCCTCGGCGTCAAAGTGAAACTTAGTCTCAAAAAAAAAAGAATCATGGGGGATGAGTCTTTCCCGTGCTGTTCTCATGTTAGTGGATAAGTCTTACAAGATCCGACGGTTTTAAAAATGGGAGTTACTTCTCTCTTCTCTTGTCTGTCGCCATGTGAGACATGCTTTTCACCTTCCACCAGGATTGTGAGGCCTCCCTAGCCACGTGGAACTGTAAGTCCAATAAACCTCTTTCTTTTCTTTTTTTTTTTTGGAGACAGAGTCTCGCTCTGTTGCCCAGGCTGGAGTGCAATGGCATGATCTCGGCTCACTGCAACCTCTGCCTCCCAGGTTCCCGCCATTCTCCTGCCTCAGCCTCCCGCATAGCTGGGACTATAGGCACCTGTCACCACACTTGGCTATTTTTTTGGTTTTTTTGGTTTTTTAGTAGAGATGGGTTTTCACCATGTTAGCCAGGATGGTCTCAATCTCCTGACCTCGTGATCCATCCACCTCGGCCTCCCAAAGTGTTGGGATTAAAGGCGTGAGCCACCACACCGGACAATAAACCTCTTTCTTTTGTAAATTGCCCAGGTATGTCTTTATCAGCAGCATGAAAATTGACTCATACAGTGATCCATTACCAAGGGTAAAATTCTCCTGAGTGCCGAACAAAGAGATAAACTACATTTGAGTTTTGGGTAAGTCCCCTATAATGATGAATCAAGAATCCTCAAATCTATCTTGCCACCCATTTAATATGTATGAGAAGTTCTGAATTCCAACAGAAGATGCCATGTAAATCAGCGAATTTGATTCTTTTAAAAGCAACTTATAAAATTTACAAGATTTATTCAATAAATCAGTTCAGCTTTGGTATATCAGACCTTATAATGAACCATTTTTCCCACTTCATCTTATGCAATCTTTAATATTTTCTATTTTTGTCAAGGATATTAAACCTACACCTGGAAACATATTAAATGCCAACTTAAAATGTGAGAAGCTTTGGCAGAACTCAGACCCATTTTCCCAAATTTCCAAGCTGTTTAATCACACTGATTTAGACACTCTGGATAGCAGCTGGGATTGTAGTTATCTTTATGCTTTGAGTTCTCTAGTTTTGTCTGCAAGTCTTATAAAATATCTTGTTGTTTCTGCATTGTGACATTGCTGTCACTAGTGGCTTTACCCAAAGATTTGTTTACAGATAGAGCCAAGTTAGTTTAGGTGAAAAGGTACAAATCAGAGTTTAGTTTCCCTTGTCTGATGTTTGTTTTTGCCAAATAGAGATAAAGCAGAATTAAATGGCACCAATGGTTTGATTAGTTGAGCAAATGATTAAAGTGGGAGGGACATATATGAATACTTGTTAATGGACAGCATCAAGATTGCTTTGCATTGCACTGCTAGAAAGGTAAAGAATTGTGTGAGGCAGTATGTAGTTTTTAAAAATTCTGGTAGAGGTATACAAGCAAGACCATTTGCAGTGGCTCACACCTGTAATTCCAGCACTTTGGGAGGCCAAGGCGGAAGGATTGCTTTAGGCCAGGAGTCCGAGACCAGCCTGGGAAACACAGTGAGACCCCTGTCTCTATATTTAAAAAAAAAAAAAAAAAAAAGTATACAAGCAAAAAAGAAATTATGGGCCTAAGGTAAGCCAGTGGGAGTGGATGCTGCAGTTGTATGGAAAACAAGATTATTGGAGGATAGGTCAGGGGACCGAGTATTGGAAGTATTACCTACTTAGATATTGATATCACCAAGAGTCACAACAGGAAGAGTATTGAAAAGAGAGGCAGAGTTCAGTGCTAAAATCTTCAAGGAATGAGGAAGACTGATACAGAGGTATACACAGTGGACCACTGAAAGATAGGATATCATGTGGAATACTCTGCCAGCATGAGCTCCAAACAAGTTGGAGAGTTTTAGGGAAGACAGAAGAATAGCAGCCTGGCAGCCAAAATAAGTAACAGATAATGCTTATGCTACCTCTACATTCTTTGTATAGCATTTGGGGAAAAAAAAAATAGCTCCCCTTTGAGAGGGCAGTGGGAGCATCAGTGCTGATAGGAGATGCCAGGTTTTGATGAAGAGAATATTCAGAGATTGCCTGTAATCTCAATAATTTGGGAGGTTGAGTTGGAAGGATCACTTGAGCCTCGGAGTTCCAGACTAGCCTGGGTAACATACTGAGACCTCCATATCTACAAAAAAAAAGAAAAAAGAATTAGTTTGGCATGGTGGTGTGCACCTGTGATCCCAGCTAGTTGGGAGGCTGAGGCAGGAGGTTCATTTGAGCCAAGGAGTTTGAGGCTGCAATGAGCTATGATGCCCCCACTGCACTCTAG
The DNA here is from genome assembly GCF_047675955.1 of Chlorocebus sabaeus. Taxonomy (NCBI): domain Eukaryota; kingdom Metazoa; phylum Chordata; class Mammalia; order Primates; family Cercopithecidae; genus Chlorocebus; species Chlorocebus sabaeus. The sequence goes on along the minus strand of NC_132930.1, from coordinate 11,243,794 downwards.
CCTGGGTGACAGAGCAAGACCTTGTCTCAAACAACAACAATAAAAAGCTGTTCCCTCACCCTAGACCCATATCTCACTCAAGAGACTACCTCCATTTCTCTGCTCCTTTTCATTGTAAAACTTCCCATTACTTGTACTTTCTTTCCTTCCTTATCCTGATTTCTTTCATTAACTATCCTGGTGGATTTTCATGCCCATCACTCCACCAACACATTTTATTAAGTTCACCCACTAATAATTTCTGCCAAAATGTTCAATTTTCCGTCCCCACGATTTGACCTAGCAGCATTTGATGTTGAACCCCTGCTCTCGGAGATTTGCTTTCTTTTCTGGGCTTCGAAGACATTTTCTTCTTTCACTGGTTGCTGCTTCTCAGTCTACTTTGTTGGCTCCTCTTCCTCTACCAGAGCTCTAAGTATTGCATCACCCTAAGTCCCAGTCCTGTGACTTCTTTTCTGTATCTTCACTCTCTCCCTAAGTGATTTTACCTAGTCCCAAAGATTCAAATACCATCTACATTTAGTTGGCCTTTTTTTTTTTTTTTTCTGAGACAGGGTCTTGTTCTGTCTCCCAGGCTAGAGTGCAGTGGCGCCATTTCAGCTTACTGCAACCTCTGTCTCCCAGGTTCAAGCAATTCTTGTGCCTCAGCCACCTGAGTAGCTGGGATTACAGGCATCCCGGCTAATTTTTGCATTTAGTAGAGACGAGGTTTCTCCATGTTGGCCAGCCTGGTCTCAAACTGTTGGACTCAAGCCGTCTGCTTGCTGTGGCCTCCCAAAGTGTTGGGATTACAGGCATGAGACACCATGCCTGGCACTGATTGGCTCTTAGTTTATATTTCCTTTTATGATGAAACCTTAGCTCCACACATTTCCAACTCTCTACTAAAGATCTCCACTTGGCTGCCTAGCAGGCATCTCAAAATCATCACAGCCAAAAGCTGAATTACTGAGTTTCATCTGTGGCAGTGACTTTCAGCTGACCCCATGAGCCACATATGTTCTTTCTCTAGTAAAAGAATCCCCAAATTTTGCTGCGAAGATATTGTCCCAAATGAAGACTACATTGTGCAGCCTCCTTTGGGTATTGTCTTGTGACTAACTTCTGGCTAAGGGGATAAGAAATGGAAAGGATATGTACAGCTTCTATGACAAACACATTGCTTCTATGACAAAACATTTAAATAATGAGGCAGACCCTCCATATCTCCCTCCCCTCCTCATCCTCCTCTAGCTGGAACATTAACCCCATGGATGTGGTGGTGAACTATCTTTGACCCTGCAAAGAAGTGCAGCATTGGGTGGACCATGCACAACCAGTTTGAGAAGCACTGCTCTAGGGTTGGGGGAGCAGTAATAGAAAAGAGTGTAGGTTCTGAATACCTGAAGCATACATTTTAGCTCTAGACTGCTTATATTTTTGTTACGTGAAAGAGAACTTTTAATCTGGTTTAAACCACTGGATCTCTTTATTCCAGCCAGTGAATCTATATCCAACTAATATTTACTCCCAATCTGCTCTTTCCCACCCCTCATTCCCTTACTATAAACCTTTTCTATCTCAATTTATATCATTAGTTGCTTTGCCCCCAAACCAGATGTCACTTTTGTTTTCTCTTTTCCTTCCCCTTCATAGCCAGGCCGTCACAGTGACGTATTGGCTGTACCTCCAAAATATATCCCAGATCTGATCTCTTCTTATAATTTGTACTGCCACAACCTTAGTCAAAGCCACTAACATCTCTTATCTGAACTCCAATGGTTTACTAGTTTTCTGCCTCTCTTCTTGATACAATTCATCTTTCTACATAGCAGCCAGAGTAAGATAAAATCATAAATCAGATAATATAACTGCCACCCCCTGTACCAATGGCTATATTTTATACTCAGAATAAAATCCAAAATCTTTATTTGGCTTCCAAGATCCTACACCTTACTTCTGATCTCATCTTGTACCTGTCATTTGATCTTCAGTCCCTTGAAAATGCCAAGTCTATTTCCGTTTCAGGGCCTTTGTGCTTATTACTATTGTTTTTTTCTCTTGGAAAACTGCCCAGATCTTTGCTTAGCTGAATTATTCAGAACCCAACTCAAATATCATCTCTTTAGAAAATTCTTGGCCGGGCGCGGTGGCTCAAGCCTGTAATCCCAGCACTTTGGGAGGCCAAGACGGGCGGATCACGAGGTCAGGAGATCGAGACCATCCTGGCTAACACGGTGAAACCCCATCTCTACTAAAAAATACAAAAAAAAACTAGCTGGGCGAGGTGCTGGGCGCCTGTAGTCCCTCCCATCTACTCAGGAGGCTGAGCCAGGAGAATGGCGTGAACCCGGGAGGCAGAGCTTGCAGTGAGCTGAGATCATGCCACTGCACTCCAGCCTGGGTGAAAGAGCGAGACTGCATCTCAAAAAAAAAAAAAAAAGAAAAGAAAAAAAAATTCTTTCAGAGCCAGGTGTGGTGGTGCATACCTGTAATCTCAGCTACTCAGGTGGCTGAGGCTGATGGATCTCTTGAGCCCAGCAGTCTGAGGCCAGCCTGGGCAATATAGCAAGATCCTGTCAAAAAGAAAAAGTTACTTCACCATGATTATATTTTAATTTCCCTTCAGCAATTAGAAGTCACTGAAATTAATTTACCTTATTTGTTGGCATTTGTTGGCATTGTGCAAGTAATGCTTGCACCCAGGAGGCAGAGGTTACAGTAAACTGAGATCACACCACTGCACTCTAGCCTGGGCAATAGGGCGAGACTCAGTCTCAAAACAAATAAATACATAAAATAATTTTTGGAGACAGAGTCTTGCTCTATTACCCAGGCTGGAGTGAAGTGGCGTGATCTCGGCTTACTGCAATCTCCGCTTCCTGGGTTCAAGTGATTCTCCTGCTTCAGCCTCCTGAGTAGCTGGGATTACAGGTGTGCCACCACGTGTGGCTAAATTTTGTATTTTTAGTAGAGACGGGGTTTCGCCATGTTAGTCAGGCTGGTCTCTAACTCCTGACCTCTGATCCGCCCACCTTAGCCTCCCAGAGTGCTGGGATTACAGGCGTGAGCCACCATGGGCCCACAAAGCTATTTTACTTAGCATTTTTTTTCCCGATGCTAAATTGGGAACTACTGACAATACTATTGACAATACTAAATATATTTTTTAATTATTTTACTTATTTTTGAGACAGGGTCTCACTGTGTCACCCATGCTGTAGTGCAGTGAACCATCACCCCTCACTGCAGCCTCAACCTCCCCAAACTCAGGTGATCCTCCCACCTCAGTCTCCTGAGTAGCTGGGACTACACGCATGCACCACCATGCCTGGCTAATTTTTAAACTTTTTTGTAGAGACGGAGTTTCGCCACGTTGCCCAGGCTGGTCTCAAACTTTTGGGTTCAAGTGATGCAATTGCCTCAGCCTCCTAAAGTGCTAGGATTGCAGGCGTAAGCCACTGTGCCCAGCCCCTTTTTTTTTTTTTTTGAGACAGAGTCTTGCTGTGTTGCCCAGGCTGGAGTGCAGTGGCACAATCTCAGCTCACTGCAACCTCTGCCTCCCAGGTTCAAGCGATTATCATGTCTCAGCCTCCCTAGTAGCTGGGATTACAAGCATGCACCACACGTGGCTAATTTTTGTATTTTTTGTAGAGACAGGGTTTTATTATGTTGGCCAAGCTGGTCTTGAACTCCTGGCCTCAAGTGATCCACTCACCCCGGCCTCCCAAAGTGCTTAGATTACAGGTGTGAGCCACCATGCCCACCAACCTATTTTTTATTTTAAAAAATTGACAGCATACTAAATGTTTGTAATGCAAATGATAAAATTGCTACAATGAAAACAGAAGAAGGTGAGAATTAGATGAAGAGTTGATTAAGGCAACTATGAGTCACTGTGTTAGGGCATGTATATTATGAAAATTATAGCAGAAGTGATAAAGGGTGACAATTGTTAGCTATCTTCAGTGAAAAGCTCTTTGAATACTTTCTTTTTTTTAATTTTATGATTTTTTTTTTTTTTTTGACAGAGACAGGGTCTCACTGTATTGCCCAGGTTGGTCTCGAACTCCTGGGCTCAAGGGATCCTCTTGCCTTGGCCTCACAAAGTGCTTGGTTTACAGGCATGAGCCACAGTTCCTGGCCCTCTTTGAATATCTTTAGTGCTTTTAGAGATTAGCATCAGAGACTTATTAATACTAGAGGGCACAAGGAATTAGCCATTGCCAGTGGACACCTATATAGGTGTGACTATGTGACTCAGTTTTAAAAACATTTTGACGCAATGAAAAAATTCCTTGGATGTTATAGAGGACGAAAATTGTAAGTCCTATTCATTCTTTAATGGAGAAACTAAAATTTATAATATTACTTTATTTAGCCCAAGATTTTCTTAAGCTTTGCATTTTCTAATTCAGCTTTGGCTTGCAGAATCATGCTTGAAGTTTGAGACTGCCAGCTTTCAACAGGCAGTTACTAGTGAAACTCTGGAAAGATGAGAAGATGTTGACATAAGTGTAACGTGAGACAAAGCAAAGTAAAATGTAATTTTTAAGTAAACATTGCCGGGTGTGATGGTGGCTCATGTTGCTGTCGGTTGTTATGGGAGTGAACGAAGGGGGACGAATGCAGAAATGAAGACAAAGACAAAAAGAGAATTTTTGGAAGAAGGGGTCAGGGGGCTCCTTGCTTCTAGTGAGCAAGGGCCCTGAGCTTCTACAGCCATTCGTATTAGGTAGAAAGAGCAGGGAGGGAGAGGTAATGGTTGGTCAACTGCTTGATTTATCACAGGTACACATAATTGCTTTCTTTGTACAACAAGCTTCAGATGTTCCTGTAGATAATCACAAGGAACACTGCGCTTGGGGCATGACTGCCCTCAGCACCCCTTCTGGTGGCAGACACAGTTGTTAGTTTTCCAACATCCTGCTTTCATGAGAACAGTTTTCTGTTTGCTCATATGGCCTCCAGTGGTATACTGAGTTGGTCACAACCCACATTCTTTTGGCCTGTAACATCTCCCCCTTTTTGTTTTTTCATTATTCGAATAAAGGTAATTGCAGGTTGTGCAGCTCTCAATTGCCATTTCGTGGTCCAGCTGATTTTGCAGACTATGAACAAAAAACAAAAACATAATATTAATCCCATAGTTACAAAAAAGACATTGAGGTGCTATTTGAAGTAGGTCCAAGGGTTAAGGCTCTCTAAACCTTGCTGGAATTCTGCCTAAGCTTTTAAAGAGGACTGAAATGCTTCAGTCTACTTATTCAAGTTAAGGATTTTACTTTGTAAATCATTAATATCAAAAGTAACATTGGATGTGAAAGCTCCCTGTAAATGGGCTTTTACAAGGCTCCACGGATATTCACTTTGGTTATATACCAAATTGGTCACACAAATATGAGTATGATTAAAATGACAATGCAATTGCTGCTGCAACTGCAAATTTTGTACTTGTTCTCCTAGCCACAGAACAGTAGTCTTTACGTTGCCACTTCTATTTGTATTTCGGTGTTAATTTTATTTTGAAGCGTCCATGCCTGGTCGGCTGTGCATGTCCAGTTTGCCACATATTGAGCTGTTTGAATGGAGCTGTGCATTGCTATTGAGGACATCACAACAGAGGTTATTAATGTAACTAAGGAGACTACAGCAAAAATGATCATGCCTAAGGCTCTATGAGCACGATGAGTAAGCTGAGTAAAAAGGAGTTTCATAAGCTGTAAAGCGGGGGTGACTGCCCAAGGATTAGATAAATTTATAGGAATTCATAATCTGGAATGCAACCTAGAATTATTAGGGTGGATATGTCATATGTTTGTGTTGTGCTATAATTAAGGCGATATAGTTGACAGGAATCACAAGTGAATTGGGCATCATCTACCTGGAGTTGGTTCTTTTTTGCTGCTAAGAAAACATAAGGATTAGCAACACAAATTGTAAATTGAGTGGTAATATTTTCTACAAGGGTAACATTAAAACTGCATTTAGCACAATTACTATTATTGGATTGTGTCCCAATCCAAATGCTGCCATTCATAAATGGGAGTGCTGCTTTCCATATTGACTCCTGAATTGGACCTCTCTTTCCTTGATAATGCCATTGAGGCAAAGGTGGGCTAAAGCCTGTGCTGTGTCAAGCAATTTGGGCAGCAGATTGAGATTGAATCCCAATGTGATGTAGTGAGGAGATGTTAAAGTTTTGCCACCAGTGCCAGTAAAGTTCATGCCATGAGGTCTGATGCTCCTGTCTCCCAACCAAATGACCACAGGGACCCCAGTCAATAATGTCTGCCATCAACATGGACTGTTGTCTAGCTAGGGAGCCAAGACACTGGGTCCAAGAACGGGGGTTAGAATTATCAAAGGGAGCCCATTCTGTATAATTAACACAATTTGGGCGATGGGGCCGGGAGTGATTAGTAACTACACCAGTAATATTAATAGAGCTAAGGCCCAATAGGTACATATATTTTTCATGGTAACTCAACCATGCCTGGGATTGAATTGCAAGGCAACTGCAGTTGAGTGATGTATCCTGGGTGATGCATAAAGGAAGTCCCACCCATGGAGTGGTATAATTGATAGCATTGTTCTGAGAGTCTAATTGCTCTGTGTCAGGGGGAGTTAAGGGTCCTGGTGCCCATGCTCCTTGATCATGATATATATCAGGAGGAGTGTCACTCCAGAGTACCAGTTGTACTACTGGGGGGATTAGGAACGTATGCCCAGTATGTTTTTGCCTCTGCACAGGGAAAACATAGCACACAGGATATTACAGCTAGCATGGTCATAAACATGGAGTCAGGGGTTTTTGTCTGACCCTGATGCTCTAGCAGTTTCTCATCTTCTTGTGTGGTTTTCTTGATCTATAAAACACAAGCATACCCTTGTCCCCATGTCAGTAAATCTACCAGGCCTTTTCATTGTCCTTCTTCCAGGGATTTCCATAATACTTTTGGGTAAACTTTCCTTTTTCCCTCTAACATTTGCCAGTGTCATCCTACCGGATGTACCAGGAGTTACGTACCAGGAGTTAAAACATTTAAAGTAAATAATGTACCAGGAGTTAAAACATTTAAGTAAATAATGCTAAATGTAGTATTGTTTGAGGTGGTAACTGGTCTCCTATAACCCCTTTTGGTTTTTTCAACATAGGTTGTAACATTTGATGTGCTGCTCTATAATTCCTTGTCCTCGAGGGTTATGAGGAATTCTTGTTTTGTGAGTGATTGCCTATAACTAAAAAATTTTGAAAAGCGTGACTAACATAAGCAGGTCCATTGTCAGTTTTTAATTGTTTAGGGACCCCCATATGGGCAAATGACAACAGACAATGTCGTTGGACATGGCCAGCTGTTTCACCTGTTTGACATGTAGCATGCAGCATATGAGAGTAAGTGTCTATAGTCATATGAACATAGCTAAGTTTGCCAAAGGCTGCTATATGTGTTACATCCGTTTGCCGGATTTCATTTGGAGCTAAGCCTCGTGGGTTACATCCTTCTATGGGTATAACACCAGCGACATGCTGACAAGTGGGGCAGGCTTGCACAATAGCTAGAGGCTGGCTTCGAGGCATTTGAAGCATATGAATAAGGGCAGAGGTGTTTTAATGCAGTAATGAATGAGAGGCTTGAGCTTGCTGAAACACAGAACCAATCAATTTATCTGCTCTATCATTACCTAGAAATAGTAGTCCAGGAAGTTGTGTGTGAGAGCGAATATGAGAAATATGAAAAAGGAGCAGCATGAAAGCAAACAGCTTGCTGAAGTCTTGGAAACAAGTTAAACAGTTCTGCTTTTAATAGCGGCAGTCTCAATGTGACTGGTTACATTAACAACATAGGCTAAATCACAGACAATAGGAGAGGAAACAGTGAGCTGTAAAACCTGAATAACTGCCATTAATTCTGAGCGTTGAGCTGAAACACCAGGGGTTTTTATCATTTGAGTATGCTTAGGTCCATAAAATAGATGCTCAGCTTTGGAAGAGCCATCAGTGAAGTAAGTCCGGCCGCCTGGAATAGGCGGGTAAAAGGGTAAACTTTATAAAATTGCAAAACTTTGTCTGATGGATAATGATTATCTATAATTCCTTTGCTTCAGCCAACATTGTGGAGCGATGAAGCTCAGTTCCCACATCCTGACAAGCTTTGAGAAAATTTCCTAAGCTTTTTGTACATCTCACAGGTGCCAGTGCACGTTTACAATCCGTGTTTACATTTTCAAAAGCTAGTTAAGGTTAGCATTTCTGTAGCCATGGTATGAGGAATCTGACGCTTCACTGCCTCTTGTAATCTTGCAAGAAAATGTGCATAGGGCTCCTGTGACCCTTGCGTGATATGTAAAAAAGATTGTACTGGGACCCTTTCCTCTGGAATTGTGGCCCAGGCGTGTTTAGCAGCCAAGGCACACTGCTTATAAGCAGCGTCTAGGAGTGCCATTTGATGTTCCAGGTCTGAATAGGGGCCACTACCTGACAGCATCCTCTGTAATGTCTCCGTGTCCAGCAGCACGATTCTGTCTAGCCTGGTCTGCACACAGTTCTTGCCAATTTGAATTCCATGTCAGGTATGCACTAGCAGATAAACAAGTGCAAGCCAAATGCTTTACATCAAAGGGTGGAAGGCGCATAGCGCCAAATATAGATTCTAGCAATCCTAAAGTAAATGGGCTTTGTACTCCATTATTAACTACACTAGCTTTTAATTCCTTCAGCACCTTAAATTCTAGTGGGGTGTGTTCATGTATAAGCTGCTGTGGATTATTTGGATCGGGCCTTATGGAAACAGGAAAAGCGCAAGTTCCTAAGGGTTCTCCAGCTATAGCAGCAGAGTGTAAAATTCTTTGTATTGGGGTCTCTATTTCTGCTACTGAAGGAGGCAGTTTAGATGTTTCTGCTACTAGAGGGGACAACACAGGCCAATTTTCATCCTCCTGCTTCAGTTTATTATTTTTAATTGGTGCTGTTGGGGGAAAAGATTATTTCAAATTTTTAGACTCTGAACATGACTCCTGCTGTCTAGCAGAATAAGGAATGAATAATGGCAGAAGAATAGTATGAACTAAACTCCAAATATAAAAAAGAAAAGAAGTAGCCAGATTCTTCCCCCGTATTACCCTGATTCAGAAACTTCCCATTCCCAGTACCTCTTTAGGGCACTGACCTTGTATCAGCTGCCGGCAGACTCTTCCCAGTGTTTCTCGTTCTCATTCTTCTTGTCAGTTTCACTTTCTCTGCTCTAGCAGAACTTCACTTATGTCCCTGTCCCGGGGGTGACTTGTCGCTGTCGGTTGTTATGAGAGTGAACAAAGGGGGACGAATGCAGAAATGAAGACAAAGACAAAAAGAGAATTTTTGGAAGAAGGGGTCAGGGGGCTGCCTGCTTCTAGTGAGCAAGGGCTCTGAGCTTCTACAGCCCTTTGTATTTATTAGGTAGAAAGAGCAGGGAGGGAGAGGTAATGGTTGGTCAACTGCTTGATTTATCACAGGTACACATAATTGCTTTCTTTGTACAATAGGCTTCAGATGTTCCTGTAGATAATCACAACGAACACTACGCTTGGGGCGTGACTGCCCTCAGCACCCCTTCTGGTGGCAGATGCAGTTGTTAGTTTTCCAACATCCTGCTTTCATGAGAACAGTTTTCTGTTTGCTCATATAGAATCCAGTGGCATACTGAGTTGGTCACGACCCTCATTCTTTTGGCCTGTAACAGGCTCATGCCTGTAATGCCAGCACTTTTGGAGGCCGAGGCAAGAGGATCACTGGAGCTCAGGAGTTGGATGGAGACCAGCCTGGGCAACACGGTGAAACTCCACCTCTGCAAAATTAGCCTGGTGTGGTGGGGTACGCCTGTAGTCTCAGTTGCTCATGGGGCTGAGGCAGGAGAATAGCTTGAGCTCCAGAGGTCGAGGCTACAGTGAGCCATAATGGTGATGCTGCATTCCAGCCTGGGTGACAAAGTGAGACTCTATCTCAGGAAAAAAAAAAAAAAAAAAAAGGGCTGTTAGATGAAAATGAAGACAAACAACATTTTCAAGGATATAAATCTTAAACCATTTGTTGGGGGTATAGGCTTTGGTGTCAGATTTCGATCTGTCCTGTATTTTGTAACCACAAATTGTCCTGGCTGGATTAATTGTAAGGAAGCCCCTTTAAACACATCTAGACTTCCAAAGTTTGTTTACATACTAATTAGTTGTCATGAAAAGCTGCATTCAACCCAGGGTCTGAGATGCTTTTTGTATATAAAGTGCTTCTCTTTCTGACACTGACTGAATTACATACATAACAGATTCATTTATTTAAAAACAATTTAAGAGGCTTTTTCTATAATGCTGAACCTGCTGTATGGTATTTGTGTTTAATTCTGGTCAAAACTAATAAACACTGCAATTCAAAACCATTAATCATCAAGCATAGACCAACTATCTGAGGTTATGAGCACATATTTAAGAGGTTAGACTCTGGCATTCCAGATATTGCAAATAATACTTTTCTCATTTCTAAATTTCCTAGAAATAAGTGGAGATTTGTATAAGGAAATAATACTCTGTAAAAAATTCATTTTTGACTCAGGATCTGGCTCTGTTGCCCTGGCTAGAGTGCAGTGGTGCCATCACAGCTCACACAATAGCCTGGAACTACTGGGCTCAAGCCTCCCTCCCACCTCAGCCTCCCAAGTAGCTGGGACTACAGATGCAGGCCATCATGTCCCGCTAAGTTTTATTTTATTTTTGTAGAGACAGAGTCTGTGTTGCTCAGGCTGGTCCTGAACTCCTGGCATCAAGTAATCCTCCCACCTCCCAATAGAACATATACTGATGGTCGGGCATGGTGGCTCATGCCTGTAATCCCAGCACTTCGGGAGGCCAGGGCGGGCGGATCACGAGGTCAAGAGAGCAAAGACCATCCTGGCCAACATGGTGAAACCCTATCTCTACTAAAACTACAAAAATTAGCCAGGCATGGTGGTACGCACCTGTAGTCTCAGCTACTCGGGAGGCTGAGGCAGGAGAATTGCTTGAACCCTGGAGGTGGAGGTTGCAGTGAGCCAAGATCGGGCCACTGTACTCCAGCCTGGCGACAGAGCAAGACTCTGTCTCAAAAAAAAAACCCCAAAAAACCCCACAAAAACAAAAACAAAAACCATGTATTGATATGAAAGTTGTTTTATCCTGGCAGGGCACAGTGGCTCACGCCTGTAATCCCAGCACTTTGGGAGGCCGAGGCAGGTGGATCACGAGGTCAGGAGTTCAAGCCAAGATATCTGGCCAAGATAGTGAAGCCCCGTCTCTACTAAAAATACAAAAATTAGCCGGGTGCGGTGGCAGGTGCCTATAATCCCAGCTACTCGGGGAGGCTGAGGCAGGAGAATTGTTTGAACCCGGGAGGCGGAGCTTGCAGTGAGCCGAGATTGTGCCACTGCACTCCAGCCTGGGTGACAAGAGTGATACTATGTCTCAAAAAAAAAAAAAAAAAAAGTAAGTTGCTTTATCCTTAAAACGACATACATTGTTTTCACCCCTACATAATCCTTGCCTCCCAGACATCTCCCCACTAACTTCAGGAGACATCTTAATTTGGCATCTGATGGTTTGAAATAGTTTCTGTAATCAAATCCTGAATAAAATCCATTTTAAAGCCTACAGAAAATTAAGAAACAAGTCTAAAAATTTGTTGAAATGTTTATTGAACGAACATAATACATTTGTCTGAGAAGAGATATGCACACTAAAGTCCCCTACAAGCAACTAATGGGAAAAGATCACACTGGTAACTCCAATTTTTAAAAATATGGTCATGAAAGATAATTGTAGTTGGTGTTTATGAATCATCTTTTGGGGGGAAAAGCCCCCAACAACTCTACAAATTGAGATCCAGAACTGAGAAAATCATCAGGTGAAATACCAGGACCAAAAAACTTATTTTATTTGAATTCCACTTTCTGAGAAGAAAACTAGTATTGCGGCAGAGTCATTTAATGAAAACTTACAGTTTCACTGAGGATTCAGATACCCGTTGACATGTACATAACAATCTTTAGATTGAATCATAAAAAGTTGACTGTCTACAAGAAGTTATTTCACAAATTTATCTATTTTAAATAACACTTAAGTTATTACATACACACTGACATCAAAATCATGCCAGAGCAGTGTTACTAGTTTTACATGTTTATGAGTATTCATGATCTTTAATGTCTGGACACATTCTAGGTCACAGAACAGAAGCAAATTTTCACTTTTGTGTGTTTTTTGGTACAGTGACATGTCTAGCTCCTTTTCAGCAAGATATATCTGCTTAAATAATTAACACTATTGGATATTAGTCCCTCAAAGCAAATGTCTATTTTATCTGGTATTCTAGGAAGAGAGAGAGAGAGAGAGAAAGAAAATAACCAAAGAAATGTGACTGCAATCTAATTTCCAAGAGAGAAGCTCTACTTCTGAATACTGGCCCCATACTACATATTTTATAAATATTTTTCTCACAACTTTTCTTAAAACTTAAGTTCTCTCTTAGAAATGTCTTTAGTTAGGTCTTACAAAGAAACTGTTTAATATAGGATGTTAACACTTACTAAGCAAAAGATGCTTGCTTCTCTTCCCACAAAAGCCAAACAGAAAACAAAGAGTGTTACTAATATTTTCTATTTATTCATTAATAAAAAGTGCATAGTACAAGCCCTTTATCCCAATCCAAGTACTCAGAAAAAGATTAACAATAGACCCTGGATGGCACAGACATGATTTGTTTGGCATGACTGAAACATATAAAAACAGTAATTAACATTTAGCATATCACACGACCACTTTTGCTTTTAACAAAGCAATCTTCACACATTTAGAAATATAAGACTAAATTTACTATTGCAAGAACAAAAATTTAACCCATTAAACTGTAAACTCTTCATTTTTCCTTCTTCAAATTACTGTTTTGTGTCTTAAACTGAGCTGGTCAAATTTGAGCACATAATTCATGTAGAGTGACAGACTTTCATTTAGAGTGACAGACTTCCAAGGTTCCTTTGAAAATTTAAGATACTGGTAATTTCATAAACACTCCCACACCACATACCACAAAAACACTAAAAGTAACCATAGAATAGCTGTATTCAATAATTATTTTGTAAAAAATCCACATTGTAAAATATGACTTGCTGACCATGGGACAGTGCTTGGATAGATAACATGAAAAAAATGAAAAACATTTTTTTTTTTTTTTGAGATGGAGTTTCACTCTTGTTGCCCAGGCTGTAGTGCAATGGCATGACCTTGGCTCACTGCAACCTCCGCCTCCCAGGTTAAGTGATTCTCCTGCCTCAGCTTCCCAAGTAGGTGGGATTACAGGCATGTACCACCACACCCAGCTACTTTTGTATTTTTAGTAGAGACGGTGACCAGGCTGGTCTCAAACTCCTGACCTCAGGTTATCTGGCTGCCTCGGTCTCCCAAAGTGATGGGACTACAGGCATGAACCACCGTGCCCAGCCTGAAAAAAATCTTTTACTAGAAACAGTTCCAATGTTAACCTTTTCCACATGGAAAACAAAACAAACAAAAAACAAAACAACCTCCCACCATTATTGTGCATAAAACAAAAAAAGCTTTTTTACTTTTTTCTTTTTGGCAGAGACAGGGTCTTGCTATGTTGCCCAGGCTAGTCTCAAACTCCTGGGCTCAAGCAGTTCTCTTGCCTCAGCCTCCCAAATTGCTGGGATTACAGGCATGAGCCACCATGACTGGTCTAAAACAAAATAAATTCTTAATGACGTGTGTGGAAAATGTTTAAGAGCCAAAACTGTGAAAATGTAAGCTTTATATTTCTTTTTTCGCAGATTATTTAAAAAGGATTGTAGCCACAATTCAGGTGAATGTTTACAAGCCAAATAATGACTTAAGAGTGTGCTCAATAAAAAGGCCACAGGTAGAAGCTTTAAGAATTAAATAGAATAATATAAATTACTAGGTAAACAAGAATATTTCATGTATAGTACACTGTTTCAGGAATGCAGAGAAATTTTACAAGAAACCCAAGACTAAATACTTCATTAAGAACACTGGTTACCAAGTAAATAGACGGTTCATGTAGGAAAAAGCTAATACACATAGACGTAATGTCAACTAAGTGCATGTGACAGAAATGAAGAACTAGGAATAAGAATCTAGATTTTCCAGTCAGGCACGGTGGCTCACGTCTGTAATCCTGGCACTTTGGGAGGCCATAGTGGGTGGATCACCTGAGGTCAGGAGTTTGAGACCAGCCTGACCTACATGGCGAAACCCCGTCTCTAACTGAAGATACAAAAATTAGCCGGGCTTGGTGGTGGGCACTTACAATCCCAGCTACTCGGGAGGCTGAGGAAGGAGAATCGCTCGAACCCGGGGGTGGATGTTGCAGTGAGCCAAGATCGCACCATTTCACTTCAGCTTGGGCGAAAGAGCAAAATTCCATCTCAAAACAACAACAAAAAAGAATCCAGATTCTTAGGTGTAATACTAGACATTCTGTGTCCAAGTTTCAGCCACTTCTTCCAATAAAGCCTTCTAAAGTCTTTTTTTTTTTCTTTTTTTTTTTGAGACAAGGTCTCACTCTGTCACTCAAGCTGGAGTGCAGTGGCGTGATCTTGGCTTCCTGCAACCTCTGTCTCCCAGGCTCAAGCGATTCTCCTGCCTCAGCCTCCTGAGTAGCTAAGACTACAGGCTGTGTCACCAAACCCGGCTAATTTTTGTATTTTTTGTAGACAAGGAGTTTCACCATGTTGGCCAGGCTGGTCTCAAACTCCTGACCTCAAGTGATCCACCCGCCTCAGCCTCCCAAAGTGCTGGGATTATAGGTATAAGTCACTGCGCCCAGCCCCCAAAGCCAATTTTCAATTATTTGTGAGCCATAGATTCAGTGACTACATCAGTATCTCTTGCCAGGGATTGGCCTTCTAGCAGCTCAGAGAACAGATTGTTAGGATATATATATGGGCAAGCCTTCTAAGTTCAAGAGGCAAGAGCAGAAAATGGAATGCTATAGGGATTTGGCTCCATCTTAAGCCATTCTGGCCCTTTCTGCTCTACTTCACCAGCTGTAGAGTTAGGAAGGCTTCCAGTAGGCCACAAAAACCTTTATTCTGTGGGGCTCATTTATCCAGGATTTAACTTACCTGTGTTATGTTACCCATCTATTAACACACGTAATTCAGAGTTGGTTATATTATTTCAAGAAATTGAGCACAAAGCCAAGATGTGTACAAGGAGGAATTCAAACAATCAATATTGGATTATATAACGAAAAGATACCCTTACAATGTTTATGATCTAGAATGTAATCATAATAAAGGGGAAAAAATCTCTTATGAGTATCACAATTGTATCAGAGACTATTAAACAGTACAATGATACAGAGAATTTATTCAATGCATACAAGTAATTTACCAGATCTAAACAGTGAATAGACTGACCTAAGGGGAAAAAAATCCTTACATTGATAGCAAAATATCTTCTAGCCCCCATAAATAATCTGCAATCATTTGCTAGGAAAAAAACTTCATAACCACATGGGTCATGCAGACATTTTTTAAAATTTATTTATTTTTAGACAGAGTCTCACTCTGTTGCCCTGACTGGAGTGCAGTGGCACGATCTCAGCTTATTGCACCCTCCGTCTCCTGGGTTCAAGCAATTTCCTGCCTCAGCCTCCCTAGTAGCTGGGATTACAGGCACACACCACCATGCCTGGCTAATTTTTGCATTTTTAGTAGAGGCGAGGTTTTACCATGTTGGTCAGGCTGGTCTCGAACTCCTGACCTCAGGTGATTCGCCCGCCTCAGCCTCCCAAAGTGCTGGGATTACAGGCGTGAGCCACCGCGCCCGGCCCATGCAGACATTTTTAAGTGCTATTGGTATTCACTTTATTTCAAACTGAGCAAAACAATACAACCTTTTACTTTTTTATACATTTCAAAATTTCTCTCATATTAACATTCCTTCCTACCCCAATCCATCCCATCACCAAACAGGAATAAGATAAGGAGTGAAAAAAAGATGTTTGTTTCTCATTTTCCTTCTTTTCCCTTGAAGTAAACCTGTTACTTATCAAAATTTTTTATAGGTCAGAGGATAACAAAGGACTCAATGGAGTAAATAAGTAAATAGGCATTCAAATATCAGTAATCTAACAGGCCCTAATACAGCTTTAAAATTTTAATTTTATTTTTATTTTTATTTTTGTTTGAGAGAGAGTCTCACTCTGTCGCTCAGGCTGCAGTGCAGTGGTGCGATCTCGGCTCACTGCAACCTTTACCTCCTGGGTTCAAGCAATTCTCCTGCCTTGGCCTCCTGAGTAGCTGGGATTACAGGCACATGTACCACGCCTGGCTAATTTTTCTGTATTTTTAGTAGAGACAGGGTTTCACCATGTTGGCCAAGCTGGTCTCGAACTCCTGACCTCAAATGATCCACCCACCTCAGCCTCCCAAAGTGCTGGGATTACAGGTGTGAGCCACCGCACCAGCCTAAGATTTTCATTTTAACAGGCAGTGTTAGAACAGAAAAGAAACTTCCCAAGAGGCACTCATTTTAAAAATAAATTATAGCTTAAATTATTATGTGGATTATACCAGCAAAGGCAGAAAGAATTAATGTTTTCCTCCTTTCATGAACCTTGTAAGGCTAGTGTTGAGTGGCTTACAAATGTCATATAATGGACTGTAAATCATCTGCCATATTGATCAATCGTGTTTATTTAAGGTTTTCTTAACATTAGAGATTTTTAATGAGAGTATAAAATTAGTAAACAACCATTTCATTTTTTTCTCTTTTCCTATTCTAGCCACATAAGCCAGTTTAATCCATGACACAGATTTCAGCTGTAATTTGCAAAACAATCCAAGAGCTACCACAGTCCCCAAAACTACAGAAAACTGCCATCCACAAATTAACTACCAAGGTAAATGTAAATACAACGTGGTTCTAATTTTCTTTCATACAATCCCAGACAACCTCAAATAACTTTATAAATACCTCATGAAAAAAAGCAATTTAAAAAGCTATCAAATCTATTTAAAATATATAAATGCAGACCTCTCAAATTTCCTTCAATCAGGCCAGAAATTATCACAAACATTATAATCACAGTTACAAACAGAATGAGTGGAATGTTTGTAAGTTTAGGACAACCAAAAAAGCCCCATGTAACTTTTTAAAAATATAATCATTCACTCAAATATACTGTAAATAGGAATGGCAGTAACACAGGAAGCAAAAATAAACTTGCAAGTGAAATTTCTAGAAGCTCATGAAAACAATACCATCCCATATTGCAGATACAAAAGGAAAAACAGTTCTAATGGGGTTAAGAGTACTCTGGTCATCTTCGTTCGTTTGGTCGTGCAAGGTGTTAACTATTTTCACTTCCCGTATCACAAAGTTAGTCCACAGGAGGAGCTGGTGGATCTTGTCCCTGGCATTAGAAAGAAATAAATTATTTAACTGACTTTTAAAAAATTTAAAATTTTTTAAAATTTATTTTAGTACTTTTTAAAAAATTGACTTATTAAATCCCAGTGCAACCAATCTAACACATAGAGAAAGAACTGAGCAGCAATGCCCCCCACCATCCCATCCCAAATATATGCTTATTTGGACTTTTCATATGTTTTTACACGAGGGAACACTAGATTAAATAACACTGTGATTTTCCACCATTTGTCTTATTTTTCCCTGTAGAATGGAAGAGAGAGGGAATCTGTATAACAGTGATGTTATCATGCCTGCCAGCAACCACATTAGCTGACACACAGTCTGCATTGCATTAATATGGTAATTTTCAAAGTGTCACAGATATAATACTTGCAGGATTATGCATTGACATCTTGACTAGTTAACCAGGAGAATGTAATGGTAAAATTTCCAGGCTTGCTAAACAATTCCGGAATTTTTTTTTTTTTTTTCTTTTTTGAGACAGAGTCTCACTCAGTCGCCAGCCCCAGGAGTGATCTTCAAACTAATGAAAGTATCTTCATCCCTCTTGCTAAGGTTGATTGGCTAAGCGAAGTACTGTATATTTAAAATGAAGCTAGGGACTTTTGTTTCTCAATACTGAATGTCTACGAGGAAGCATATAACTGCAGTTGCTTCTGGCAGTCATCCTATGACCCTAAGGGGAGCCCATGTTGGAATGAAGTTGATAGTAAGAGGAAAGAAACTGGGTCTTTGATGACACTGTTAAACTTTCTTAACACTGACCCTACCTCTGAATTTTTTTGATGTGTAAATCAATGAAGCCACTTGTTTTAAACTGCTTTGGATTGACTTTTGCTAACTTGCAATAGAAAGCAAGTGAACTATAAAGGAAAGATCAGAGTTTTTAAGATTCTCAAGATTTTATTTATTTACCCTGAAATGATGTAGGAGGCCCGAGTTGGGGGTGATCAGTATTTCTACTTGGAATTAGTCTCAACACATTTTCTTACTTATTCCTAAGATAGTGGAACTACTATTCCTAGAAACACTGGTCTACAATGAATTAAGGTCCAGGAGAGTATAATCTTGCATTTCTGTCATTTTAATAGTTTCTTTTTTTTTTTCCTTGAGACAGTCTCACTCTATCGCCCAGGCTGGAGTACGGTGGTGCGATCTCGGCTCACTGCAGCCTCCACCTCCCGGGTTCAAGTGATTCGCCTGCCTCAGCTTCCCGAGTGCTGGGATTACAAGCCTGTGCCACCACGCCTGGTTAAATTTTTTTGTATTTTTAGTAGAGACGGGGTTTCACCATGTTGGTCAAGCTGGTCTCCAGCTCCTGACCTCAAATGATCCACCCGCCTCGGCCTCCCAAAGTGCTGGGATTACAGGTACGAGCCACCACACCCAGCCCATTTTAATGGTTTCTAAGTCAGATTATTGAGAATTCTATTTCTTTAGCTCCAAACATTGAGGAAGTTACTCTTTGATATGAAAGTAACAAAGCTATACAAAGAAAGTAAGAAAGACAGCTAAGGAATAAACACTTTATCAAGACAATATGCAAGCTGTTTTATAAATACTCTCTTCTCCAAGAAAAAACAAAAATAAATGGAAAGCTTTTTATATAGTGCTAATAATGCCTTCTTTCTTTCTTTCTTTCTTTTTCTTTTTTTGTTTTTGAGACGGAGTCTCGCTCTTGTTGCCCAGGCTGGAGTGCAATGGCGCGATCTCGCCTTACTGCAACCTCTGCCTTCTGGGTTCAAGCAATTCTCCTGCCGCAGCCTCCTGAGTAGCTGGGATTACAGGCATGAGCCACTGCCTCCGGCCTATAATGCCTTCTTTCTTAAAGTTAGCATGCTATGTATCTTTTTTGTGTATGTTTTTCTTTTCGATTTTTTTTTCTTTCTATACTACATATGTTCTACTCCTTTAAAAACAAAACAAAACACTGACCAATTAACACAGCATATTTGCTTTCTCTTATATAAAAAAATGAGTCTAACTGAACTTCTGATATTAACACCACAACATTGGAGAAAAACAATTATTTCAGGAATTCCACATGGTAAAGGTTGGAAAAGAGAATTAGTGGGATAATTTGGTATTCAACAAGTGAATCTGGTCAGGCACGGTGGCTCATGCCTGTAATCCCAGCACTTTGGGAGGCAAATGCAGGCAGAGTACCTGAGGTCAGGAGTTCGAGACCAGCCTGGCCAACATGGCAAAACCCCATCTTTACTAAAAATACAAAAATTAGCCAGTTGTGGTGACACACACCTGTAATGCCAGTACTTTGGAGGCCGAGGCAGGCAGATCACCTGAGGTCAGGAATTTGAGATCAGCCTGGCCAACATGGTGAAACCCCATCTCTACTAAAAATCCAAAAATTAGCCAGATGTGATGCGCACCTGTAATCCCAGCTACTCGGGAAGGGGAGGCAGGAGAATTGCTTGAACCCGGGAGGCAGAGGCTGCAGTGAGCCGAGATTGCACCACTGCACTCCAGCCTGGATGACAGAGTGAGACTCCATCTCAAAAACAAACAAACAAACAAAAAACGAGCAAATCTATCATGGAAATTTTCCCTTTTTTTTTTTTTTTGATGCTCTATCATCTTATAGTTTTTTTAATTATAAATTTTAACATTTTATTTATTTAAATTGACAAATAAAAATTGTATATATTTGTCATATACAACATGTTTTGAAATATGCATACATTTGTAGAATGGCTAAATTGAGGTAATTGGCATATTCATGGAAATTTGTTTTTGTTTTTGTTTTTTGGAGACGAAGTTTCACTCTTGTCGCCCAGGCTGGAGTGCAATGGCGCGATCTTGGCTCAGTGCAACCTCCACCTCCTGGGTTCAAGCAACTGTCTTGCCTTAGCCTCTCAAGTAGCTGGGATTACAGGCGCCCACCACCATGCCCAGCTAATTTTCGTATTTTTAGTAGAAACAGGGTTTCACCATGTTGGCCAGGATAGTCTCGAACTCCTAAACTCAGGTGATCTGCCCATCTCGGCCTCCCAAAGTGCTGGGCTTACAGGCGTGAGCCACCGTGCCCAGCCTCATGGAAATATTTTTAAAGAGATAATATTCAAATTCAATGTTAAAAAAAACACACACATAAATACTGGTTCTGAAAAGGATTAAAAGGAATCCTTTAACAGAGGTTCTTTTTTTTTGAGACACAGTCTCACTCTGTAGCCCAAGCTGGAGTGTGGTGGTGTGATCTTGGCTCACTGCAACCTCTGCCTCCTGAGCTCAAACGATTCTCAAGCCTCAGCTTCCTGAGTAGCTGGGACTACAGGCGCACACCACCGTGTCCGGCTAATTTTTTGTATTTTAGTAGAGACGGGGTTTCACCATGTTGCCCAGGGTACCATGTCCGGTTAATTTTTTGTATTTTAGTAGAGATGGGGTTTTACCATGTTGCCCAGGGTGGTCTTGAACACCTGAGCTCAGGCGATCTGCCCGCCTTGGCCTCCCAAAGTGCTGGGATTGCAGGCGTGAGCCACCGCGCCTGGCCAACGGAGTTTCTATCAAAGATAGTACTGAAAACTCCCTGTTGGGTCACTTTATCACAGTTTTAATTTAGAAGGTTCTAAAAATGGTTGTAATCATGACTATCAAGATTTATCAACATGAATGATTCTGACCTCTCCTTTTGCCAGCTCAGTTGATTTGTTGCGGTACAGAAATGGAAAATGGGTTTGAGAGACATAGGATGGGAAAATGAGGAAAATAAAATCAGACAGGCTCAGTGTCTCTACTGAATAGCTAGGACAGAAGGGGGTCAAACATTTGAGCTGAAGCTACTAAGAGTTTAGGGGCTAGAAGCATGAGAGGCAAGGGATCAACTGTGAGGTGGACAGAACTGAGTAGTGGAGGATTGAGATTTAAGCAATATTGCTGTGGATTATGAAATGGATTATTTCATAATGCTTCTCATGCGAGTAAAGATTGGAATTCAAGCCTGGGCAACCTGGCAAAACCCCATCTCTACAAAAAAAATACAAAAAACTAGCCAGGTGTGCTAGTACATGACTGTGGTCCCAGCTACTCAGAAGGTTGAGGTGGGAGGATCACCTGAGCCTGGGAGGTAGAGGCTACAGTGAGCTAAGATCGCACCAATGCACTCCAGCCTGGGCAGCTGAGCAAGACCCTGTCTGAACAACAACAACAAAAAAATTGGAATTCATTTTCAAATTAATTTTTGGCTTCTGGTCTGTGCTTCTTTCTGCATTTAACTCCACAAAGATTAAGCCATCAATTAAATCTTGGAATTGCAAGATTTAATAGAACTACATAGGTAGAATACTCTATGAGTTAAATGTAATTTAACTAATTTAGGTATTTTAGTCAAAACCAAGTCCTTCCCTGCCCCAGGTCACATACATTCCCTTACCCAAAAAGCATTTAAAATGTGCAATACTTACATTATGAGGACTGGTTGGCTTTCCAGGTAGGTTGGATCCTCTTAGATTCGGAGGTCTCAGTAAGAACAAGATCAATGCAATAACCATCCAGGCCACTAAGATCATAGTAACACTGATGCCATTATCACCAGAGGGTCCTGGTACTAAAGACAAACAAAAAATGTAGCATGTTCACAACATTGTTAAAAGTAAAAATAAATTCTAATGTTTAAATGTCAGTTTCAAATATTGTATTAATATAAAAATTGTATTGATAAATTAGAGAAGTACATATTATGCCTTCAATTTCCCTTTCCTCCAGTGAGAACATCTAAAAAGTAAATGATGTTAAATAGTCATAAACCAAAACCTAGTAAGTTTTTGTTGTTTTTGTTTTTTGAGACGGGGTCTTGCTCTATCAAACAGGCTGGAGTGCGGTGGCTCAATCGTAGCCCACTACAGCCTTAAACTTCTATGCTCATGGGATCCTCTCACCTCAGCCTCCTGAGTAGCTGCGACTACAGGTGTGTGCCACCATGCCCCATACCCCAAATTTTTAATTTTTGTTTTTAGGAGAAACACTTGTGTTGCCTGGGCTGGTCTCTAACAATTGTTTGTTTTTTTTTTAGATGGAGTCTCACTCTGTTGCCAAGGCCGGAGTACAGTGGGATGATCTTGGCTCACTGCAACCTCCACCTCCCAGGATCAAGCAATTCTGCCTCAGCCTCCTGAGTAGCTGGGATTACAGGCATGTGCCACCACGCCCAGCTAATTTTTGTATTTCTAGTAGAGACAGGGGTTCACCATGTTGGCCAGGCTGGTCTTGAACTCCTGACCTCAGGTGATCCACCCGCCTTGGCCTCCCAAAGTGCTCGGATTACAGGTGTGAGCCACTGTGTCCAGCCCCACACCCCTAATTTTTTTTTTTTAATTTTTAGTAGTGATGACGTATCACTATGTTGCTTGGACTAGTCTCTAATAAATTTTTTAATAGTACAATAATTCTTAATATTTTGGGGTAACAGAATCATGAGAATTTGATAAAAATTAAGAACTCTATTTTAAGAATTCATGGGGTCCTTCAACAGAGGCCTTGCAAGGCAAGCTGGCCGTGCCATGTTTGTAGATTAGTGAGGCTAGGGGCCCTAACTTCCCTAAGATCTACTTTTCTAGCTACCTCTGCCCTGTGTCTGGCACCTACATCCTTCATGATTGTTCTTTTTGATCCATTCTGGATTAAAAATAAATATGAAAAGCACTCATGTATACCAAATTCCACAATTTTGCATATAATTGTGGAAGGTTTAAGGACCCACAAAGCCACGAATCCATAGATTTGCTGAGATCTATGAATCTGAGTTAAGACCACAGAAAAAACACTCTCCTTTGGGGGGAAATCTGCATCTTAATTACAGAGACATCATGAAAAAGAAAGGGAACATCCGGGCTGCATAATATATACATTAAAAGATCCCTTTAATTACAGTCTCAACCAAAGAGATGACTTTGGCCTTCTTTTTCACACAAGGAAGTTGAATTCAGGTCTAGATATTTTAAAATTTAATCAGTTTTTATCTTCTATCAATTTTTTGTCTTCTATGTATCAAGAGAAAAAAGCTAGACAGGGATGTATGTAAGTATACAGGTATCAGTTTTTCCTGGCTCCTTGACATAGCCATGTCTTATTTAATTTGAAATAACAAGTGCCTAGCACAGTGCCTGATATGAGGTTAACAAATTTCTAATAAATGAAACATAGATTTTTTATTGAAGTATATTAGAGAACTCAATTTTCAGAAATAAAAATGGCCGGATGCGGTGACTCACGCCTATTATCCTAGCATTTTGGGAGGCCAAGATGGGCAGATTGCCTGAGCTCAGGAATTCGAGACCAGCCTGGGCAATATGGTGAAACCCCATCTCTGAGGGGAAAGAAAAGGAAAATCCGTTAGATAAACAGTTAAGGCTGGGCCCCGAGAAGTGCTTGCCTGAAAAATCACAGCTGCTGCAGCTGCACAGTTAAGTCTGGACAGATAAGGAGCCAGCAAAGCAAAGAAGCCTTTTTGTTCTTTGTATAATTAGTGAGCTCCCAGGAAAAAGTTTCCTCACCTTTTCAGGCATATACACAGTGGGCTCCGTGGGAACTTGTACAGGGAGGAGTGGGGCTTACCTAAAAAAACCCACAGTTATACAAACAAGAGAAGCTGTGCTTTGTGCTTAGAAACAATCCCACAGCTGGAAAAAGGGAGTTGCACAGACAGCTTTACTGATAAGAAAAATTACTCAATCAGTTACAAGGAGGAGAGCAGTTTCTTTTTTTTTTCTTCTTTCTTTTTTTTTTTTTTGAGACGGAGTCTCGCCCTGTTGCCCAAGTTGGAGTGCAGTGGCACGTCAGCTCACTGCAACCTCCACCTCCTGGGTTCAAGTGATTCTCCTGCCGCAGTCTCCCCAGTAGCTGGGATTACAGGTGCCGCCACCATGCCTGGCTAATTTTTTGTATCTTTAGTAGAGATGGGGTTTCACCATGTTGGCCAGGCTGGTCTCAAACTCCTGACCTCATGATCTGCCTGCCTCGGCCTCCCAAAGTGCTGGGATTACAGGCGTGAGCCACCGCGCCTGGCTGCAGTTTCTTATAAAAACATTTTGCATTCCGTTGTAACCACGCAATCCACTCGGACTCCCCTCTCTGCAGAGAGCTTTCTCTTGCTTATTACATTTTCGCTCAAACTTCACCCTTATGACCATGCTCCTTAATCATTTTGGAAGTGAGACAAAGAACTCAGGGTGATACCTCACAAGAGAAACTGTTATATTAAGGTGCATTAGTGAGACTGCAAAATCTCTACGAAAATTAGCCAGGTGTGGTGGCGTGTGCCTATAGTCCCAGCTACCCGGGAGGCTGAGGCACGAGAATTGCTTGAACCCAGGAGGCAGAGGTTGCAGTGAACTCAGATTACACCACTGCACTCCAGCCTGGCCGAGAGAGCAAGACCCTGTCTCAACCAAAACAAAACAAAACAAAAAGAAAACAACAACAACAACAAAATGAAAAGAAAAGAAAGAAAAAAAAATTATAGATTAGATTTCTAGAGGAAAATGTAGTATCCCTAGGTGATTACTAAAATAGGTTGTCAAGACTACAGCTGTTTGGTTTTGATCTCCTTGCCTCAGGAAAAAGTAAAAGAAATCCAGACAAGATGTTGAAACTAATCTGATACACTGCATTGGGGTCAGTGGGTCCAGGGCCCAATTCTATAAAAGGAAAGGAATTGGTGGCACTGCTGAGGCCAAAAGGCTAGTGATAAAAGGAGACAAAGTCAAGTTAAGAGTTGCACTGGCCCTGCTGCAAAGAAGTCTTATGGCAAACAAATTAGCACAAAATATACATTAAAAAGAGCTGAGCTGGCCCAAGGCAGGATGGACAGGAATGCTTGTAGCCTCTGTTCCAACCCGTCACTTCCCTAGAAACAGCTAAACAGGCTGGGCATGGCAGCTCATATCTGTAATCCCAGCACTTTGGGAGGCCAAGGCGGGCAGATCCCTTGAACTCAGGAGTTTGAGACCAGCCTGGGCAACATGACAAAAACCCATCTCTACAAAAAATATTTTAAAAAATTAGCCAGGTGTGCTGGTGTGCACCTGCGGTCCCAGCTACTCAGGAGGCTGAAGTGGGAGGATGGCTTGAGCCCAGGAGGTGGACGTTGCAGTGAGCTGTAATTGCACCGGTGCACTCCAGCCTGGGCAACAGAGCCAGACCCTGTCTCAAAACTGAAACAAAAACCAACCACTTTCTTCCATTGTCTTCTGTGTCATTCCCACTGTCTGATCTAACAGTTGGATACTCCTCCATCAATAATTCTCTATTTCTTT
Organism: Chlorocebus sabaeus; assembly: GCF_047675955.1. NCBI lineage: Eukaryota > Metazoa > Chordata > Mammalia > Primates > Cercopithecidae > Chlorocebus > Chlorocebus sabaeus. The sequence continues at coordinate 11,218,064 of NC_132930.1, read as the reverse complement.
TTCTTTATATCAACAGTTCTTTTTCTCTCTCTCTCTCTCTCTTTTTTTTTCGAGATGGAGTCTCGCTCTGTCACCAGGCTGGAGTGCAGTGGCGCGATCTCGGCTCACTGCAACCTCTGCCTCCTGGGTTTTATTTGTAGTAGAGATGGGATTTCACCATGTTGTCCAGGCTGGTCTCAAACTCCTGACCTCAGGTGATCCACCTTCCTTGGCCTCCGAAAATGCTGGGATTACAGGCGTGAGCCACTGCAACTGGCCAACATCAAGAGTTCTTAAACAATGGTATACATCAGAGTCACCTGAAAACTTCTTAAAAATGCAGAAATCTGGGAAACACGAGGTCAAGAGATCACCTGGGAGGCAGAGGTTGCAGTGAGCCGAGATTGCGCCACCACACTCCAGCCTGGCGACAGAGCGAGACTCCGTCTCAAACAAAACAAAACAAAACAAAACAAAACAAAATGCAGAAATCCCACCTTTGCATTTAACATATTCAGTACTTTAGTATTCCAAACAAAAATCATGAGCATCTCCCCCTGCCCTACCCCTTTCCACCCCAACTACCAAACTGGATTTCCATTCATCCAGTTGCCCAGGGCAGAAACCTAAGAAAACACCTTTTTTTTCTCTCAACAACCCTGTATTTAATACATTATGAAGTTTCTTGCAATTTTTCCTCCTAAATATCACTTGTATCTGCCCACTTTTAGCTCCATGTCCCCTCCTGCTCAAGCTACCATCACCTCTTATCTGGTCTACTGCAGTGGCCTCTTAAGGGATCTCCCTATATCTACTCCTGCTTCCCCTGTGTTCTATATTGTCTCCAGAGTGATTTGTTTTTCTTTTTTTAAAAGCAAATACATGTTGAGTGTCCCTATGTGAAATGCTTGGGTATACAAGTGTTCCAGAATTGAGATTTTTTCAGATTTGGGGATATATGCAATATACTTATTGGTTCAGCAGCCCTAATCCTAAAATCCAAAATCTGAAATGTTCCAATGAGTATTTCCTTTGAGCATCACGTCAGCACTGAATAAGTTTCAGATTTTGGAGAATTTCAGATTTTCAGGTTAGGGATATTCAACCTATATTTACTATTATATAGTAATAGTACTTTTTTTTTTATTTTAAATAATTTTTTTTATTTTAAATAATAGTTCAGGCCAGACCTGATGCGGCTCATGCCTGTAATCCCAGCACTTTAGGAGGCCAAGGCAGGAACATCCCTTGAGCTCAGGAGCTCAAGACCAGCCTGGGCAAAATGGCTGGTGCTGAACTTCTGGCCTCATGCAATCCTCCTGCCTGGGTTTCCCAAAGAGCTGAGATTACAGGCGTCAGTCGGTAGTCATGCCCACCCATGACTTTCTAATATTCTTTGCAAGTAAAAAATTCTGAAGCTTAAGAGAGTTAAACCTCAGATTCCAAGTTTACTAATTCATATTTCTAGACAAACAATACCTGATCCTTTTTTAGAATCTCATGCCGGGCACCGTGGCTCACGCCTGTAGTCCCAGCACTTGGGAGGGTAAGGCGAGTGCATCAGCTGAGGTCTGGAGTTCAACACCAGCCTGGCCAACATGGTAAAAAACAAACAAACAAACAAAAAGTCTCTACTAAAAATACAAAAATTAGCCAGGCATGGTGGCGCACGCCTGTAATCCCAGCTACTCGGGGTGTTGTGGCAGAAGAATTGCTCGAACCTGGAAGACGGAGGTTGCAGTGAGCCAAGATCATGCCACTGCACTCCAGCCTGGGTAACATAGTGAGACTCCATTTCAACAACAACAAAATAGTAATGTCCACTTCTTTTTTAGAATCTCACAATAGTAATAAGACTCTTAGTTCCCTTAACTATCTCCTAGCTTGGTTCCTATTACAGGTTTTCCTACTTGCTTATCGCTGCCAGAAACGTCTGCTTAAAACTTCTTGGCTGGGTACAGTGGCTCATGGCTGTGATCTCAGCACTCTAGGAGGTTGAAGCAGGAGGATCCTTGGAGCCCAGGCATTTGAGACCAGCCTGGGCAACATAGTGACACTCCTGTCTCCACAAAAAAATTAAAAAATTAGCTGTGTGTGGTGGTGCAGGCCTGTAATCCCAGCTACTTGGGAGGCTGAGGTAGGAGGATCACTTAAGCCCAGGTGGTCAAGGCTGCAGTGAATTGTAATCACACAACTGCACTCCAGCCTGGGTGGCAGAGATAGACCCTGTCTCAACCCCAAAACAAACAACGAACAAACAAACAATCCCCTCTGTTTTTAACACATCTCTGCTGATCAACGTGATAACTGTTTCCACTGCCTACTGTTTCAACTCTGGGTTTTTGTTTTTGTTTTTATTGAGTCAGTGGCTCTCTCTCTCTCCCAGGCTGCAGTGCAGTGGCACAATCACAACCCACTGCAACCTTTGCCTCCCAGGCTCAAGCGATCCTCTCACCTCAGCCTTTTGAGTAGCTGGGACTATAGGAGTATGCCACCATGCCCGATTAATTTTTTAATATTTTTAAAACTATTTTTTTATTATTTAGAGACAGGGTCTCACTATGTTGCCCAGGCTGATCTCGAATTCCTGAGCTCAAGTGATCTGCCCACCTTGGCCTCCCAAAGTTCTGGGATTACAGGCATGAGCCACCCCACCTGGCCCTAATTTTTGTATTTTTAGTAGAGACGGCGTTTTGCCATGTTGCCAAGGCTTGTCTTGAACTCCTGAGCTCAAGCAATCCATGCACCTGAGCCTTGCAAAGTGCCAGGATTATAAGCATGAGCTACTGTGCCCAGCAATTCTAAATTCTGTAGCTCAGCCTTTCCTCATACGATTTGGCCTTACTCATCTAATCTTACCTCTTACCACTTCTCAGAAAATGCAGCCGCTGCTTTAGTCACCCCCCATACCCCTTCCTTCCTTCCTTCCTTCCTTCCTTCCTTCCTTCCTTCCTTCCTTCCTTCCTTCCTTCCTTCCTTCCTTCCTTCCTTCCTTCCTTCCTTCCTTCCTTCCTTCCTTCCTTCCTTCCTTCCTTCCTTCCTTCCCTCCCTCCCTCCCTCCCTCCCTCCCTCCCTCCCTCCTTCCTTCCTTCCTTCCTTCCTTTCATTTTGAGATAGAGTTTTACTCTTGCTGGCCAGGCTAGAGTGCAACGGCACGATCTCTGCTCACTGTAACCTCTGCCTCTCAGGTTCAAGTGATTCTCTTGCCTCAGCCTCCTGAGTAGCTGGGATTACAGGTGCTCACCACCACACCCAGCTAGTTTTTTGTATTTTTAGTAGAGACAAGGTTTCACCATGTTGACCAGGCTGGTCTCGAACTCCTGATCTCAGGTGATCCACCCACCTCAGCCTCCCAAAGTGATGGGATTACAGGCATAAGCCACCGCCCCTGGCCCCTCTTCTTTCTTTAGCCAATGATTCCCTGGCCTGGCTATGCATCAGAATAGCCTGTGACAGTATCAACACCACAGATTCTAAGGCACTGCCTAAGACCATCTGATTCAGGAGCAGCTTTGGGATGGGAACAGGAACCAACGATATTTTTTAAAAGCTTTCCAAATGAATCTGATGCAACAGTTGAATGCGAACTTGTCTGGCAGCATTTGCCAACTATGCAAATTCAGTCTTCCTGGGTTACTCATTATTTCCCTGTCTAGCATGTTCTTACAACTAACTCCATTTATCCACCTATATGCTATATCCCTCTTCCATAAAAATCTCCATTTCCTCCACCCACTTTTTCCTCTGCCTTCTCTGGACTAGTGTAGCATTTCTAGTTTGAAGGAAAGGTTTCCTGTCTCTCCTAATTAACTTTTTAACAACTGAAACCATCTCATAGCTGTTTGACTATACCACCCCTTAGATATATAATCCCTGAGCCTCAGTTTCTTTTTCTTCTTTCCTTCTTCCTTCCTTCCTTCTTCCTTCTTCTTCTTCCTCTTCTTTTACTCTTCCTCTTCTTCTATTATTATTATTATCATTTTGAGATGGAGTCTTGCTCTGTCACCAGGGTGGAGTGCAGTGGCACAATCTTGGCTCACTGCAACCTCCGCCTCCCAGTTTCAAGCGATTCCCCTGCCTCAGCCTCCCGAGTAGCTGGGACTACAGGTGTGTACCACCATGCCAGGCTAATTTTTTGAATTTTAGTAGAAACGGGTTTTCACCATGTTGGCCAGGATGGTCTCGATCTCCTGACCTCATGATTCACCCGCCTGGGCCTCCCAAAGTGCTGGGATTACAGGTGTGAGCTACTGTGCCCAGACGAGCCTCAGTTTCTTTACCAGTGAAGTGGAAGTATTTCCATCATCTCAGAGCAGCTACGACAATTGAAATGGTCAATACATGACAAGCAGTTAGTGAAGTACCTGGTACACAGCAGGTAGTCAATAAACATTATCCATTAACTTTGGGAGGCAGAGGCAGGCGGATCACCTGAGGTCAGGAGTTTGAGACCAGCCTGGCCAACATGGTGAAACCTCGTCTCTACTGAAAATATAAACCTTAGCGGGGTGTGGTGGCACGGGTCTGTAATTCCAGTTACTCAAGAGGCTGAGGCAGGAGAATCGCTTGAACCTGGGAGGTGGAGGTTGCAGTGAGCCGAGACTGCACCACTGCACTCCAGCCTGGGTGACAGAGTGAGATTCTGTCTCCACAAGAAAAACGAAAACAAAAAACACCGTATCCATTACCAGTATTAGGATCAATTAGAATACAGAAAAGTGATAATGGGATGGAAGGAGCACAACACTTGGTAACTAACTGGACTGGTGGGAGGAGGAGGAAGAAAAATTAGTGAAGGATGCCTCTAAAATTTTCTGAAGGGTAACAGTAAGTGGTAGAATTTCTCTACTTAAAAAGCTAAATGGAAACAGTTTTCCTGACCTCCAAGGTTTGATAACATCATTTTCTCCTATCCTCCAGTAATTCATGGCCCATCTCAGAATAGGATACTAGGTGAACCAATTAAAGTAGAACCTCTTGGTCACAGCCAGTCGTTTTCTGTTTACAACAGTCCCATGAAATTGAGATTGACTTTGGGATGTACTATCACATGGGCATAGCATGCAAGATTATTAACAAAAAACTGGAAACAAACCTAAACGTCTGCCAAGAGTGCCTGATTAATATATTATGGTACATCTATACAATGGAATTATTATAAAGCTGTAAACAATTTTTGAGAAAGTCTCTATGAGGTATGCTTTTTTTGACAAAAAAAAAAAAAAAAAGAAAGCAGGTGAGGAATGGTGTCTAAAAAGGGGAGACAAGGCTGGGCACAGTGGCTCAAGCCTGTAATCCCAGCACTTTGAGAGGCCGAGGTAGGCGGATCACTTGAGGTCAGGAGTTCAAGACCAGCTTGGCCAACATAATGAAACCCCCTCTGTACTAAAAATACAAAAACTAGCCGGGTGTAGTGGCTCATGCCTGTAATCCCAGCTACTCGGGAGGCTGAGGCATGAGAATCACTTGAATTTGGGAGGCAGAGGTTGCAGCGAGCCAGGATGGCACAATGGCACTCTAGCCTGGGCGACAGAGACAAATAATTTACAGTTGCTTGTACATGTACAAAGACACTCTGGAAAGATACAGAGAAGACCAATAATGCCTGGAGAAAGGATCTGCGTAGTTGGGAGAATATGAGGCAAGACAACTCTTCACTGTATACTAATTAACTTCTTGATTTTTGAACCTTATGTAAAAAGTTAATAGAATTAAACAAAAAAAGTAACCTAAAGTATCTTGGGGTTGAAAACACTAGGTATCTGAACTGACTTAGACTCCTTAAAATATTTAGGGACAGGAAATAAGAGGGTCACTATAGGTTTTCTGTGATTATTCACAGTCCCTCATGACAAGACCTACTCTTTAGAAAGTCTCAGAACACAGGAAAACGAGAGTTGGACTGGCCTCCTCACACTCTCTGACATTGCATGCAGCTGACAAATATGAACATCAGGAGCAGCTTTTTTTTCTTCTAAGACGGGGTCTCTAGGAACTCCCTATATATTATTTACTTTAAGAAGTTAAGTATTTTTCACTTTATGGCCTGGAAAGATATCAAATCATAAAAATGTAGAGGGACTTTATACACCAAAATATAGCATTTCCTATTTTGCTTATACATTAAGTTTTTGGTTACAAGCAAACATGAGTAGAGTTGATGGTCAGAGACCTCACAAATAAAATGCCAAATGGAATATTCACAATGCAGTCGTTAACTGAGCTGGACACCAAGAAGATGAAAAGGTAGAGACAGGCTCTAAGAGCTGACCCATCCCGAGAGATTATTTGTATAAACTTATATAGGTTTCCACTGGGGAAAGCAAAAACAGAATAGCAGTGAACGTGGACAATACACCGGTATGCTCTAACCCTGTAATTTTTGGTCCTATATAGTAATTACATTGTCCTAAGCAAAGCTACCAGTTTTCAAAAAGCTGAGTCAAGGGTGATCTCTATCATTCCCTAATGTAGACCTGTTATCCTACTACAGGCTGAGTATTCCTACTCTAAAAATCCAGAATGCTCCAAAATCCAAAACTTTTTGAGCTGACATCATGCTCAGAAGAAATGCTTATCAGAACATTTCACATTTTCAGCTTAGGGATGGTCAACTGGTAAATGAATCTGAAAAAATCTGAAACCGAATACCCTTCTGGCTCCAAGCATTTCAAATAAGGGATATTCAACCTATACTTTCATATTGTGTTCTGCGAGGGTGCCCCCTGGTGTTACTTCAGATTAGTGTTTTTTAGAGAAAGATAACCTGAATGGAAAGCATCCTCTCTTTTGTTTAAAGGATTCTATTAAAAAAGAAATACATGACATTTTAAGCAGGGGGCTAAGGGAAGCCTCACTAAGAAGGCACTCTGGAGTAAAGAAGTAAAGAAAGTGAGGGTGTCATTTGTGAGATTATCTGAAAGGAGCACATTTCAGGCAGAAGGAACAGCGAGAACTCCTGATTCAGGAGCCTGTGGGATGTTCATGGAGGCCAACATGGCTGAAGTGGAGTGACCTGGGATTGGTGGTATAGCGAGGTGGGATGTAAGAAAAAGATTAGGCTGGGTGCGGTGGCTCACGCCTGTAATCCCAGCACTTTGGGAAGCTGAGGTGGGAGAATCACTTGAGGCCAGGAGTTGAAGACCAGCCTGGGCAACATAATGAGATCCTATCTCTACAACATAAAAAACAAACAAACAAACAAAAATCAGCCAAGTGTGGTGCCACACACCTGTGGTCCCAGCTACTCAGAAGGCTGAGGTGGGAGGTCTGCTTGAGCCCAAGGGGTTGAGGTTATAGTAAGCCATGATTGCACCACTTCACTCCAGCCTGGGCAACAGAGTGAGACTCTGTCTCCAGAAAAGAAAATAAAAAGATTAAATCAAAAGAGTAACAGGATTCAGATCATGTTGGCCTTATAGGTCATAATAAGAACCTTGGCTTCTATTACATATTAAATAGAAAACCACTGAAGGGGCTTTTTTTTTTTCTTTTTTTTTTTTTTTGAGACAGGGTCTCACTCTGTCACCAGGTTAGAGTGCAGTGGCTCAATTACAGCTCACTGCAGCCTCAACCTCCCAGGCTCAAGTGATCCTCCCAACTCAGCATCCAGAGTAGCTGGGGCATAGGCACAGGCTACCATGCCTAGCTAAGTTTTATATCATTTCAACATGTTGCTCACGCTGGTCTTGAACTCCTGAGCCCAAGTAATCTGCCTGCTTTGGCCTCCTGAAATAGGATTATAAGTGTGAGCCACTGTGCCCAGCCACCTCTGAAGAGTTTTGAGCAAAATGCAGATGATATCTGACTCTCATTTTGACAGAACCACTCTATCTGTTGTGTCCTGAAGAAGGAGAAACAGAAAGACAGTGATCTGGTTTGGCTGTGTCCCCACCCAAATTTCATCTTGAATTGTAACTCCCACAATGCCCATATGTCGTGGGAGGAACCTGGTGGGAGGTGATTGAATTATGGGAGCAGGTCTTTCCTGCGCTGTTCTCATGATAGTAAGTCTCACGAGATCTCATGGTTTTAAAAAGGGGAGTTTCCCTGCACAAGCGCTCTTCTCTTGTCTGCCACCATGTGAGATGTGCCTTTCACCTTCCGCCGTGACTGTGAGGCCTCCTCAGACACGTGGAATTGTAAGCCCAATAAACCCTTTTCTTTTGTAAATTGCCCTGTCTTGGGTATGTCTTTATTAGCAGTGTGAAAACGGACTAATACAGACTAATTAGACAGACTAATACAACAGAACCTGTTGCAATAATCTGTTAACATATGAGATGATGATGGCCTAGAACAGGGAGGAGGCAGTGCGATAGTGAGAAGTGGTAGAATTTTGGATGTATCTTCAAGGTTGTGCTTGCTGAAAGGTGACTGAACAGTGTAAGAAAAAGGGAAGCCAAGGATGAGTCTCAGAAGGATAGAACTACCATTAACTGTTATAGGAAGGATCTCGAGAGGAGCAGAAATTCTTAAGATGTTGAGTTTGAGGCACCTTGTGAGACATCCCAGTGGAAATGCCCAAAAGACAGTCATCAGCATACACGTAATGAGTCATGAGATCAGATGAGATCACCAAGCGAGTGAGTGTCTAGAAAGGGAAATGATCCAGGGGCTGAGTCCTGGAGCATTCCAAAAATAAAAGCTAAGAGGTCAGGGGGACAGACAGAGGCACCAAGAAAGAAGACAGCAGGTAGAAAGACACAATGCAGCCAGGCACGGTGGCTCAGGCCTATAATCCCAGCACTTTGGGAGGACGAGGTGGGTGGATCACCTGAGGTCAGGAGTTCAAGACCAGTCTTGGCAACATAGGGAAACCTTGTCCCTACTAAAAAATACAAAAATTAGGCCAGGCGCAGTGGCTCACACCTGTAATCCCAGCATTTTAGGAGGCCGAGGCAGGTGGATCACGAGGTCAAGAGACCGAGACCATTCTGGCCAAAATGGTGAAACCCTGTCTCTACTAAAAGTATAAAAATTAGCTGGTGTGGTGGCGGGCGCCTGTAGTCCCAGGTACTCAGGAGGCTGAGGCAGGAGAATCGCTTGAACCCAGGAGGTGGAGGTTGCAGTGAGCTGAGATTGCACCACTACGCTCCAGCCTGGCGACAGTGTGAGACTGTCTCAAAAAAAAAAAAAAAAAAAAAGCTGGGGATGCTGGCACACGCCTGTAATCCCAGCTACTCAGGACGCTGAGGCAAGAGAACTGCTTGAATCCAGGAGGTGGAGGTTGCAGTGCGCTATCATGCCATTGGGCTCCAGCTTGGGCGACAAAAGCAAGACTCCATCTCAAAAGAAAGAAAGAAAAAAAAAATTAGCTGGGCATGGTGACATGCTCCTGTAGTCCCAGCTACTCAGGAGGCTGAAATGGGAGGTTTACTTGAACCTGTAAGGTTAAGGCTGCAGTGAGCCGTGTTTGCTCCACTACACTCAAGCCTGGGTGACAAAGTGAGACCCTGTCTCAGAACAAAACAAAAAAAAACAAAAACACCCCAAACCATATTCAGTGCCAAATGCTAACGCCCAAATAGACTGTATAAATAAGAACATACGGGCTGGGCAAGGTAGCGCACCTCTGTAATCCCAGCACTTTAGGAGGCAGAGGTGGGTGGGTCACTTGAGGTCAGGAGTTCGAGACCAGCCTGGCCAAAATGGCGAAACCCCGTCTCTACTAAAAATACAAAAAATTAGCCAGGTGTGTTAGTGCATTCCTGTAATCCTGGCTACTTGGGAGGCTGAGGCAGGAGAATAGCTTGAGCCTAGGAGGCGGAAGTTGCAGTGAGCTGAGATCACGCCACTACACTCCAGCCTGGGCAACAGAGCAAACTCCATCTCAAAAAAAAAAAAAAATATATATATATATATATACACACACACACACATACACACATACATTTATATATGTCTTCACCATTTACTCTTTGGTCTGTGTTTTAACAACGTTGAATCTACCTAGCAGCTGCTTCTAGGACTAAATGAATAAATGACATTTCTGATATCACAATGATTAAACACTGTTCTAAAACAATGGAATAACATCTGTGAAAAGGGGAAGAGTAAAAAAATAAGACAATGGAATGTATACAAAATAGAACTACAGAAATGAAGGGCAGAAGTGAACCAAAGTAACCAATGTAAAAACAAGTCAGGAGAAGAGAATAAAACATATATTTCTTCAAGGCTTATTTCAATTCTTATGAAGCCTCCAATTCCCACAAGCTTAAAACACATATTTAATTTTAAAAAATAACTTTTTCCAATTGAATAGTAACACATGTATCTAAATATAAAGATAGCTACAAAATATATGTTTTATTATTTTAAGAAAAAAGTATAAGCTCACTGGAGAAAATTTAGAATATAAGAAAAATAATTCTATCCCTCACAGTAAACTACTGTTTAACCATTTAAAAGCCTAGCTCTCAGAAAGGATTTTTACCAACTGCTAAAAGAATTGGAGGGAAAGAAAACCTTGCCGATATGCCTAAATGAACGTTCAAAGTTTCACCTTTCTTTTTAGAGTTAGGAAGTCACATTTTACCTACAGGAATGAATATATTTGGTTATAGGTGGGGCTGGTTCAAGAGTCACAAAAGCCGCACAGGTAATAAATACCTGTTTTCCCATGGGGAGGTTCAATAAAATTATTTTCAACTAGGAAAACAGGTTTTAGCTTTACCTGTTGAGGCAAATATTTGAGCTGTACACTGCAGGTTAATGAATGCTACTGGAGAAGTAACATAAAGAAGTCTGGAGGGAGGGAACCACCACCCATTGTCCTAACAATGCATGTTTCTATTGCTTTCTTGTCTTGAAGGCATATATGTCGCCCAAATGGACTAAGTTCTGACGAAAGTTCTGCTTTAGGCTAGGCACTGCACTAGCTCCCACTTCTCTAAGTTGTTATATCTGTGGAATTTGATGGGACACCCAGTTCACAAAGTGATAAAAATCATAATGTATACAAGTCTCTTTAAGATTACCTTACTATGTCTTGTTTTGGTTTCATATACATAATAAACTAGCAGCTCTGCTTCAGAGATGTTACATATCAGCAACTAACCTACTAATAAATGCAATTGGGCAATACGTAAATAGCCTTAAAATGTGTGAAGAAAACCAGAACGTATCACTCCAAAATATGCCTCTTTCACACAGAAATTATTTTTGAGAGGCCAGGCATGGTGGCTTATGCCTGTAATCCCAGCTACTTGGGAGGCTGAGGCACTAGAATTGCTTGAACCTGGGTGGTGGAGGTTGCAGTGAGCTGACACTGCGCCACTGCACTCCAGCCTGGGCAACAAAGCAAGACTCCGTCTCAAAAAAAAAAAGAAAAAAAGAAAGAAAGAATTATTTTTGAGCGGTAGGCAATTAGGAAGTAGCAAATAGAAGAAAAGCTCTCTCTATTCCCCTCTTTTCTGCCTAAAGGTAGGATACAAACTCTCCTTTATACACAACTCTACAGACTTAATAGCCCAGAGACAGCACCAGAGGAGTCTGCAGACAAACCTTACTCCATTAGTTTCCTCCCAAATATTTACTTTCCCAGTTTCTTTTTTTTTTTTTTTTTGAGACGGAGTCTCGCTCTGTCGCCCAGGCTAGAGTGCAGTGGCCGGATCTCAGCTCACTGCAAGCTCCGCCTCCCGGGTTCACGCCATTCTCCTGCCTCAGCCTCCCGAGTCGCTGGGACTACAGGCGCCCGCCACCTCGCCTGAGTAGTTTTTTGTATTTTTTAGTAGAGACGGGGTTTCACCGTGTTCGCCAGGATGGTCTCGATCTCCTGACCTCGTGATCTGCCCGTCTTGGCCTCCCAAAGTGCTGGGATGACAGGCTTGAGCCACCGCGCCCGGCCACTTTCCCAGTTTCTTATCCTTCAAAGCCTAAAATCTCTTTCCTATGTTCTGCCCTTTTTCCACAAATGTATTGTTCTTTGTTGAAGATGCTACATAAGCCAGAGTTCTGAGCCACTGCTTTGAGTTACTTTGCACTGAGGTTTCTCCCACGCCACACACATTAAACTTGCTTTTCCCTTGTTCATCTATCCTTTTTTTTTTTTTTTTGAGAGGGTCTTGCTCTGTCACCCAGCCTGGAGTGCAGTGGTGTGATCTCAGTTTACTGCAACCTGTGCCTCCTGGGTTCAAGTGATTCTGGTGCCTCAGCCTCCAGAGCAGCTGGGACTACAGGCACGTGCCACCACGCCCAGCTAATTTTTGTATTTTTAGTAGACACAGGGTTTCCATGTTGGCCAGGCTGGTCTCAAACTCCTGGCCTCAACTGATCTGCCTGCCTCTGCCTCCCAAAATTCTAGGATTATGGGCGTGAGCCACCGCGCCCAGCAATCTATCCTTTGTTATAGGGTGTCTCAGCAAAGAACTCTGAGGTTGAAGAAAAAATTATTTGTCCTCCCCAACATATGCACACAAAGAATGTTCAAGTGTTGTTTATAATAGCAAAAAATGTATCAGTAACCTAAGATTCTAGTAAAAGGAAATCATTTAAACACTGGTGCTTCCCCACGATGAATTATTATTTAATCAATAATTTTTTTCTTTTTGAGATGGGATCTCACTTTGTCATCCAGGCTGGAGTGCAGTAACATGATCATAGCTCACTGCAGCCTCAAACTCCTGGGCTCAAGTGATCCTTCTGCCTCAGTCTCCCAAGTAGCTGGGATTACAGGAGCACGCCACAATGCCTGGCTCAATAAATAGTAAGACAAATATATGTTGATATTTTATAAGTAGTGAAAAATAACACATACAATGTGATCCCATTTCTGTAAGTTTATATGAAATCTAATTATGCCAGGCTTCACCATCCTGTGAATGTCATACTTTTCTTCTTGCAGTCTTCTGGTACAAGACTGGATTGGTTTAAATACTATTTTACTAGTTCCCCTTAAAGCATCTCTCAAAATATTTCTGAGTATCCTGAAAAAAGATGTGTCATGTAATGGCCACCAAGTCTGTCACCTACATATACTGCCCATAAAGCCATGTGGAGAAACTTCTCCACTGCCAAATTCCCTGATACGCATGTGAATGTCATAGCCAAAGGAATGAACTCCACAGCCACCCAAAGTTTCCACACATGGAAAAGAATGGCCTCCTCCCCTAAGAAGTTCTCAGTGGCCGGGCATGCTGGCTTACACCTGTAATCCCAGCACTTTGGGAAGCTGAGGCAGAAGGATCACTTGATCCCAGGATTTCGAGACTCATGTGGGCAACATGGGAAGGCCTTGACTCTACAAAAAATTCTGAAAAATTAGCCATGCCTGGTGGTGCATCCCTGTAGTCCCACCTACTAGGGAGGCTGAGGTGGGAGGATCACTTGAGCCTGGAGGTCAAGGCTGCAGTGAGCCATAATCGCACCACCGCTCTCAGTGTGGGCGACAAAGTAAGACACTGTCTCTTAAAAAAAAAAAAAAAGAATTCTCAAGCCTGCCAACTGATGCAAATAGATGTTAGGAAGACAGTGAATGGTTTGCGCAAGCAGCTTTGATGCCCCAGTTACACCTGCCCACAGTGCCCTGTTATAGACGTATTTACCAAGAAAAAAGACTAGGATATACCCGAATTTGTCAACAGTGGTTATCATTAAGTATTCTGGAAGTTCTTTCTTTTCCTTTCTTCTTTTTTTTTTTTTTGAGAGAGGGTCTCACTACGTCACCCAGGTTGGTGTGCAGTGGTGCCATCACAGCTCACTGCAGCCTCAACCTCCCCCGGCTCAGGTGATCCTCCCACCTCAGCCTCAGGAGTAGCTGGGGCTGCAGTTGTGCACCGCTACACCCCACTAATTTTTGTATTTTTTGTAGAGACAGGGTTTCCCCATGTTGCCCAGGATGATCTCGAACTCCTGGACTCAAGCGATCCGCCTCAGCTTCCCAAAGTGCCAGGATTACAGGTGTGAGCCACTGCACCCAGCCATTTTTTTCCTCATACTTATTTATAATGTTCTGCAATAAATAGGGTTTTTGAGTCATGAAAACAAATTTTAAGTTAAAGAATGAAATAGACAAGTAGCAAATACATTACGGAGAACCATTTTCTTATTAAAGAGCAAACTATGAGAATAATTTCTTTCCTTTGTGTCAGTCTTTTTTTTTTTTTTTTTTTTTTTTTTTTGGTAACCACCAGAATAGGCAATGTAAGAATACATTCTGACAAATATTCACAGGCATCTGGCCTCTAATTCCGCCCCCAATGCCATCCTTCCTCCTGTCTCAGTGGTACTTACATTCCTGAAGACACTCTGTGTCTGTGCAGTAAGACTGGGACTGCCGTAACTACAATGAATAAGAAAGGGAAGTTAGCTATTAGACTTCAACAAAAGTGGACAATAATTATTAGAAAGATCATGTTTTGGCCGGGTGCAGTGGCTCACGCCTGTAATCCCACACTTTGGAGGCTGAGGCGGGTGGATTGTTTGAGCTCAGGCATTCAAGACCAGCCTGGGTCACACAGCAAAACCCTATGTCTACAAAAAATACAAAAATTAGCCAGGTGTGGTGGTGTGTGCCTGTAGTCCCAGCTATTCAGGAGGCTGAGGCAAGAGGATCACCTGAGTCTGGAGGTGAAGGTTGCAGTGAGCCAAGATGGCACCACTGCACTCCAGCCTGGGTGACACAGTGAGACCTTGCCTGAAAACAAACAAACAAAATTCATGTTTTGTTTTGTTTTGTTTTGTTTTTTGAGACAGGGTCTAGGCTGGAGTGCAGTGGTGCAATCCTGGGCTCAAGTGATCCTCCTGCCTCATCCTCCTGAGTAGCTGGCACTACAGGTGTGTACCACCACGCCTGGGTAATTTTTTAAAAATCATTTTGTAGAAATTTTTAGAAAATCATTTTGTAGGGTCTTACTATGTTGACCAGTCTAGTGACGAACCATGTTTTGGTTATTATTATTATTATTAGAGTTTCACTCTTGTTGCCCAGGCTGGAGGGCAATTGTGCGATCTCAGCTCACTGCAACCTCTGCCTCCCAGGTTCAAGCGATTCTCCTGCCACAGCCTCCTGAGTACCTGGGATTACAGGCACCCGCCCCCACACCCAGATAATTTTTTTGTATATTTAGTAGACATGGGCTTTCACCATGTTGTCCAGGCTGGTCTTGAACTCCTGACCAAAGGTGATCCACTTGCCTCAGCCTCCCAAAGTGCTGGAATTACAGGCGTGAGCCACCACACCTGCTCACCATGTTTTGGTTTTTAATGAATGCTGTCCAAGAGGGTATCTTCAAAATCATACACAAACACAGAATACTCTGAGGGACTGTCTACTTTTTTTCCTACCCAAAATAATTTTCAAATATACTGTGATCTGTTGCAACTGACCCATTTAAATTAAATAATTTTTTAAAAACCACCCATGACACAAATTCTTGCTACCAATATATAATTAGGCATCCCAAAGGGAAAGTGCTGAACCGTAGAGAACTAGAAGAGTAAAGCTTTGTTAAAGAGATTTTTCTCATTGACAATTAGAAGCAGATAAAGAAAAAAAACCAGATTCTATTTGTAGAAAATGCATCTTTGAAAGGAAGCATAAAGCATCAGTGGTTGGATAGATAAGAAACCAATAAAAGGAGTTATGAGTGAAGGTACAATGGAGGAGTAGAGAAGACTGACAGAAATAGAAGCTAAATTTTTCAATGTCTATCTTTTTATATAGTTTTAAAATCATGTGATTATCAGTTTTAAAAAGAAAGTTAAAAAAGAAAAGGCCCATCTATCTATATTATAAACCACCCTTTTATGAGCATACAAACTATGTTGAGAGCTTTTAGGATGTTTAAAAATGAAAATCTCATAAACCTTAAGATAGAGATGAATAAATAGTAAAGAGAATGAGGGGCATATAACTTTCCAAGTTAGTCTCATTACTAACTACGCCCTCTCCATTAGAGTAGTAAGCCACACTTGCAATTGTTTGCGATGGCAACTATGGTGCAGTAGTGCTTAGCTGGTTCAGCATGGCTCTGCAGAATGACAGGCCTAGATTTAAAGTCTGGTTCTGCGACCTTTTTTTTTTTTCCCCCTTTTAGAGATGGAGTCTCACTCTGTCGCCCAGGCTAGAGTGCAGTGGCATGACCGCAGCTCACTGCAACCTCCACCTCCCGGGTTCAAGCAATTCTCCTGCTTCAGCCTCCCTACAGGTGCATGCTGCCATGCCCAGCTAATTTCTTTTGTATTTTAGTAGAGACAGGGTTTCACTGTGTTAAGCCCAGGCTGGTGTCGAACTCCTGAGTTCAGGCAATCTGCCTGCCTCGGCCTCCCAAAGTGCTAGGATTACAGGTGCGAGCCACAGCACCTGGCCCTGCAAGTTTCTATGTTTCAAGACGTTCGGGCAAGTAATTTAACACCTCTAAGCTTCAGTTTCCTCGTCTGGTAAAATGGGGATATAATATCACCTATATCTAAGAGTACTAGTGAGAATTAAAATGGGTAACAGATGTGAAATGCAGTAACCACTCAAGAAATGTTAGCTTTTGGCCAGGCGCGGTGGCTCACGCCTGTAATCCCAGCACTTTGGGAGGCCGAGGCGGGCAGATCACAAGGTCAGGAGATCGAGACCATGGTGAAACCCCGTCTCTACTAAAAAATAGAAAAAAATTAGCCGGGCGCAGTGGCCGGCGCCTGTAGTCCCAGCTACTCGGGAGGCTGAGGCAGGAGAATGGCGTGAACCCAGGAGGTGGAGCTTGCAGTGAGCCGAGATTGAGCCACTGCACTCCAGCCTGAGCGACAGAGCGAGACTCTGTCTCAAAAAAAAAAAAAGAAATGTTAGCTTTTATTACTGTGCCATACAAATTATGACCTCAACTAAACAATTATTGGAATTAACAACTAAACGAATCATTTTGTAAATTATTCGATGTTTGGAGCCAGGGACGGTGGCTCGTGCCTGTAATCCTAGCACTTTGGGAAGCTGAGGTAGGAGGATCGCTTGAGCCTAGGAGTTTGAGACCAGCCTGGGCAACATGGCGAAACTCTCATCTCTACGAAATAGAAAAATTAGCCAGGCCTGGTGGCGGTAGACCTTGTTTCAAAACAAAAACAAAAACAAAAAAACTAGTTTCGTTTGAAAAAGAATGAGAAAGCAGATTTTTTTTTTTTTTTTTTTTTTTTTTTTTTTTTTTTAAAGAGTCTCACTTTGTTACTCAGGCTAGAGATGAGTGGCGTAATCACAGCTCAAAACAATCCTCCTGCCTCGGCCTCCCAAGTAGCTGGGACTACAGGTGCCACATTTTTGTACTTTTCGTAGAGATGGGATTTCATCATATTACCTAGGCTGGTCTTGAACTCCTGAGCTCAAGCGATCTGCCAGCCTCCACCTGCCCAAGTGCTGGGATTACAGGCATGTGCCACCAAGCCCAGTGAAGAAAATATTTTTTAAAAAATTAATTTTAATGAAATAGAAACAGGGTCTATGTTATCCAGGCTGGTCTCAAACTCCTAAGCTCAAGCAATCCACCCACCTCGGCCTCCCAAAGTGCTGGGATTACAAACAGAAATTAATGTGGATTTACTCACTGCCTTAATACAATTATCATTACTATGTATTCTTTTCTAGTCTTAAAATATGCAGACTTCCACATAATCGCAACTGTTGCAACAATTTTTAAAAATTATTTATTTATTTTTAGATACAGGGTCTCACTATGTTGCCCAGGCTAGTCTCAAATTCCTGGACTCAAGTGATCCTCCTGCCTCAGCCTCCTGAGTAACAGAACACAGGTGTGCACCACTGTGTTGGGCAATTGTAATAAATATTTCTGGGAACTTGCTATATGCTAAATACTATACTAACAACTTTAATTTATTATCTTATTTGGTCCTTACCATGTTGGTCAGGCTGGTCTCGAACTCCTTACCTGGTGACCTGCCCACATTGGCCTCCCAAAGTGCTGGGATTACAGGTGTGATCCACTGCACCCAGCCTGTCACTCAGTAGTCTTTTTTTTTTTTTTTTTGAGACTGAGTCTCGCTCTGTCGCCCAGGCTGGAGTGCAGTGGCACATCTCGGTTCACTGCAAGCTCTGCCTCCCAGGTTCATGCCATTCTCCTGCCTCAGACTCCCGAGTAGCTGGGACTACAGGTGCCTGCCACCACGCCCGGCTAATTTTTTCTATTTCTAGTAAAGACGGGGTTTCACCGTGTTAGCCAGGATGGTCTCGATCTCCTGACCTCGTGATCCACCCACCTCGGCCTTCCAAAGTGCTGGGATTACAGGCGTCAGCCACTGTACCCAGCCGTCACTCAGTAGTCTTTAAGATGAACATGACCAGTGTTTTTCTTCAGCACTAATCTCTCCTCCTTCTACCAGGAAGAGGAGGAGCCTTCCCTTTGATGCTAAAAAAAGAGTAATGTATCTATACTCTTTCCTGCTATATAAGTATCTATAGAACCAATTACTCACACAACATTGGTAATTAGAGAAATTATGCCAGTTTAATATGGAAAGTATGTTGGTTCTTAAGTATTTTTCCTAGGTAAAGGGAGCTGGAAAAGCAGGAGTCAAATTATGCCTTTCAGTAGAAAAGGATACAGTCTTTAGCTCACTGCTGGGTAGACAGGAGCCTTTTTAGCCTTTTTTTTTTTTTTTTCCTGAGACGGAGTCTGGCTCTGTGTCCCAGGCTGGGGTACGGTGGTGTAATCTTGGCTCACTACAACCTCCGCCTCCTGGATTCAAGTGATTCTCCTGCCTCAGCTTCCCAAGTAGCTGAGATTACAGATGTGCACCATCATGCCCGGCTAATTTTTGTATTTTTAGGAGAGACAGGGTTTCCCCATGTTGGCCAGGCTGGTCTTGAACTCATGATCTCAAGTGATCCTCCTTCCTCGGCCTCCCAAAGTGCTGGGATTTAGGTGTGAGCCACTGTGCTTGGCCTCCTTTCAGTTTTAAACGAAAAATGAGTGCCTGTGTACACATACTCACAAACACAATCAAGAATGAAAGAAATTATCAGGATCCTGGCTAAGAAAAGCAACTTCATCTTAGACCAAGCTACGGTGAGTCTTTGGGACATCTTGCCAAGAGCTGGTGTTGGATCCTTCTCTTCTGTGCTTGACAGCTACATTCCTCATATTCACAAACAGGCTATGCTCTAGGCTCTGAATAATGAAATGCCAAAGTATCACAGCCACATTCCTAGTCCAGGACTTAAGGTGTTTGGCAAAGCAAAGTGTGCTGGGATATATATTCAATATGTTGAATTCAAACACCTATGACAGGTAAATCGTAGTCTTTTAAAGCATTCAGAAACCATGTATCCAGTATCCAGTAAAACAGGAGAATTTTAGTTTTGGGGGGTTTTGTTTGTTTTCTAAGAGACAAGGTCTTGCTCTGGTGCCCAGGCTGGAGTGCAGCAGCACAATCACAGCTCACTGCAGCCTACACTTCCCCGGCTCAAGCAATCTTCCCGCCCCAGGCTCCCAAGTAGCTGGTACCACAGGTGTGTGCTACCACACCCAACTTGAGAATCTCACAGTTTTGATGCAACTCTTAAGCAGAGAGGCCTAATTTACAATGTATCTCAATTTTCTCTTGACTTACTTGGAGAAAACAGTGGTACTAGTGATGCTGATTTTGTCTATTCCAAAGGGAAACACTACCTTTAGTGTTCTCTTGTGAACTTTCTTTTTGTTATGTGGATAGGCTGAGAATTTTCCAAATCTTTAAGTTGTGGTTCCTTTTTGCTTAATAATTCCATCTTCGATTGGCTTCCCTCTTTTCAATTTTTGCTATAAACAATCAGGAGGAACCAAGCTATTCCTTCAACATTTTGCTTAGAAATCTCCTCAGCTAAATATCCAATTTCGTCACTCACAAGTTCTACCTCCCACCTAGAAAACACTAGAACACAAACATAATTCAGCTGAGTTCTTTGCTGCTTTGTAACAAAGATTGCCTTTTCTCCATTGTCCAGTAATGTTCTTCATTTCTAAGACCATATCAGAATGGCCTTTATTTTCTACTAAAATTCTGTACATGATTATTTATGTATTATGTAAGATGGAAGCTTCCTCTACCATTCTCCTCTCTTCTTGCTGAGCCCTCTCCAAAATCACCTTTAATGCCCTTATTTCTACCAACAGTCCCTCACAGCAAATATCAGCTTGTTCTAGCATACACTTAAAAACCCTTCCGGCCTATATCCATTACACAGTTGCAAAGTCGCTTCCCCATTTTTAGGTATTTGTTATAGTAGCATCCCACTTTTTAGTAACACTTTTTGTCTTAGTTCAGGCTGCAACAACAAATACTATGGGCCAGGTAGCTTACACACAAACATTTATTTCTGACAATTATGAAGGCTGGGAAATCCCAGATCGAAGTTCTAGCTGATTTGGTTCCTGGTACGGGTCCTCTTACAGGCTTGCAGATAGAGGTCTTCTTGCTCCATCCTCACATGGTAGAGAAGAGGATCATCTCTTTTCTGTCTCTTCTAATATGGGCACTAATCCTATCACAAGGCCTCTACCCTCATGAACTCATTACCTTCCAAAGGTCCCACCTCCAAATGCCAGCACGTTGGGAATTAGGGATTCAACATATGAATTTTGGGGGGTAGGTACACAAACATTTAGTCTATAGCATGTATATATACTATGATGCCTTCTATGTAAAACAAAAATATAAACTATATACATCGCATTTGCATATTAAATTTCTAGAAGGAGTTGGGCGCGGTGGTTCACGCCTGTAATCCCAGCACTTTGGGAGGCCGAGGTGGGTGGATCACGAGGTCAGGAGATGGAGACCATCCTGGCTAACACAGTAAAACCCCATCTCTACTAAAAATACAAAAAAAATTAGCCGGGCGTGGTGGCAGGCACCTGTGGTCCCAGCTACTTGGGAAGCTGAGGCAGGAGAATGGCATGAACCTGGGAGGTGGAGCTTGCAGTGAGCCGAGATCTCGCCACTGCGCTCCAGCCTAGGAGACAGAGCAAGACTCCATCTCAAAAAAAAAAAAAAAAAAAAAAGAAAATTCTAGAAAGATGTATGTGTCTATCTATATTTTCCAAAAACAGCCACAAAAAACAGACACAGAATTATTTTAAAGTCAAACATGCTCTTCTAGAATCTTGCCACTCCCCATTGAGAGGTGAAATCTAGCCAGACTCTGTGGCTCATGCCTGTAATCCCAACACTTTGGGAGGTCAAGGCAGGAGGAATGCTTGAGCCCAGGCTATGGTTAAGCCATTGCACTCCATCCTGGGTGACAGAGCAAGACCCTGTCAAAGAAAGAAGAAAGGAGGAAGAAGGAAGAAGAAAGGAAGCAGGGAGGAAGGAAGGAGAGAAATCTATTTGCCCTCCTCTTGAACCTGGACAGGCTCGTGACTGCTACACCAAGAATACAGGAAAGGTGTTGTGACTTCTTAGACTAAGTTCTCTCCCTCCCCCATCTCCTCTTAGGAGGGATGTTCTCCCTTGGAACCAAGCCACCATGCTGTGAGGAGGCCAAGCAGCCACATGAAAAGGCCCTATGTAGACATTCTGAGAATACCGGCTAAGGTTCCAGCCACTCACCAGCATCAACTATCAGACAGTGAGTCACCAAGCTTCCAGATACTTCCTGCCCTCAACTTCTATGTCTTCTAGCTAAGAGCACAAACAATGATCAGCAGACAAGCTGTGTGAATTCCAGACACAGTCTGTCAGCTTAGTGAACGAAGTTGGTTCATGAACTTAGTTCTATGGAATTAAGTTTTGGGGAAATTTGTTATACAATAATAATAATGGGAATAATACACAAGAAACTGTTGGCTGAGGGTGGTGACTCATGCCTGTAATCCCAGCACTTTGGGAGGTCAAGAAGGGAAGATTGCCTGAGGCCAGGAGTTTGAGACCAGCCTGGGCAACATAGAGAGACCCCATCTCTATTCTAAATAAATAAATAAAACATAACTTTACATCCTAAATACACAGTTCAAAATTGGTAAGACCAATTGTATTGCTAACCATAGAAGGCTATGTGCCTTCTATGTCTTCTAGTGCCTGGATATTGATTTTTAAAAATGATTAAGATTTGAAACAAAGTAGTCCACTGAAATTTCCTTATTGACTAAAATAAAACTCAAAAGTTATCACACGATTAAAAAAGCTATCACAGCAACATGAAAAATGCAAAATACTATTAAATTGAGGAAAATATACATATTCCATAGTATCTAAAAACATATTTCTTAAAAAGATCTGGGAAAATACAAACCAATTCATCTGGGAAAGTAGGAAATAAAAACTAAGTATGGAGAAGGGAGTTCAGCCTTACTTTTAAGGTACTGATATTTTTTGAAAGTACATGTTCATATATTATTTATATAATTAAATATTTTAAAAATAGAAACAAAAAGAAAGAAAGAAAAACAAATATTTTACAAAAGTTTTAACATAACTAGCAAAAATACATTTGCTGCATAGAGAAGTCTCTCAAAGAAACTTTCCAGACACAGATATTTTTCTTCCAGGAAAGGTCCAGCGGGCCTTGAAGTGACTTACGTAAGTGCAGTAGACATCACAATTTACAGGGCATTCAGGCCTATAAAAAGGAATCTGACCAAGGGTCTCCCAAATCACATGTTTTTACAGTACTTTAATACAGAAACAAATTTATTTTATTTTTCTTGAGACGGAGTCTCGCTCTGTCACCCAGGCTGGAGTACAATGGCGCAACCTCTGTAGAGTGTAACCCCTGCCTCTCGGGCTCAAGCAATTCTCCTGCTTCAGCCTCTCAAGTAACTGGGATTATAGGTGCCCACCACCACATCCGGCTAATTTTTGTATTTTTAGCAGGGATGGGTTTTCACCATGTTGACCAGGCTGGTTTCAAACTCCTGACCTCAAATGATTCGCCCACCTCAGCCTCCCACAGTGCCGGGATTACAGGCGTAAGCCACTGCGCCTGGCCCAGAAACAAATTTCAATAAAGATGTAGAAGTTTTAGTTATGCTGTTTAGATTAAGAGTTGAAATACAGAGCTCAACAATTAAAACATAAAAATAAAGAGGATTACTTGCATTCCAAAATCTTAGATTCCAACAGAACAGGAAAAACACATGAGCATAATCCAAGTTCACGTTTCTAAATCCATCTGCTCTCTCTTTCTAGAATTCCTATCATTAATAGAAGAAACTATATAGCAAGACAGCCAGTGAAGCAGAACAACAGGAGAAGAGGGCGAAGCCAGAAGCAAATTATTTCAATGGAAGAAAAATCTCCACTCCAGGTTGTTTTCACTGGTATAAGGATATGAATTACTTTTTAAAAAAGAATAGTAGGTAGCCAGGCACGGAGGCTCACGCCTGTAATCCTAGCACTTTGAGAGGCCGAGGTGGGTGGATCACAAGGTCAGGAGTTCAAGACCAATGTGGCCAACATAGTGAAACCCTGTCTCTACTAAAAATACAAAAAATTAGCTGGGTGTGGTGGCATGCACCTGTAATCCCAGCTACTTGGGAGGCTGAGACAGGAGAATCACGGGAATGCAGGAGGCAGAGGTTGCAGCGAGCCAAGATCGCGCCATTGTACTACAGCCCAGGTAACAGAGCGAGACTCCATTTCAAAAAAAAAAAAAAGAATACTAAAGTAGTTACAAGGAAATACCTGATTTTTTCTTTTTCTTGTTTTATAAAGAATACCAGACAACTTAAAAGAATAATTTATGCCAGGCATGGTGGCTCACACCTGTAATGCCAGCACTTTGTGGGGCCAAGGCGGGCAGATCACCTGAGGTTGGGAATTTGAGACCAGCCTGACCAACATGGTGAAACCCCACCTCTACTAAAAATACAAAATGAGATGGGTGTGGTGGCGCATGCCTGTAATCCCAGCTACTCAGGAGGCTGAGGCAGGAGAATTGCTTGAACCTGGGAGGCGGAAGTTATGGCGAGCCAAGATAACGCCGTTGCACTCCAGCCTGGGCAACAAGGGCAAAACTCTGACTCAAAAAATAAAAAAAGAATGATTTATGATTAGACAGGGGTTTTGTGTAGGCAACTTTCTATACATATACTAGTATTCTACTACTACATCACTAAAAATCCATAGTTATCAGCTGGGCATGGTGGCTCACACCTGTAATCTCAGCACTTTGGGAGGCTGAGGCAGGCAGATCACCTGATGTCAGGAGTTCAAGACCAGCATGACCAACAAGGCCAAACCCCATCTCTACTAAAAATACAAGAATTAGCTGGGCATGGTGGCAGGCGCCTGTAATCCCAGCTACTTGGGAGGCTGAGGCAGGAGAATTGCTTGAACCCAGGAGGCGTAGCTTGCTGTGAGCCCAGATAGCGCCATTGCACTCCAGCCTGGGAGACAGGGCGAGACTCTGCCTCAAAAAAAAAAAAAAAATTCCATAGTTATCACGGCGCATTTTCCCTATTAAATAACACAGAATTATATGTAACATGATGAAGATACCCAGACTGTCACTGAAAGAGACTCACCGTCTATCTATTCTTATCTACCTTTTTGAGTCCTTTTAGCCAGTATTATAAAGCACTAAATCTCTAATTAAAGTACAGTTATCCCTCGGCATCTACAGGGGCTTGGTTCCAGGAATCCCCCTCAGATTCCAAATCCAGACACTTGAATCCTTTATATAAAATTGTATAGTATTTACATACAATCTATGAACATCCTCCCATAGACAAATTGTCTCTAGGTTACTTATAATACTTAATACAATGTACAGGCTACGTAAACAGTGGTTATGCTATTGTTTTATTATTTGTATTATTATTTTAAAAATATTTTTGATTTACAGTTGACTAAATCCACAAATCCGGAGAGCACAGGTACGAAGGGCCAACTATATTAGATTAGGAAAGAAAAAAGTCCATGATGTGAGATAATACCTCAATTTTTTAAGTGTTTCTGAACATTCCTGAGACAAACAGAAGCATACACACACCTGGCAAAATACAACTGCATTAAGAATAGTCTAACACTCGCTGTAACTCAATGATGTAATTAAATCATAGGAAGGACCCATGCCAAGTGAGTAAAACCTTGTCACCAGCACCCCAAAACGGGCATTCTTTGTACTGCAATCATATCAGTCTTGAACTTAAACACTGTTAGTTTATAACATGTACTTTTTTTTAGACAGTCTCCCTGCCAGCCAGGATGGAGTGCAGTGGTGTGACAGCAGATCACTGCAACCTCCACCTCCCAGACTCAAGTGATTCTCATGTCTCAGCCTCCCAAGTAGCTGGGATTACAGGTACCTGCCACCATGCTCAGCTAAATTTTGTATTTTTAGTAGAGACTACTAACAACAGGGTTTCACCATGTTGGCCAGGCTGGTCTCAAACTCCTGGCCTCAAGTGATCTGCCTGCCTCAGCCTCCCAAAGTGCTGGGATTACAGGCATGAGCCACCCCACCTGGCCCTATAATGTGTACTTTAAAATACCCCTACAATAACATAGGCAGAGAAGCTTAGTGACGTGGCTCACAACTGTAATCTTAGCACCTAAGGAGGGTGGAACAGGAGGAAGCTTGAGGCTAGGTGTGTGAGACCAGCCTAGGCAACACAGTGAGACCCCATCTCTACAAAAAAAAAAAAAAAATACAAAAATTAGCCAGGCACAATGGTGTGTACCTGTAGAACCAGCTACTCCAGAGGCTGAGGTGGGAGGATGGATTGAGCCCAGGAGTTCAAGGCTGAGTGATCTACTGTCACACCACTTCACTCCAGCCTGGGTGACACAATGAGACCCTGTCTCTTAAAATAAAAATAAAGGAAAAATACAGATAGATCAGAAAGATAGTCATTTGCCTCCTTTTTTTTTTTTTTTTTTGAGACAGGGTGTCTCACTTTGTTGCCCAGGCTAGTTTCTAAATTCTGCCTTCAAACAATCCTCCAGCCTCTGCCTCCCAAAGTGCTGAGATTATGAGCGTGATGAACCCAGCTAGATTTATATTCTTTGTACTAAAACTCACATATAAGCAGTGATGAGTGAGTAGTAAGAGAAGTGTCAACTGCTGTTAGTGCCCATAAAGCTTCATGAGAGGATACTTTTTTTTATTTTTATATATTTTTAAAAACATTCTGATGAGAACAAATCCTACCAATGTATAAATCAAGGTAAGAAGTTTTATGAGAATTATTGAACAGCTATATTGTAGTGTACATATAACTATGGTACATTTAAAGATTTTTTTCTTCAGTGAAAAAGTTTTCTGTAATTACATTTTTTTTTTTTTTTAGACAGAGTCTCACTCTGTTGCCCAGGCTAGAGTGCAGTGGCACAGTCTTGGCTCACTGCAACCTCTGCCTCCTGGGTTCAAGCCATTTTCCCACCTCAGCCTCCTGAGTAGCTGGGACTACAGGCACATGTCATCACACCTGGCTAGTTTTTTTATTTTCTGTAGAGAAGGGGTTTTGCCATGTTGCCCAGGCTGGTTTCAAACTCCTAGACTCAAGCGATCTGCCTGCCTCTGCCTCCTTTGGGAAGAGTGCTGAGTTCACAGGCATGAGTCACCATGCCAGGCCTGTAATTACTAATTTTTGTATATATCTGTATGAGATGTTTAGGAAGTTTTATTTTTAGGTTAATTATTTCAGTGGGTAATGCATTCATATGGTTTTAAAATATAAAAATACAGTGAAGAGTATGCCTCCTGCTCCTTCCTCCTACTCCTCTACCCCACCATTGATTGCATGTATAGTGCTTTTTTTTGTTTGTTTTCTTTGAGTTTAGCTCTTATTGCCCAGACTGGAGTGCAATAGCGTGTTCTCAGCTCACCACAACCTCCGCCTCCCAGGACCAAGTGATTCTCTTGCCTCAGCCTCCTGAGTAGCTGGGATTATAGGCATGTGCCACCACACTTGGCTATTTTCTCCATGTTGGTCAGGCTGGTCTCGAACTCCCGACCTCAGGTGATCCGCCCACCTCAGCCTCCCAAAGTGCTGGAATTACAGGCGTGAGCCACCGGGCCCAAATGCATATATAGTGCTTTTTAAGGTGCTTAAAGGAGGTCAACCGAGAAGAACACGATGCTGAAGAAACAGCCTGAAGCTAAATGGTCAGGATTGAACATGTCTCTGCCACTCTCTGGTCAGTTCCAACACCTGGGAAAAGTAACTTACTTCAGTTTCCTCATCTGTAAAAAGAAATCCTAGTTCTTACATCAGAGGTTTTCAATGGACTACATCCCCTTCAAGCCCGCCCCACTGTAACCCCTGTCTGAGGTATAGCCCTTTGAACCTTTTTTATGTATTTACAAACACATTGTACTGACTTCAACAATACACAAGCCTGCAAAGGCTTTTTATGGCACTCGCTAGCATTTCTCTGATACTTCTAAAACATCAGTTTATCAAATTCTCTTTGTATTTCTAATAATAGTTTTGCATTCTCACTGTCACCCAGGCTGGAGTACAGTGGTGCAATCGCACCTCATTGCAGCCTTGCTTCCCAGGCTCAAGCAATCCTCCGACCTCAGCCTCTGAAGTCACTGTGACTACAGGTGTGTGCCAACATGCCCAGCTAATTTTTGTAATTTTTGTAGAAACAGGATTTTGCCATACTTCCCAGGCTGGTCTTGAACTCCTAGGCTCAAACAATCTGCTTTTCCTTGGCCTCCCAAAGTGCTGGGATTACAGGCATGAGCCACGGTGCCTTGCCGAGGTTTCCTTTTTTTTTTTTTTTTTTTTTTAGCCTGCTTCTCCTCTCATTGGTTCCCCTATGCATCCAAATGACTCCCTAACATATTCTGGACATCTGAGAAGCAGGTTTTTGGTGGTTGTGATTGGCTTGCATCCTCCATGGCTTAAAAATGTCCTACCAGACATTCACAAAAATGAAAACCCTGAGCCTATAATCTAACCTCATCTGACAGAAAAATATAAAGCAATTTTTAGATGGTATTGACTTTTCAAGGAATTTAACTGGACTTTAGCATTTAAATCAGGGAAAATTGTACTTAGCTTTATTTAAAGCTCTACCAAGACCTGTCCTCCATTTCAAAAAGTCATTGTCACTGGTGGTTTTTGTTTTTGTTTTTGAAACGGAGTCTTGCTCTGTTGCCCAGGCTGGAGTGTGCAGTGGCACCATCTAAGCTCACTGCAACCTCCGCCTCTGGGATTCAAGCAATTCTCCTGCCTCGGCCTCCCGAGTAGCTGGGGTTATAAGCGCCTGCCACCACACCCAGCTAATTTTTGTATTTTTAGTAGAGACAGGGTTTCACTATGTTGGCCAGACTGTCACTGGAGGTATTTAAACCCAACAAAACAAACATGTACGAGTCTGCATTTATAACCATAATGTTCATGATTTTTCCTGTTTGTAAGTATTTACTTCAGCTTGTCTTCTAATGTAGCTGTACCTCACTACATCATGGTCCTTTTATTGTCTTCAACTACTTTGCCTGTTTTTCTGCTCACATTAGTGAAGAACTAGCTCAATGAACAGTTAGGGTATACAAACAGCTTCCCTAATCAAGGAAGTACGCAGGCAGGCTAAAGAGCCTCTTAACTCTCAAAGTGAGGAAGACTTCATTACAAGACTTTATAGTACATTTCATTCCAAAACCAAGCGTTTTTTCTCTTCCTTCCTACTTTATTTACAACCACTGTAGAGAGTCTGGGGTTTCCTTGGTTTCCCTCTTGGTCCTTAACATACAACTAGGAGTCCTCCCCCAGAAAAGTTTTCTACTTGTCTTAGACAACAACTCTTGTGGTTTTAGCCTGGTAGCAAAGGCCTAAGCCAGTTACTTTATATTGCATAGAAGGGAAAAGAGGACAACAGATCCAGCTACTCAGTAGACCTATTCCTCCTTTTTGCACTCACTGAAAGGTTTTGCTTTCTGTTTTGTTTGGTAGTTTTAATTGTTTTAGTTATTCATGTACACAATTTAGAGTCAAACAGTTCTATAAGGTTTGTTCTGAAAAATAGTAATTTTTCATCCTCCTACCCACTTCTCCCTCCAGAAGCAACCATTTTCAACTTTTAGCTGATTGTTTTACTGCTTACCTCCATGTCTTTTATATATAAATATGCATTATTGCAACTTCTTGATTTTTCCATGTTAAACAATATCCACAGACGTACCAGTATAGAGTGTGAAGATCTACTTCTCCCTGACCTCGTGTATACTTTCCATCCCCTAATAATGGTTGTATCATAAAGTTGTTTAGTTCAATACTCAATTATCACATTATTATAACTATATAAATGTTCTTCACAGTTGAGCCACACAGTAAACTATACTGTAATTACTTTTTCTTTTCTGTACCACTTCATGTGTTTCTTTAAAGTTAGTAAATTTTTTTGCATGTTTCTATGACTTTTCAAAACTTGTTCACAGTTCCCTAGATCACGAGATGTCTAGACTCACCAGGTATTGTACCAATTCATCTTTCTAAAGAAGTCTCTCCCAGAGCCATGTGACCTCCCTCCCCCGACTCCCCCGCAACCAAGCCAGCTCCCTGTAGTCCTGATGCACAGCTGCCACCCTGGGATGTCCCTTCACCATTATCCTGAAAGGTACTTTGTATCTCATCTGTGCTAGATCTGCTTTCTACACTCAAACTCCTAGTCTTCTTTCTTGGCTTATGCCTTCATTTCGGTGAAGAATAGTTCATCCTCTAGGAACTTTCTACAAAAGCATACTCCCCCAACTTGATTGAGAGATTGGCTGGATACAGAATGCTGGCTTGGTAATGATTTCCCTTCAGGATTTTGAAGCCACTGTGCCAATGCCTTTTAGTTTCCAGTTTTGCTGTTGAGAAATCTAAAGTCATTTAGATTCTTGACCCTTAGTATGTGACCTGTTTTCCAGGAACCTAGTAAGGGGGCCAGAATTGTTAGAACAAAGTGGGCAAAGGAGAAGAGTAGGGTGGAAGGGGACAGATCACACAGGGCTATGTAAATTTCGTTTTTTTACTCTGAGTCTCATGGAAGATACTATAGGATTCTGAGCAAAGGAGAAACATTACTGACTTCACTAAAATGGATCACTTCAACTGCTGTAGTGAGACTAAACTTGAAGGTGCTTGGGGGTAGCAAGAAGGCAGAAATAAGGTGATCCATAAAGTGGCTAAATGCAGCAATCCAGGCAAGAGATGACGGTAGATTAGACCAAGGTGTTGCATTGGAGGTGTGAAAAATGGCTGGATTCTGGATGTATTTTTAAGGTTGACCCAAAGGATGATTCTGCATCAGATGTGGGTTGAAAGAAGAGGGTAGGCCAGGCATGGTGGCTCACACCTGTAATCCCAGCACTTTGGGAGGCTGAGGCAGGTGGATCACGACATCAAGAGATTAAGACCATCCTGGCCAATATGGTGAAACCCCGTCTCTACTAAAATTATAAAAATTACCTGGGTGTGGTGGCACACGCCACCACACCCAGCTGAGGCAGGAGAATCACTTGAACTCAGGAGGCGGAGATTGCAGTGAGCCAAGATCGTGCCACTGCACTCCAGCCTAAACAACAGAGTGAGACTCCGTCTCAAAAACAACAACAACAACAAAAAAAAAAAAAAAAAAAAAAAAAACAGAGAGAGGGTAAAAGATACTTGAACCGAAATTGTTACCTGAACATTCAGAATACTGAAATAAATAGGGAAGACATAGGAATGTAAGCTTAGGGGCAAGATAAATTTGGTTACACACATGTCAAATTTAAAATGCCTATTAGTTTCCAAATGGAAAAGATGTGTCAACATCTGGATACACAAAAATCTGGAATCCAGAAGCATAAGCATCTTAGCCCAGCTGGCATTGGGGCATGACTTTGGTTCTAGTTTTGATCACTTACCCTCCCTTTTGTCCTATTTCCCATGCCAGGCTCTCCAATGTGAGCTACAAAATATTCTTTATTAACTCCTTTCTCAAACTCCTGGTCTCAAGTGATCTACCCGCCTCAGCCTCCCAAAGTGCTGGGATTACAGGCATGAGCCACCGTGTCCAGCCTAATGATCCAGAATGTCTATTACTCATAATGAAGAACCTTAACTGGTAACACTATTAAATCAGGAAAAGGGCCAGGTGTGGTGGCTCAAACCTGTAGTCCCAGCACTTTGGGAGGCCTAGGTCGCTGGATCACCTGAGGTCAGGAATTCGAGACCAGCCTGGCTAACATGGTGAATCCCCATCTCTAGTAAAAACACAGAAACTAGGCCGGGCACAGTGGTTCACGCTTGTAATCCCAGCACTTTGGGAGGCCAAGGCGGGTGGATCACCTGACATTAGGAGTTTGGGACCAGCCTGGCCAACATGGCGAAACCCCGTCTCTACCAAACATACAAAAATTAGCCGAGTGTGGCGGCGCCTATAGTGGAGGCTGAGGCAGGAGAATCGCTTGAATGCCAGAGGCAGAAGTTGCAGTGAGCCGAGATGGCGCCATTGCACTCCAGCCTGGGAAACAAGAACAAAACTCCGTCTCAAGAAAAAAAACAAACTAGCCAGGTGTGGTGCCATGTGCCTGTAATCCCAGCTACTCGGGAGGCTGAGGCAGGAGAATCGCTTGAACCCGTGAGGCGGACATTGCAGTGAGCAGAGATCGTGCCATTGCACTCCAGACTGGGTGACAGAGCGAGACTCCATCTCAAAATAAATAAATAAATAAAGCAGAAAAAGAAGTTTTAAATTGTGAATAAATACAATTTTATTTTAAAAATAAAAAATAGGGAATGTATATTCAAGGCAACTTGAATGTATGCTCCCAGAAAACAAAAAAAAATTTATTAAAAAAATTTTAACTTAGGCCAGGCGCGGTGGCTCACGCCTGTAATCCCAGCACTTTGGGAGGCCGAGGCGGGTGGATCACAAGGTCATGAGATCGAGACCACGGTGAAACCTCGTCTCTACTAAAAATACAAAAAAAAACTAGCCGGGCGTGGTGGCGGGTGCCTGTAGTCCCAGCTACTCCGGAGGCTGAGGCAGGAGAATGGCGTGAACCCGGGAGGCGGAGCTTGCAGTGAGCTGAGATCGCGCCGCTGCACTCCAGCCTGGGGAACAGAGTGAGACTCCATCTCAAAAAAAAAAAAAAAAAAAAAATTTAACGTAAGAGATTTATGTATCATACTCTTTACTTGAGCATTATTTATAGTAGTATATAGTATACTTTATTATTTATGAAAAGGAACTAATAATAAAATCCTAACTGCTCCTAAGTCATATATATTCCTTGGCAAAGCTCATCCATTTCCACAGAATAGGCAAAACTAAACCACAGCCCAGCATACAACTAATGAGCTAATCTGTAAATAATCATTAAAATCCTCAAGTGTCTCCAGGTGTCTACTTGCTATAAGAACTTTAAATTCTTAAAAAGTGATGATACTCTGGCCTTCAAAAAAACCCAATTACATTACATGAGGTCAAATGAGGTCAACAAAAAAACCCCAAAATTCCAAACTAGAACTTGAAATAAGATGTTACTCTATTACAAAGATAAATTAAATGTCCATTTTCAGAAAATGAGAATAAATCTGTTCTGTCGTCATACTGTATCAGTAACTACATCTGTGAGTTTCCTAAGCACACAGGGATTTAAATTCTCGTAGTTATAACAAACGGCAAAAAAATTATAACCGCAGATAAATTGCTTTTAAAATACAGACTGCCATCCCGGCTAACACGGTGAAACCCTGTCTCTTCTAAAAAAATACAAAAAACTAGCCGGGCGAGGTGGCGGGAGCCTGTAGTCCCAGCTACTCGGGAGGCTGAGGCAGGAGAATGGCGTAAACCTGGGAGGCGGAGCTTGCAGTGAGCTGAGATCCGGCCACTGCACTCCAGCCTGGGCGACAGAGAGAGACGCCGTCTCAAAAACAAAAAAAAAAAAATTCAGACTGGGAGTTTAGAGTTCTATAGAGCTGTCAGACAACAGGTACTAAGAAAAAAGGCCCTCTGAAGTATAAAAGTAGAAGATAACGGGATGAGGTGGGGTGCAGTGGCTCATGCCTATAATCCCAACACTTTGGGAGGCTAAGGTGGGAAGATCACTTAAGGACAGGAGTTCGAGACCAGCCTAGGCAACCTGGGGAGATCCCATCTCTACCAAAATGTAAAAAATTAGTTGGGCATGGTGGTGCATGCCTGTAATCCTAGCTACCTGGGAGGCTAAAGTGGAAGGATTGCTTGAGCCCAGGAGTTCAAGGTTGCAGTCAGCTATGACCACACCACTGCACTCTAGCCTGGGGGAAAGAATAAGACCCTGTCTCCAAAAAAAAAAAAAAAAAAAAGGCTAGTGCGGGACTCAGGCCTGTAATCCCAGCACTTTGGGATGGGGAGGTAAGCAGATCAATTGAGCTCAGGAGTTCAAGACCAGCCCGGGCAACATGGTGGAACCCCACCGCCTCTACAAAAAAAAAAAAAAAAAAAAAAAAAAAATTAGCCAGGTGTGGTGGCTGGTGCCTGTGGTCCTAGCTACTCAGGAGACTGAGGTAGGAGGACTGCTTGAGCCCAAGAGACAGAGGTTGCAGTGAGCAGAGATCATGCCACTGCCCTACAGCCTGTGTGACAGCAAAATCATGTCTCAAAAAAAATGATGATAACGGATGTATGAGAGGTTGAAAAGCCTATCAGAAAAGAATATTGGCTGGGCACAGTGGCTCACGCCTGTAATCCCAGCACTTTGGGAGGCCAAGGCAGGCAGATCACCTGAGGTCAGGAGTTCGAGACCAGCCTGGCCAACATGGTAAAACCCTATCTCTACTAAAAATATAAAAAACAGCTCGGCGTGGTGGCAGGCACCTGTAATCCCAGCTGCTCGGGAGGCTGAGGCATGAGAATCATTTGAATGCAGGAGGCAGAGGTTGCAGTGAGCCAAGATTGGGTCATTGCACTCCAGCCTGGGCAACAGAGCGAGACTCCATGTCAAAAAACAAACAAACAAAAACTATCGGCTTGTTGCTTCATAAACAAATATTCTCTCCTTAGACTCATCTATTTTTACATAAAGTTATCAGTGCCATCACATTACCATTATATTTCTATGCCCTCAAGAGTCTGATGTAATGTATAAGTTCTTATTTTATTCCTTTCCTTCTGAGGCATTCTTAAGGATCCCAAGTTCTAGTG
Organism: Chlorocebus sabaeus; assembly: GCF_047675955.1. Lineage (NCBI taxonomy): Eukaryota > Metazoa > Chordata > Mammalia > Primates > Cercopithecidae > Chlorocebus > Chlorocebus sabaeus. The sequence goes on along the minus strand of NC_132930.1, from coordinate 11,184,056 downwards.
CATGCTGACTCTAAAAAAGTACCTCACTGACAAGAAACACATTTCTGATCACTACATGTAGCAACACTGAGCCAGCAGAACACCTGCTTATTAGTTACTGACAACTCAAATATTTGAGCAAATGTTTGTACCTACCTTTATTAACTGACATACAAGAGTATTCTAAAACAATAAAATGTCGTTCCAGGTTGAGTATCCCTAATCTGAAACCTTCAAAATGCTTCAAAATCTGAAATTTTTTGAGCACCAACATGATGCTCAAAGGAAATGCTCTTTGGAGCATTTTGGATTTTCAGATGAGGGATGTCAAACCAGTAAGTATAATGCAAATATTCCCAAATGCTTTAATCCAAAACACCTCTGGTCCCAAGCATTTCAGATAAGCGATACTCAACCAGTATAATGTATAATATAAGAATATACTTCACTGTAAATAATGGTCAAATTTTTCCTTTTGCACATAAAAAGTATAAAGTATAATATAAACGGCCCTGTATTTAAGCTTTTAGACTCCACTACAATCGACTCAATGAAACTATTCAAATCCTGTTGTTCTGAAATCTACCTCTGTCAAATAACTGATTTGTTTTCAGAAATGCTTTACATAGGCTGGGCTCAGTGGCTCATGCCTGTAATCCCAGCACTTTTGGGGGTCGAGGTTGGCAGATCACCTGAGGTCAGGAGTTCAAGACCTGACCAAAAAAGTGAAACCCGGTCTCTACTAAAAATACAAAAATTAGCTGGGCATGGTGGTGCGCACCTGCAATCCCACCTACTTGTGAAGCTGAGGCAGGAGAATCACTTGAACCCACGAGGTGGAGGTTACAGTGAGCCGAGATCGCACCACTGCATTCCAGCCTGGGTGACTCTGTCTCAAAAAAAAAAAAAAAAAAAAGAAATGCTTTACACAGAGATTTGTATTGTCATGCCGTATGTTGGTGTAGGATTTGAACTATATCATAACAGGAACTGTCAATAGCAGCTTAGCAGGCAAACAAGCTCCACACAGCTAAAAACAATTTTATTTATATTGATATAAAGTAGAAAAGGCAACATACGTATGTGTTATCTACCCATGATGGCAAATTTCACCAACATAAATCTGCCATAAAGACAGTAGTCTGGGCTGGGGAGGTGGATCACACCTGCATTCCCAGTACTTTGGGGGGCCAAGGCAGGCAGAACACTTGAGGTCAGGAGTTTGAGACCAGCCTGGGCAACATGGTGAAACCCAGTCTCTAGTAAAAATGCAAATATTAGCCAGGCGTGGTGGCACACTCCTATAGTCCCAGCTACTTGGGAGGCTGAGGCAGGAGAATCGCTTGAACTCAGGAGGTGGAGGCTGCAGTGAGCTGACATGGTACCACTACACTCCAGCCTGGGCAATAGAGCGAGACTCCATCTCAAAAAATAATAGTAATAATAAAGACGGTAGTCTGTTTTCATCTCTAATGAAATAATTGCTAGCAAATTTTTTTTTTTTTTTTTGAGACGCAGTCTCATTCTGTTGCCCAGGCTAGAGTGCAGTGGCATGATCTCAGCTCACTACAACCTCTGCCTCCTGGGTTCAAGCAATTCTTCTGCCTCAGCCTTCTGAGTAGCTGTGATTAAAAGTGTGTGCCACCATGCCTGGCAAATTTTTATATTTTTAGTAGAGATGGGATTTTGCTTTGTTGGCCAAGCTGGTCTCAAACTCCTGAGCTCAAGTGATCCGCCCACCTCGGCTTTCCAAAGTGCTAGGATTACAGGTGTGAGCCACTGTACCCGGCCACATTTTAATCATTACAACTTAAACAAATGTGGAATTTCAATTATGAAATACTTTTTAGTGACCATCAGATGAAAACCCTCCAATAACCAGTATTTTCATGCAAAGAGGATACAAGGGATACAGATCAGTTCGGAATAGGATTGTCCTATTCATCTCACCAGATTGATCAGTCTTCTCATTGCATGTTCATGAGAGCAAACACATTCACAGGGATCGAATCCACCTTCTGCCATGATTACCCAGCTTGATTTTACTTGACTGTTTAAATCTGGTAAGAAGGAAAAAATACTGTAAGTCTACTATTCAGAATTACTCTTTATCTTGAGCTGTGAAAAATCCTGACATTGTATACATTCACAATAGTTTTACTAAACTATGTATAGTTCGTATTTCTTAATGACCTGTATCAATTTATTAATCCTATATGAATTATGAATCTATACAGGTGATTGGCTACCCCTTCTGCCATCAGCCTATAAATACAAATGTCTTTAATGCTCTAAACTGGCCCCACCTTTGATGCTGATGATGCTAGAACATACTCTGCTTAATTATTCAGTTATTTGACTTTATTAGCTCCAGTATGCAAATAATTTAAACCAGCCTTTACGCCCACCAAGAAAGACATGTGAAAAGGTATCTAAAATGATACCAAGGTTTATGGGGGGAAATTAATGACATAGCTAAGAAATCGCTAGGTAGATTTCGAAAAATAAAGAGAAACAAATGAGAGGTCGAGATGGAGTATTGGCAACCAGATTTACTGTTCTGCCTAAAACAATTTTTTAAAAACTAGACAAAATACATGAAACAATTATTTTTATGCATATATATATATATATATATATTTTTTTTTTTTTTTAGACAGAGTCTCACTCTGTCACCCAGGCTGGAGTACAGTGGTGTGATCTCGGCTCACTGCAACCTCCACCTCCTGGGTTCAAGTGATTCTCCTGCCTCAGCTTCCTGAGTAGCTGGGATTACAGGCGCACACCACGCCCAGCTAATTTTCGTATTTTTAGTAGAGATGGGGTTTTCCCATGTTGGCCAGGGTGGTCTCAAACTCCTGACCTCAGGTGATCTGCCTGCCTCGGCCTCCCAAAGTGCTGGGATTACAAGTGTGAGCCACAATGCCTAGCCAGAAACAATTGTTTTTAAGACATTAAGGCCAGGCATGATAGCTCACTCCTGTAATTCCAGCACTTTGGGAGGCTGAGGAGGGAGGATCACCTGAGCCCAGGAGTTTGAGACCAACCTGAGAAACCTAGTGAGACCTCATCTCTAAAAATAATTTAAAAATTAGTCGGGCACTGTGGCAGTGGCACACACCTGGGGTCCCAGCTACTCAGAAGGCTGAGGTGGGAGGATTGTTTGAGCCCAGGCAGTCAAGGCTGCAATAAGCCATGATCATGCCACTGCATTCCAGCCTGGGCAACATAGTGAGTTCACATTTAAAAAAAAAAAAAAAAAAAAAAAAAAGGGCCAGGCACGGTGGCTCACACCTGTAATCCCAGCACTTTGGGATGCCGAGGTGGGTGGATCACAAGGTCAGGAGATAGAGGCCATCCTGGCCAACATGGTGAAACCCCATCTCTACTAAAACCACAAAAATTAGCCAGGCGTGGCAGTGGGTGCCTGTAGTCCCAGCTACTCAGGAGGCTGAGACAGGAGAATCGCTTGAACCCGGGAGGCAGAGGCTGCAGTGAGCCAAGATTGCGCCACTGCACTCCAGCCTGGCGACAGGGCAAGACTCCATCAAAAAAAAAAAAAAAAAAAAGACATCAAACATGAGGCTACAAAGAATAGTGATACCTCACAGACGGAAAAACAAATGAGGTGAGCCCTATCACTGGCCCAGTTTACTGCCTCAAGGAGACTCTAGGCCCAAGTACGGGGTGGGAAAACCCAGACCAGAGCCCAGTGGTATCCCTAAGTTGGGGAGAAGAAACTAGAAGAATGACTATATTAAGGAGAGACATTAAAGATAGTAAAATTATCCAATTGGACTTGTAGAGATTAAAACAATAGTGTCTGAGATGAAAAATATACCAGATGGGTTTAACAGCATATTAGACATTACAGAAGAAAAGATTACTGAACTTGAAGACATAATAACAGTAGCTATCAAAAATGAAATAACAGAAAAAAGGGTGGATAAACCAGTAGTCCCAGCTACTTGGGTGGGTGGGACAGGAGAACCATTTGAGCTCAGGAGTTCAAGGCCAGCCTGAGCAACAAAGTGAGAACCCATCTCTGAAAAAATAAACAAAACATACATAGGCCATTAGTGAGCTGTGGGACAACTTCAAATGGTCTAATATATGTGAATTGTGGCCACATCTATCAAAACTTATCAAATTGTATATTTAAATGTGCATAGTTTATTGTTTATCAATTATATCTCAATAACAAGTAAAATTAATGCTTATATACAGCATTAGTCACGGAAAACCATTCTGGTTAAAAGATGGAATAGGTAGATCAATAAAACAATTCATAAATTAACTTAAAGGAACTTAGTTCATTCACTCAAAAATATTTAGTGCTTGTGCTAGGCCTATTAGAAATTTAAAAGTAGGCTGAGCATGGTGGCTCATACCTGTATCCTAGCACTTGGGAGGCTGTGGCAAGAGGATCACTTGAGCTCAGGAGTTTGAGAATAGCCTGAGCAACATAGTGAGACCTCATCTCTATAAAAAGAAAAAAGAAATTTAAAGTAAGCAAAAACTGATAGTTCTTACCCTAATAGTGTTCACATTCTAGTAGTAAAGATACTAATCTAAATGTTATTAAAATTATAAATATAAACTGATAAATGCTATAAAAGATAAATGAAAGAGTGAAAAAGACAACTCCCAGAATGGATATTTGCAAATCATGTGTCCGATAAAGGTTTAATATTCACAATATATAAAGAATTCCTATAACTCAATAACAAAAGATAAGCATTTTAAAAATGGCAAATAACTTGAACAGACATTTATTCAAAGAAAATATACAAATGGCCATTAATTATATTAGAAATGCTTAAAGTCAGTAATCATTAGGGAGATGCAAATCAAAACCACAGTTAGATACCACTTCATACCTACTAGTATGGCCATAATCAAAATGGAAAATAAGTAATGTGGAAAAATTAGAACCCTCACATAACCCTCATGTAAAATGGTGGTGTGGCTGCTGTGGAAAATAGTTTGACAGTTCCTCAAAAGTTAAACACAGATTATCATAAGACTCAACAATTCTACTCATAGGTATATACCTAAAAGATTTGAAAACATGGACTCAAGATTGGGCATGGTGGCTCACGCCTGTAATCCCAGCACTTTTGAAAGCTGAGGTGGGAGGATCACTCGAGCCCAGGCAACACGGTAAGAAAGACCCTGTCTCTATTTATAAACAATAACAAAAAAAGAAAACATAAACTCCAACAGATACTTATTTACCAAATAGTCACAGCAGCATTGTTTGCAATAGGCAAGAGACAGAAACAACCCAAGTGCCCATCAACTGAAAAAATGGATAAACAAAATGTGGTGTACACATACAATGGGGATATTCAGCTGTAAAAAGGAATGAAGTTCTGATATGTGTTACAACATGAAGGAACTCTGAAAACATTCATCAACCTGAAATTAGCCAGACAAAAAATAATATGGTATGATTCAATTTATATGAAATATCTAGCTAGAATAGGCAAATTCATGGAGACAGGAAGTAGAATGGTGACTTCCAGGGACTTAAGGAAGAAAGAAATGGGGAGTTACTGCTTAACGAGTAGAGTTTGTATCTGTGGTAATAAAAAAGTTTTCAAAATGATGGTGATGATTGTACAACACTGTGAATGTAATTAATGTCATCAAATTGTACACTTTAAAACTGGTTAAAACTGCAAATTTTGTTATATTTTACCCCAATAAAAACAATCACTCTAGCTGCCTAGAGCTGGAAGTTTGCAGGGGAAATAGGGAGTGACTGCTAACGTGTATAGGCTCTTTTAGGGGCTGAAAAAAATGTTCTATGGTGATAATCACACAACTCTGTGAATATACTAAAAGCCACTGTACTGTACATTTTATTAATTTATTTTTTTGAGTTGGAGTCTTGCTCTGTCACCTGGGCTGGAGTGCAGTGACATGATCTCGGCTCACTGAAACCTCCACCTCCTGAGTTCAAGCAATTCTCCTGCCTCAGTCTCCCGAGTAGCTGGGACTACAGGCGCGTGCCACCATGCCTGGCTAATTTTTTGTATTTTTTTTTTTTAGTAGAGACAGTGTTTCACCATGTTAGCCAGGATGGTCTCGAACTCCTGACCTAGTGATTTGCCTGCCTCGGCCTCCCAAAGTGCTGGGATTACAGGCATGAGCCACCGTGCCCAGCCTGTATTGTACATTTTACATGGGTGCATTGTATGGTATGTGAATCATATCTCAAAAAAGCTGTTATATAAATGGTGCCTAGAGAGCACATACACATTCTAAACTCATCTGGAGTGTCAGAGATTTTACTGAAGAAATTAACTAGGAGTTGAGAATGGAGGAATGAGTTAAATACATTAGGGTGAGGTAGAGGTAGAAGGTGTGAGACTTGGGGGTGGAGGGCATTCTAGACACAAAGGGAAAGTAATACGAAGGTCCTTAATGAGTAAGAGTATGACACATTGGAGGAACTGAAAGAAAGCCACAATGTGCTAGAATCCAGAGAGCAGAGTGGTTTAACATGAGACAGGAGAGGTCAGAGGGAGTCATGCCACGAAGGGTCTTTCAGGCCATGTTCATGATTAGGTCGTTACCCCAAGAGTAATGTGAAGAACAACATGAAGCAATGTGCTTTCATCCTGGTATGTTCTAAAAAGACCACCTTAGCTGCACGATGGAAAACTGAGAAAAGGGAAGCCACAGTATGTAGAGGGAACCTAGTTAAAATGCTTTTTCAACAGATCAGTGACAATGGTGGGGCTCCCTGGAGAACGATATTTTAACGACAGCATATTGAATCACTGGAAGGAAGACAAGTTATTTCCTAAATCATGTTAGCTCCCTCCCTATTCTCATTCTTTATGCCAAAATAAATTCTAGACACATGAGTGATTTAACTTTTTATTTTGAGACAAGGTCTGGCTCTGTTGCCCAGGCTGGAGTGCAGTGGCATGAACACCCCTCACTGCAGCCTCAACCTCCCAGGCTCAAGTGATCCTTCCCTCTCAGCCTCCCAAGTAGCTAGGACCACAGGTACACACCCCACCTTGCTAGTTTTAAATTTTCTATAAAGATGGGGTCTCCCTATGTTGCCCAGGCTGGTCTTGAACTCTTGAGCTCAAGTGATCCTCCCTCCTTAGCCTCCCAAAGTGCTGAAATTACAGGTGTGAGCCACCACGCCTGGCCCAGTTTAACTTTTAAAAATGAAGTCACACATAAAATTAGTCAACTACAGCAACAGATTAGAATACAGTATTCACAAACTGACCCATGATTTTACTGAAATTTAGAATATGCAAAAGGTGCCATTTAAAAACATGGATTATTTAATAAATGGCAGGGTAACTGTCTTTTTTTTTTTTTTTAAGGTAAACTGTGACACACACATAAAGCACTGGAGGCCTGAGCAATATAGTAAGACCCCATTTCTACAAAAAAAAATTTTTTTTAATTAGCTGGGTGTGGTGGCGTGTACCTATAGTTCTAACTACTCTGGAGGCTGAAGTGGGAAGATCACTTGAGCCCAGGAGTTTGAGACCATTGTGAGCTATGATGACATCACTGCACTCCAGCCTGAGTGACAGAACTAGACCTAGTCTCTTAAAAAAAAAACAAAAACTGGCCGGGCGCGGTGGCTCAAGCCTGTAATCCCAGCACTTTGGGAGGCCGAGACGGGTGGATCACGAGGTCAGGAGATCGAGACCATCCTGGCTCACACGGTGAAACCCTGTCTCTACTAAAAAATACAAAAATTAGCCGGGCGCGGTGGCGGGCGCCTGTAGTCCCAGCTACTCAGGAGGCTGAGGCAGGAGAATGGCGTGAACCCGGGAGGTGGAGCTTGCAGTGAGCTGAGATCCGGCTACTGCACTCCAGCCTGGGCGACAGAGCGAGACTCCGCCTCAAAAAAAAAAAAAAAAACAAAAACAAAAACTGAAAGAACATACATCAGACTTAATATGTGAATAGCTCTGGGGAAGAGAATATAATTTGGGGGAACAGAGTTTCACTGTCAATTTTTACATTTCTTATGAGCATGTATTTATGTATTAAGACTTCTAAAATACAAATTTTAATTTTAAAAAGCCACACATATATAATTACAAGAAGATGACTGGGATACATATAGAATATAAGTCCAAGAAACCATGAAGGAAAGGACCAATAATTTTAACGACCAAAACCAATAAAAGTTTCTATAAAACCAAAAATATACCATAAAATGAAAAGACAACAAACTTGAAAAACCATGTGCAATATCAGGGCTAGTTTCCTTAATTTACAGAGAACTCTGAAAAAATCAGTATGAAAATGGCAACCTAGTAGAAAAGTGAGCGAAGATTACATTCACAGGATAATACAGAGCCAATAAGCAAATACAAAATGGAAGTGTAAATCAAAACAATCTTACACGTATCAGGAGATTGGTAAAATTAATTCATCCAGCCAGGCACAGTGGCTCAGGCCTGAAATCCCAGCACTTTGGCAGGCCAAGGCAGGCCTCACCTGAGGTCAGGAGTTCGAGACAAGCCTGGCCGACATGACAAAACCCCGTGTCTACTAAAAATACAAAAATTAGCTGGGCATGGTGGTGGGTGCCTGAAATCCCTGCTACTCGGGAGACTGAAGCAGGAGAATCACTTGAACTCAGGGGGTGGAGGTTGCAATGACCCAAGATAGTGCCAATTCACTCCAGCCTGAGCAACAGAGCAAGACTCCATCTCAAAAAAAAAAAAAAAAAAAAAAAATTAGCCATGCGTGGTGGTGTGCGCCTGTAATCCCAGCTACTCAGGAGGCTGACACAGGAGAATCGATGAACCCAGGAGGTGGAGGTTATAGTAAGCCAAGATTGCACCACTGCACTCCAGCCTGGGCAACAGAGCAAGACTCCATCTCAAAATAATAATAATAATTCAGCCTAGTTAATTTGAATATCCATATTCAAACAAGTATGCAAAATTTCTGTACAGCATGTTTACTGGAATACCATAACAGCAAAGAAAAAAGTAATGCAAAGTATTTATCAGTGTTGTTTCGATTAAATGATGCAATGAGCACATAAGATCCTATACAGCTGTTAGAAAAATTAAGGTAGATTTCTACGTGGTGATTTGGTGAAACAACCAACATATAGTGAGATGAAATCAAGCCATAAACAGGGCAAACCTTTCCATCTAATATCCTTCTAAATCTGCCTGCCTGAGCTGAAGGTAGAAGGGGAGGTGAGGATTGGAAGGGGAGATGGAGATGTGGCCTAAGCTGGAGAGGCCCGCTTTCTGGAAGGTAAGCAACACCATGTGTAAACTCTACTTCACAGTTTTGTCTGAGGCCACTCTGTCCACATCTTTAAAAAAAAAAAAAAAAAAAAAAAGGTGATTAGCCTTCACGTTTGATTGTATATATCCAACACAGAAAACTCTGACAGTAAATATAACCTACCCTTATATATAAAGTTCACCGGTATGCCGGGCGCGGTGGCTCATGCCTGTAATCCCAGCACTTTGGGAAGCCGAGGTGGGAGGATCACGAGGTCAGGAGATCAAGACCATCCTGGCTAACATGGTGAAACCCCGTCTCTACTAAAAATACAAAAAATATCATGCCACTGCATTCCAGCCTGGGCGACAGTGAGACCTGTCTCAAAAAAAAAAGTTCACCGGTAAATTCCTGTGTCTCAATTGTCTTTTCTTTTCTTTTTTTTTTTTTTTCTTTCTTGAGACAGAGTTTCGCTCTTGTTACCCCAGTTGGAGTGCAATGGCGCGATCTTGGCTCACTGCAACCTCCACCTCCCAGGTTCAAGCAATTCTCCTGCCTCAGCCTCCCAAGTAGCTGGGATTATAGGCATGTGCCACCACACCCGGCTAATTTTTTATTATTAGTAGATACTAGTAATACTGTGTTGGTTAAAATGAAGATATTTTACTAAGATTTTCTTATTTTTTAAAAATTTGAGACAGGGTCTCACTGTGTCACCAAGGCTGGAGTGCAGTGGCACAATCACAGCTCACTGCAGCCTCGACTTGCCAGGCTCCAGCTCTCCTTCCACTTCAGCCTCCCTAGTAGCTGGGACTGCAGGCACCTGCCAACATGCCTAACTAATTTTTGTATTTTTGGTAGAGACAGGGTTTTGCCATGTTTCCCAGGTTGGTCCTGAACTCCTGAGGTTAAGAAATCCACCTGCCTTGGCCTCCCATAGTGCCGGGATTATTGGCATGAGTCAACAAGCTGGCCTTTTACTAAGGTTTTTATAAAACAAATTCAAATACAGAAATGACGACCTCTGTAGCCTCTGAACACAGAACTTTAAGAAAGCACAAGCACACTGGCTTTCATAAAGAAAGGGAGACTTGTTTTTATCACTGTATTACCCACCAAAATTGTAAAACATGGCTATTTTAAAATCTCTTTTTAATTCATTAAATTAACAAAATCAGACTCTACCACCACCCCTAAAAAAAAACAGAGCTTCTGGAGGGCAGAAATCTTAGTCATCATCTCTGAACACCACCTATACTGCTTAGCCACAGCACTCACAGAATAAATATTTACTGAATTCTTGACAATGTTTATTTTCTCTACATCTATATGTGCCAGGAACAAGTAAATCAACTAGAATTTTAAATTATACTTCAGTCTTAATTAGCCTCCAGTAAAATGAGAAAGTATGTTTATAAATAGGACATTCCCCAATAGTGCTACACTTCTGTGGAACTTTCTTCCTGTAAACTTGAGCTGTTTTAAGTACTACTTGGTTTTCAGTTAACAGTTTCCATTTTAAAATCACTAGGGTTTTTTTTTTTTTTTTTTTTTTAAATAGGATGAACACAGTTCTCTTTTGATGAAGACCCAAAAACAAGTGTCAACACAAACCAGCAGCTAGGCACCAGAAGAAAAAAACTTAACCAGTCCCACCGCACATTTAAATCCCGTGGTCTCCAGAGACATTAAGCTGCTCTATCCTAGGCAAGACAGAACAGTGTTACTGAATCAGAACTTTAGTAAATCTGCCTCAATGAGGTCTTTGATAGAAAGTAATTTAAAACAGTGTTTCATCTTGTATGTTTCATAGACTTGGTCATCTCCCCAATATATATCCCTAATGTTAGAGAACAATGCCAATACCAAAGTCACGGGGGGCTTGATCCTTGAGGACAAGTAGCTTCAAGACTTGTTTCTCAAAAATGTGCAACAGGTTACAAAGGTCTAAGTCATGAAAACATAAATAGTTTACTAAGAAAATTCAAAATAGCCAGGCACGGTGGCTCACACTTGTAATTGCAGCATTTTGGGAGGCCAAGGAGGGTGGATCACCTGAGGTTAGGAGTTCAAGACCAGTGTGGCCAACATGGTGTGAAACCCAGTCTCTACTAAAAATACAAAAATGTGCTGGGCATGGTGGTGCAAACTCCTGTAATCCCAGCTGCTTGGGAGGCTGAAGCAGAATTGCTTGAACCTGGGAGGGTTATAGTGAGCCAAGATGGCACCATTACACTCTAGCCTGGGCAACAAGAGCAAAATTCAGTTACAAAATAAATAAATAAATAAAAGAAAATGCAATAGAATTGAGGAGCAGTAAGGGAAGCAAACATAGGCATAGATGAAATAAAAGAGACAATAAGTTGATAATTATTGAAGTTGCGTTATAGGTTCTGGGGAGTTCCTATGCTACCTTTTTTTTTTTTTGAGATGGAGTTTTACTCTTGTTGCCCAAGCTGGAGTGCAGTGGCGCGATCTTTGCTCACTGCAACCTCTACCTCCCGGGTTCAAGCGATTCTCCTGCCTCAGCCTCCAGAGTAGTTGGGATTACAGGTGTGCGCCACATGCCCGGCTAATTTTTTGTATTTTTAGTAGAGATGGAGTTTTGCCATGTTGGGTAGGCTGGTCTTGAACTCCCAACCTCAGGTGATCTGCCTGCCTCAGCCTCCCAAAGTGCTGGGATTACTGGCATAAGCCACTGCGCCTGGCCCCTATGCTACTTTTTAAAAATATTTTTATATTTCCATAATAGTCACTGAATTTGTATGTCAGCATTTTCCCATTTTTGTGATAGCAATCTGACTTCAGGTATATATTAAGCAACATGGTTTATAAGTGACTTTTTATGTAGCATTAAGGGCAAAATAAACAAACATGTCTGAAGCTCTCAAACAATTCTTAGCACAGAAAAGCAGGGAAATAACAGGAATGTTGAGAAGGCAAAAAGCAATTCCCCTTATTCTGCAGGCCCAGGTCACTTTCTCTCCTCTACAACTAACACAACCTTTCCTGGTAGAATTTGGCAGTAATAACTCAGCTGAGTCATACTGTTGCTACATGTGGTGAGGGAATTTTCCAGTGCTGTTAACCAGTTTATCATTGCTGTTAGAACCTTAAACACTCCAGCTCATGCAAGCTCATGAAAGAGACAGAGGGAGTTAAAATAGCCGATAGAGTCTCTAAAATGTTTTTTTTATTTTTTTAAATTTATTTATAGAGACAAGGTCTTGCCATGTTGCCCAGGCTGATCTTGAACTCCTGGGCTCAAGTGATCCTCCCACCTTGGCCTCCCGAAGCATTGGGATTACAGGCGTGAGGCACGACGTCCGGCCCAAAAGAAAGACATTAATATTAGGGGAAGCTGGGTGAGGAGTATACAGTAACTTTGTATTACCTTTGCAACTTTTCTGTAAGTCTAAATTTATCCCAAAATAAAAATATTTACTTAAAAAATGTCAAGTCCAACAGACCTTTAAAAAATAAATAAATGGATGGGGGGATTTTTAGGGCAATGAAAAAGTTCTGTATACTACTACAGTGGTAGATACATGTCATTATACATTTGTCAAACTCCATAGGATGTACAATACCAAGAGTGAACCCTAATGTAAACTATGACTTTAGGTAACAACGACTTTTCAATGTTTGGTTCGTTGACTATAACGAAAGTTACCACTCTGGTGTCTGATAGTAGGGAAGCTATGCATGTGTGGGGGCAGGGGATATATAAGAAGTCTATATTTTCTTTTTTTTTTTTTAATATGGAGTCTCTCTCTGTCACCCAGGCTGGAGTGCAGTAGCATGATCTCAGCTCACTGCAAGCTCCGCCTCCCGGGTTTACGCCATTCTCCTGCCTCAGCCTCCCATGTAGCTGGGACTACAGGCGCCCGCCACCTCGCCCGGCTAGTTTTTTTGTATTTTTAGTACAGACGGGGTTTCACCGTGTTAGCCAGGATGGTCTCGATCTCCTGACCTCGTGATCTGTCCGTCTCGGCCTCCCAAAGTGCTGGGATTACAGGCGTGAGCCACCGCGCCCAGCGAGAACTCTATACTTTCTGCTCAATTTTCCTGTGAACCTAAAACTGCTCTAAAAAAAAAGACATTAAAAAAAGTAAACTAAAAACCTGGATGTGGATCAATGAAACAAGACTGGCCAGGAGTTAAAGACCATTGAAACTGGATCATGGGTAACTGAAAATTGTTGAGCCCACTTTTGTGTATATTTTTTAAACCTATAATAAAAACTGTTTTTACAAAGCTTGTACCCTTAAGAATTACATTTCTATCACTCTGTCCTAAGGGACTGTCTGAATTGTGCTTTACTGAATATTCAAAAAATTATAAAGAACCCAAATGTTAGTAATTAAAGCTATGGTACATTCGAGCAATGAAACATACTATGTAGTAACATAGTACAGCTAGCAAAACTGGCCTCTTGCTAACAGCATCTCTATAGTAGATTTGGCTTATTCTGCTAGGCTATTCCATTGAAAACAAAGAAGGGACATCCCTGAAAAAGGTTAAACATTCCCAATTTTGTTGTTGTTGTTGTTGTTGTTCTGAGGCTGAGACTCGCTCTGTCACCCAGGCTGGAGTGCAGTGTCGCTATCTTGGCTCACTGCAACCTCCACCTCCCGAGTTCAAGTGATTCTCCTGCCTCAGACTCCCGAGTAGCTGGGAACACAGGTGTGTGCCACCACACCCAGCTAATTTTTATATTTTTAGTAAAGACAGAGTTTCACCATGTTGGCCAGGCTGGTCTCAAACTCCCGGCCTCTAGTGATCTGCTCCCTCAGACTCCCAAAGTGCTTGGATTACAGGAGTGAGCCACGGCGCCTGGCCACATTTTATAACTTGGGAGTTTCTGACTCTTGCTGCTCAGACTCCATTGTCATAATAGACAAAAACTGAATGCGTGACGTGGAAAGTTCTCTTTCCTTAAGTTAATCCTCCCTGGTACCCACATCAAAACATAACAGAAATGTGTAACCTGACTGTGAGCTTATCTTCTCTATACATCTTCCAATCCATTCCTTACATTTAAAAAAGAAAAAAGAAAAGCAGTATTCTAAGGACCCAGAATTACTGCAACTGGATTTTTTCCTTATTTTTCTCAAGGCTGTAGTATAAAAATATGCACCCTTATTAAACCTCTCTACTCTTTTTGCCAATCCCTGGTTTCCTCTCTCCTTCAAAAAGGTTAGTTCCCTACTCCTTTTCCAAAAGCAATAATACTAAGAGATTCATTTCCCTCCTAAGAAATGAGTCAGAATTCCAGTATGCTCAGTGTGAGATTCCTGTGATTAAGGTTTTTAAAAATATGTAGAATTACTACCTACCAAGAATTTAAACTTGGGGAAGAATTATTATATATTAAACTCATTACACCGGTTATTGTTAAGATGATCAGGTATTGATTTTTTTAATTTTCCTATGTTTCTATACATATTACTTTTTTAACCAAATTATATATTTGCAAATGTGTATTTACATATATGTACAAATTTGCATACATGTGTAAACAACAGATACTACCCAAAATAAAAATAAAATGCTGCTGTGGAAACTCCAATAACATTAGTAACTTAAGGCTAAGTGTTTATCAATGGAGAGATGTTTGTAAATAGTCCCAAACGTTTAGTATTTGAAAGAGGACCTACGTGGCCTGGAGACAGAAGTAGTAAGGAGACTTTTTGCTGCATACGATTGTGTTTTCTGAAATTATGCCATTTGAAGATTTAACTATTCAAAGAGTATTAACTTTGTAAAAGAATAATCTTGAAGTTTCTTGTTGTTCTCTCGACTATAACCATTAGCTCTAGGAATAAATAATTATATATCAATGTACTCGAACTGAATATGATAAATTGTCTTTCTATCATCACTGAAGTTGTTGGTTAGAGATAATATATCATAAAAGGGATTGTAACTCTGTGGGTAAATGTTACAAAATTAACCATATCCCATCATCAATGAAGATATTAAAAAGTATATAAACAGGCCCTATCATGGATACTTCTAAAGTCAGCCTTTGACCTAAATCTGAGGCAATCATTGTTTGCAAAAATCAGTTTTCAAAGTTTACTTTTCCCTTCCCTACTTTCTCTCTCTCTGGTGGAAGCTTTAACAGCTGAAGAGAATCTAAACAGTGAAACAGTGTATCTGAAACAGTGTATCTACCATAAACTACTAATGTTGGTATAGTACTTTGTTAAATTAAGTTTAAAATAAAAGCAAATGGAAATTCATTTTTAAATTCGTTTTAAAAACACATGTAAGACAGAAAAAAAATCAGGAAAATGACAATGCCTAGTTTTGTTTTTTATCTTTTCCCAAGGTGCATCTGCAATCAAATACATCATCTGGATGCTTACCATAGTTGAGATGACAAAGGAAAAAATGGTAGAGAAAGGAGAGAAGTAAGAGAATACTACTCCTGCCAAAGCAAGTACGCTTCTTCAGAAATAACAAGTGGAGCCAACATAGAAACCTAAAACTATCAGTGACATTAAATCCATGACCACTCAACTCTTGGCAAATACAGAAAAGGCCCCCAAAACATCAAGAGAGGAATTATCACCAGGGGCTGCTGAGGAGAACTTACACCATCAAGAAAAAGGAAAAATTCACTGAAGCCCAACTCATTTGAACACCTTGATACTGAACACTGCAACACGCATGGGAAAAACAATGATGAGCAAGATGTGATCACCTCCAGATAACCTCAGTCTAATAAAAATGGGGCTCCAGGAACTGCACTTAAAAGCCCCAGAGTATTGGGAGGCTGAGGCAGGTGGGTCACAGGGTCAGGAGTTCAAGACCAGCCTGGCCAAGATGGTGAAACCCCATCTCTACTAAAAATACAAAAATTAGTCAGGCATGGTGGCGGGTGCCTGTAATCCCAGCTACTCAGGAGACTGAGGTAGAGAACTGCTTGAACCCGGGAGGTGGAGGCTTCAGTGAGCCGAGATCATGCCACTGCACTCCAGCCTGGGCGACAAAGCGAGAGCGAGACTCCGTCTCAAAAAAAGAAAAGCCCCCAAGTAATAAAACTCACTCATTCTCATTCTCTTTTACCCACTGTCACTGATTACACTTCCCAAGCAGCAAGTATCATTGTATAATAGCTTTTATATTTTTTAGGTCTGGTAATTTACAGAAAGGACTGCACACTTTTTTCAACCTGCATGTTGGACCCTGAAGGGTTGTCAAGCCCCCCTGTTGAGAAGAAAGTGAGTGTGAATAGACTCAGTGGGAAGTAGCATTATGGAGTAGAGATTTGGGCATAAAATAGCAGCAGGGATGCATATATACCACATACCCACCTCTCCTGGCTGTCAGATCCTTTATAGTCCACAAGCCTGTCTTTGGAAAATATATGATATATTATCTCTAACCAACAAATTAAGTGATGATACAGGGTAAGACAGGGTTTAGACAATTTAGCATATTCAGTTCAAAAGAAAATTGAAATATAATTAAATATATATTTTGAGAAAAGTAAGATATAATTAAATATGTATTTTGAGAAAAGAGATAAACATTCTCAAAATATATATAAATATATATTTTAAATATATTTATATTTAATCTATAAATATTTAATACATTTATATATACTTTATATATACATATTTAATATAATGTATTTGTTTAATATATTTAATACATAAATATATATTTTAAAGAGAGAGATAGGGACTCACGCTCTGTTGCCCAGGCTGGAGTGCAATGGCAATCACAGCTCACTGCAGCCTCAAACTCATGGGGGCTCAAGTGATCCTCCCACGTCAGCCTCCTAAGGAGCTGAGACTACAGGCACAGGCCACCACACCCAGCTACTTAAAAAAATATTTTTGCTGGGCATGGTAGCTCATGCCTTTAATTCCAGCACTTCGGGAGGCTGATGTGGGAGGATTGCTTGAGCCCAGGAGTTTAAGACTGGCCTGAGAAACAGCAAGACCCCATCTCTATTAAGAAAAATATATATTTAAAAATAAAAATAAATTTTTTTGTAGAGACGGAGGTCTTGCTATGTTGCCCAGGATGGTTGACATAGCAAGGCCAGGCTGATCCTCTGGCCTCAGCCTCCCAAAGTGTTGGGATTATAGGCGTCAGCCATTGTGCCCAACCTGGAATATACTGAATATAAAAGTGCTTGTGAGCTGCTACGTACTATAGGAATGTAATGAAAATGATATTTTACTATTACTGTTTCTACAACAATCCACTTTTATGTGGGAAGTGGTGAGTGAGTCCTGATGACCCTGTGTTAAATTTTTAAGGCTAAATGTCTTCCTTGTCCTGGCAGGAATAAACAAGTTTTTAAAAAACAGTGTGCAAACACACACACGCAAACACACTTACAACCAGCAAATCAGATTTATAGAATTGTCTGAACAAATTCCCCTCAAAATATATTTATTTATATTTATATATCAAAATTGGAATCAAAATAAATGGGGAAGGGATTCCAATTTCAATAAATTCAGTGCTAGGAAAACCTACAGTGTTATAGCTCTTTCAGAATTTGTCTAGTAGACTTTCCAGTTTTTGCTGGAAAGATCCCCAGAAAAAATTCCAAAAAGAAAAAGAACACCTACTAGCAGTTAAGGAAGAAAAAAATCAGCAATTCTACCAGATAAGTAAGGTTAACATTTATTTGATGTTCAGGGAAGGACTTCCTACAGATACATACAAACTTTGCATCCATTAAAGTACAGAGAAAATGCAAAAAAGATAAATACAATGAAAAACATCAAATTTAGGACACAAGACTGTGCATTTAAAAAAAATCCCAAGTAAAATTTAAAAAGCAAAAGAATTAGGGGAAGAAAACTCCAAACATTCCATTAATATGGCTGGCAAAGACATTTTAAAAATAAAGAGCAGGCCGGGCGCGGTGGCTCAAGCCTGTAATCCCAGCACTTTGGGAGGCCGAGGCGGGTGGATCACGAGGTCAGGAGATTGAGACCATCCTGGCTAACATGGTGAAACCCCGTCTCTATTAAAAATACAAAAACCTAGCCGGGCGTGGTGGCAGGCGCCTGTAGTCCCAGCTACTCGGAGGCTGAGGCGGGAGAATGGCATGAACCCGGGAGGTGGAGCTTGCAGTGAGCCGACATCGCGCCACTACACTCCAGCCTGGGAGACACAGCGAGACTCTGTCTCAAAAAAAAAATAAAAATAAAGAGCAAATGCAAACCAATTCTTTAGTAAGATGGAGCCATTTATACACTGCATTGGAAATTACAAACGATGATAACTTTTCCGGCAATACAAATCCAGATGTTAAAAAACGTGCATGCCCTCTGAATAAGTCCAGTTCTAAGCCTATCAAGGAAAATAATCTGAAGTACAAAGATTTATATACAAAGACGGTTATCATGGCTTTAAAGTAGTGAAAAATGGGGATAATCTAAATATCCAGCTAAAAAGAAATATTTCAATTGTGATACACACTGTAAAGTATTATACAGTCAAATGTTTCTTTTTTTTTTCTTTTTTTTTTTTTTTTTTGAGAAAGGCTCTCGCTCTGTCACACAGGCTGGCATGCAGTAGAGCAATCATGGCTCACTGCATCCTTGACCTCCCAGGTTCAAGTGATCTGATCCCAAGTGGCTGGGACTATGGGGGCACATGTTATCATGCTTGGCTTTTTTTTTTTTTTTTAAGTAGAGACGGGGTCTTATCATGCTTCTCAGGCTAGTCTTGAACTCCCAGGCTCAAGCGATCTTCCTGCCTCAGCCTCCCAAAGTGCTGGGATTACAGGAATGAGCCACCACATTCAGCCTCATTTTCTTTCTTGATAATATGAAGGAATGATCACAACATAATGTTAAAAGCATATTAAAAAGGGCATAAAAATAAACATAGCAAATGCACGTTTTAATTTATTTTTATTAATTTATTTTTTGAGACAGAGTCTCCCTTTTTTGCCCAGGCTTGAGTGCAGTGGCACATCTTGGCTCACCGCAACCTCCGCCTCCTGTGTTCAAGTGATTCTCCTGCCTTGGTCTCCTAAGTAGCTGGGATTACAGGTGTGTGCCACCACATCCAGCTAATTTTTTTTTCATTTTTAGTAGAGACAGGGTTTCACCATTTTGGCCAGGCTGGTCTTGAACTCCTGACCTCAAGTGATCCGCCCGCCCCGGCCTCCCAAAGTGCTGGGATTACATGCATGAGTCATTGTTCCTGGCCTGCAAATGCACATGTTTTTAAAGGCATAGGAACACACATACAAATGAAAAGGCTGAAAGAAAACATAACACTTTAACATCTGTTATCTCTGGGTGGCAGGATTTTACTTTTCACTTTGTACAATTTTCAAATATCATATAATGGTTACATATTGACTTTCACAATCAGGAAAAAAAAATTTTGGATGCAGCAGCTAAATCCAGGGAATGTCACTCAGTTTCTTCAATAAATGGCAATAAATAAATACATCTTAAGAGATGGCAGGGGAATGGTTACAGATTAAAACAAAATTGAGAGACACCAATCCTGATTCAAACCAACCTAGTAAAAGGACATTTATGAACTATCAGGAACTCTGAACACTGTTGAAATGACATTGTTACATAAGTACAATGTCAATATGATCACATCCAAAAAGAGTCCTTATCTCTTAGGGATCTCACTAAGTATGTTCAGTTAAAGTGATACAATACCTGGGGTCTAGTTTAAAATAAACCTGCCAAGCAGGGAGAGGTATGGGTGAAACAAAACCAACATGAGTTTAACTGCTGAAGGTAAGTGATGGCTCCACAGAGATTCATTCCACCATTCTACCTTTTAGTGCTAAAAATTTCAAAGTATTAATACATAAAAGTTTTTTTAAAGATACATTTTTATAGAAAAACAATTATCTCCTCCCCTTCTCCCCCACTCCATGCAAACAGAGCTCTTCCTGAGAAGGCGGGGACAACACTGGCTAATTCAAGGCCAGAATATGAAAACTCTCTTTACTGTGATTTTAAAGAACGTGATTTATGATAAAGTTACTTTTCACACAGCCAGCCAAATCTTCACAGTGATGAAGAACAGTATCACAAGTCTTTCCATGTTAAAAATAGGCCGGGTGCAGTGGCTCACACCTGTAATCCCAGCACTTTGGGAGGCTGAGAAGGGCGGATCACCTGAGGCCAAGAGTTCAAGACCAGCCTGGCGAACACGGTGAAACTCCATCTCTACTAAAAATACAAAAAAAAAAATTAGCTGGGCATGGTGGCACACGCCTGCGGTCTCTGCTACTTGGGAGGCTGAGGCAGGAGAATCACTTGAACCCAGGAGGCAGAGGTTGCAGTGAGCGGAGATTGCGCCACTGTACTCCAGCCTGGGTGACAGAGCAAGACTCCATCTGAAAAAATGAAAAAATAAAAATAAAAACCCTCAGCAAGAAGAAAATGTAATAAATGCAATGCAATCTGATGTGCTAAAAGAGAAAAAAAAAAAGAAGAAGAAAATGTACAGTAACAATTTAGAAGGTATGCAATTATTCATAACCATTGCCTGCTCAGTAAAAAAGAAAAGAAAGGTTTAAAAAAATAGAATGTATGCAATTAGTTTTTATATAACAGAAAACAGAGATACTGGTCAATGAAATGGGAGGCCAGAGGAAGCATTCTATGCATTTTTATCTTAAAAAGCATCAATAAGTAGTTGGGATGACTTTTATCAGATTACTCAAAGTCTCAGTATAATAAGGTATTCAAACATACTCATACACAATACTTTTTACAAAATATTCAAAGCTGATTATTCTTTTAACACAAATGGCTCTCAAATATTGCCACACCTAGTTTATGTTCTAATGTAGCTTTACTACTTTCACATCTTAATAAGAGCCCTTCTGATAAAAATCAAAGCAGGAAAATTTTGTTTTTAAAATGAGGAACATAGCCCCAGCTAAGGTAGTAATTTCACCAAGATCACACATCTAGCATATGACAGATCTTATACAGGAAGTCACATTGTAAATTCCTGACCAGGACTCATTCACCATCTGCCAGATATGACCAATCATGCTAGTTATGTTTGTTTCACCCTTACAAAGACAACTTTAGGGCAGTACAGAAATTAGATAACTACCAATTAACTTCATATTAGTTCATCCGGGTGCAGTGGCTCATGCCTGTCATTCCAGCACTTTGGGAGGCCAAGGGAGGCGGATCACCTGAAGTAAGGAGTTCAAGACGAGTCTGGCCAATATGGTGAAATCCTGTCTCTACTAAAAACACAAAAATTAGCTGGGCATGGTGGCGCGCCCCTGTAATCCCAGCTACTTGGGAGGCTGAAGCAGAAGAATCGCTTGAACCCAGGAGGCAGAGGTTGTAGTGAGCTGAGATCACACCATTGCAATTGTACTCCAGCCCGGGCAACAGAGCAAGACTCCATCTCAAAAAAAAAAAAAAAAAAAAACAAACTTCCTATTAGTTCTTAGCAATAAAATACTTTTCCCTTAAACCACATTTGCATCTCTGATGGTAAGTAGGCAAGAAAAGGATGCGGACTCGGCTGGGCATGGTGGCTCACGCCTATAATCCTAGCACTTTGGAAGGCCAAGGAGGGCAAAAAAAAGACTGGTGTAGTGGCGCGTGCCTGTAATGCCACCTACTCGGGAGGCTGAGACAGGAGAATTGCTTGAACCTGAGAGGCGGAGGTTGCAGTGAGCTGAGATCACACCATTGCACTCCAGCCTGGGCAACAGGGAGAGACTCTGTCTCAAAAAAAAAAAGGATGCAGACTCAAGTTCAAATTGGTCAATCACTGTTTGCTAAAAATTATTCTAAAGCTATACTTGGGAGAAGTTAAAGACATACAAAATTTAAATGATTAAATAAACCCCTTATATGCCCTTAATATCACAATTCTCTGTGATCAAAACTCACTCAGGATTAAAATTCCCTTAAACTCATCATTACGAATTTTTGTTTTTCTTTTTTGAGACGGAGTCTTGCTCTGTTGCCCAGGCTGGAGTACAGTGGCACAATCTCGACTCACTGCAACGTCTACCTCCCGGGTTTGAGTGATTCTCTGCCTCAGTCTCTCGAGTAGTTGGCACTACAGGTGCGCGCCACCACACCCGCCTAATTTTTGTTTCTTTTAGTAGAGATGGAGTTTCACCACGTTGGCCAGGCTGGTCTCGAACTCCTGACCTCAGGTGATCAGCCTCCCAAAGTGCTGGGATGGCAGGCATGAGCCACTGCACCCAGCCCATCCCTGAAATTCTTATAAAATATTTTTACAAGAAAGCAAAAGCTTAAAGACACCCTTTTCAGAGGGCATACTATTCAAAAGGAAGAAACTAGAGCAGGCGAGAAGGGACAACAGAAGTTTATTTTCCACACAGTACAACAGGAATATATAGAATAAACTAGGTCAGCATGGCCAGAGGCCTGTGCAAGATATCACTGTATAGATCAGGTATAGATTAGTACAGGCATTCCCAAACCCCAGGCCATGGACTGGTACTTGTCTGTGGCCTGTTAGGAACCTGGCAGCACAGCAGGAGGTGAGGTGCAGGCCAGTGAGCATTACCACCTGGACTCTGCCTCCTATCAGATCAGCGGTGGCGTTAGATTTTCACTGGAGCGACTGCATGCGAAGGATCTAGGCTGCACGCTCCTTATGAGAATCTAATGTCTGATGATCTGAGGTAGAACAGATTCATCCCAAAACCATTCTCCCCCCTCCCCCCACCCTGGCCCACTGTCTGTGAAAAAACTGTCTTCTATGAAAATGGTCCCTGGTGCAAAAAAGGTTGGGGACCACTGGATGACAGTATACCAAGTCTTCATTTATTTATATTCAACAAATCACAACTTCAAAAGTGGCACTATGACAACTTTGGAGATACAGCAGTTCTCATCCACTCAATTAAAGAGGAAAGGACTGAGGCTCTGAAAGCTTCAGTAATTTGCCCAAAGTCACACAGCACAGGAGGTGGGATTCAGACGCCCTGTCTTCTCTCACTTCTCCTTTCTTGAAAAGGATGTATCTAACAAGTTCTCAGGGGACTAAGTAACCAGCAAGAGTTCAGAGGAGGATACAGAAGAAACAAAGGTAGCTTTTACCATCAAGAGCTTGCAATCAAGTTAACTGTTAATTTAAATAATAATTGCCTACCAATATATAATTAACAACTAAATAAAAGTTACAAATTACCTTTGTGATCACTACTCCAGAGAATGCTCAAAACTCAAGAAAAGGAGAACACTCTTCCCCTTAACCCTCTATTCCATCGCTACTATGCTTAACTCTTCAAGGTCAGAGAGAATTTCCTCATCTCCTTGATGTTTCCATTTCTCCGCAACACATGATTCTGTTAAAGATTCACCCCCCAGGGTGCCACCATTTTTCTAGAAATTCTCATTAAATGTGACCCTATTTTCTCAGGTGCCTTAGTCTACTAGGCTGCTTAAACAAAATAACACAGACTGGGTAGGTTACAAACAACAGAAATGTACTTCTCACAGTTCTAGAGGCTAAGAAGTCCAAGATCAAGGCACTGGTAGATTCAGAGTCTGCTGAGGACTTGCTCTCTGGTTGGTAGATGGTGCCTTCTCACTGTGTCTTACTATGGTGGAAGAGGGCAAGCAGCTCTCTGAGCCCTCTTTTATAAGGGCACTACTCCTCATCCTGAGGGCTCCACCCTCATGACTTAATCACTACCCAAAGGCCCACCTCCTCCTAATACTATCACACTGGGGGTTAGGATTTCAAATATGAATTGTGGGGAACACAAGCATTCAGACCAAAGGACTGTCTTAAACATTACCTTCTCTTTCCTTGGTGACCCTTTTTTCTTTACCTATATCTGACTCCTATTCTAGAATCACTTTAGACTACACTTGCCAAAACATCATGGGATAGCAGAAAGAACACCCTTAGACAAAGAACTTAAGGCAGTACTGAGAAATATTAATAGATAAATCACTTAGCCTCGCTGTGACTTCAGTTTATCCATAAAACAGGAGTGATCATTGAAACTATTCATTTTAAACAGTTGTGCAAAGATCAAGTGAGAATTTGTAACAGTACTTAATAAACTGAAAAAGTTTTAAAACTTGGGGTCAGTTGAAAACCAAAGTATCTTTAACCCTTAGCCAAAGTTCTCTGTATAGTGCTCTGGAGTGTGTGTGTTTCGCTGGGGCCAAAGCTATCACTCATCTGCATAAAAGGGAAAGAGAAGAAAGAGGTCTTCTATTCTTAATTTTGGTCTCTCACCTACTAATTTCCTGTCCTTTCCTGGCTCAGTTTACTCTTATACAATCCTAAGAATTCTCTTTGCCTGGTCAAGGTCTAGGGGTAAAACTGATCATAAATAGTCAAACAAAGGAAAGCTTTTCAATTAAATCATATTTGTTTGTATTCCATATTATAACCATAAGTTTCATAATTTGAAAACGTTTTCTAAAATTTCCACCCACGAGGGCACATGTCATCAGGACCTCCTGTGTCATGGAGAGAAAAATTTTAAATCCTAAAAAAAAAGCCAGGCGTGGGGGCTCACACCTGTAATCCCAGCAGTTTGGGGGGCCGAGGCGGGTGGATCACAAGGTCAGGAGTTCAAGAGACCAGCATGCCAATGTGGTAAAATGCTGTCTCAACTAAAAATATAAAAATTAGCCGGGTGTGGTGGTGCGCGCCTGTACTCCCAGCTACTCAGGAGGCTGAGGCAGGAGAACTGCTTGAACCCGGGAGGCAAAGGATGAAGTGAGCCAACACCACGCCATTGCACTCCAGCCTGGGCAACAGAGTGAGACTCCATCACAAAAAAAAAAAATATATATATATATATACCCAGGAATATTTACTAGTCATATTCTAAATTTTAACATTGTAAACTCAGGAAAATATGGGCGAGTGCCATGGCTCACACCTGTAATCCCAGCACTTTAGGAGGCTGAGACAGGCAGATCACAAGGTCAGGAAATCAAGACCAGCCTGGCCAACATGGTGAAACCCCGTCTCTACTAAAAATACAAAAAAAAAATTAGCGGGGCATAGTGGCGCACGCCGGTAGTCCCAGCAATTCGGGTGGC
Organism: Chlorocebus sabaeus; assembly: GCF_047675955.1. NCBI lineage: Eukaryota > Metazoa > Chordata > Mammalia > Primates > Cercopithecidae > Chlorocebus > Chlorocebus sabaeus. The sequence goes on along the minus strand of NC_132930.1, from coordinate 11,158,785 downwards.
TGAGGCAGGAGAATCGCTTGAACCCGGGAGGCGGAGGTTGAAGAGAGCCGAGATTGCACTACTGCACTCCAGCCTGGGTGACAGGGCGAGACTCCATCTCAAAAAACAAACAAACAAATACTCAGGAAAATGTTTTTCTTTCTTTTTTTGAGCAGGAGTCTCCCTCTGTCGCCCAGGCTGGAGTGCAGCAGCACATTCTCAGCTCACTGCAACCTCCACCTCCTGGGTCCAAGTGATTCTCCCAAGTATCTGGGATTACAGGTGCCTATCATCACACCCAGCTAGTTTTTGTATGTTTAGTAGAGACAGAGTTTTGCCATGTTGGGCAGGCTGGTCTTGAATTCCTTACCTCAGATGATCCACCTGCCTCGACCTCTCAAAGTGCTGGGATTACAGGCGTGAGCCACTGTGCCCAGCTAGGAAAATGTTTTTCATAAATCAGAAACAGAAAAATTTAACAGCAAATATAAAAATTCCAGGCCAGGCCTGTAATCCAAGCACTTTAGGAGGCCAAGCTGGGTGGATCACCTGAAGTCAGGAGTTCAAGACCAGCCTGGGCAACATGGCGGAAACCTATCTCTACTAAAAATAGAAAAATTAGCTGGGCGTGGTGGTGCACATCTGTAATCCCAGTTACTTGGGAGGCTGAGGCAGAAGAATTGCTTGAACCCGGTAAGCAGAGGTCGCAGCAAGCCAAGATCGCGCCACTGCACTCCAGCCTGGGTGACAGAGCAAGACTCTGTCTCTTTAAAAAAAAAAAAAAAAAAAAAAAAAATCCATACTATGTTGATCCTACATAATAGTGGATACAAGTTACTTATAAATGATTTTTTTGTTTTTTTGTCTTTTTTTCGAGACAGGGTCTCTATTGCCCAGGCTGTAGTGCAGTGGCGTAATCATGGCTCATTGCATCCTTGACCACCTAAGCTAAAGCCATCTTCCCACCTCAGCCCCCCAAGTAGCTAGGACTACAGGCGTGTGCCACCACAATGGCCCCACTTATAAATGTTAAGAAAGCAGTAGGTTTTTGTTTTGAGATAGGGTCTCTGTTGCCTAGGCTGGAGTGCAGTGGTGTGATCACAGCTCCCTGCAGTCGCAACCTCCCCAGCTCAGGCAATCCTCCCACCTCAGGCTCTGGAGTAGCTGAGACCACAGGTGTGTGCCATCACACTCACCCAATTTTTTTACTTTTTTGTAGAGACGGGGTCTCGATGTGTTGCCCAGATAGGTCTTGAACTCCTGGGCTCAAGTGATCTCCCCACCTCAGCCTCCCAAATTGCTGGGATATAGGCACGAGCCACCATGCCTGGCCGGAATGCAGTTTTTAACAGCTGTATTACAAAATACTAGTGTGTTCTAAACTTGAGAGGTATATTACAAGCAATGGTACTAGTTTGTTAATGATGCATGTTATCTAAATAAATTACAACAGAATCAAGACTTTTCCTTAATATTTCATTCACATGTTTGTCTATATGATTTCTCTGAGCAGAAAGAAGCAGAGTGCTGAGGGCAGTGGCTCACACTTGTAAAACCAATACTCTGAGGGGCTGAGGCAGAATGGCTTGAGCCTAGGAGTTTGAGACTAGCCTACCAAGGTGGTGAGACCGTCTCTATGAAAAACTTTAAAAATTAGCCAGGCATGCTGGCATGTGCCTTCTTATATAGTAGTCCCAGTTACTCGGAAGGCTGAGAAGGATCACTTGAGCCTAGGAGTTCAAGACTACCGTGAGCTATGATCACACCACTGCACTCCAGCCTGTGTGACAGAGACCCCATTTCTAACTAAAATAAAAATGAAAGAAGCAGAGTATGGCTACTGCTCTCCAAACTATGTAACTCACAGCCTCTTTCTTCCATATCATAGCTGAGATGACACGTGCACAAAGACGTGCATAAACATCATTAGTCATATTGGGAAAAATGCTTAGAACTACCATGATAAAGAAAGCAATTTTGGGCCAGGCATGGTGGCTCACGCCTGTAATCCCAACACTTTGGGAGGCCAAGGCAGGCGAATCACCTGAGGCCAGGAGTTCAAGACCAGCCTGGCCAAAATGGTGAAACACTCTCTCTACTAAAAATACAAAAATTAGCTGGGCATAGTGGCGAATGCCTGTAGTCCCAGCTACTTGGGAGGCTGAGGCAGGAGAATCACTTAAACCCAGGAGGTGGAGGTTGCAGTGAGCCAAGACTATGCTCTGTGCCATTGCACTCCAGCATAGGCAACAAGAGTGAAACCCTGTCAAAAAAAAAAGAAAGAAAGAGATAGACAGAGAGAAAGAGAGACAGAGAGACAGAGAGAAAGAAAGAGAGAGAGAGAGAGAGAAAGAAAGAAAGAAAGAAAGAAAGAAAGAAAGAAAGAAAGGAAGGAAGGAAGGAAGGAAGGAAGGAAGGAAGGAAGGAAGGAAGGAAGGAAGGAAGGAAGGAAGGAAGGGCAAGCAATTGTTAACAAATAAAATGAAGAAACAGATTTTAAAAGTCTGTTCAAAATTTCAAGCAAGTCAGTTTCTTCTACATTACCTTTCCTAAGAGTAACAAAGCAGCAAAATATGTATTGTATAAAAAGCAAACTTGTTTTTGCAAGGGCATGGTAGCTGTAATCCCAGGACTTTGGGAGGCTGAGCTGGGCAGATCACTTGAGGTCAGGAGTTCGACACCAGCCTGGCCAACAGAGTGAAGCCCTGTCTCTACTAAAAATACAAAAATTAGCTGGGCATGGTGGCAGGTGCCTATAATCCCAACTACTTGGGAAGCTGAGGCACAAGAATCACTTGAACCTGGGAAGTGGAGGTTGCAGTGAGCTGAGATCGTGCTGCTGCACTCCAGCCTGGGTGACAGAGTGAGACTCCATCTCAAAGAAAAAAAAAAAAAAAAGAGTAAACTTGTTTATAAAAACTATATTGTCTTGGGGCGCAGTGGCTCACACCTGTAATCCCAGCACTTTGGGAGGCCAAGGCGGGCGGATCACAAGGTCAGGAGATCGAGACCATCCTGGCTAACACGGTGAAACCCCGTCTCTACTAAAAATACAAAAAAATTAGCCGGGCATGGTTGCGGGTGCCTGTAGTCCCAGCTACTCAGGAGGCTGAGGCAAGAGAATGGCATGAACCCCGGAGGCGGAGCTTGCAGTGAGCCGTGATCGTGCCACTGCACTCCAGCCTGGGCCACAGAGGGAGACTCCATCTCAAAACAAACAAGCAAGCAAACAAAGAAAAAAATCTATGTTGCAAGATAAAACATGATAGCAGCCAGAACATTGACCTCTAAGTCTGGTGCATATACCAGGAAGATGCTTACTGCATCCCTAATTTGATTTGAAACACCTTTATTAACCATTAAATTTTGAAAGCTCTGCACTTGTAATACTTGTCAATGAGTGCAGTCAAGCATAAACCAGCTTCATTCTGCCATTCTGTATTTTTACAAAGCTGAGACACATCTGTGCTTTGGCCTAAATTTAAAAGAAAAAAAAGGAAATGAAAATTCAATATGAAAATAAGCAATAAGAAAGTAACTTTCTCCAAAACAAAAGAACAGAAGTCTTAAATGTTATCAAATACATATAAGTCCTACTATACACCTAAAAATTGGTTTAGTTTAGAAAAATATACTTTCCCAAAGAGTTAATTTTTAAAAAATAAAATATACATTTATAATTTAAAATTTAAATACCAAAAGTTAAAAAAAAAATGGAAAAAAGGAGGTACTTTCCTCTCCTCAGAGACAGCTTCTGTTAAAAACCTTCATGTCGGCTGGGCGCAGTGGCTCATGCTTATAATCCCAGCACTTTGGGAGGCCGAGGTGGGCAGATCACATGGTCAAGAGATCAAGACCATCCTGGTCAACATGGTGAAACCCTGTCTCTACTAAAAATACAAAAATTAACTGGGCGTGGTGGCACGTGCCTGTAATCCCAGCTACTTGGGAGGCTGAGGCAGGAGAATCACTTGAACGCGGGAGGCGGAGGTCACAATGAGCTGAGATCGGGCCACTGTACTCCAGCCTGGCGAAAGAGCGAGACTCCGTCTCAAAAAAAAAAAAAAAAAAAAAAAAACCTTCATGTCTGACTGGCACGATGGTTCATGCCTGTAACCCAGCACTTTGGGAGGCCGAGCCAGGTGGACTGCATGAGCTCAGGAGTTTGAGAACACCCTGGGCAACATGGCAAAACCCCAACTCTACAAAAAAGACAAAAATTAGCCAAGCGTGGTCCCAGCTACTAGCGAGGCTGAGGTGGGAGGGTAGCTTGAACCTGGGAGGTAGAGGTTGCAATGAGCCGAGATCGCCCCACTGCACTTCAACCTGAGTGATAGAGTGAGACTCCCGTCTCAAAAAAAAAAAAAAAAAAAAAGAAAGAAAAGAAAAAAAGACAAATCTTTATGTCTCAGGAAGATTTTAGAATTCAAAAAATACCAAAAACAAACAAACAAATAAAAATGTTTAAAAACTTCATGTAACACTTTCTAAGCATATGCAAGTATATATATATATGCTGTATATACTGTTGAATTATGATTAAAATCATTTAAGAAGTCTCAGCCGGGAGCAGTGGCTCACACCTGTAATCCCAGCACTTTGGGAGGCCAAGGCGGGTGGATCACCTAAGGTCAGGAGTTCAAGACCAGCCTGGCCAACATGGTGAAACTCTGTCTCTACTAAATATACAAAAATTAGCCAGGCATGGTGGCGCATGGCTATAATCCCAGCTACTCAGGAGGCTGAGGCAGGAGAATTGCTTGAACCCGGAAGGCAGAGGTTGCAGTGAGCTGAGATCACTCCACTGCACTCCAGCTGGGCAACAAAGTAAGACTGTGTCTCAAAAAAGAAAAACATTATGAAGTCTTTAATATACCTTCCATTTGTAATTAGACTGGCTGCTGTAATTATTCAGTTTTTAGGTTAATTATTTAAAGCCATGGTTCACCATAATATTATTTATAATTGTGAAAAACTGGAAACCACATTCATGCCCAATATTAAAGGAAAACTTCAAGTAAATCTGTTTATTTAAAATATCTTTGGATGCAGTGGTTCACGCCTGTAATCCCAGCACTTTGGGAAGTCAAGGCAGAAGGATCATTTGAGCCTAGGAATTCCATACCAACCTAAGCCTGTCTCCACAAAAAACAAACAAACAAAAATTAGTGTGGTAGTATGCGCCTGTGGTCCTACCTACTCAGGAAGCTGAGGCAGGAGAATCGCATAAGCCCAGAAGGTTGAGGCTACAGTGAGCCATGGTCGCGCCACTCAATTCAATAGTAAAACACAAATCAAAGAAGAAAATGTAGGAAGAATTCTGATGATTTGATCAACACAAAGTAATATGTTTTGTGTGTGGGGAATGAGCAGGTAATACACAAGAAGAAAATGCTCCAAAATTACTTGAAGCCTGGTGGGCTCTCAGCACTCAATACAACAATGCAAGACCTAGGAGTCTTTGCAGAATGTTTTTTGTTTCTTTATTTTTTTGAGACGGAGTCTTGCTCTGTTACAAGACTGGAGTGCAGTGGTGCAATGGCTCACTGCAACCTCCGCCTTCTGAGTTCAAGTGATTCTCCTGCCTCAGCCTCCCGAGTAGCTGGGATTACAGGCGTGCATGACCACGCCCAGCTAATTTTTGTATTTTTAGTAGAGAAGGGGTTTCACCATGTTGACCAGGATGATCTCAATCTCTTGACCTCGTGATCCACCCGCCTTGGCCTCCCAAAGTGCTGGGATTACAGGCATGAGCCACCGCGCCATGCCACAGAATGTGTTTTAAGGTCATCTCCTGTTCGTGCAACTTCAGGCAAAAAGACCAACAAAACAATGGACTTCATTAAGGACAGGATTGGAAAAGGAACAGAAAACACTACCGTGTCCTGAACAAAAACACGGCCTCTCTTAATGTACTGAACACAAGTCTAAACTCTGTAGTTCTGAAGCAGTAGGGTACAGTGATTAAAAAGACTTGGGTTTCAAATTCAAGTTTCCGCCACTTACTGTGTCTCATTGTCTTCATTTGTATGATACCTACATATCTGAGTTGCTTTGCAGTTATATGAAAACATGTAATAGTAATTTTTAGCATAACATTTGACATATAAAGCAGTGTTCCAAAAAAATGGTAGCTATCATTACTACTATAAAGAATCAATCTTCCAAAGAAAAGCCACTAAAACATTGAGAGATTCTCAAAGCTTGATATGCATTAAAATCACCTGATGATTTATTGAAAATACAGATTCTAAAGACCCATTTCTCCCAGAAATTAATTCCACAGGTCTAAAGTAGAATATAAGTGTACTCTGACCCAAACACCAAAGAGAATACAGCACTACCCTATAAAAAAAGGCTGAAAATTAGAGTTTTTTCATGGGGAAAAAAAAAACAAAAAAAAAAACAAAAAAACGGCCTACGATAGACAGTATGTTCAAGAGGAATACAGACATTTCACTAAGTTCATTTATTCAACCAACATTCACTGAGTACCTACTATGCAGTGAAAAGGACAGACAAGGTCTCATATTCACAGAGCTTAATTTCCAGGATAGGAGACAGAACATTTTTTAAAAATTCCATATATTGATAAATGCTGTGAAGAAAATAAAATACAAGGGAGAGATTGGTCAGTCTCCTTGAAGAGGCAACATCTGACCTAACACCTGAATAACACAATGGTATCAACCACAGCAAGATCTGGGAGAAGAGTACTGAAGCCCCAGGGTGCAGCAAACGCAAAGGCCCTGAAGCAAGAACCGGCTTGGCAACTTCCAGGGACAGAAATGCAAGTGGGATTGATATACAGGAAGAAACTCACGTGGCCAGGCTCCAGGGTACTGAACTAAGTAGAAGGAAACAAGGTAAGGTAAGAGAGGAAGGCAGTGCCGAAACTTGTAGCGCCTGGCAAGCCTTGGTAGAGTTTAGATTTTATTCTGAATATGGACGGAAAACTTTCAACAAGGGGGTGTCAAGGTAATTTACATTTTAAAGGATCTCTTAGGCTGGTAAGGGAAATGCACAATAAAAAGCCAAAGTGGAAGCAGGGAGACCAGGAGTTCCTGCAATAGATCAGGTAAGAGACGACGATAACCTGGCAAAGCTGATGGCAGTAGGGATGGGAAGAAGTGGACAAACCTAGAATACATATTGAACACTATAAGCCAAATCAAAGAAAAAGAAACTAGGTTGTATAATGAGTAGTAAACATCTAGGACTACTCATCCAAGCACTGCAAAATGAAAATAGAGATTTAAAGATTTCAGGTAAGTTTATGAGGCTCAAACTCAAAATAAGTTATTAGCAGATTTAGGATGGTTCATGGCATGTACTTATCCTTCGAAGTTGAGATGAAGAGGACATTTCCTTCCCTAGCAGGCTCTTTTGGTGCCAACTGGTAACTCAATGTATATTAAGTGTGATGTGGGCCAGGCGAAGTGGCTCATGCCTGTAATCCCAACACTGTGGGAGGCCGAGGTGGGCAGATCATTTCAGGTCAGGAGTTTGACACCAGCCTGGCCAACATGGTAAAACCCCGTCTCTACTAAAAATACAAAAATTAGTCGGGCGTGATGGTGTGCACCTGTAGTCCCAGCTACTCAGGAGGCTGAGGTTGGAGAATTGCTTGAACCCAGGAGGCAGAGGTTGCAGTGAGCTGAGATCCACCACTGCACTCCAGCCTGTACAATAGAGCAAGACTCCATCTCCCCCCCAAAAAACAAAATGTGTGATGTGTAAAGTTAAAATCTTCCAGGACCTTACTGCCTGGATCCTGAACATCTGATCAACATTTGGAACAGGGTGTAACTACGGAATAGAACTAAATCTTTACCCAAATCAAACCACTGAGTTAGCAAAAACTACTTAAACTTTCATATTATCCTCAGGCTGTGCTTTCTTTCCCAAGAACCAAACAAGTGAGGCCTTACTTTGCCACACAATGCATATTAATTTCTTAAATCGTACATTATCATAGAGATTTGTCAGGAAACCTTTTAAAACCATGCTTTTAATAATTATGGTTTGCCAAACATAGAAGTCCTCCATTATCCACAAGGGATACATTCAAAGAAACCCCAGTGGGCTGGACCTGGTGGCTCAGCATGCCTGTAATCCTGGCATTTTGGGAGGCTGAGGCCGGAAGATCACTTGAGATCAGGAGTTTGAGACCAGCCTGGACAACACAGTGAGATCTCATCTCTATTAAATTTTAAAATTAAAAAATTATAAAACAACCCCCCCGTGGATGCCTAAAGCCCATATAATGAACCCTATATATGGACTGTTTTTTTCCTATACACATCTATGATAAAATTTATAAATTAGGCACAGTAAGAGATTGACAATAGTTAATAATAAAATAAAACAGTTATAACAATATACTATAATAAAAGTAATGTGAATGTGGTCTCTGAAAATATGATCGTATTTTCGAACTGTGGTTGACCACAGAAACTGAAACTCGGGAAACCCCTGAAAGTGAAACCATGGATAAGCGGGCACTACTGTACAGTGAATACTCCCTAAAATTTAAGGTCCGAAGTCCATGTCTGAAAACTTTAAATTATTACTCAAAAAAGAAGTATTAGAATGTGAAAAAGCAGGTTACGTACTGAAAAGCATATGTGGTATGATACCACATTTGTATAAAATATATAAATGCAAAAAAGTAGTTTAGAAGGGTATAAACTAACATTTTGGTGATCTTTGGGTGGCAGGATTATTGATTTTTTTTCCCATCTGCTTTTATCAACATTTTCTCTATTACACAAAGTATTTCGTATAACCAAAAATATTAGTTATAGGCTAGCATAAAAGGTAAAAAGCTGAAAAAGAACTTCAAGAAATTTTTCCTTCTTCTAAATCAGAAGGATTCCAACTGCAGTAGTAAGAAAAAAAGATCTCAATGGCAAACACTGAAGAAAAGATTGGTTAAGAGGTTCATGTTATACCACAAGGACATACCCTTCAAGGAAATAATCTAAACTCGTAACTCTTACTGGTTTGATACGGAGCAATTAACTATCGCGTAGTGTTGTTCTTTCTTGCCGTTAACCACACAAACACCTCAATTAATGAGTTCTCGGGGGCGGGGGTGAAGCGGTGTTCTTTTTAAAAACCATGTTGGAAAAAAGAGGAAAAAAAAGTTAGGACAAAAAGGTTTGGTTTTCTGGTCGCAGTGCTGTGGAGGGCCGCGGAGAGCGGCAAGTTCGGAGCAGGCTACACTAAAGGAATCTGCGCGGCCAGCCACCCTAAGTGGAAGGGAATGCAAAGCCTCCTGCAACCTCCACAGCGCCGGGCGGCGAGAATGCCTCCTAAGCGTCGCAAGACTCCAACACCTGGAAGGTCTTACGCTTTCCAAGTTATGTGTACAGCTGCTAACTGTTTCTGACAATAACACACAAGAACTGGAAGGACTCTTCTGCAATTGGAGCTATTACGTGTGTGAAGCTCAACCAACTCTCTCGATGCAAAAGTAAGACATTCTATTAAGGCCACAGCCTCGGTTTTGCCAACTGGGGTAACTGAAAACATCCTACCGACTCTCTACAGCTAACAAACCGTCTCTGCTAAAATCCTGGCACATATAAACAGCCACTTTGGTGAAGTCTGCCTTTAAACAGCAACACGGGACTTCGGGTACAGCTGGTAATCAGTTTATCACACACTATTAGTTCCAGTAAAAGGTGCTGCTACCTCTTCACTGTCAGCCTTGGTTCCACCTACTGAACAAACAGAAAAAGGGGATCCTTTAAATTCGCGACACAATAGGAGCTAAAAAGCTCTCGCTCTCAGGGTGGCAGCTTTCTTGTCTCACTTATCACAACAAAGGATGCATCCTAGTGACTTCACCGTACCCAGAAAGGGCTAAGGGAGACGGTAAACAAGATAGTGTGGATTTCGGGATTTGTGAGTTTTTCCTTCCAGCTACGACTCTCTTTTTACTCCATTATACGTCTCCACCCGTGTCGACAATCTGATCCTAAAAATAAAACCATCCGTGGCTACCTTGCCCTTTCCTGCCAAGCACCGACTCTGACATCCTGCAGAGAAAGCCCAATTGCAGACTCTGCCGGGGGCGCGGGTTCGGCAGCAGCGGAGCTTCTCCCAGTGCAGAATCGCCAGCCCGGCCGGGGAATCACTAAGCCCGAGAAACAGCCCCGTTCTGCCGCAGCCGCCGCAGTCCCCGAGAGCCTGGGGAGCCCCCAGGAAAAACTGGGGCGAGGGGAGGGTGAGCCAGCAAACGCTGGTGGGAGAGGGGGAGACACTCACCCGCCCAGACAACAACCGATGGGGCGGGGAGGATGGGGGCCGGGACCGAGGCTCGGCAGAAAGACCGCCTGGAGCTTCCAGAAGGCTGCGGCTGCTCCGGACGCTGCTGCCGCTGCCGCTCCTGGCTGCCGGCTTCCTCCCCCTCCTCTGTTTTGATTCGAGTGACCACGTCACTCTTAGCCACAAGACCCGGATCTGATGGCTCCCGCGGGCGGCAGTGCAACAGATTGCAGCGCCTGGAGACTCCAGCGACCCCGCCTGCCGAGCATGCGCACGCCCAGCGCCTGCCTTGTGCGTCCCGGGAAGCCGGGCCGGAGCCTGCGGCTTCAGACGCCTACGACACGCTGTGCGTGGGGGCGCGGAGCGCGGGGGATGTAGTTCCGGTTGGGAGGGGTGTGGCTGAGGACTGTGAAGCAATCGGGGCGAGGCCGGTTGTGTGTTGAACTCTTCCGTGTAGCCTGTTTCGTCGGCGGCTGACAGTGTTTTCTAATGTGTCTCCCTTTGCCCGAGCTAAAGGTTTTCCTCAACGGAGTCTTTAGAATACCGTGGTAGATGTAGACGTGGTTACAGATTGATGTTTGTTGAGGCAGTCTACCCCTGTAGAGTGTTTTTGGTTACTCAGGCCCGGATGGAAATTGGAGATGGGGATTACAAAAATACATCAAATGTGGCAGTTATTGGTTCCCTTTACCCTAACATGCTTGCACCGGAAACGACCAAAATTAAGTTCAACAGGAATATTAGTAAAGGGAATATGTAGTCGGGCTTGGTGGCTCATGCCTGTAATCCCAGCACTTCGGGAGGCCGAGGTGGGCGGATTACTTGAGGTCAGGAGTCCGAGACCAGCCTGGCTAACATGGTGAAAACCCATCTCTACTAAAAACACAAAAATTAACCAGGCGTGGTGGTGCCCGCTTGTTGTCCCAGCTACTCGGGGTGCTGAGGTGGAAGAATCGCTTAAACCCGAGAGGCGGAGGTTGCAGTGAGCCGAGATCGCGCCACTGCACTCCAGCCTGGGTGATAGTGAGACTGTCTCAAACTACATAATTAAAGATATGTGACCAAAGATGACTTGCTAGTCAGGAGATAGTGGGGAAGTAAGAGGGAATGCTGTGGCTAGGCAGCCAGCCGGCCCAAGTCTTCGTTGGTTTGGTTGTAGAGCTGGAATAAGGGTGCTGTTTTTACCCAATTTTCTTTTTAGAGCAAGTTGGTGCTTCCTACTCTCCCATTCTAGCCTCTGAGTCTCCCCGCTAAATTTTGGGGACCCTGGAAATTAACCAATTTGGCAAAATGCAGAACTACATTGTTTTCTTAGGTCCTTCAGTTGGCAAACTTTAATTAAAATGGGACAAGTGACGAAGTAAAAGTGAGTCCCAAACAAAGATTTCACAAAAGTGCCTCTTTGCCAGTCTTGACGGAGAGGTGAAAGCTGCAAGCTTTCTTAACTCAGATTTGATGACTTTTTCACCTACCCAGACTTCCACCTCAGTTGTTTGGTTAATTACCCCTCAACAAGCTGAATCACCTTCCCCAAATTAGTATAATTTACAAGAGATTTTTAATTAAAGTGGATCTTGAACACAGGTAAAGGTTTCTAGAAAATTAGAGGTTTCTGGTAAAACTTGAAGTGTTTCCCAGTTAACTAACTACAAAGTAGGTATAAAGAATAAAGATTTGGGTCCTTAATCTGCAATCTTGAACTCTGCTTACTCAAATTCAGAGTTTGAGATGGAATCTGGTGCCCTAATAAGCTGACACTGTACCAAAGGGTCTTTAATTTGTGGAACTCCAAACATAATCTGTTATGCTGGAGTGCACCCATGTCCACGTATGTGTTTGAGAACACAGCTGTGTTTAAGAGAATAGTATGGTACAAAGTAGAATTGTATTGGTTGTTGCAACATTCTCAGTACTTGCTTTTTTTTTTTTTTTTTTTTTGAGATGGCATCTTGCTCTGTTGCCCAGGCTGGAATGCAATGGTGTGATCATAGCTCACAACAGTCTCGAACTCCTGGGCTCAGAGTGATCCTCCCATCTTAGCCTCCTGAGTAGCTAAGACTACAGACACATGCCACCACACTGAGCTATTTTTTTTTATTATTTATTATAGAGATAGGGTCTTGCTATATTGTTTAGGCTGGTCTTGAACTCCTGGTCTCAAGTGATCCTCCTGTTTCAGCCTCCCAAAGTATTGGGATTACAGGCATGGGTCACTGTGCACACCCAGTACTAGCTTTATAAAGTAAATTACAGGAAAACCAAGATGTTAGGATTAGCCTGGCGGGGTGCTGTATGCCTGTAGTCCCAACTACTCAGAAGGCAGAGACAGGAGAACTGCTTGAACCCTAGAGTTAGAGGCTTTGATTAGCCACTGCACTCCACCCTGGGCAACATAGCAATACCTTGTCTCAGGAAAAAAAGAAAAAAAAAAGATTTTGGGATCCTTGGTAGTCAGCCTCTAAGATGACCCCTAATGATTGTCACTTCTGGTGGTCTGCATCAGCCCTTTGAATCAGGACTGCTGTGTTTTACCAATAGAATACAGCTGAATGTGTGTGACTTCTGAGGCTGGGTCACAAAGGCACTGATTGCAGTTTTCCCTCTCATTCTCTTTGATTGCTTGCTCTGGGGGAAGGCAGTCTCCACACCACTCTGCTCGAATAGCTCTATTAACAGGCCTATGTGGAGAGGAGAAAAAGCCTCCACTAACAGCCAGCACCAACTTGCCAGCCATGTGAGTGAACTAACTTGATTGATCCTTCAGCCCTAATCAAGCATTCAGATGACTGCATCCCTGCCCAACATTTGATTGCAAGTTCATGAGAGCTAGAAGAGGCTGGCTCTTACCCACAGACACTGATATGGGATATCATGTGCTTTTTTTGTTCTGATCTTTAAGTGCAGTTTTTCCTTTTTTTTTTTTTTTTTTTTCTGAGTCTCTGTTGCCCAGGCTGGAGTGCAGCAGTGCAATCTCGGCTCACTGCAACCTCCACCTCCTGGGTTCAAGCGATTTCCTGCCTCAGCCTCCCTAGTAGCTGGGATTACAGGTGCACGCCACCACGCCTGGCTAATTTTTGTATTTTTAGTAGAGACAGGGTTTCACCATGTTGGCCAGGCTGGTCTCAAACTCTTGATCTCAGGCGATCTCCCCACCTTGGCCTCCCAGAGTTATGGGATTACAGGCGTGAGCCACTGTGCCCGGCCCATAAGTGCAGTTTTTCAAAACTAAACGATGGAAGAACTAAAAAGTGCGTAATTCTATATGTAAAGAACATCATAGAATTCCTACCATACAACCAAGAGCGTAGTAAACATTGGATAAATATTTGTTGAATGGACACAGAATTAAAAAAGAAACACCAATTGGAAAATTTGGAATAAATACTGATAGATAAAGGAGAAATACCATAATATATAAAGGATTCATACAAATCAATGGGGAAAATTAATGCCTGCCACACATGTATAGGTTTATAGTATGAACGGATTTATATACTTTATAGTATGAACAGATGGTTCACACACACAAAGGAAATACAAATGCTTGAAAATCTTCTAGTAATCAAAAGTAATTACAGTCTCACTAGTAATCAAAAATTGCAAATTAAAATGATTTTCTTTTTTGGCTACTACATTAAGGAAACATATTTATTTACTTATTTTAGAGATGGGGTCTTGCTCTGTCACCCAGGCCGAAGTTCAGTGGCTATTCACAGATGTGACCATAGCACATTGCAGCCTTGAACTCCTGGGCTTAAGCAATCCTCCTACCTCAGCCTCCTGAGTAGCTGGGACTACAGGAATGCGCCACCCAGCCTTTTTTCTCTTTTAATAGACAGGATTCTCACTATGTTCACAGGCCAGGCTGTTCTCCACCTCCTGGCCTCAAGGGAAATGCAAACTACTGCACCCAGCCTGGGTAACATGGCAAAACCTTGTCTCTACAAAAATAAATAAATAAATAAATAGATAAATAAATAAATAATAATTAACCAGACCTGGTGGCGAAACTTTGTCTCTTAAAAAAAAAAAAATTAACCAGGCGTGGTGGTGGTGCCTGTAGTCCCAGCTACTCAGGAGGCTGAGGTGGGAGGGAATGGCTTAAGCCCAGGCAGTGGAGGTTGCAGTGAGTCAGGATCACGCCACTGTATTCCAGCCTGGGCGATAGAGCCAGACCTTATCTTGAAAAAAATTTTCTTTTTTTCGTATTTGAAAATAGAGATAGGGTCTCACTATGTTGCCTAGACTGGTCTCGAACTCCTGGGCTCAAGTGATCCTCCCGCCTTGGCCTCTCAAAGTACTGGGATTATAGGCATGAACCATCACACCCAGCCTATTTTATTCTTTTTGATGATATTATAAATGGAATTGCTTGCTTTTTGTTTTTGAGACAGTCTTGCTCTGTCACCCAGGCTGGAGTGCTATGACATAATCTCAGCTCACTGCAACCTCTACCTCCCAGGTTCAATCAATTCTCATGCCCCAGCCTCCTGAGAACCTGAGACTACAGGTGCGTGCCACCACCCTGGCTAATTTTTGTATTTTTAGTGGAGACAGGGTTTCACTATGGGCTTGAACTCCTGGGTCTTGAATGCCAGGGTCTTGAACTCCTGGCCTCAAGTGATCTGCCCACGTCGACCTCCCAAAGTGCTGGGACTACAGGCATTGAGCCACATTGCCTGGTCGCTTTCTTAATTTCCTTTTTAGAGTGTTCATTGTTAGGATGTAGAAATGCAGGTGATTTTTGAGTGTTGCTTTTGTAGCCTGCAACTTGGCTGAATTTATTAGTTCTAAATTTTTTTTTGGTGGATCTTTAGAGTTTTTTACATATAAGATCATGTGATCTGCAGAGATAGCTTTACTTCTTCCCTTCCAATTTGAATGCTTTTTTCTTCTTCTTTTTCTCTTTATTTCCTTCTTTCTCTTTCTCTCTCTCTGTCCCTCTCCCTCCCTTCCTGCCTCTCCCTCACTCCCTCCCTGCCTCCCTTCTTTCTTTCTTTTTCTTTTCTTTTCTTCTTTCCCTCTTTCCTGCCTAATTTATCTGGCTAGGAACTCCATGGATATGTCGAACAGAAATAGTAATTACTCCGTGTTGATTAGTAGTACGATCACACCAATGAATGGCCGCTGCACTCCAACCTGGGCAACATAGCAACACCCTGTCTCTTAAAAAAAAAAAAAAAAAAAAATCATTAAATAATTTGAAATTACAAATACCCTACAGCATATGGAGAAATGTTATGGACATATTGTTAAGGGGGAAAATGATACAACTTGCACACTATGATTACATCTGGGTAAAAAATATTTTGCAGGCTGGGTGCGGTGGCTCACGCCTGTAATCCCAGCACTTTGGGAGGCCAAAGTAGGTGGATCACCTGAGGTCAGGAGTTCGAGACCAGCCTTACCAACATGGAGAACCCCTGTCTCTACTAAAAATACAAAATTAGCCAGGCGTGGTGGCACATTCCTGTAATCCCAACTACTCAGTAGGCTGAGGCAGGAGAATCACTTGAACCGGGAGGCAGAGGTTGTGGTGAGTCGAGATTGTGTCACTGCACTCCAGCCTGGGCAACAGACTGAGACTCTGTCTCAAAAATATATATATATATATACACACACACATATATATTATATATACACATATAATATATATCATCTATCATATCTATTGTGTATATATAATATATAGAATACATATTATATATAGTATATATAATATATAGAATACATATTATATATAGTATATATATTATATATAGTATATGTATATTGCAGATGGATAAATGCTAAAGAAGGCAAGTGAAAAATAGGCAATGAGATACATCTTCATTTTATCATGTTTGGATTATTTTGTTTTGGTTTGGTTTTTTTTTTTGAGACAGAGTCTCACTCTATCACCAGGCTGGAGTGCAGTGGCACCATCTCGGCTCACCACAACCTCCACTTTCCAGGTTCAAGCGATTCTCCTGCCTCAGCCTCCCGAGTAGCTGGGACTACAGGCGTGCGCCACCATGCCCAGCTAATTTTTTGTATTTTTAATAGAGACAGGGTTTCACCATGTTGTCCAGGATGGTCTGATCTCCTGACCTTGTAATCCACCCACCTCAGTCTCCCAAAATGCTGGGATTACAGGTGTGAGCCACCGTGCCTGGCCGGATTTTTTTTTTAACTTTTAGTTTGGGAGTCCATGTGAAGGTTTGTCACATAGGTAAACACATGTTACAGGGGTTTATTGTACATATTATTTAATCACCCAGGTTTTTTGTTTGTTTGTTTGGTTTGGTTTTTTTTCATATGGAGTCTCACTCTGTCACCCAGGCTGGAGTGCAGTGGAGCAATCTCAGCTCAGTGCAACCTATGCCTCCCAGGTTTAAGAGATTCTCCTACTTCAGCCCCTCAACCACCCGAGTAGCTGGGATTACAGGTGCGCGCCACCACGCCTGGCTAATTTTTTTTGTATTTTTAGTAGAGACAGGGTTTCCCCAGGCTGGTCTTGAACTCCTGACCTCAGGTGATCCACCTGCCTCAGCCTTCCAAAGTGCTGGGATTACAAGCGTGAGCCACAGCACCCGGCTCATCACCCAGCTATTAAGTCCAGTACCCAATAGTTATCTTTTCTGCTCCTCTCCCTCCTCCCACCCTCCCCTTGGAATTTTAAAAATATTTCAGTTGCTGAACTATAGTTGGGACTTAGCATATTAAGAATTACTGTGTTTTGACCGGGCGTGGTGGCTCATGCCTGTAATCCCAGCACTTTGGGATGCCGAGACGGGCAGATGACAAGGTCAGGAGATCGAGAACATCCTGGCTAACACAGTGAAACCCCGTCTCTACTAAAAAAATACAAAAGACTAGCCGGGCGAGGTGGCGGGCGCCTCTAGTCCCAGCTGCTCGGGAGGCTGAGGCAGGAGAATGGCGTGAACCCAGGAGACGGAGCTTGCAGTGAGCTGAGATCCGGCCACTGCACTCCAGCCCGGGCAACAGAGCGAGACTCCGTCTCAAAAAAAAAAAAAAAAAAAAAAAAAAAGAATACTGTGTTTTTAATAGTAATGTTCTATGGTATTGGTTATCATTCTTAAAATTAATCCCCTCTGTTCCAAAGAGTATATGAGACTGATGTTTTATCTCAGACCTAAAGGATTTTTCTTGTTGTTGTTTAGAGATGGGGTCCTGTTATGTTGTTCGGGCTGGACTCAAACTCCTGACCTCCAATTATCCGCCCACCTTGGCCTCCCAAAGTGCTGGGATTACAGGCATAAGCCACTGCACCCGGCCATAAGACTTTATATATTCATTGTTTGCTGTATAATAATAGACGTTATTGTTTACCAACTTTTTAGAAAGTAATAAAATTAAGCTAAACCAGTAATAGAATAATTCTTCAAGCTTTTTTATAATAGAAGTTGAAGGGCCAGGCGCGGTGGCTCACACCTGTAATCCCTGCACTTTGGGAGGCCGAGGTGGGTGGATCACTTGAGGTCAGGAGTTCGAGACCAGCCTGGCCTACATGGTGAAACCTCGTCTCTTCTAAAAATACAAAACTTAGAAGGGCATGGTGGCATGTCCCTGTAGTCCCAGCTATTCGGGAAGCTGAGGCAGAAGAATTGCTTGAATCTGGGAGACAGAGGTTTCAGTGAGCCGAGACAGCACCACTACACTCCAGCTGGGGCAACAGAGCGAGACTCCATCTCAAAAAAACGAAAGTGAAGGAGACAGGACCTAATGAGGGAAAACAGGGAAGACACCAGTGGTTTTATGGGGAAAATTTTTTTTTTTTTTTTTTGAGACTGAGTCTCGCTCTGTCACCCGGGCTGGAGTGCAGTGGCCGGATCTCAGCTCACTGCAAGCTCCGCCTCCCGGGTTTACGTCATTCTCCTGCCTCAGCCTCCGGAGTAGCTGGGACTACAGGCGCCCGCCACCTCGCCCGGCTAGTTTTTTGTATTTTTTAGTAGGGACAGAGTTTCACCGTGTTAGCCAGGATGGTCTTGATCTCCTGACCTCGTCATCCGCCCGTCTCGGCCTCCCAAAGTGCTGGGATTACAGGCTTGAGCCACCGCGCCTGGCCAAAATATTTGAAAAAGAAAGACACTTAGGATGAGAAAAATAAAAGACAAACTATTTGTCCCCTGACTTTGGGGATCATGTTTAATATGTAAGTGTGGAGAAGTAGGTATGATAGCTTCAGTATAGTTCCCGTCTGCTCTTCAGCATTTCTTTCTTTTCACACACACACACTCACACATGCAATTTGGGATTATTGAGTTCTGGCATTCACTAAGATACATCACTTTCCCCATTTCCCACCTGACACTCCACAAAGATATTCCTGTCTCTTTCTCTAAAGTTTAAAAGGCATCACTTCTGCTGTTGGAATATTCTCTTATTCTCTTTTCTAATGCGATATTTAGGATTGTGAATCTTGAAGATGCCCCAAGCATTGTAGAAGGACTTTAAGTGCTCCTCTCCTGTTCTAGCTGTTATAGTATGTCTTCATCTGATTAAATCTATAAACCTTTTAGCTTCAGCCGCAATTCAAAATATCATACTAGCAAAGATTTTAAAGTTAAAAAGAGAAGGAAATAAGCCAGGGAGGTGCTGAGAAGTGCAGGAATTCCACTGGGCCCCTTCTGTGGACTCCTCTATGGACTGCCTATCTGTCTTACTCTTAGTAGTGGAAACCAGCAGCTCTATGATTTGGAAACCAGCTATAAATTCTAAGATGCACACTGTTCTTTTTTCTTTTTCTTTTTCTCTTTTTCTTTTTTTCTTTTTTTTTTTTTTTTTTTTTTTTTGAAGCTTACCCACAGCTGACACACTTTTAAAAAATCATGTAACCAAGATAAAGGTAGGTATGCAGATGGTACAAAGTCCTGTAGTAGATTCCAAATGCAATTGTTAAAAAGAATCTAAGGCCAGGCGCGGTGGCTCACACCTGTAATCCCAGCACTTTGGGAGGGCCAGGTGGGCGGATCATGAGCTCAAGAGTTCGAGACCAGCCTGGCCAACATAGTGAAGCCCTGTCTCTACTAAAAATAAAAAAATTAGCCAGGCATGGTGGCACACACCTGTAGTCCCAACTACTCGGGAGGCTGAGGCGGAAGAATCACTTGAACCCGGGAGGCGGAGGTTGTGGTAAGCCGAGATCACACCACTGCACTGCAGCCTGGGTGACAAAGTGAGACTCCGTCTCCAAAAAAAAAAAAAAAGAAAAGAATCTAAATGCCAAATTAATGGAATATTGAAATAGATGAAGAGATGTTCCTTTTCTCAATGGGTTATAATCTAGGATTAACTCTGAATAGAGGTACTTTGGTTCTCAAAAGAAGCTATGCATCTTAAAGAGGTTAATTGGAAAGTAATGCCCTAGAAGGTTTCAATGTACCCTCTGGATAGGATCATGGGTCAGCAACAGACCAGGCATTCAGTTAAGTGACACAGTATGAAAATGCTTTGCAAACAGTAATGAACTAGAAAGAACACAACCAATTCTGAGACATTTGTAAAATTTGTCTGATACACATATTTGCAAGTCTCTACCACAAAACATGTACTTATGCTTCTAATTATATGAAATAGTGTGGATAAATTCAGCTCATATCATTTTCTATGTCAGAGATTGTTTCACTTTATTTATATATTTTTTATTTGTTTATTTATTTGTTTATTTTGGACAGAGTCTCGCTGTCGCCCAGACTGGAGTGCAATGGGGAGATCTTGGCTCATTACAACCTCCACCTCCCGGGTTCAAGTGGTTCTCCTGCCTCAGCCTCCTGAGTAGCTGGGAGTACAGGTGTGCACCACCACATCCAACTAATTTTTGTATTTTTACTGGAAACGGGGTTTCACCATGTTGGCCAGGCTGGTCTTGAATTCCTGACCTCAGATGATCTGCCTGCCTCAGCCTCCCAAAGTGCTGGGATTACAGGCGTGAGCCACCATGCTTGGCTTCACTTTAAATAGGATCCTGCGCCAGGCACAGTGGCTCACACCTGTAACTCCAGCACTTTGGGAGGCAGAGGCAGGCAGATCACCTGAGCTCAGGAGTTTGAGACCAGCCTGGCCAAAATCATGAAACCCCATCTCTACAAAAAATACAAAAATTAGCCAAGTGTGGTGGTGTGCACTTGTACTCCTAGCTACATGGGAGGCTGAGGTGGAGGTTGCAATGAGCCAAGATCGTGCCACTGCACTCCAGCCTTGGCAACAGAGTTTCTCCAAAATAAAAAGATTAAATGGGTTGGCTAGCTACTTTCATAATTTCTAATTCATTTTAAAAACCCGAATAAGTCCAGGCAAGATGGCTCACACCTGTAATCCCAACACTTTGGAAGGCCGAGGCAGGAGGATCATTTGAGGCCAAGAGTTTGAGACCAGCTTAAGCAACATAGCAAGACCCCATCTCTACAAAAATTTATTTAAAATTTAGCTGAGCATGGTGGTGTGTGCCTATAGTCCTAGTTACTCAGGAGACTGAGGCTGGAGAATTGTTTAAGCCCAGGAGTTTGAGGCTGCAGTGAGCTGTGATCGTACCACTGTACACCAGCCTGAGTGACAGACTAAGACCTTGTCTAAAAAATATGTCAGAAAAGAAAACCAAATAGATCAGAGGAGTTAAAGCTAATTGTGATTATCATAAGTTTTTATGCATCTCAAGGCTAAGATGATCATACTTGTTAGATAACATAATCTAGCCGGGCGCAGTGGCTCACGCCTGTAATCCCAGCACTTTGGGAGGCCAAGGTGGCTGGATCACGAGGTCAAGAGATGGAGACCATCCTGGTCAACATGGTGAAACTCCGTCTCTACTAAAAATACAAAAATTAGCTAGGTCTGGTGGCGGGCACCTATAGTCCAAGCTACTCAGGAGGCTGAAGCAAGAGAATCGCTTGAACCCAGGAGACAGAGGTTGCAGTGAGCAGAGATCGTGCCACTGCGCTCCAGCCTGGTAACAGAGAGAGACTCCATCTCAAAAAAAAAAAAAAAGAAAAGAAAAGAAAGATAACATAATCTTTAAATTTTTACATTTTATAGCCAGATCCCTAATTTCCTTATTTTATTTTTATATATTGGAGACAGAGTCTCACTATGTTGCCCAGACTGGTCTCGAATTTGTAGGCTCAAGCAATCCTCCTCCTCAGCCCCACAAAGTGCTGGGATTACAGGCATAAACTACCTTGCCCAGATCCCTAATTTCTACCTCTTTTATTTAAACTGAATCTTTTTGCTCAGACTTTCTTTCCATTACACACTAATGGACCTGAACCTGAACAGTGACTTGTAGACCACTGAACAAACTTAGAAACAGTAATCAACTCAGTGGTGATAAGCACTCCAATCACCCTGATTATGGTCTCTGAAGATGATTTCCCACTGAATTCCTTGCAAGCTTAGGGAAGGAAATGTGCAAGATGGGCCCAAAACATTTTATTATACCATGAAGCTATCAAAGCTGTCAAGATCATGTTAAAAGGACATAAGGTCCAACTTGAAGGGACTCACATTGACCAAAGATTTGTCAATTTGAGAATTAAAAAGCAGAATAACTTTTGGCCAGGCTTGGTGGCTCACGCCTGTAATCCAACACTTTGGGAGGCTGAGGCAGAAGAATTGCTTCAGCCCACAAGTTCAAGACTAGCCTGGGCAACATAGTAAGACTCCATCTCTACCAAAGAATACAAAAATTAGCCAGGTGTGGTGGTGCACTCCTGTAGTCGCTGCACTTTCAGAGACTGAGGTGGGAATATTGCTTGAACCCAAGAGTTGAAGGCTGCAGTGAGCTTTTTTTTTTTTTTTTTTTTTTTGAGATGGAGTTTCACTCTTTGTTGCCCAGGCTGGAGTGCAATGGCGCGCTCTTGGCTCACTGCAACCTCCGCCTCCCGGGTTCAAGTGATTCTCCTGCCTCAGCCTCCCAAGTCCCGAGTAGCGGGGATTACAGGCACGCGCCACCATGCCCGGCTAATTTTGTATTTTTAGTGGAGACGGAGTTTCCCCATGTTGGTCAGACTGGTCTCAAACTCCTGACCTCAGGTGATCCGCCCGCCTCGGCCTCCCAAAGTGCTGGGATTACAAGCGCGAGCCACCGTGCCCAGCCTGCAGTGAGTTATTATCACACCACAGCACTCCTATTTGGGTGACAAAGTGAGGCCCTGTTTCAAAAAATAAAAATAAAAAAGGCATGAGATTTTTCAGCATTGGTTTAAAAAAAAAAAAAAAAAGCGGACAAAATAATTTTTTTGGATTGCAACATATATATTAAACTCTGTGTGTTCCTAATATTAAAACATTTCAAAAACTTTTTTGGTTGCCTTTGTGAGGGACCAGGGAACAAACCCATTCTGAAATTTAAATAAATGTAAACAATCAAGTATTTGTCCTGACTTTCCTGTATTAACTACACCCCAGAATAAATGTTGGTAAAGGAAAGTAATTCCGGCTTAAAAAATAAAGAAGAAATGACAGAGTTGGAATGTTGTCATTTTGCAACCCCTAATGAAATAATGGAGCCAGACAATGGTTATGGATGACTGCTAACACACTTACCTAAAAAGCTGATGGGGGGCTGGGCACAGTGGCTCATGCCTATAATCCCAGCACTTTGGGAGGCCGAGGTGGGTGGATCACTTGAGGTCAGGAGTTTGCAACCAGCCTGGGTATCATGGTGAAACCCCATCTCTACAAAAATACAAAAATTAGCTGGCTGTGGTGACACATGCCTGTAGTCCTAGTTACTCGGGAGGCGGATGCAGGAGAATCGCTTGAATCCAGGATGTGGAGGTTTTAGTAAGCCAAGATCACACCACTGTGCTCCAGACTGAATGATGGAGTAAGACTCTGGAGGGCTTTTTTTTTTTTTTTTTTTGAGATGAAGTCTCAAAAAAAAAAAAAAAAAAAAGACATATCTTACACCAGACAGGGTGGCATGCACCTGTAGTCCAAGCTACTTGGGAGGGTGACATGGCAGGATGGCTTCAGCACAGGAGTTTGAGACTAACCTGGACAACATAGCAAGATCCCCATCTCTAAAAATAAAAATAAAAATTTAAAAACAACATCTTATGTTTCTTATACATTTTGTGTACATTATTATTTTCCTCATTTTTAGTTTATTTTATTTGGGACAGTCTTGCTCTGTCACCCGGGCTGGAGTACAGTGGCGCAATCATAGCTCACTATAACCTTGAACTCCTGGGCTCACATGATCCTCCCCCCTCAACTTTCCAAGTTGCTAGGACTACAGGCATGTGCCACTATGTCCAGCTAACTAAAAAAAAATGTGTAGGGGTGAGGTCTCACCGTGTTGCTCAGACTGGTCTTGAACTCTTGGTCTCAAGTGATCCTCCTACCTCAGCTTCCCAAAGTGCTGGGATTACTGGCATGAGCCACTACATCCAGCCCTATTTCTAGTAGTTTTAATTACATATAGTTTTTAAACACTCAGTAACCTTAGTGAAACTGCCTTTGCAAAGATGACAGAGAAGTCTAACATGGTTGACTCCATCTTGTTGCTAGCCTTGCTGGCTATCTTTGCTCATTCCTGGGCAAAAGTCAAGCTAACTATGGGAGGAATTTAGTTTATAGTTTAACATGGATGTCCAGATCTCTATCACTCAGGATTACATAAAGCTGTGCCCTGAGGCAACATGGCTCTAACTGGGCCACAGGATCCCCTTGTCAGGTTGCTGGTTTGGCTGGCTGCTTGGTGGGAACCATGGAGGGGGAGCACCAGGAGTGTGGAGCCTGTCTGGTGGCACTACTGTTGCAGCAGTTTCAGTGGAACTCCAGGCTCCTCAGGTGCCAGCTGGTTCTTTGGCTCTGGGTGAAGAGTGTGTCTGCTTCTTTTGTGGACACCCTGGGCATATCAAGAGGCACTGCTATGGATGTCAGCCACGGCTGAGATTGAATCCTGGCGAGGCTTGTCCACCTGGACCTTTACAGTGGCTGTGGAGCTGCTCTGGGAAAATTCTGTGGACATTTCTTGTACTTGGAGCTGGTCCTTTGGGAGAGCTGGAGGTTGCTGTCGTTGATGAGACTGTGCAGTTTTAGAGGTGGCTGACAACCACCGTTTATGGCGGATGGTCATTGCTGCAGGGGGCTGCTCCTTTCTTCGTGCATTTGTTTAAGAACAGCGCAGTCTGAACGCTTAGATGTCTTTATGGCAGGTGTACTGTGAAGGCACTATGCAGCCCAGTGTCGTGGTGTTTCCCTCTTTTGGGGGACTTGGGATTCAGTATAGGGATAAAGTCCTTGATTTTTAAAGGCCTGGATGTTCTGCCTTTCAACTGTTACTATTTTTCACATATTTGGATTGCTGGGCCCTAAAAGCTCCAAGTACTTAATTGGCCCTGTTCCTTAATGGGTTCTGTCTGGAGCTCAGCGGTCCAGTTGGAGAAACAGGCTGAATTAAAAGCTATTTATCTAAATGAAGTTGGTCTCCTTGTAGAGTCCTGTGGTGAATTTCTGTGAGTTGTGTTGCCTTGGCGTCCTTCCTTAGTCTTCCACTAGCACACCCAGACTCCTTCTCAAAGACACTTGGATTCTTTCTCTCCCTCTGTGCTTTGAGATGTGGATTGTGCCTGGGCATGATGGCTCATGCCTGTAAATCCAGCATTTTGGGAGGCTGAGTTGGAAGATCTCTTGAGGCCAGGAATTCAAGACCAGACTGGGCAATAGGACCAGACTAGGCAATAGAGACCTTGTCTCTACAAAATGATAATAAAAAGAAGAGATGTGGATTGCTATTCTGATTTCTCTGGGGCTCAGTGAGGACTTGGGCTGTGTGGGACAAGTGAACTTTGACTTGTTCTATTTGCAGGGGCATAGTTTGAATCCAACTGACCTTTTGGACTAGTGAGTTTTGCCAGTCTCATGGCTAGAGTTTTGAAATCAAGGCTGTAGAGTCTTTGCTTGCATCTCTCTGTATCCTTTTCTTCTTTCCCCTCACGCAGGACACAACTGTTTGTATCTTTATGTGTATATGTGTGTATGTCTGTTTGTATATTGTCTATGGTACCAAATGGGCTTATAAATAAAGAAGTGCTCATAAATTAAGCAAATAAGCCCAAATGCTTTTCAAGTGTGATTTTAGCAATCTTTGGTAAATAAACATAGTTTTGTTTTCTCTTTTTTTTTTATTTATTTTTCATAAATATGAACTCTCGCTATGTTACCTAGGCTAGTCTCAAACTCCTGGGCTCAAGAGATCCTCCCACTTCAGCCTCCCAAAGTCAGTAAATATGGTTTTTAAATTGTTGGTAAAATAAAATAAAAACATCTTCAAATTTTAATTCAGATATTTTTTGCCTGGGTCTATTAGTTAGGTAGGCTTATGCTGTCACTGCTAGATGTTTTAATGCCATAAAACTGTTGCTTCTATGATATTTTTGATACTTGCTTTTGAAGACATGAAAATGTGTTTTTTGTTAAAGGGAAGGTAATTTTGTATGATTTAGAGGTGGTTTGTTTTTTGTTTTTTGGGGTTTTGCTTGCAATGGAGTCTCACACTGTCGCCCAGGCTGGAGTACAGTGGTGTGATCTCGGCTCACTGCAACCTCCGCCTCCCATGTTCAAGTGATTCTCCTGCCTCAGCCTCCCAAGTAGCTGGATTATAGATGCATGCCACCATGCCCAGTTAATTTTTGTATTTTTAGTAGAGAGGGGTTTCACCATGTTGGTCAGGCTGGTCTCAAACTCCTGACCTCAAGTGATCCGCCCGCCTCAGCCTCCCAAAGAGCTAGAATTACAGGTATGAGCCACCATGCCCAACCAGTTTAGAGGTTTTTAAAAGTTGTTTTAAAACTGAAAGAAAATATGATAAGACTAAGTACATCTAAAAGTTGTGGAAAGACAAAAATAGTCAAAAATTTGTAAGAGGATATAAATATAAATAAACCAACTGCTAAAAAAATTTTGAGAAAGTTGGGGAAATATGAACACTAACCAGATATTTACTGGTATTGAAGAAATATTGTTTTTAAAAACGATAATAGCTTTGTGATTTTTTAAACTTTTCTTTTTTACTTTTTTTTTTTTAAGACGGCGTCCTTCTCTGTCACCCAGGCTGGAGTGCAGTGGTGTGATCTTAGCTCACTGTAACCTCTGCCTCCCAGGTTCAAGTGATTCTCCTGCCTCAGCCTCCCGAGTAGCTGTGATTACAGGCGTGCGCCACAATACCTGGCTAATTTTTGTATGTTTATTATTATTTTATGTATTTGTTATTTATTTATTTATTTTTGAGATGGAGTCTTGCTGTGTCGCCTAGGGTGGAGTGCAGTGGTGCGATCTCTGCTCACTGCAGCCTCTGCCTCCCAGGTTCAAGCAATTCTCCTGCCTCAGCCTCCCGAGTATCTGGGATTACAGGTGCCTGCCACCATACCCGGCTAATTTTTGTATTTTTAGTAGAGACGGGATTTTGCCATGTTGGCCAGGCTGGTCTCGAACTCCTGACCTCAAGTGATCCACCTGTCTTGGCCTCCCAAGGCAGGGAGCCTGCTGGGATTACAGGCGTGAGCCACCATGCCCAGCCAAAATGTTTTAAATGTTTCTATACCACCATCTATGTCAAAGATCAAATGGCCTCTCTGCAGCTGGAACAGCAAAAACGCAAAAGGTCCACACAGTAGTTCATACCTATAAGTCACCAAACCTAAACTAAGTTGTTATCTGACCTTCTGGAAGTGAGGAGAAATAGATAAATACCAGTTTCCCAAACAGGCCAGTTTAAATCTTCACGTAAGCATGATAATGAAATTCTCTCTGATTTAATCCTTCCACACGAAAAAGTAACCTTAAAGAATCAGATATTAACTCATCAGTTATTTTTCTATCATTTTGTCTTCCTGCCCCCACTTTACAAGAAAAGTAACTTTGAAAGGACTAATACATTATTTGTTCTTTGCTTCTGCTTTCTTCAGCTCTTCTCTGTCTGTAAAGCCATTTGCACAGCTCACTGGAACACTTATTTTTGTTTCTGTTTTTATTTTTTGAGACAGTGTCTCACTCTGTCACCCAAGCTGGAGAGTGGAGAGTAGTGATGCAATCTTGGCCCACTGCAGCTTCAACCTCCTCGGCTCAAGTGATCATCCTGCCTCAACTTCCCCGGCAGCCATGACTACAGCCTTCCACGGCAATACCCAGCTAATTTTTTTTCTTTTTTTTTTTTGAGATGGAGTCTCACTCTGTCCCCCATTCTGGAGTGCAGTGGCGCGATCTTGGCTCACTGCAAGCTCCGCCTCCCAGGTTCACGCCATTCTCCTGCCTCAGCCTCCTGAGTAACTGGGATTACAGGCGCCCGCCACTGTGCCCAGCTAATTTTTTGTATTTTTAGTAGAGACGGGGTTTCACCGTGGTCTCGATCTCCTGACCTTGTGATCCGCCCGCCTCGGCCTCCCAAAGTGCTGGGATTACAGGCGTGAGCCCACCGCACCTGGCTCCCAGCTAATTTTTAAATTTTGTTTTTGTAGAGACAGGGTCTTGCTATGTTGCCCAGGCTGGTCTCAAACTCCTGGCCTCAAGGGATCCTTCTGCCTTGGCCTGCCAAAGTGCTGGGATAGAGTAAGAGTGCCGGAGCCATCACACCCAGGCCACCACACCTGGCCCACTTATTCTATTTTATGGAATGAAGTGTTACCCAATTCTGGCTTTTTTGGAGACAGGGTCTTGCACTGTTGCTCAGGCTGGAATGCAGTGGCACAATCTTGGAACACTCCAACCTCCACCTCCAAGGCTCAAGCGATCTTTCCACCTCAGCCTCCTGAATAGCTGGGGCCACAGGCATGTGCCACCACTTCCAGCTAATTTTTGTATTTTTTGTAGAGATGGGGTTTTGCCATGTTGCCCAGGCTGGTTTGTTCTCAAACTCCTGGTTTCAAGCCATCCACCTACCTCGGTCTCCCAAAGTGCTGGGATTACAGATGTGAACCAATGTGTCCAGCTTATTTTATTTTTTCTTTAAGACAAATTCTGGCTCTGTCACCCAGACGGAGTGCAGTGGTGCTGTCTTGGCTCACTGCAACCTCCACCTCCGAGGCTCAAGCAATTCTGTCACCTCAGCCTCCTGAGTAGCTAGGACCACAGATGTTCACACCATGCCTAGTTAACTTTTGTATTTTTTGTAGAGACAGGGTTTTGCCACGTTGCCTATGCTGGTCTGGAACTTATGAACTCAAGAGATCGTCCCGCCTCAGCTTCTCAAAGTGCTGGGATTACAGGTGTGAGCCACCGTGCTTGGTCTGCCCAATTCTAGAACCGCAATAAAGTCAGGTGAGATCTTTGCATTTGTTGTAATTTTGTCCTTTGACCAGGATGATACAGGAACTTGAATACAAGACTTTCCTAGTTTACTACAAGTTTATTTTTCAGTGCTACTCAGTGGTCGCTGGACTGGGTCTATAATGAAGAGTCCCAGAGGTTTGATAGTATTCTAAGACAATGTACCATGTCTATTCATTGGAACCTAAATACAAAAATCCTAAAGGGATTGATGAGACAGAGTATTCCTTCCCCAGTCTTGTAAAGTTGGAGCTAACTGTGCAAATGTTTTGTTGCCTAATGGAGAGGATAGCTGCATTTTCTCCACTTATCCAATTTGCCCTCTATGATTGAGAATGGACTGGAAGGGAACTCAGTGTATATCTCATCTTACTACCAGACATATGGACTAGTCCAGTGGCTGAACCAGAGGGACCTACTTAGGGGAAAATGTTCAGATTAAAATTAATGATTAAAGAAAGAAAGGTGAAATTGTTGCTGAAGGGAAAGTCAATAAATGTGTTGTATAAAAGGAAAAACCCAGGGGGAGAGGGGAGGGATTGCACTGGGAGTTATACCTGATGTAAATGACAAATTGATGGGTGCTGACGAGTTGATGGGTGCAGCACACCAACATGGCACAAGTATACATATGTAACAAATCTGCACGTTATGCACATGTACCCTAGAACTTAAAGTATATTTAAAAAAAAAAGAATAAGAAGGGTTTATCAAAGTAAAAAAAATAAATAAATAAAAGGAAAAACCTAACAATTTTGGTGAGGCATAAAGAGAGGCTTAGAACAAGAGAATAGTCTTAGCTTGGACTCGGATGTTTGTTGGGGAGAAGAACTCTAGCAAAACAACTTCTTTTAAAGAGCCAAGAAGTAAGCTGAATGAAAGCAACAGCAAAAATTATCAGAAGTAGTCTATATTTTCAAGATGAGTGAAAAAAGGGGAGCTCCAACTACGACTAGAGAAAATGCTAATGTAGGTATGTCTTTTGGTTTTTGTTTCACAGGACATTATCGCTTTAGAGGAGAATTTGCCTAAGGAATATATAGACTTGGTTAATGATAGGTTGATTCCTCCTTTTTTTTTTTTCTTTTTTGAGATGGAGTCTTGCTGTTGTCGCCCAGGCTGCTGGAGTGCAATGGCGCAATCTCAGCTCACTGCAAACTCTGCCTTCCAGATTCAAGCGATTCTCCTGCCTCAGCCTCCCAAGTAGCTGGAATTACAGGTGCCCACCACCAAACCTTGCTAATTTTTGTATTTTTAGTAGAGACAAGGTTTTTCAATGTTGGCCATGCTGGTCTTGAACTCCTGACTTGAAGTGATCCACCCGCCTCGGCCTCCCAAAGTGCTGGGATTACAAGTGTGAGCCACCGTGCCCCGTCAGATATTAATATTAACTAAAAATATGCTAAGACAATATGGGCATGCAGTTGGATTATCATCAGTGCCCTGTTTAAAAGATTAAAAAAGGCTGGGCTCATGACTATAGTCCCAGCACTTTGGGAGACTGAGACAGGAGGATCACTTGAGCCCAGGAGTTTGAGATCAGCCTGGGCAACATTGTGTCTATTTTTTTTTTTTTAAAGGAAAACACAAAAAGGATAAGAAACAAAATATATTAAGGATACAATGTTACTTAATTTAGGGGGGAAATGGAGAAAAACTAATAGGCAGAATATTTTGACTTCAGAACCCTACTACTTAACAGGGAAGTCAAAACTGGCTGTTTCAATTCCAATTCTAACCATCCTCAACACATAGCAGTTTATTTGACATTAAAATACTTGGCTACACTTTCTGTTGCTGTGATATCAGGGTGTGGTTGGCCAAGAGTGTGGTCAGATTCCAAAAAATGATGTTATGATAGTCAAACATACAATATAGTTTAAACATAATCTAGAGTCTCTTCTAACTCCAAGCTAAGGGTATCATGGTTCATATCTAAACTGAGAGCGTAAGAAGATGTAAGGAAAGGTGTTCATGGATAAATTGGTGTGTTTTGTGAAATATTTTGTAGTATCCAACATGAATTGAAATGGGAAGAAGTTGGAAACAGAAACTTCCCAAGAAATAATTTTTAGTTCTTGAGTATAAATTAACTAGGGCCAGAGCAAAAGTTTTGAAAGAGCATGAGATCAGTTGAATCCAGTAGATAAGAATGAAAAAGAGATGACATTTGGCAATATTTTGAAAACATTGTATATAAGCAGTCTTACCTTAAAACTATAGAAAACCATAAGTTAATATTTGTATTTGGACTGGGGATGAAATCTATGACAAAAATTTCCAGGCAGAATGATCTATAATGGGTGGAGGTCTGCTTTTCCTACTGGAAGACTGACTTTGCTTACAAACATAACTTAAGACCAGATACCATTTTCGATGATTAAATCATAGAACTACTGAGTAATATAAGGCCAAGGACAGACACTGTGGTTATTTAGTGATTGAATAAACATGACATAGAAACAGAACACACAGTACTTGGCTTTGATAAATAGTTCTCCACCCAAATACTGAAAATCATAAGCAATGACTGCCATTAAATTATGGATGACTCTGCCCGCCAATTATTTGCAAGCAGAGTAGATTTGTCATCAGGGACAGGGTAAAGTGAAACTTAATAGTCATTAGCCAGCAATAGTTGAGCAATTTTTTTTTTTTTTTTTTTTTTTTTTTGAGACAGAGTCTCGCTCTGTCACCCAGGATGGAGTGCAATGGCCCAATCTTGGCTTACTGCAACCTCCACCTCCCAAGTTTAAGTGATTCTCCTGCCTCAGCCTCCCTAGTAGCTGGGATTACAGGTGTCCACCACCACACCTGGCTAATTTTTTTTGTACTTTTAATAGAGAGGGGGTTTCACCATGTTGGCCAAGCTGGTCTCGAACTCCTGACCTCAAGTGATCCACCAGCCGCAGCCTCCCAGAGTGCTGGGATTACAGGCGTGAGCCACTGCACCTGGCCTTTTTTTTAATTTCTTTTTTTTTTTTTTTTTTTTTGAGACAGAGTCTTATTCTGTCACCCAGGCTGGAGTACAGTGGCATGATCTTGGCTCACTGCAACCTCCGCCTCCCGGGTTCAAGTGATTGTGGTGCCTCAGCCTCTTGAGTAGCTGGGATTACAGTGCGCACCAATACGCCCGACTAATTTTTTGTATTTTTAGTAGAGATGGGGTTTCGCCATGTTGCCCAGGCTGGTCTCGAACTCTTGAGCTTGGGCAATCCACCCGCCTCAGCCTCCCAAAGTGCTAAGATTATAGGCATAAGCCACTGCCCTGGACCATCTTGAACAATTTTGATGTGCCAGGTCTTGTGCTATGTGTTGGGTATAGTATATAATTCTCCCAATAATGCTGTAGCTCAGCAGTCACCAGCCTTTTTGGCACCAGGGACTGGCTTCCTGTAAGACAGTTTTTCCACCGGCTGGGAGTGGGGTGACAGGGAGGGGGATGGTTTCAGGATGAAACTGTCAACCATAAATCATCAGTCATTAGATTCTCATAAGGAGCATGCACTCACATGCACGGTTCACAATAGGGCTCGTGTTCCTATGAGAATCTAATGCTGCCACTGATCTGACAGGAGGCGGAACTCAGGCAGTAATGCTTACTCGAGACGGGGTTTCACCATGTTGGCCAGGCTGGTCTCAAACTCCTGACTTCAAGGGATCTGCCTGTCTCGGCCTCCCAAAGTGCTGGAATTACAGGCATGAACCACAGCGCCCGGCCAGCAAAATGTTATTGGAATCTCAAACGATTGCCTGGGCTCTTGGAATTCTCACTATTCTGAGGTAAAGCTAGAAGCCACAAGTTTGATTTGGATACATCTGTGATTTTCAAGTTCTAGGAATTTTTTGTTTTTTGTTTTTCCCCCCTAAGTTGATTAACAAAGATGGACTAATAAAAGTCAACCTCAGGTTCTCTCTTGAAACCTAGATCAAATCCTAAACAGCCAGTTCTCTGCTGCCTCCTCCTGGTTTCCTTTAATTGTCAAGAATTAAAAGGTGTAGAAGGCATTTCTTAGAGAGAGAAGGGGAGAGGGAGAGAGAGACGAAAGTCAAGCTACTATGAAACCTAATCATGGAACCTAAAGTTCCATGAAGTTAAAAAGAAAAAAAAAAAAAAAAAAAAAAAAAAAAAAGGCCCTAACCAAGTAGTCTAGTTCTCCATCATTCAGAATCTCTTCAATTGCTTTGAAGAGTCTCACCCAAGTAAGTGTCCAGACACGACCATGGAGGGAAGAATAAGCAGGAATTTGTCTACTTCTGCTTTCTGCTAGATAGTACTTTCAAAATAACTTTTGCATTTCCACAGTAACTCCAAACCCCTCATCCTTGTCTTTACTCCATTATGGGTCCTGATGCACTTCCAGTAACCTTCCTGAAAGGTGTGGTTGAGAGAAATAGGATGGGTGAGAAGATTGGAAAGTGGAGGCAATGCAGACCTAGAAAACCACTAATTAATTGTAAATTAACATTTTCAATATGACATAGGGCTATGACATGGAAAACAGTTCCCATATATTATATTGTATGGAGGAAATTTGTTTCTACTTTGTTTTCTTCTCATTATCCCTTTTTTCCTTTACCACCTTTTACAGCTTATTTTTTTTTTTTATTTATTTATTTTTTTTGAGACAGAGTCTCGCTCTGTCGCCCAGGCTGGAGTGCAATGGCACAATCTCAGCTCACTGCAAGCTCTGCCTCCTGGGTTCACACCATTCTCCTACCTCAGCCGCCCGAGTAGCTGGGACTACAGGTGGCCGCCACCATGCCCAACGAATTTTTTGTATTTTTAGTAGAGATGGGGTTTCATCGTGTTAGCCAGGATGGTCTTGATCTCCTGACCTCATGATCTGCCCGCCTCAGCCTCCCAAAGTTCTGGGATTACAAGCGTGAACCACCGCACCCAGCCAATTTTTTTGTGTTTTTAGTAGAGACGGGGTTTCACCATGTTAGCCAGGATGATCTTGATCTCCTGACCTCATGATCTGCCCACCTCAGCCTCCCAAAGTGCTGGGATTATAGGTGTGAGCCACCGTGCCCAGCCTACAGCTTTTTTTTGTTTCTGTCTTTTTATTGGATTTACATTTTTAAAATATGTCCTTTATCTCACTGGTCCTCCTTTTCATTTTTCTTTCCACTGCTTATTACATTGTAGAAATTTATATTTTAAAATTTGCCACACTGCACTTTTTGTTCTGTGTCTTGAATAGAAATTGGGCAAGAGGAGAAGTTTAAGATAACAGAAATTTGTGTTAGGTTCATTTTCTGCCTCTGTAGAGAAATAGTGCCTTCTAGTGTTTGCAATAACATTTGGAGTTTTTGTTTGTTTGTTTTTGTTTTTTGTTTTTTCAAGAAGGAGTATTGCTCTTGTCGCCCAGGCTGGAGTGCAGTGGCGCAATCTCGGCTCACCACAACCTCTGCCTCCTGGGTTCAAGTGTTTCTCCTGCCTCAACCTCTCTAGTAGCTGGCATTACAGGTGCCTGCCACCAACCCCAGCTAATTTTTGTGTTTTTAGTAGTAGAGACAGGGTTTCACCATGTTGGACAGGCGGGTCTGGAACTCCTGATCTTGTGTGATCTGCCCACCTTAGCCTTCCAAAGTGCTGAGATTACAGGTGTGCACCACCATACCAGGCTATTGCAATAACATTTGTATTTACAACATTTCAATTCATCTGAAAAGTAAAATAATATTGTTTAGAAAAAAAATTATACTTTTTGAAGTTCTGCCATATTTATTAAATATATGCATACCATTATTATCTCCATTTTAAAGACAAAAAGCTAGAATGATAAAACATTTATTCAGGGATTGGGCACAGTGTCTCATTTCTGTAATCCCAGCATTTGGGGAGGCCAAGGCAGGAAGATCACTTGAGCTTAGGATTTCGAGACCAGCCTGGGCAACATAGGGAGATGCTATCTCTACAAAAACACTAAAACATCAGCTGAGTGTGGTGGCACACACTGTCTCAGCTGCTCAGGAGGCTGAGGTGGGAAGATTGCTTGAACCCAGGAGTTTGAGGCTGAAATGAGCCATGATTGTGCCACTACACTCCAGCCTGGGCAACAGAGAGAGACCCTGTCTCAATCAAAAAACAAATTTATTTAATAGTGAGTTGATGATAGCACTTAAATCAAACATATGAAAGGGTTAAAAAAAAATGTGGCTGGGCACAGTGGCTCACGCCTGTAATCCCAGCACTTTGGGAGGCCAAGGCAGGCAGATCACCTGAGGTCAGGAGTTCAAGACCACACTGGCCAACATGGAGAAACCCATTTCTACTAAAATTACAAAAATTAGCCAGGCATGGTGGTGTGTTCCTGTAATCCCAGCAACTCAGGAGGCTGAGGCATGAGAATCGCTTGAACCTGGGAGGTAGAGGTTGCAGTGAGCCAAGATCGCACTACTGCACTCCAGCCTGGGAGACAGAGGAAGACTCCGTTTCAAAAAAAAAAAAAAAAAATGGTCGGGTGTGGTGGCTCACGCCTGTAATCCCAGCACTTTGGGAAGCCAAGGCGGGTGGATCACGAGGTCAGGAGATTGAGACCATCCTGGCTAACACAGTGAAACTCCGTCTCTACTAAAAATACAAAAAAATTAGCCGGGCATGGTGGCGGGCGCCTGTAGTCCCAGCTACTCGGGAGGCTGAGGCAGGAGAATGGTGTGAACCCAGGAGGTGGAGCTTGCAGTGAGTCGAGATCACTTCACTGCACTCCAGCCTGGGCGACAGAGCGAGACTCCGTCTCAAAAAACAAAAAAAAAGTATTTTACGTAAAGCATTCCCCACTCAGCTGCCATCAGTCACCAAATGGTGAGAAGACAGATCACAAAAATATATCGCCAAACTCACGAAGATGATGCCACAGATAGCGAATTGCAAAAGCTGATTGTTGGAGGACAGTTGCATGAACAAGAAATGTTATGGGAGGGTTGCTAAAACTCTAATCTCTCAAGGTAACCCTTTTAGGAGTGATTGAAGGTTATGTCTTCTTCGGTTCTGCCACTCCTGAGTCACCTTTATTTCTCCTAGAACTATCATGTTTCTCTGGAAAAGAACCATGCTCTCAGAGAAGCAGACATATTCCTTAAGAGATTTACCAGATGTGAGAATTTAGTTGTAGCCCTGTATTTCCCAGCTTCCTGTGGGTTTGTATAAGCATTCCCTGAAAAGGATTCTCACTTGTCGACTATCATGAAAATGTAAGAAGAGGTATGTGTATGTTTATATCCATAGGATTAGGCAGGGTTCCCCAGAGAAAAACAACTAAGAGGGTGTGTATATACATATATATGCATATATGCATGCAGATATATAAAGAGATTTATTAAAACGAGTTGGTTCCTGTGATTGTGGAGGGTGACAAGTTTCATGATCTGCAAGATGAGTTGGCAAGCTGAAAAGCTGGTGGTGTAGTTCCAGTCAGAGTCTGAAGGCCTGGGAACCAGGACAGCAATGTTTCAGTTTGAGTCTAAAGGGAAGAAAACTTGTCTTATATTTGAGATAGTTTTTTTGGTCAGTTTTTTTGGTGAACTTTTTGTTCTGTTCAGGCCTTCAACTGATTGGATGAGACCCACCCACATTAGGGAAGGCAGTCTGCTTTACTCAGCCTGCAGATTCAAATATTAATTGTGTGTGTGTGTGTGCATGTGTGTGTGTGTGTTTGAGACAGAGTCTTGCTCTGTCGCCCAGGCTAGAGTGCCGTGGCACGATCTTGGCTCACTGCAACCTCTGCCTCCCCGGTTCAAGTGATTCTCCTGCCTCAGCCTCCCGAGTAGCTGGGATTACAGGCACCCGCCATCATGCCCAGCTAATTTTTTTTTTTTTTTTGTATTTTAATAGAGACAGGGTTTTACCATGTTGGCCAGGCTTATCTTGAACTCCTGACCTCAGGTGATCCGCCCACCTTGGCCTCCCAAAGTGCTAAGATTACAGGTGTGAACCACCGCACCCAGCCAATTTTTTTTTTTTTTTAATTAGCTGGGCCTGGTGTCCAGAAGGTCAAGGCTGCAGTGAGCTATGATCATGCCACTGCACGCCAGCCTAGGTGAAAGAGTGAAACCTTGTCTCAAAAAGAAATTTTGCTGTGTTTGCCTTATACTTCTGACCATGGTGGAACAATTGATAGTGGATTAGTTCTCCCCCTGAAATCAACTGTAAAACTGGACAAAACATATGCAGCAACTATATTCTGGCAGTATAAAGTAAACAGCAGAAGACTGCAATTTCTGAGAGAAAGGAAACTCATGAGGTGAGCCCCATGATTGATCAGCTGTCTGCCTGGGGACAACTCCCTAACTATAATGCAGAGGGCTTGATTCTGAGCAGAGCATAGCGGTCCTGCTGACTGAGGTGGTAGATATGAGAGTCTGGGACCGCTGAGCTAAGTGAAATCTCTGGGGCCAGGCATTAGAGAGGAACCAAGCTATGCAGAAAGGTCCTTATCTATCAACACAGAAAAAGCATTTGACAAAATTTCTTTTTTTTTCATTTTTTTCCCCATGCTACACAGATACTTTTTTTTTCTTTTTCTTTTTTTTTTTTTTTGAGAGAGTCTCACTGTGTCACCCAAGCTGGAGTGCAGTGTCATGATCTTGGCTCACTACAACTTCCACCTTCCAGGTTCAAGTGATTCTCCTGCCTAAGCCTCCTGAGTAGCTGGGACTGCAGACACCCACCACTATGCCGTTAATTTTTTTTTTTTTTTTTGTACTTTTGGTAGAGATGGGGTTTCACCATGTTGATCAGTCTGGTCTCGAACTCCTGACCTCAAGTGATCCACCCACCTCGGCCTCCCAAAGGGCTTGGATTAGAGGTGTGAGCCACTGCACCTGGCCTTTTGGTTTTGTTTTGTTTAGAGAGAGAGACGGAGTCTCAGTATGTTACCCCCAAGTTGGTCTAGAACCCCTGGGCTCAAGCAATCCTTTCACCTCAGCCTCCCAAAGTGTTGGGCCTACAGGCATGAGCCACCATGCTCAGCCCAACATTCAACAAAATTTAATAACCATTCATGCCATAAATTCTCAGGGGACTAGGAATAGATGAGAACTTCCTTTGAAGTTTAAGTAGAAACATGTACAAAAATTACAACTAGTATATTTAATGGTAAAACAGTGAAATGCTTTCTCCTCGAGACTGGGAATAAAGCTAGGATAACCACATTTACCACTTCCATTACATTGTTTCAGAGGTCTTATCAAATGTAGCAAGACAAAAATAAAGATATAAAAATTCAAAGGTCGGCCGGGCGCGGTGGCTCAAGCCTGTAATCCCAGCACTTTGGGAGGCCGAGACGGGCGGATCATGAGGTCAGGAGATCGAGACCATCCTGGCTAACACGGTGAAACTCCGTCTCGGCCGGGCGCGGTGGCTCAAGCCTGTAATCCCAGCACTTTGGGAGGCTGAGGCGGGTGGATCACGAGGTCAGAAGATCGAGACCATCCTGGCTAACATGGTGAAACCCCGTCTCTACTAAAACTACAAAAAAACTAGCCGGGCGAGGTAGCGGGCGCCTGTAGTCCCAGCTACTCAGGAGGCTGAGGCAGGAGAATGGCATGAACCCGGGAGGCGGAGCTTGCAGTGAGCTGAGATCCGGCCACTGCACTCCAGCCTGGGCGACAGAGCGAGACTCCGTCTCAAAAAAAAAAAAAAAAAAAAAAAAAAAAAAAAAAAAAAAAAAGAAACCCCGTCTCTACTAAAAAATACAAAAAACTAGCCGGGCAAGGTGGCAGGCGCCTGTAGTCCCAGCTACTTGGGAGGCTGAGGCAGGAGAATGGCGTGAACCCAGGAGGCGGAGCTTGCAGTGAGCCGAGATCGTGCCACTTCACTCTAGCCTGGGCAACAGAGCGAGACTCCATCTCAAAAAAATAAAAAATAAAAAATAAAAAATAAATTCAAAAGTCCTGGAATTTGAAGACCCCAAGAACCAGGAGCTCCAATGTCTAAGCATGGGACAAGATGAATGTCCCAGCTCAAAAAGAGAGAGAGTGAATTTGCCCTTCTTGCCCACCTTAGTGTGTGTGTGTGTGTATGTGAGTGACAGAGTCTCACTCTGTCACCCAAGCTGGAGTGCAATGGTGCGATCTCGGCTCCCTGCAACCTCTGCCTCCTGGGTTCAAGCAATTCTCCTGTCTCAGCCTACTGCATAGCAGGTACTGCAGGCACACATCACCACACCCAGTTAATTTTTGTATTTTTAGTAGAGATAGGATTTCACCATGTTGGTCAAGCTGGTCTCAAACTCCTGACCTCAAATGATCCACCTGCCTCAGCCTCCTAAAGTGCTGGGATTACAGACGTGAGCCACCACGCCTGGCCTCTTCTTCCACCTTTTTATTCTATTTGGTTCCCAATGAATTGAATGATGCCCGCCCACATTTATGAGGGTAAAACCTCTTTACTCAGTCAAATGATACAAATGCTGGTCTCTTCCAGAAACACCCTCACAGATACACCCAGAAATAATGTTTTACCAGCCATCTGGGCATCCCTTAGTCCACCCAAGTTGACCCCAAATTAACTATCACACCATCTTACCAGCTCCGTTTCCCACATCCAAATAATCACTGAATCCTGTTAATGTAACTTCTAAGTCAGCTTAAGTTTTGGCATTCTCTCTTTTTCAGTACCAATTCTTAGATCAGTTCCTGGACTAACAAAATAATCTCTTAATTGGTGATTCTGCCTAGAGTCAGCTCTTCACAAATAATCCTCTGTGTTGTTGCCAGGGTGTTCTTTCTAAGATCTTTCTCTAACTATGTCATTTCCACATTTAAAACCCTCTGCAGTACAGGACAAAGTTCAAATTCCTTTACATCTGAATCCCATTCTCCACCTTATGCATTGCACTAGAACATTGTATATCTCTTTATTTCCTGCACACATCATGCTCTTGTATATGGTGTTTCTGCTGCCTGGAATGTCCTTTCCACCTTGACTTCTTGCTGCATACCTATTCATCCTGTCAAATCTAGTGCCTGCAACACTTACTGGTGTTCTGTGACACTTTCCTGAACCTCACAGTGAGAATATCCTCCTCTGCACTATTTCACGGCCTTGCACATAGTTCAGTTGTTCCACACATCACACACTGTTGTGTTATGTATTGACATGGCTGTCTTCACAACTTGGCTCTGAGCACCTTAAAGGCCGGGACTGACTCCAGTCAGTCTAATGCAAAGAACAGTGCTGTTATGGAAATGTTTATTGAACCGAACTGAAAATCCTGCCACATAAAGAGAGCTTAGGAAGGACAGAGAAGAGATAGAATGCTGAAAATGCCAAGCATAAACTTTGCAGTGGCTGAACTGTGAGAAGTTCACCCAAAGAATCAGCTCTGAGTCATCACTCTTGAGGTTCAAAATCACACAAATGAAGCAACTGAACGTAGAATTTAACCACTTACTTTGAAGAGGGTTTCTTGCTAGCCATTCAGGAAAACACAAAATGATGCAAATATCTTTTTAAAATAAAGAATATGTAGAAATTCAAATCAAGTATTAAAATGTAAATCTAGTTCACCTCCTCAAAGAGAATGAATAACTTGGAAGAGGAAAAAATGGCCTAAAAATTTCTATTAGTATAGTATCTCTTCTTTCTCTTGCATTATCATTTCGTATTTTCTAAGAGATAGAACTCACTTTCTGTTCCTACTGTTTTATAAGTCCTCTATTTTAGCAGTAAATTGATTGAATTACTGCCTGAAACTCTACATTTTAGATGAAATATTATAAATAGGATGTTCTGTGAATTGCGGTTACTTGTTACATAAAGGAACAGCTATAAAAATGCATCCGATAGGTAAGACATTTTGAAAAGCAAGATTTTGTATTAAACTGTCTGTGATGCACTGTAATAGGTTAGTCCAAAAATATTAACTTGTTTTTCTTTTTTTTTTCTTTTTCTTTTCTTTTTTTCTTTTTTTAGCTCAAAGGACCTGGCATAAAAATATTAACTTGTAATAAAAGTGTTGTATCACTAATATGTGATGGCAATTTCAGGAGCGTCAATGTTCTGAGCAAGAAGAACAAGGAACAGAAGGTATAATGATAACAGATGACAGAGGAAAAAGCCGACTCAATCAACTCCTACTTTTCCATCATTTTTCCATTACAGAGAATTATCCTCAAATTAGAAAGAGTAGGACCTACGTGGTAAAGAAAAAATTTACGTGCAAGGCAAATGAGGAAGTAAGACAGCATCCAGCCCCTTCACACAACTTCATTCTCTGTCTTACTGAAACAATGTGAAATGTGGTGGCAACTTTACTGGGGACAGGAGAGGTGCCAGAAGTTTGAAGATGGACTAATGTCCTCGTTTTCTAAAAGAAGAACCTGTAAGTCTCTGAGCACATTTTTCCTTGGCAAAATTCTGGAACGCATAATTAGACAAATGGTTTGTGAATCTTTAGAAAAGTGGCAAAAACAAGGCACAGCATAAATTCACTAAAAAATAAGTGGACCTAAACTAAACATTCTTTCTTCCTGATAGGAATTCTACTTTCCTTGATCTGACACCTGCAGGGTCGAGTATGGGCCTTGGAGTCAGCTGAGGCTGTATTCCAATTCCAGTTCCACCACTCCAAAAGTGACACTTGGATACCAAATTCTCTGAGACCCTCCTGTAATGTGAGTGTAGTGGAGCTACTTTGGGGTTAGCACGCTCTCCCCCAGGGCCTTCCTTGAGACCAATGTCACACATGGTCTCATTACAAAACAGTAACAACAAAAATTCCAACTTTGGAAGCATTAATAAATAATGGGGATTATATTATACATAACAAAGCAAAATCTTCATAAAAATCATCTTCTATAACCCGAGTCTGGCCGAGTGTGGTAGCTCACGCCTGTATTCCCAGCACTTTGGGAGGCCAAATTGGGCAGATCGCTTGAGCCCAGGAGTTCCAGACCAGCCTGGGTGACACAGGAAAACCCCATCTCTACAAAAAATACAAAAATTAGCTGGGCATGGGGTGGGTGCCTGTATTCCCAGCAAAAGGGAGTCTAAGGCAGGAGGGTCACTTGAGCCCAGGAGTTTAAGACCAGCCTGGGTAACATAGTAAGGCCCCATCTCTTCCAAAAATAAAAAAATTAGGCCAGGCACAGTGGTTCACGCCTGTAATCCCAGCACTTTGGGAGGCCAAGGCAGGTGGATTACCTGAGGTCAGGAGTTTGAGAGCAGCCTGGCCAACATGGTGAAACCATGTCTCTACTAAAAGTACTAAAATTAGCCAGGCGTGGTGGCGGATGTCTGTAATCCCAGCTACTTGGGAGGCTGAGGCAGGAGAATCCCTTGAACCCAGGAGGCAGAGGTTGCAATGAGCCAAGGTTATGCCATTGCACTCCAGCCTGAGAAACAAGAGTGACACTCCGTCTCAAAAAAAAAAAAATAATTAGCTATGTGTGATGGTGGACACCCATAGTCTCAGCTACTGGGGAGGCTGAGGTGGGAGGATCACTTGAGCCCAGGAGGTCAAGTCTGCAGTGAGCCGTGATTGCACCACTGCACTCCAGCCTCAGCAACAGAGCAAAAAATAGAATCTGATACCTTCCCTAAAATTCTTCCCTTAGGAATCTACATCATTTCCTTCACCTCTTAACTCCCTGAAAACAACAAAAACAAAACAAAACAAAACAAAAAGCAACAACTACTTTCTCTACAACTTCTCCAGGCATACTTCTCTTTCTCTCCCAATGGTCATTAAAAGAAAAGGCAGCCAACAATATTTGGAAAAACAAACATGTGGTTAACTAAAACTAGACCACACTCATGTATGCCTTACAGGTCCTCAATTCTTGTCCCGTAATAAAAATTAAAACAATAATACCTCAGAGATTTTTTGAGGGGACTAAGTTAAAAGTAATCTATCAAGGTTAGGTGTGATGGCTCATACCTATAATCCCATCACTTTAGGAGGACAAGGCCGTAGGATGGATTAAGGCCAGGAGTTCAAGAGCAGCCTGAGCAACATATCAACATGTTGTCTCTACAAAAAAACAAAAATAAAATTTTTTTTTGAGACAATGTCTTGCTCTGTCAGCCAGGCTGGAGTGCAGTGGCACGATCTTGGCTCACTGCAAACTCGCTTCCCGAGTTCGAGCGATTCTTGTGCCTCAGCCTTCCAAGTAGCTGTGATTACAGACATGCACCACCACACCTGGCTAATTTTTGTACTTTTAGTAGAGAAGGGGTTTCACCATGTTGGCCAGGCTGGCCTCAAACTCTGATCTCAAGTGATCCACCTGCCTCGGCCTCTCAAAATGCTGGGATTACAGGCAAGAGCCACTGTGTCCAGCCTCTACAAAAAATTTTTTTTAATTAACTGGGTGTGGTGGTATGCACTTGTAGTCATAGCTACTTGGGAAGCTGAAGCGAGAGGATTGCTGGAGCTACAATGAGCCATAACTGTGCTACTGCACTCC
The DNA here is from genome assembly GCF_047675955.1 of Chlorocebus sabaeus. Classification (NCBI taxonomy): domain Eukaryota; kingdom Metazoa; phylum Chordata; class Mammalia; order Primates; family Cercopithecidae; genus Chlorocebus; species Chlorocebus sabaeus. Next base: position 11,115,843 of record NC_132930.1, on the reverse strand, counting down.
GGCCTAGGTGACAGAGCAAGCAAGACCCTGTCTCAGAAAAACCCCCAAACACACACACACACACACACACATACACATACTCTCACTCTTAAAGCTTGACCAGGCCACTCAATAAATGATAGTTTTTATTATTCATTACTATTCTTACTACTGTAGTAGATCAAGAAAATGGTGTGGAACCTATGTCCTTCTTATTTAGAGGCATTTGACAAATCTTCATGAAGAAGAAGGGCTGGATAATAGCACAGTTTATTGGGAGCTGAGATTATGCAAAGGTTGAAATAGAAATTTCTAGCAATTTGTCAAAGGCCTCTATGACCCTTTACTGTTAAACCTTTTTATGAATGACTTGGCATGAACAAGCATGGAGGAAGCATGCTTGTCAAATCTGCAGATAATACAAAATGGGCTTGATGGGTCAACGGCTGAGTGACAGAATGCACATTTCAGGAGATCTAAACAGGCTGAGCCAAGAAGTAATTTAACCTAAAGCTGAGTGTGTATGCTTGAAAAACATAACTACTGCATAAAAACAGAATGATGAGACTTGGATTTACTAGTATTTCAAGTGAAAAAATACTGGAACATCTTGTTGACTACAAGCTCAAAAATGAACCATTAGTCGTTGTATAAAACCTAAATAGCAATTGCAACAATGATGGCCCTACACAGAATATTTCCTTCTTTTTCTTTTCTAAAATAATTTTTAATTAAAAAGGAAATACAGATGGGGTGTTCTTATGTTGCCCAGGCTGGTCTTGAACTCCTGTGCTTAAGCAGTCCTTCTGTCTCGGCCTCCCCAAAGTGCTGGGATTACACATGTGAAGCCACCATGCCCAGCCTATGTTCTTATTTCCCTACAGCATCAAGTAGTGATGTCATAGCCTGAAGATCCCACGTTCTAGTCTTGGCTCTCCAGCACTTACTAGCTGCATGACCTTGGGCATGTTGATGAATCTTTCTGAGTCCTAACCCCGCAATTTAAAAGAGGTAGGGAGGGGAGTTTGGACTAATTTATTACTTTGTGTGTGTGTGTGTGTGTGTGTGTGTGAATGAGACAGGGTCTCACTCTGTCACCCAGGCTGGAGTGCAGTGGTTCAATCATAACTCACTGCAGACTTGAACTCCTGGGCTTAAGCAATCCTCCTGCCTTAGCCTTCTGAGTAGGTGGAACTATAAGCATGCACCACCATGCCTGGCTAATTTTTTTTTTTTTTTTTTTTTTTGAGACAGAGTCTCTCTTGCCCAGGCTGGAGTGCAGTAGCATGATCTTGGCTTGCTGCAACCTCCACCTCCCAGGTTCAAGCAATCCTCCTGCCTCAGCCCCTCTAGTAGCTGGGATTACAGGCACATGCCGCAACGCCCGGCTAATTTTTGTATTTTTAGTAGAGATGGGGTTTCACCATGTTGGCCAAGCTGGTCTCGAACTCCTGACCTCAGGTGATCCATCCACCTCAGCCTCCAAAGTGCTGGGATTACAGGCATGAGCCACCATGCCCAGCCATGCCTGGCTAATTTTTTTTTTTTTTAATTACACTTTAAATTCTGGGATACACGTGGAGAACATGCAGGTTTGTTACATAGATATAGATACAACTTGGTGGTTTGCTGCACCCATCAACCTGTCATCTACATTAGGTATTTATCCTAATGCTATCCTTCTCCTTGCCTCCATCCCCTGACAGACCCCAGTGTGTGATGTTCCCCTCCCAGTGTCCATGTAATTTCATTGTTCAATTCCCACTTATGAGTGTGAACATGTGGTGTTTGGTTTTCTGTTCCTGTGTTAGTTTGCTGAGAATTATGGTTTCCAGCTTCATTCATGTCCCTGCAAACGACATGAACTCATCCTTTTTTATGGCTGCATAGTATTCCATGATGTGTATGTGCCACATTTTCTTTATGCAGTCTATCATTGATAGGCATTTGGGTTGGTTCCAAGTCTTTGCTGTTGTGAACAGTGCTGCAATAAACATACACATACATGTGTCTTTATAGTAGAATGCTTTATAATCCTTTGTGTATATGCCCAGTAATGGGATTGCTGGGTCTAATGGTATTTCTGTTTCTAGATCCTTGAGGAATCACCATACTGTCTTCCACAATGGCTGGACTAATTTACACTCCCACCAACAGTGTAAAAGTGTTCCTATTTCTCCACATCCTCTCCAGCATGTGTTGCTATCCTGACTTTTTAATTATTGCCGTTCTTTTTGTTTTTGTTTTTGTTTTTGAGACGGAGTCTCGCTCTGTTGCCCAGGCTGGAGTGCAGTGGTGCAATCTTGGCTCATTGCAAGGCTCCGCCTCCCGGGTTCACGCCATTCTCCTGCCTCAGCCTCAGGTGTAGCTGGGACTACAGGTGCCCACCTCCCCACCCGGCTAATTTTTTGTATTTTTAGTAGAGATGGGGTTTCACCGTGTTAGCCAGGATGGTCTCGATCTCCTGACCTTGTGATCCGCCTGTCTCGGCCTCCCAAAGTGCTGGGATTACAGGTGTGAGCCACCACGCCCAGCCTTTTTTTTTTTTTTTTTTTTTTTTTTTTTGAGAGGGAGTCTCGCTCTGTTGCCCAGGCTGGAGTGCAGTGGCACAATCTCAGCCCACTGCAAGCTCTCCCTCCCGGGTTCACACCATTCTCCTGCCTCAGCCTCCTGAATAGCTGGGACTACAGGCGCCTGCCACCACACCTGGCTAATTTTTTGTATTTTTAGTAGAGACGAGGTTTCACTGTGTTAGCCAGGATGGTCTCGATCTCCTGACCTCGTGATCTGCCTGCCTTGGCTTCCCAAAGTGCTGGGATTACAGGTGTGAGCCACCACGCCCGGCCCTAATGATTGCCATTCTAACTGGCATTTTGATTTGCATTTCTCTAATGACCAGTGATGATGAGCTTTTTTTCATCTGTTTGTTGGCCACATAAATGTCTTCCTTGGAGAAGTGTCTGTTAACATCTTTTGCCCACTTTTTGATGGGGTTGTTTGTTTTTTTCTTATACATTTGTTTAAGTTATTTGCAGATTCTGGATATTAGTCCTTTGACAAATGGATAGATTGCAAAAATTTTCTCCTGTTCTATAGGTTGCCTGTTCACTCTGATGATAGTTTCTTTTGCTATGCAGAAGCTCTTTAGTTTAATTAGATATCGTTTGTCAATTTTGGCTCGTGTTGCCATTGCTTTGGTGTTTTATTCATGAAGTCTTTACCCATGCCTATGTCCTGAATGGTATTGCCTAGGTTTTCTTCCAGGGTTTTTTATGGTTTTAGTTCTTATGTTTAACTCTTTAATCCATCTTGAGTTAATTTTTGTATAAGGTATAAGGAAGGGGTTCAGTTTCAGTTTTCTGCATATGGCTAGCCAGTTTTCCCAACACCATTTATTAAATAGGGAATCCTTTCCCCATTGCTTGTTTTTGTCAGGTTTGTCGAAGATCAGATGGTTGTAGATGTGTGGCGTTATTTCTGAGGCCTCTGTCCTGTTCCATTGGTCTATATATCTGTTTTGGTACCGGTACCATGCTGTTTTGGTTACTGTAGCCTTGTAGTAAGTTCGAAGTCAGGTAGCGTGATGCCTCCAGCTTTGTTCTTTTACTTAGGATTGTCTTGGCTATACAGGATCTTTTTTAGTTCCATATGAAATTTACAGTAGTTTTTTCTAATTCTATGAAGACAATCTATGGTAACTTGATGCAGATAGTATCGAATCTATAAATTACTTTGGGCAGTATGGCCATTTTCACGATATTGATTCTTCCTATCCATGAACATGGAATGTTTTTCCATTTGTTTGTGTCCTCTCTTATTTCCTTGAGCAGTGGTTTGTAGTTCTCCTTTTTTTTTGTAGCTCTCTATTATTGGTATATAGGAATTATTGCGATTTTTGCACATTGATTTTTGTATCCTGAGATTTTGCTGAAGTTGCTTATCAGCCTAAGGAGATTTGGGGCTAAGACAATGGGGTTTTCTTTTTTTTTTTTTTTTTTTTTTTTTTGAGACGGAGTCTTGCTCTGTAGCCCGGGCTGGACTGCAGTGGCCGGATCTCAGCTCACTGCAAGCTCCGCCTCCCGGGTTTACGCCATTCTCCTGCCTCAGCCTCCGGAGTAGCTGGGACTACAGGCGCCCGCCACCTCGCCCGGCTAGTTTTTTGTATTTTTAGTAGAGACGGGGTTTCACCGTGTTAGCCAGGATGGTCTCGATCTCCTGACCTCGTGATCCGCCCGTCTCGGCCTCCCAAAGTGCTGGGATTACAGGCTTGAGCCACCGCGCCCGGCCTAATGGGGTTTTCTAAATATACAATCATGTCATCTGCAAACAGGGACAATTTGACTTCCTCTCTTCCTATTTGAATACCCTTTCTTTCTTTCTCTTGCCTGATTGCCCTGGCCAGAACTTCCAATACTATGTTGAATAGTAGCGGTGAGAGAGGGCATCCTTTTCTTGTGCCAATTATCAAAGGAAATGCTTCCAGCTTTTGCCCATTCCATATAATATTGACTGTGGGTTTGTCATAAATAGCTCTTATTATTTTGAGATACATTCCATCAATACCTAACTTATTGAGTGTTTTTAGCATGAAGGGGTGTTGAATTTTATAGAAGGCTTTTTCTGCATCAATTGAGATAATCATGTGGTTGTTGTCATTGCTTCTGTTTATGTGATGGATTACATTTATTAATTTGTGTATGTTGAACCAGCCTTGTATCCCAGGGATGAAGCTGACTTGATCGTGGTGGATAAGCTTTTTGATGTGCAGCTGGATTTGGTTTGCCAGTATTTTACTGAGGATTTTCACATCAATGTTCATCAGGGATATTGGCTTGAAATTTTCTTTTTTTGTTTTTTCTCTGTCAGGTTTTGGTACCAGGATGATGCTGGCCTCATAAGATGAATTAGGGAGGAGTCCCTGTTTATCTATTGTTTGGAATAGTTTCAGAAGGAATAGTACCAGCTCCTCTTTGTACCTCTGGTAGAATTTGGCTGTGAATCCATCTGGTCCTGGGTTGTTTTTTTTTTTTGCTTGATAACTACTTATTACTGCCTCAATTTCAGAACTTGTTTTTGCAGTGGCTGGTACCGGTTTTTCCTTTCCATATTTAGTGCTTCCTTCAGGAGCTCTTGTAAGGCAGGTCTGCTGGTGACAAAACCTCTCAGCATTTGCTTGTCTGTAAAGGATTTTATTTCTCCTTTGCTTATGAAGCTTAGTTTGGCTGGATGTGAAATTCTGGGTTGAAAATTACTTTCTTTAAGAATGTTGAATATTGGCCCCCACTCTCTTCTGGCTTGTAGGGTTTCTGCAGAGAGATCCACTGTTAGTCTGATGGGCTTCTCTTTGTGGGTAACCTGATTTTTCTGGCTGCCCTCAACATTTTTTCCTTCATTTCAACCTTGGTGAATCTGATGATTATGTGTCTTGGGGTTGCTCTTCTGAAAGAGTATCTTTGTGGCATTCTCTATATTTCCTGAATTTGAATGTTGGCCTGTCTTGCTAGGTTGGGGAAGTTCTCCTGGATAATATCCTGAAGAGTCTTTTCCAACTTAGTTCCATTCTCCCTGTCACTTTCAGGTACACCAATCAAACGTAGGTTTGGTGTTTTCACATAGTCCCATATTTCTTGGAGGATTTCTTCATTCCTTTTCATTCTTTTTTCTCTAATCTTGTCTTCGCATTTTATTTCATTAAGTTGATCTTTAGTCTCTGATATCCTTTCTTCCGCTTGATTGATTCGGCTATTGATACTCATGTATGCTTCATGAAGTTCTCGTGCTGTGTTTTTCTGCTCCATCAGGTCATTTATGTTCTTCTCTAAACTGGTTATTCTAGTTAGCAATTCCTCTAACCTTTTTTCAAGGTTCTTAGCTTCCTTGCATTGGGTTGGAACATGCTCCTTTAGCTTGGAGGAGTTTGTTATTACCCACCTTCTGAAGCCTACTTCTGTCAATTAGTCAAACTCATTCTCTGTCCAGTTTTATACCCTTGCTGGTGAGGACTTGTGATCCTTTGGAGGAGAAGAGACGTTCTGGTTTTTGGAATTTTCAGCCTTTTTGCATTGGTTTTTCCTCATCTTCGTGAATTTATCTACCTTCGGTCTTTGATGCTGGTGACCTTTGGGTGGGGTTTCGGTGTGGACATCCTTTTTGTTGATGTTGATGCTATTCGTTTATGTTTGTTAGTTTTCCTTCTAACAGTCAGGCCCCTCTGCTGCAGGTCTGCTGGAGTTTGCTGGAGGTCCACTCCAGACCCTGTTTGCCTGGGTGTCACCAGTGGAGGCTGCAGAGCAGCAAAGATCGCTGCCTGCTCCTTCCTCTGGAAGCTTCATCCCAGAAGGGCACCTGCCAGATAACGCCTGGCTAATTTTTCTTAAGTTTTTGGAGAGATGGATTCTCCATATGTTGCCCAGGCTGGTCTTGAACTCCTGGCCTCAAGGGGTCCTCCTGCCTGAGCTTCTCAAAGTGTTGGGATTACAGATATGAGCCATTGGACCTGGCAAGGACTAAATTATTTCTGAAAAAAACTTCTGGCCATGAAATTATATTTCAATTATTTAATTCAAAGCCAGTAATTTTAAGCAATTTAGTTTAGCAGATTAACTGATTGCCATTTTAGATAAGGGATACATTAGTTGTTGTAAATGGTATAAATCCAATTCAAATTATTTCAGGCAAAACAGGATTATATAGGCTCTTAGAATTCAACAAATGGTTAAGCAATGAAACAGTGGGAAGGACAGAGATGCAGCTGAGCCTTGGGAACCCTGATACTAACACTAAGATAGACCTCAGTTCTAAGAGAAGTAAGATTTGAAATTTGTTACTTGATTTGGCTGTGAAAGCCAGCCTTTGCTGATGAATTACAGAAAGAAGAAGGGAGAGGAGCAGGAACCAAGCTTTGTTGAATGTCCACTATGTGTCAGGTTCTGTGCTAAGTAATTTCAAGAAATCTCTTTTAATCCTTATCAAAAAGTATAGAAACTGAAGTTTAGAGTGTTTTAAGAAACTTGCCTAAAGTCAGGTGGCAGGGCCAGATGCAGTGATTCATGCCTGTAATCCCAGCACTTTGGGAGGCCAAGGCAGGCAGATCACGAGGTCAGGAGATCGAAACCATCCTGGCTAAAATAGTGAAACCCTGTCTTTACTAAAAATACAAAAAAAAAAAAAAAAAAATTAGCTGGGTGTGGTGGTGGGCACCTATAGTCCCAGCTACTCAGGAGGCTGAGGCAGGAGAATGGCGTGAACACGGAAGGTGGAGCTTGCAGTGAGCCGAGATCACGCCACTGGACTCTAGCCTGGGCAACAGAGCGAGACTCCATCTCAAAATAAATAAATAAATAAATAAATAATACAAAATTTACCCGGGCATGGTGGCCCTCTCCTGTAATCCCACCTACTCAGGAGGCTGAGGCAGAAGAATTGCTTGAACCTGGGAGGCGGAGGTTGCAGTGAGCAGAGATCGTGCCACTGCACTCCAGCACAGGCAACAGAGCAAGACTCTGTCTGGAAAAAATAAATAAATACACACAAAAAAAATTAAGTAAACTCAAAGTAGAACCAAAGAAGTGGCAGTGACAAATAATTTTCCCTGGTTTTGTTTAATTATGCTCAGCTAATAATACGCTTCCAAATATTTTTTTCTTTTATTTGTTTTTTGTTTTGTTTTTGTTTTTATTTTTGTTTTTCAGACAGTTTTGCTTTTATTGCCCAGGCTGGAACACAATGTTGTGTTCTCAGCTCACTGCAACCTCGGCCTCCTGGGTTCAAGCGATTCTCCTGCTATAGCCTCTCAAGTAGCTGGGATTACAGGTGCCCACCACTATGCCCAGCTAATTTTTGTGTCTTTAGTAGAGACAGGATTTTGCTGTGTTGGTCAGGCTGATCTCAAACTCCTGACCTCAGGTCAGCAGATCTCATGATCTGCCCGCCTCAGCCTCCCAAAATGCTGGGAATAGAAACATGAGCCACCACGCCTGGCTGCAAATATTTCTTAATAGTGGTAGCAGCCGGGTGCGGTAGCTCACGCCTGTAATCCCAGCACTTTGGGAAGCTGAGGCTGGCAGATCATGAGATCAGGAGATCGAGACCATCCTAGCCAACATGGTGAAACCCTGTCTCTACTAAAAATACAGAAATTAGCTGGGCATCAAGAGGTGGAGGTTGCAGTGAGCCAAGATCGCGCCACTGCACTCCAAACTGGGCGATAGATTGAGACTCCATCTCAAAAAAATAAAATAAATAAATAAGCTGAGTGTGGTGGCATGCACCTGTAGTCCCAGCTACTAGAAAGGCTGAGGCAGGAGAATCTCTTGAACCCAGGAGGCAGAGGTTTCAGTGAGCCAGGATGGCGCCACTGCACCAGCTTGGAGGCAGAGCGAGACTCTGTCTAGAAAAAAAAAAAGTGGTAGCTAACAGATTTATAGTGCTTACTGAGTGACAAGAGCATATATAAGGTTAACTTTTTAATAAGTTTTTTTTTTTTTTTGAGACAGAGTCTCACACTGTCACCCAGGCTGGAGTGCAGTGGCGTAATCTCAGCTCACTGCAACCTCCGCCTCCTGGGTTTGAGCAATCCTCCTGCCTCAGCCTCCTGAGTAGCTGGGACTACAGGCGCGTGCCACCATGCCTGGCTGATTTTTTGTATTTTTAGTAGAGATAGGTTTCACCATGTTGCCCAGGCCGATCTCAAACTCCTAACCTCAGGTGATCCACCTGCCTCGGCCTCCCAAATTGCTGGGATTACAGTCGTGAGCCACCGTGCCCAGCCAACTTTTTAATAATTTTTAAATTTTTTTTTTTCAGACAGTGTCTCTCTGTCACCCAGGCTGGAATACAGGGGTGCAGTCTCAGCTCACTGCCACCTCTGCTGCCTGGGTTCAAGCAATCCTCCCTCCTCAGTCTCCCGAGTCGCTGGGATTACAGGCAGAAACCACCATGCCTGGCTAATTTTTGTATTTTTAGTAGAGACAGGATTTCATCATGTTGCTCAGGCTAGTCTTGAACTCCTGAGCTCAAGTGATCTGCCCACCTCGGCCTCCCAAAGTGCTGGGACTTCAATTTTTAATTTTATAATAATTATAGATTCAGGGGAAGTTGCGAGGTTCCATGTGCCCTTCACCCAGTTTCCCCCAGTGGTTACCTCTCACATAAATACAGTACACTATCAAAACAGGGAATTTGACATTGTTGTAATGTGTGTGCATAGTTCTATGTCATTTTATCACATATGTAGATTTATGTAACCACCACTACAATCAAGTCACTGGTTCTCAGATTTTACCTTACCTCTCTTTACATCCCTTTACCCTCCCTCATTTATCGTTTGTCTTAAGTATTTCCTCTATGTACATCGAGAATTAGAAAGGGTTATTATTTTTGCTTCAACTGCCAAACATAACTTAGAAAATGCAAGAGAAGGAAAGTCTATTGTATTTACCTACGGTTTTCTTCTTTCCATGTTTTATCTTCCTTCCTGATGTTCCAAGATTTTTTCTTTTATTATTTCCTTTTTGTTTAGAGAACTTCTTCTTTTTTTTTTTTTTTTTTTTGAGACGGCGTTTCGCTCTTGTTGTCCAGGTTGGAGTGCAATGGGGCAATCATTGGCCACATTGGCCATTCTTTCAGGGTAGGTCTACTAGTGACAAATTTTTAGTTTTCCTTTATCTGAGAATGTCTTAATTTGCTTTCATATCTAAGGATATTATCTCTGGATATAAAATTCTAGATTGACAGTTAATTTTCTCTTAGTAATTCAAAAGTGTTGTGCCATCTTCCTTCTGGCCTCTGGTTTCTGATGAGAAATCTGCTGTTATTCAAATTGTTTTTTTTTTTTGTTTTTTGTTTGTTTGTTTGTTTGAGACTGTGTCTCGCTCTGTCGCCCAGGCTGGAGTGCAGTGGCCGGATCTCAGCTCACTGCAAGCTCCGCCTCCCGGGTTTATGCCATTCTCCTGCCTCAGCCTCCCAAGTAGCTGGGACTACAGGCGCCTGCCACCTCGCCCAGCTAGTTTTTTGTGTTTTTTAGTAGAGACGGGGTTTCACCGTGTTAGCCAGGATGGTCTTGATCTCCTGACCTCATGATCCGCCCGTCTCGGCCTCCCAAAGTGCTGGGATTACAGGCTTGAGCCACCGCGCCCGGCCTTTTTTTTTTTTTGAGAGACGGAGTCTCGCTCTGTCGCCCAGGCTGGAGTGCAATGGCGCGATCTCGGCTCACTGCAAGCTCCGCCTCCCGGGTTCACGCCATTCTCCTGCCTCAGCCTCCTGAGTAGCTGGGACTACAGGCGCCCGCCACCGGGCCCGGCTAATTTTTTGTATTTTTAGTAGAGACGGGGTTTCACCGTGGTCTCGATCTCCTGACCTAGTGATCCGCCCGCCTCAGCCTTCCAAAGTGCTGGGATTACAGGCGTGAGCCACCGCGCTTGGCTAGTCAAATTGTTTATCCCCCTGGGAGGTAATGTTTCATTTGTCTCTGACTGCTTTCAAGATGTCTCCTGGTCTTCAGTTTTCAGAAGTTTAACCATAGCGTGCCTTGCATGGATTTCTTTGAGTTTATCCAGTTTTCAGTTCAGTCAGCTTTAATCTGTAGGTTTATGGTTTGTTTGCCAAATTTGAACATTTTCAGTTATTATTTCTTCAAATACTTGTTTAGCACTGCGTTCTTCCTCTATGAGACTTTTATGAGATGAAGGTTAGATTTTTTTGTTACAGTCCCACAGGTCCCCAAGTTTCTGTTAATTAACAAAAATTCATTTTTTCTCAGTTGTTTAGACTAGATAATTTCAACTGCTCTGTCATTAAGTTCACTGATTCTTTCTTCTATCCTCTCCATTCTTTCTGTTGAGCCCACTCATTAAGATTTTTATTTGTTTTTGTTTTGTTTTGTTTTGTTTTGAGATGGAGTCTCCCTCTGTTGCCCAGGTTGGAGTGCGGTGACACAATTTCGGCTGGCTGCAACCTCTGCCTCCAAGATTCAAGCCATTATCCTGCCTCGGCCTCTCAAGTAGCTGGGATTACGGGCACCGGCCACCACATCTGGCTGATTTTTTTGTATTTTTGGTAGAGACAGGGTTTCACCACATTGGCCAGGCTGGTGCTGGTCTCGAGTTCTTGGCCTCAAGTGATCCACCCGCCTTGGCCTCCCAAAGTGCTGTGATTACAGGCATGAGCCACTGCATCAGGCCTCATTTTTTCTGTTCTAAATTTCTACTTGGTTCTCTTTTATATACTCTATTTCTTTTCTAAGATTTCCTATTTATTTGCTAAGACTTTCTATTTTTTCATTTGCATTAAGCATGCTCATAATTGCTTGTTGGAGTATTTTTATGATGGCTACTTTAAAATCCTTGTCAGATAATTTAACATCTGTGACATGTTGGTGCTGGCATCTATTAATTGTCTTTTTCTCATTCATTTTGAAATTTTCTTGGGTTTTGGTATGATGAGTGACTTTTTAATTGAGACCTGGGCATTTGGAATAGATCTTATTTATTTAATTATTTAAATCTCATGTTGGGATCAGCCCTACCTCTGACACTGGGTGGGTAAAGGTGAAACTAGGTGAAAGTCCTGATTCTCCTCTGTTGATACTATGGGTGGAAGAAGGGACATTTCATTACTGCTGAGTGGGGGTGGGAGTGCTGGCTCCCTACATGGTCTCCACTGAGACAGTAAGGATATGTGTGGCCTTGTTACCATGGAGAGGTGGGGAAAGGACCTAATGGTCCTGACTTTCCACTAGGCTTCCTCTGACATCACTTATAAGGAAGAAGGGTGCCTTGGATGTGGACTGAAGTCCAGGCTCCCTATGTGGTCTCCACGGACACCATGGGGCATTCAATATTCTTTACCACCAGCCAGAGATGAAAGTCCAGGCTTTCCATTTGGCTTTCTCTAACACTACCCTACAGGAGAGCTGGGCTGACACCTCACAGCTTGGAAAGAAGTCTACGCTCTCCAGTGGGCTTTTGCTGCTAATCATGTAGGTGGCCATGGTTTGGGTTTTTTTGTTTTTTGTTTTGTTTTGTTTTGTTTTGTTTTCTGTTATGCTTTAGTAGAGTAGAGCAACTATTATCTAAAGCAGTGGTGTCCAACCTTTTGGCTTTCCTGGGCCACACTGGAAGAAAAAGAATTGTCTTAGGCCACACATAAAATACAATAACACTAATGATAGCTGATGAGCTTAAAAAAAAAAAAAAAAAAGAGGAACCGGGTGTGGTAGCTCAGTCCTGTAATCCCAGCACTTTGGGAGGCCGAGGCAGGTGGACCACATGAGGTTAGGAGTTCAAGACAAGCCTGGCCAACAAGGCAAAACCCCGTCTCTACTAAAAGTACAAAAATTAGCCAGGTGTGGTGGTAGGTGCCTGTAATCCCATCTACTTGGGATGCTGAGGCAGGAGAATTGCTTGAACCAGGGAGGCAGAGGTTGCAGTGAGCCGAGATCACACCACTGCACTCCAGTCTGGGCAACAAGAGAGAAACTCCGTCTCAAAAAAAAAAAAAAAAAAAAAAAAAAAGGAATTGCACGAAAATATCATAGTATTTTAAGAAACTTTACAAATTTGTGTTGGGCCACATTCAAAGCTGTCCTGGCCTGCATGTGGCCTGTGGGCTGCGGGTTGGGCAAGCTTGATCTAAAGGTTTTCTGTCTTGCTAGGCTACTCCTTTCCTGATCATTTGGCCCTCGGTTAGAGAGAGCAGACTTAGCCAGATGCAGTGGCTCATGCCTGTAATCCTAACACTTTGGGAGGCCGAGGTGGGTGGATCCCTTGAGCCCAGGAGTTCGACACCAGCCATGGGCAACATAGCAAAACCCAGTCTCCACAAAAAATACAAAAATTAGCTGGGCATGGTGGCTTGCACCTGTGGTCCCAGCTACTCGGGAGGCTGAGATAGGGAGGAGGAGTTCAAAGCTGAAGTGAGCTATGACTGTGCCACTGCACTCCAGCCTGCATGACAGAGTGAGACCCTGTCTCAAAAGAAAAAAAAGAGAGGGGAGGGTGGGGCTTGTGCAGGCTTTTCTTATGCCTTCTTTTTTTTTCCTTTTTTTTTTTTTTTTCTGTCTGTGGCCATTGCTGTTTCTAGGTTGCTTGCTTTTTCAGTATCCAGTGTGGGAAATATGCAGTAAAAGAAAACGAAGGGAATTCAGTATCATGTTGTTCTTTGGGTATCAAGGTCTCTAGCTGGTCTGCTTTCTCTGCTAGACTTTTACTTGTCTTCTTATATTTTGTTTTATATTGAATGTCCAAGGATCTTAGTTGCAACTTATAGAAGAAATAGGGAAAAGTGCATCTATTCGATTTCTTCCTAGAAGCAGAAGTCTATGTTAACTTTTTTTTTTTTGAGACGGAGTCTCATTCTGTTGCCCAGGCTGGAGTGCAGTGGCGCAATCTTGGCTCACTGCAAGCTCCGCCTCCCGGCTTTACACCATTCTCCTGCCTCAGTCTCCCAAGTAGCTGGGACTACAGGCGCCCACCACCATGCCCGGCTAATTTTTTTGTATTTTTTAGTAGAGACGGGTTTTCACCGTGTTAGCCAGGATGGTCTCGATCTCCTGACCTCATGATCCGCCCGTCTCATCCTCCCAAAGTGCTGGGATTACAGGCTTGAGCCACCGCGCCAGGCCTGTTAATTTTTATTTATTTATTTATTTTTATTTTTATTTTTTTGAGATGGAGTTTTTCTCTTGTGCCCCAGGCCGGAGTGCAATGTCACAATCTTGGCTCACTGTAACCTCCACCTTCTGGGTTCAAGTGATTCTCGTGCCTCAGCCTCTGAGTAGTTGGGATCATAAGCACTCACCACCACACCCAGCTGATTTTTGTATTTTTAGTAGAGACAGGGTTTCACCATGTTGGCCAGGCTGGTCTCGAACTCCTGACCTCAGGTGATCCATCTGCCTCGGCCTCCCAAAGTATGTGAGCCACTGCGCCCAGCCTATGTTAACTTTTAAAATCCTCCTAATAATCCTATGTAGTAATCACTATTAGACCCATTTTAGACGGGGAATCTAAAGTATAGAGAAGTTAATTTATTTGCCGAAGATCACACAGCTAGTAAGTAAGGAGATAAGATTCAAACTGAGGCAATCTGGTGTCAGAGCCCATGGTCATGACTACCACATGGGCTTTTGATAGCCTTTCATTTATTTATCACTTTATACCCTCAAAGTACCATCACATTTAATTTCATTCATTATTAACCCTATCATATCAAATGCTTACTGAGCACTCATTATGATACACTTTGTACTAAGTATCAGGATACAACAATGAAAAGACTTGGTCCCTGATTATAAAATGCTTACAGCCGAGTAAAGGGTACAGAAATATGAATAAATACCTGCAACAGAACATTATGAGTACTATAACAGAGATATGTGGCAGATGTTGTGGCTACATGAAAGAGGATGTAACTTTGTTTGCAGAAGTCAGGCAAGTTTCACAGATTATTTTTATTTATTTATTTAGAGACAGGGTCTCACTCTATTGCCCTGCCTGGAGTGCAATGGTGAGATCACAGCTCTCTGCAGCCTTGAACTCCTAGGTTCAAGCTATCCTCCCACCTCAACCTTCTGAGAGGCTAGGACTGCAGCAGTGCACCCCCATGCCCAACTAATTTTTCTAAAAAAATTTTTGTAGAGATGGGATCTCACTGTGTTGCCCAGGTTACAGATGACTAATTTGGATCTTAAAAGAAGGACACGCTTTCAACAGGGGATGAAAGGGAGAAAGAATTCCAAGCAGAGAGAACAGCACAAGCAATGGTATGGAAGCATGAAAATAGCATCTCTGGTAATGTCTAGTAAGCAGTAAACACAATGACATAGCCATTGTGCAAGGTGCACATCGTAGGGTGGAAGATATGGTTGGCTTGCCCAAATTATCCTAACACTGCTTATTAAACAATTCATTATTTATCTACCAAATTTAAATTCCACATTTATCACATGTTAAAATTTTATTAATGGTGACTCTGCCTGTTCTGGCTACATTGTCTGGTTTGATTCTTCTTTTTTTTTTTTTTTTGGAAATGGAATCTTGCTCTGTCGCCCAGGTTGGAGTACCTCCACCTCCTGAGTTCAAGCAATTCTCCTGCCTCAGCCTCCTGAGTCGCTGGGACTACAGGCCCGTGCCACCACACCTGGCTAATTTTTTTTTTTTTTTTTTGTATTTACTTTAGTAGAGACGGGATTTCACCATGTTGGCCAGGCTGGTCTCGAACTCCTGACTTCAGGTGATCCCACCACCTCAGCCTCCCAAAGTGCTGGGATTACAGGCGTGAGCCACCGTGCCCAGCCCTGGTTTGATTCTTAACACCTTTAAAGTATACTTTGATATCTGGGCGTGGTGGCTCACGCCTGTAATTCCAGCAATTTGGGAGGCAGAGGCGGGCAGATCATGAGGTCCGGAGATCCAGACCATCCTGGCTAACACAGTGAAACCCTGTCTCTACTAAAAATAAAAAATAAAAAAATTAGTCGGGCATGGTGGCAGGCGCCTGTAGTCCCAGCTACTCAGGAGACTGAGGCAGGAGAATGGTGTGAACCCGGGAGGCGGAACTTGCAGTGAGCCGAGATCGCGCCACTGCACTCCAGTCTGGGCGACAAAGCGAGACTCCGTCTCAGGAAAAAAAAAAAAAAAGTATACTTTGATATCTAATAGTGTGTTTCTTTTTTCTTCTTTTTTTTAGAGCTGGGTTCTCACTTTGTTGGCCAGGTTGATCTTCAACTCCTGGCCTCAAGCAATCCTCCTGCCTCAACCACCCAAAGTGCTGGGATTACAGGAGTGAGCCACTGTGGGTACCTAGCCCTTTTTTCTTTCTTCTTCTTCTTCTTTTTTTTTTTCTGAGACACTCTGTCGCCCAGTCTGGAGTGCAGTGGCACAATCTCGGCTCTGCAAGCTCCGCCTCCCGGGTTCCCTCCATTCCCCTGCCTCAGCTTCTCGAGTAGCGGGACTACACGCGCCTGCCACCACACCTGGCTAATTTTTTGTATTTTTAGTAAAGACGGGGTTTCACCGTTTTAGCCAGGATGGTTTCGATCTCCTGACCTCGTGATCCGCCTGCCTGGGCCTCCCAAAGTGCTGGGATCACAGGCGTGAGCCACCACGCCCGGCCCTAAAACTGATCAGTGTTCTAAAGGGCAATAAAACACAACCTTTGTAAATGGTCATCCTCACTACCAACAGAAAGAAAAAAAAATTATTGCATCCCTGTTCATTTATATAAATTAAACTCTACTGTTAGAGGATTGGAAGGCATCTGGTCCCTAATCAATTATTAGTCAGTGTTAGATTTTCTGAGTCAGATGATCCTTGGGCAGCCTTATTTTAAAATGCTCTAAAAAATGCTCTAGCACAGAATAGCCAACACAATACTGAAGAAGAACAAAGTTGGAGAACATAATTGGAGAAACACTTAAAGACTTTAAAGACACTTGGCCGGGCATGGTGGCTCACGCCTGTAATCCCAGTACTTTGGGAGGCCAAGGCGGGCGGATCACAAGGTCAGGAGATCGAGACCACAGTGAAACCTCGTCTCTATTAAAAATACAAAAAATTAGCCGGGCGCCGTGGCGGGCGCCTGTAGTCCCGGCTACTCAGGAGGCTGAGGCAGGAGAATGGCGTGAACCTGGGAGGCGGAGCTTGCAGTGAGCCGAGATTGCACCACTGTACTCCAGCCTGGGCGACAAAGCGAGACTCCGTCTCAAAAAAAAAAAAAAAAAAGGCTTTAAAGACACTTAAAGACTTACCATAAATCTACAAGGATTGACAGTGTGGTTTTGGAGAAAGAAAAGGCAAATACATGTATCAATGGAACAGAATAGAGTCCAGAAATAGACCCATGCAAATACAGTAAACTGATCCTTTTAAGGAGCAAAGGCAACTCAGTGGAAAAAAGATACTCTTTTCACAAATAATGCTGAAACAACTGGACATCTTGTTGCAAAAACATGCACTTAGGCACTAACCTTACATCTTTCAGTACCATAAAACTTCTAGAAGATAACAGGAGAAAATCTAGGTGACCTTGGGTTGGCATTAAATTTTTGTTTATTTATTTATTTATTTATTTTTTGAGACGGAGCCTCTCTCTGTTGCCCAGGCTGGAGTGCAGTGGCACTATCTTGGCTCACTGCAAGCTCCGCCTCCCGGGTTCACGCCATTCTCCAGCCTCAGCCTCCGGAGTAGCTGGGACTGCAGGCACCTGCCACCTCGCCCGGCTAGTTTTTTGTATTTTTAGTAGAGACGGGGTTTCACCGTGTTAGCCAGGATGGTCTTGATCTCCTGACCTCGTGATCCGCCCACCTCGGCCTCCCAAAGTGCTGGAATTACAGGCGTGAGCCACCGCGCCCAGCCTTTTTTAAAAAACTTTTAAGTTCAGGGCTATACATACAGGTTTGTTATATAGATAAACTTATGGTATGGGGTTTGTTGTACAGATTACTTCATCACCCTAGGTATTAAGCCTAGTACTCATTAGTTATTTTTCATGATGCTCTCCCTCCTCCCACCCTCCACCCTCTGAAAAGCTCCAGTGTGTGTTGTCCCTGTCCATGTGTCCATATGTTCCCATCATTTAGCTCACACTTATAAGTGAGAACATGTGGTATTTGGTTTTCTGTTCCTGCCTTAGTTTGCTAAGGATAATGGCCTTTAGCTCCATCCATGTTCTTGCAAAGGACATGATCTCATTCTTTTTTATGGCTATATAGTATTCCATGTTTTCTTTATCTGGCATTGAATTTTCATTTTTATTTTTTATTTTTAGAGACAGGATCTTGCTTTGCGGCCCAGGCTGCAGTGCACTGGCATGATGATAGCTGCTGTCTCCACCACACCTGGCTAATTTTAAATTTTTTTGCAAAGACAGAGTCTCACCATCTAGCCCAAGCTAGTCTTGAACTCCTGGGCTCAAGTGATCGTCCTGCCTCAACCTCCCAAAGTGCTGAGATTACAGGTGTGAGCCACTGCACCTGGCATTTATTTATTTATTTATTTATTTAGGGGACAGGGTCTTGCTCTGTCACACAGACTGGAGTGCAGTGGTGTGATCATGGCTCACTGCAGCCTAGACCTCCCAGGCTCAAGGGATCTTCCTGCCTTGACCTCCTAAATTGCTGGAATTACAGGTTTGAGTCACCATGCCTGGCAAAATTTTAGATATGACATAAAAAGCACTGTCTATAAAAGAAACAATAGATGAATTGTACTTCATTAAAATTAAAATATTTTGCCCTGTATAAGATACTGTTAAGGGAATGAAAAGTCATAAACTGGAAGAAAAATTTGTAAAACATATATCTGATATAACAGATACATTGATATATTGTATATATCTGGTATCTTGTATCTAAAATACACGACCAACTTTTAAAACTGAGCAATAAGAAAAAAACTCCAAATTAGCCAGGTGTGGTGGCTCACACCTGTAGTCACAGGTACTTAGGAGGCTGAGGCAGGAGGATCACTTAAGCCTGGGAGGTCGAGAATGCAGTGAGCTGTGAGGGCACCACTGCACTCCAGCCTGGATGAAAGAAGCAGACCCTGTCAAAAAAGAAAGAAAAGAAAAGAAAAGAAAAGAAAAGAAAAGAAAAGAAAAGAAAAGAAAAGAAAAGAAGAGGAGAGGAGAGGAGAGGAGAGGAGAGGAGAGGAGAGGAGAAGGAAGGAAGAAAGAAAAGAAAGAAAAAGAAGGAAGGAAGGAAGGAAGGAAGGAAGGAAGGAAGGAAGGAAGGAAGGAAGGACGGGAGAAAGAAAGAAAAGATAATTGTGTCCCATTTCCTGATCATTGTAATTTGGAGCACTGAAGTTAAGGGTGTAGGCTCTGTAGTCAAAAGATCTGTGAGAATTCTCTTTCAGTCCCTAGTGCTTAACTTGGGGTAGGGTAAGTTACTTAACTTACTTTGTTTCAGTTTCCTCATGGCAAATAAGGTTATTGTGAGTTTAAATGAGTTAATTTACATTTTATAACTTAATACATATGCATAGCACTTGGAAGCATGTTTGACATTAAATGAGCACTCAACAAATGTTACTTTTTTTCTTGGAATTTTGAACTGTATAGAACTTCAACATTGTTAAATAGTATTCTCATGGTCATGAGATGGCTGTTGCAGTTTCAGCTTGATATCCAGAGGCAGGGAAGAGAGATAACTCTGTTTTGTGTTCTGGAAGCCTTCTTCTCTTTTATGGGTCTGCCATCAGATTTCTTTTCATGGCTCCCTGGCCAGAATTATGGCGCATGCTCATACCTAATTTAATTACCTACAAAAATACTTAAGACACCTATGATTATTTGGCCAATCAACATTCACCTTTGGATCTTGGGAGGGGGGTCACATGGAGAATGAACACATGAACAAACTGGGCCTCTGCAAAGAAGGGGGATGGGCAGGTGGTGGAAATGGATTTGGGTAGGCAGTTAACAAGATTTGCTTCATGTATCAGCTCAAAATGTATACAAATTTGAATTCCTTGTCTTTCCTCTTATACCTGAACCTCTTATCTTTCCTATTTCTGTTAATGATTTCAAAAGGAACCTGTGCATTTTCTTTGCTTCCTTCCTTACCCTTGCCCTTTAAATCCAAATAGTTGGCAAGACATACTGGAAATAATCTGCCTACACATCATAAGCTTTTCTCTATTCACTTTATGGCCACCCTCTTTCAGGTACTCATAACTTGTCTCCTAGAGCAGTGCTTCCTAAATGTTTCTCTGCATCAGAATCACCGGGAGAATAAAAATGCAGATTACTGGATCCCAGAACTAATTCAGTAGTTCAGGAGTGGGAACCAATAATGTACATTTTTAACAATTTCCTAGTTGATGCTAGCGCTGTTCTAGAATATTTTAACAGATACCAGGCAGGCTTTCTTCCTCCAATTCTTCTCCATTTCAGTCTAGCCTACTGAGAGCTGCCAGTATTAATCCTCCTTAGCAGAGTTTCAGTACATAATCAAAAACTTTGGGGATTCTGTAAAGCTAAGGGAAACAGCTCATTTGGTCCAGACAATAGTTGTTTATGGATTACTGGTTGGTATTTTTTTTCTTTTCTCTTTCTCTCTCCCAACTACTTTACTGAGATGTAGTTCACATACAATAAAATTCACATTTTTTTAAAAGAAGTGATGGGGCTGGGTGAGACTTTATTTTTATTTTTAATAACACCTTCATTGAGATGCAATTTACATACCATACAAGCCATCTATTTAAAGTGTACAATTCCACCCGGGTGCAGTGGCTCACGCCTGTAATCCCAACACTTTGGGAGGCCAAGGTAGGAGGATCACCTGAGGTCAGGGGTTTGAGACCAGCCTGGTCAAAGCGGGGAAACCCCGTCTCTACTAAAAATACAATAATTAGCTGGGTGTGGTGGCACGCACCTGTAATCCCAGCTACTCGGGAGGCTGAGGCAGGTGAATCGCTTGAACCCAGGAGGCAAAGGTTGCAGTGAGCCAAGGCACTGCACTACAGCCTGGGCAATAGAGGAAGACTCTGTATCAAAAAAAAAAAAAAAAAGTGTACAATTCTATGGTTTGTAGTCTATTTACAGAGTGCAACCGCCCCCATAATCAATTTTAAAACATTTTTAATACCCCGAAAAGAAACCCTGTACCCATTAGCAGTCACATCACTTTCTATTCCTACCCATAGCCTAGGCAACCACTAACCTACTTTCTGTTTGTATGAATTTCCCTATTCTGGATATTTTACGTAAATGGAATAATACAATACAATACGTGGCCCTTTGTGATGGCTTCTTTTACTTAGGATAATGTTTTCAAGGTTCATTCGTGTTATAGCATGTATTAGTACTTCATTTCTTTTAATTGTTGAATAATGTTCCATCATATGGATATACCATGTATTCACCATTGCTAGACATTTGGGCTGTTTCCACTTTTTGGCTATTATAAATAATGTTGCTATAAACATTTGCATACATACTGATTGGTATCTTTTCTTTTCCTTTTTTTTCTTTCTTTCTTTCTTTTTTTTTTTTTTTTTTTTTTTTTTTTTTGAGATAGGCGCGATCCTAGCTCCTTGTGGTCTTGACCTCCTGGGCTCAAGTGATCCTCCCACCTCGCTCCCAAGTAACTGAGACTACAGGCACACACCACCACACCTGGCTAACTCTCTCTCTCTCTTTTTTTTTTCCTTGATAGAGACAGGGTCTTGCTGTATATTGCCTAGCCTGGTCTAGAACTCCTGGCCTCAAGCGGTCCTCCTGCTCAGCCTCCCAAAGTGCTGGGATTACAGGCATGAGCCACTGTGCTCAGTTGCTTGGTATCTTAATATACAAAATCGGCCAGGTGTGCTGGCTCATGCCTATAATCCCAGCACGTTGGGAGGTCAAGGTGGGTGGATCACCTGAGGTCAGGAGTTCGAGACCAGCCTGGCCAACAAGGCAAAACCCCGTCTCTACTAAAAATACAAAAATTAGCCGGGCGTGGTTGTGTGCACCTGTAATCCCAGCTACCCAGGAGGCTGAGGCAGGAGAATAGCTGGAACCCAGGAGGCAGAGGCTGTGGTGAGCCAAGACTGTGCCATTGTACTCCAGCCTGGGTGACAGAGCAAGACTGTCTCAAAAAAAAAGAAAAAAAAATATATAAAAAATAAATATATACACACACGTATGTACAAAATCCATTATTAAAATCACAACCTCTGAACTCCCAGGACACACAATTTCTTTGCCACTTATTTAAAAACTGGCATATGCTATCCTGTATTTGTCTTACAATGAAATGTTCTATCTCCTCCAATAAACTAGGTTTTTCTTTTTTATTTTTTTTTGGGGGGGTGAGGGACAGGATCTCACTCTGTTACCCGGGCTGGAGTGCAGTGGTGTGATCATAGCTCACAGCAGCTTCAAACTCCTTGGGCTCAAGCCATTCTCCTGCCTCAGCCTCCTGAGTAGCAGGGACTATAGGCATACATCATCATGCCTGGGATGGGGACTCACTTATGTTGCCCAGGCTGCTCTTGAACTCCTGGACTCAAGCAGTCCTTGTGCCTTGGCCTCCCAAAGTGCTGAGATTACAGGCATGAGCCACTGGGCCCAGCCTCCTGCAATAAATTCTTTTTTTTTTTTTTTTTTTTTGACAAAGTCTCACTCTTGCCCAGGCTGCAGTGCAGTAGTGTGATCATGGCTCACTGCAGCTTTGAACTCCTGGGCTCAAGCGATTCTCCCACTTCAGCCTTCAGAGTAGCTAGGACTACAGGTGTACACCACCACACCCAGCTCATCTTTAAGTTTTCTGTAGAGATAATGTCTCAGTATATTGCCCTGGCTGGTCTCAAACTCCTAGCCTCAAGTGATTCTCCCACCTTGGCCTCTCAAAATGCTGGGATTACAGGTGTGAGCCACTCTGCCCAGCTCCTAATAAGTTATTAATTTCATAAGCAGAGTATGTATTTTATTTCTCTGTGCACTCCTAGCATCTAACATAGTGACTTGAACTTCTATAAATGTGGATAATTACAGCTGCTTTTCTTCAATATAAAGCTTTGTCTGGGAAGAAAAGATTACAATAACTTTCTGTATTAAAAGCTTGGGATGGGGCCAGGCGCAGTGGCTCACACCTGTAATCCCAGCACTTTGGGAGACCGAAGTGGGTGGATCACCTGAGGTCAGGAGTTTGAGACCAGCCTGGCCAACATGGCGAAACCCCGTCTCTACTAAAAATAGAAAAATTAGCCGGGCATGGTGGCATGCACCTGTAGGCCGAGCTACTTGGGAGGCTGAGGCAGGAGAATCGCTTGAAGCCAGGAGGCGGAGGTTGCAGTGAACCGAGATCCTGCCACTACACTCTAGCCTGGGTGACAGAGCGAGACTCCGCCTCAAAAAAAAAAAAAAAAAAAAAAATTAAAATGGCAGGGCGCCTGTAATCTCAGCACTTCGGGAGGCTGAGGCAGGAGAATCTCTCGAGCCCAGGAATTCAAGACCAGCCTGGGCAACATAATGAGACCCTGACTCTACAAGAAATTTTTAAAAATAGCCAGACATATTGGTGTGCACCTGTGGCCCCAGCAACATGGGAGGCTGAGGAAGGAAGATCACTTGAGCCCAGGAGGTTGAGGCTACAGTGAGCTATGATCATGCCACTGTGCTCCAGTCTGGGTTGACAGGGTAAGACCCTATCTCTAAAAAGGAAAAAAAAAAAAAAAAAAAAAAAAAATTAACTCCAAATGGATTAGAGGCCCAGTGTGATGTCTTTTACCTGTAATTCCAGTGCTTTGGGAGGCCAAGGTGGGAGGATTGCTTGAGCCCAAGAGTTTGGGTCCGCAATGAGCTATGATCGTGCCACTGTACTCCCACCTGGGTGACAGAGTGAGAGTTTGTTTCAAAATTTAAACAAATTTTAAAAAGGATAAAATATAAATCTTAGAGGCATTTCTGGAACTGGGGTCAATTGGAAGTTAATGTGGCAGATTAGCATCCAAGATGGAGCTGCTTTCGTCTCCACTAAGTTTAATAAAATTAATAATTCCTACTGTTCCATTAAGACATTCCAAAGTGAAATTGGCAGTTTTTTAAACTGTGAATGTGTTACATTAATTGTTACTAGTACAGTAATTGTATAGTACTATTGCTTTACAGTATTGGTGCAAATGTCAAAGTGCAAAAAAGGCAGATAATGTCTTAGTATCATTATAATAGTTTAAACATGGGCTGGGCGTGGTGGCTCACGCCTGTAATCCCTACACTTTAGGAGGCCGAGGTGGGTGGATCATGAGGTCAAGAGATCGAGACCATCCTGGCTAACACGGTGAAACCCTGTCTTACTAAAAATACAAAAAATTAGCTGGGCATGGTGGCACCCGCCTGTAATCCCAGCTCCTCAGGAGGCTGAGGCAGGAGAATCTCTTGAACCCTGGAGGCAGAGGTTGGGTAGATTGACTGCCTGAAAACATCTCAGGGATTCCCCAGGCGTCTGCAGACTATAGTTTGAGGTTAATTCTCTTCATCCCTGCTAAAATGTAAATTCCACACTTGCAGGGATTTTAATCCCTTGTTCACTGATATGCCTCCAGGGCCTAGCACATAGTAGGCATTCAATAAATATGTATTTAATTATTTAGTTAATGAAGTTAATCAGAATTAGAGCATATTACTGAAGAGCTATGTTCTCCATGATTGGAAACACATTTTTTAAAATTTGTTTTTGGATGGATAAAATATACAGCAGGAGTCATGGTGAAAATTCTCCCACTTTGCTTTCCCCAAAGTACTTAAGTTCCTTTCTGAGAGGTAATCACTGTTATCAGTTTCTTCAACATTTTTCCAGTGATATTTTATGGTTCACAAGCATCATATACACAAGAATATTCCTTTCTCTCCTCACAAATATGGTGGCATACTATATACATATGGGCTGTGTCATACCCTTTAATAAGTAAACTTTTTCTTTTGGAATAATTTTATTTACTTTTTTTTTTTTTTTTTTGAGACGGAGTCTCACTCTGTCGCCCAGGCTGGAGTGCAGTGGCTGGATCTCAGCTCACTGCAAGCTCCGCCTCCCGGGTTTACGCCATTCTCCTGCCTCAGCCTCCCGAGTAGCTGGGACTACAGGCGCCCGCCACCTCGCCCGGCTAGTTTTTTGTATTTTTTAGTAGAGACGGGGTTTCACTGTGTTAGCCAGGGTGGTCTCGATCTCCTGACCTCGTGATCCACCCGTCTCGGTCTCCCAAAGTGCTGGGATTACAGGCTTGAGCCACCGAACCAGCCTGGAATAATTTTATTTTATAATTTTATTTTATTTATCTTTTTCAGAGGCAGGGTCTCACTTTGACGCCAGGTTAGCATGCAGTGGTGCAATCATAGCTCACTGCAGCCTGAAACTCCTGGGCTCAAGCCTGCCTCCCACTTCAGCCTCACAAGCAGCTAAGACTACAGGCATGTGCCACCACCCTTGGCTAGATTTTTACATTTTTTGTAGAGATGGGGGTCTTTATTTATTTATTTATTTTTTGAGACCGAGTCTCGCTCTATCGCCCAGGCTGAAGTGCAGTGGCACGATATCAGTTCACTGCAAA
Source organism: Chlorocebus sabaeus (assembly GCF_047675955.1). Lineage (NCBI taxonomy): Eukaryota > Metazoa > Chordata > Mammalia > Primates > Cercopithecidae > Chlorocebus > Chlorocebus sabaeus. The sequence goes on along the minus strand of NC_132930.1, from coordinate 11,090,830 downwards.
ACTCTGCCTCCTGGGTTCAAGTGATTCTCCTGCCTCAGCCTCCTGAGTAGTTGAGATTACAGGCATGCACCACTACACCCGGCTAATTTTTTGTATTTTTAGTAGAGACGGGGTTTCACCACGCTGGCCAGGCTGGTCTCGAACTCCTGACCTCATGATCTGCCCACCTTGGCCTCCTAAAGTGCTAGGATTACAGGCATGAGCCACCGCACCTGGCTAGAGATGGGGTCTTTCTATGATGCCCAGGCTGGTCTAGAATTCCTGGCCTCAGGTGATCGTCCCACCTCTGCCACCCAAGTTGCTGAGATCACAAGCATGAGCCATCACGATTGGCCTTGGAATAATTTTAGATTACAAGAATTTTGAAAAGATAATACAGAGAGTCTTTTTTTGTTTTTTGTTTTTTTTTTGAGATGGAGTTTCGCTCTTGTTGCCCAGGCTGGAGTGCAATGGCATGATCTCGGCTCACTGCAAACTTTGCCTCCTGGGTTCAAGCTATTCTTCTGCCTCAGCCTCCCGAGTGGCTGGGATTACAGGCATGTACCACCACCATGCCCGGCTAATTTTGTATTTTTAGTAGAGATGGGGTTCTCCATGTTGGTCAGGCTGGTCTCGAACTCCTGACTTCAGGTAATCTGCCTGCCTTGGCTGCCCAAACTGCTAGGATTACGGGTGTGAGCCATCGCACCCGGCCCCATACAGAGATTCTTGTATACTCTTTACTCAACTTCCACTAATGTTAACATCATACATAACCATATGGCTATGTCAAAACTGAGAAATTAGCATTGTTACAATACCATTAACTAAATTACAGAATTTATTTATATTTCACTAGGTATGTCCTTTTGGTTCTAGGATCCAATTCAGGATACCACATTACCACATTGCATTTAGCATGGTGCTTTTTTTTTTTTTTTTTGAGACAGAGTCTGACTCTTGCCCAGGCTGGAGTGCAGTGGTGCAATCTGGGGTCATTGCAAACTTTGCCTCCTGGGTTTGAGCGATTCTCCTGCTTCAGCCTCCTGAGTATCTGGGATTACAGGCGCCCACCACTATGACCAGTTAATTTTTTTTGTATTTTTAGTAGAGACAGGGTTTCACCATGTTGGCCAGGCTCGTCTCCAACTCCTGACTTCAAGTGATCCGTCCATCTTGGCCTCCGAAAGTGCTGGGATTACAGGTGTGAGCCACCGTGCCTGGCCTCGCATGGTGCTTCTTATTCACTTAAAATATATCTTGGAGATTGTTTCACATCAGTTAATATGCCGTTGTCTCATTAGAAGGACTATAGAATGAATTCCTAAAAGTGAAATCGCAGAATCAGTGATTATGTGCATTTAAAGATTACCAAACCCTCTTCCTTGAAGAAATTACCAGATCCTTGCCAGATGCGGCGGCTCACACCTGTAATCCCAGCTCTCAGGGAGGCAGAGGTGGGAGGATAGCTTGAGCCCAGGAGTTTGAGATCTGCCTGGGCAATATAGTGAGACCCAGTTCTCCACAGAAAGGGGGAAAAAAAGACACAAAAAAGAAATTACCAGACCCTTTTTTTTTGGGGGGGGGATTATATATATATATATTTTTTGGTTTTTCTCTTGAGACAGAGTCACCCTCTGTCACCCAGGCTGCAGTGCAGTGGCGTGATCTCCGCTCACTGCAACCTCCGCCTCCTGGGTTCAAGTGATTCTCCTGCCTCAAACTCCCAAGAAGCTGGGACTGCAGGCGCACGCCACCACGACCAGCTAAGTTTTTGTATTTTAGTAGAGATGGGGGTCTCACCATGTTGCCCAGGCTGGTCTCGAATTCCTGAGCTCAAGCGATCCGCCCGCCTCGGCCTCCCAAAGTGCTGGGATTACAGGTATAAATCGCGGCTCCTGGCCTGGATCCTTCTAACTGGTCCCCCTTTGAGTATTCCAAGTTTCTTCACATTCCAAGATTAGGATTGGACAGTGATAATGTAAAGTGCTCAAAAAGTTTTTGCACTCTTCAAAATAATTTTTTTAAAGTCTACTGACACAAATACACAAATACATATAGCATTGCGTGATTTACATTATGCCAATAATTCCTTGTACCGTGACCTATGTAGATGGTTGAGTCCTCTTAGGACCACTAGGGGGCTCTGCTAGAAGGGTTTATATAATTTATGTCAGCCCACTTAGGGGAAATGTTTTGAGATGATGTTTTAGAATTCTGAACTCTTAAAACTTTAAAGAGATAATCTAATCCAGTTTTCTCATTTCGTAGATGAGGAAATAAAAGCCGGCAAGACAGCTGCCATGGGAGAGACTGGAATTTTAAAATCTCCTCTTGGTTCCTGGGGCAGGAGTTTAAGAAATTCTTTTGCCGTGTGCCTTCACTGATTCACCTCCATTGGCTATTTCCGTGTTTGCCACCACAATTTTAATTACTTTTGGTAAGACCATGTATTTGTGATTTTTTTTTTTTTTTTTTTTTTTTTTTTGAGACAGAGTCTTGCTCTGTCGCCCAGGCTGGAGTGCAGTGGCGCAATCTCGGCTCACTGCAAGCTCCGCCTCCCGGGTTCACGCCATTCTCCTGCCTCAGCCTCCCAAGTAGCTGGGACTACAGGCGCCCGCCACCTCGCCCGGCTAGTTTTTTGTATTTTTTAGTGGAGACGGGGTTTCACCGTGTTAGCCAGGATGGTCTCGATCTCCTGACCTCGTGATCTTCCCGTCTCAGCCTCTCAGCCTCCCAAAGTGCTGGGATTACAGGCTTGAGCCACCGCGCCCGGCCTTTGTGATATTTTTATAATAGATATTTTACTGATTGGCTAGGTGAAGGAAGTGCATGAAGTATAAACTTCTAAAATGACACCCTTATTACTTGTTCCAAAATGTTCTATTCAAAATGTTTCTCAGTACCAAACCATTATTACTATGCACCTTAGAAACCACTTTCTTTTCTAAAAATTATTATCTTTAGAGATAGGATTTCACCATGGGGCTTAGGCTGGTCTCCAACTCCTGGGCTCAAGTGATCTGCCCCCACTAGGTCTCCCAAAGTGCTGGGATTACAGGCATAAGCCACCGCGCCCGACCAGAAACCACTTTCAAACTTACTTTCTACTTAAAATATTTTATACTTTTTGCTTTGTTTTGTTTGAGACATAAACTTGCTCTGTGGCCCAGGCTGTATGTAGTGCAGTGGCGCGATCTCGCTCACTGCAACCTGCGCCCCCCAGGTTCAAGCGATTTTCCTGCCTCAGCCTCCAGAATAGCTGGGATTACAGGCGCCTGCCATCACACCTGGCTGATTTTTGTATTTTTAGTAGAGACGGGGTTTCACTATGTTGGCCAGGCTGGTCTCGGACTCCTGACTGCAAGCGATCCGCCGCGCCAGCAAAAGCGTTTTACTCTTATCTGTACTCATTTACTCATTCAATATTTATAGAGTGCCTACTATCACCAAGCACCTTTGTAGGCCTAGGTTTACAGAAATAAGGCTCCCCCTCTCCCATCCCAGTCCCCTGAAGGGCACTATAATTGTTTCTATTTCTCCAGTTTTCAATTTAATATATATGAATTTTCACACGCTTCAGTTCAGTGGTTCTCATAGTGTGGTCCCCGAACCAGCACCAACAGCAGCAGCAACTGGGAGACTTGTTAGAAACGCAGTCTTAGGCCCACCCCACACTCTAGGGATGGGCACAGGAGTGTGTGTGTGTTTGTGGTGTGTGTGTGTGTGAGAGAGAGAGTGAGTGTGTGTGTCAAGCTCGGTATTAAATAGGTCAAAGATCAACATCTGACTTCTAAACCCACCCTCAGGCCTCTCCACGGAGTACCTGTCTCAAACCCAATCTGATCCAACAATAACCAGCCTTAATTCGATAATCTGTGCTACCTGAGATGATGGGAATAATCGTGGTACTATAAATGTTGCAGAACAAAAACGACTGCAGTGGATTTTCTGGGGCTACACCAACTGAAAATGGGCCGGACCGAGATCCGCGAGAGCGTTTTCCTGCGCTAGACACGGCGTTCAGCCTCTGGGTTCCGGGTCTAGCTGAGTCAGGGCGGCGTTCCAGCCGAGTGCGGCTTCGGGAACCCGTTCGGCTGCGCCCGAACCTTCGCTCAGAGGCCAGCGCTGGAAGCCCCGACCACAGCACCCGGGTTTAAACAGGAGCGGAGGCGCCGGGTAGGACCGGGCAGGCCGGCTACGGCCGGCCACCTTGGAAGCCGCGCCCTCGCGGCCCCAGACGCCGGCAGGGCGGAGCCACGCGGCCGCAGCCCCAGCCGAGACGCGAGCTCGTGGCTCGGGCGTATGGGGGCTACAACGGGAGCGGCTGCGCTGCCCGGCCGGGTCAGCGTCGTGCGCATGCGCCGACCCGGCGCCATTTTGGTGGCCGGGCGCGGAGGTGATTCCACACTGAGGCGAGCGCGGCGGCCGGGGTGGTAGTGGCAGTGTTCGTGTGCTCGGGTCTGAATCGCCGGGGGAGGAGGCCGTGGAGGAAGAGGTGGCGGCGGTGGCGGTGGTCGTAGCGGTGGCGGAGGAGGCGGGTACGAATCAGCTGCGGGCGGAGACATGGCCAACATCGCGGTGCAGCGAATCAAGCGGGAGTTCAAGGAGGTGCTGAAGAGCGAGGAGGTCAGAAATGAACTCCCGGATATCCCCCATCTCTGCCTGGAGCGGGAGGGTCCTCCCAGCTGCGACCCCGATATCCCTGGTAGTCCCTGGGTGGCCCTCCTTGCGGCCGCCCTTCTGCCTGTGAGGAAGCAGCAGTGTTCCCCTCCTCCTTCCGCCGCCTTCCCCTCCCCTCCCAGAGCGCTAGGATGAACGGTCTCGCGGGCGGGTGGTCTGGGGTGGAACACGGTTTGGGGAGCTGATGGGCAGGGGGGAGCTCCTCGGAGGGATGGAAGCTCACGAGAGAACCCGAGGCGGTGGCCACAGCTGGAAATGTGGCTGTGGGGTGGGGAGGGAGCAGGCCGAGCCTGAGAAAACCCGGGAAGTGGGTTGGGGGAAGGGGAAAGGTGGTAACTGGATCCGAAGAGCAGTGCTGCTCAAAGGCCCACACTTTTGAGGGTATTTGGGGTTATTGCCTGTCAGGCCTTCACTGTTCTTTTCGTAGGGGAGGAGCGGTGAGTCCAAAGGTATTGATTAGAAAGGAAGGACATTCAGAGTTAGTCCTTCTTAGTTGGGTGTTAGGAGTCAAAGGGAGACATAATAGAATACTGTCTTATTTGATGGCGGGGGTAAGGGAATTTTCACTTGAGTTAGCAAGTTATTCCAAACGAGATAATTATGTCTTCCACTTAACCCCCAAATTCGTAGGCCTCATTTTTATTGACATCACAATCTTTTTTGAGTGGGCAAAGGCGAGGTGTTTGGTGTATTAAAGACATGTAAATATTTTTAGTTAGGAAAAAAATAATGGAATGTATGAGTAGCTTATTTCAAAATATTGTTTACAAGTTACCGATCAGAGAGACTGTCCTAAGACAGTGCCTCTGTGACTCGTGTTGTGCCACGAAACTTCATTATGATGTCCCTCATAGGTAACTTGATTCCTACTTTTGAAAAGTAGACCTATTAAAAATGTGAGATTTCACCAGATTAATACATTATTTCATCTCCTTATTAAGTGAGTAGATTTATCACGACTTAACAGATTTTCAAAAAAATTGCCTGCCGTGGCTCTTAAGTCCTGCAGAATTTATATACATTAGTACTACGTTTATTTATGTAAGATATTCACAATGCTCTAGTAATTTGACTCAAAATTATGCAAGTATTAGCACAGTTTGTCGTACCAAGATGAACAAGAATGCCAGATTGTCTTCCCCACATGAATTAAACAAAAAGTAATACAGAAAATGATTATTTTCAAGATTCACATACCATTATTGAATATATCATTGCTATTTGTGTTTTTCTTTTACGGTTAGTACTTTGATAGTGTCCATAATGATTTGTGAAATTCAGCATTCTAAATATGTGATGAGTATACATGGAGAAAAATTATTTAAAATTCAAAAATGACAACAGACTTATTGAAAGTAGTAGTATGTAAGTCATGATCGGTTTTACAGAGCATGTGTATGAACTCTGACCTCTGTGTTCATATGCCAAAACTCTGAATGGAAGGATGACTTTGTATTTTGTGGGACAGCGCAGAAATAGAGTCAATAAGTGTCTGTACTGATACAGTGAAACAGCAATTTTAACTTATTTAATATGAAAATGTATTCCAGGTTAGCTGACATACATACTCCTAATGAAAGATAGCAGCTAATATTGTTGCCAACAACCTAAAACATTTCTTGTTTAATAAGGTTGTACAAGCCTGAAACTTAATAGACTTTTAGTGCTTTATTTTCTGTTACAAGTGGTAAGTTACTGCCTTGGTAATTAATATGGTCTCTTTGCTTTTTATGAGCTGACTTTTCACTGTGAGATTCTTAGTACTTAAGTTGAAGATTACCAGAAATACTTGTATTGCTCTCTAGTAATGCATATTGTTCAAACAAACAAACAAAAAAACACTACTCTTTATACGTAAGGGATGATGAAGCCTTACTTCAGATAAGCATCAAAAGTGTTTCAGAAGAAGAAAACAGGAAATGCAGACAGGTTTTTTGTTTGTTTTGTTTTGTTTAGAACAGTACCTGTATAAATATGGAAGAAAACTTCTTTTGGGAAAATCAGTTGCAAAGAACATTTAGGAAAGAGTTACATCATTTAATCTTGCAATAAATATAACCAATAAATAGCTTATTTTCGCCAGTATTTTTTGATATTTTAGTAGCCCCAGTTCTGTAAGTGGATTATTATTTTCACCTCATTGAAGACTTGTAGTATAGTCCATGTGTTTCCTTTTTAAGGGTGTAAATCCAGTCTTTTGAATGGCTGATCAAATAAATATTTCATCATGTCACTTTTTTGGTAAATCTGCACTTTACCAAAATTTATTTCATGTGCTTGTATGCTTGGGTTTACTAAGAACACTGGTTGATTTAAGGACTTTTTGGGGTGGCCTTATAAGTGCCTTTGTAAAGATAGCTGACGCTTACTGGATTCTGGTTATGAGAGATTATAAGTGACCATTCTTAGAGTATGTTAATTAAAATACAGCCAACAAGATAAATGTGAAAAGCAAGATGCAGAATAGTGTGGAAGAAGCCACCATTTGTGTTAAAAAGAGGGGAATATGTGTATTTGTCTTTATAGGCAAAAGGTTTCACAAGAAATTGGTAAAATTGATTGCTTTCTGTGTAGAAGAATTGGGTCTCTGGGGCATGGGGTATAGATATTTTTTGAATTTTGTGTCATACGAATGTGATTTACTCAAAGGCACCAGTTGGCCTCTTTCCCTTAAGACAGTGTTTGGAAATTTGTCAGATGTTTCTTTTTATTTATTAATATTTATTTTCTTTGTTTTAGATGTTTGTTTTTAAATACGAGTGTGAATTTTAAGCAGTTTTAAATAATATTCCAAAGTTGTTAGGCATGGAATATTGATGTAAAGTACGTTTTATAATTTATGAGGATTACATTTTATAATTTATCAGTAGGATTACATTAGTAAATTGTTTATTGTGAGGATATAAACCCATAATCAATGTTTTATTCATAGGTTGTATTATTTACTATTAGTTATTGCTGCTGTTAATAACTAGTTGTCATTTGTAGAATGGCTAGTTGTTCTTAGTGTTGTTTTTTATACGTTATTGCTAATTCTTAAGAATAGTTCTTTAGATTTTCTATTTCCTAGATGAGAAAATAGGGATTTAGAAAAGTTAAATTATTTGTTTGCAAACACAGAGCCTGGGATTTGGATCTAGGTCTGCTTGTGTTCATATTGTACCACGCTGTCATGACTTGCCAAGGATAGGCATGCTTTTAATTAACTTAAAAAATCGAGCCTGGTTTGTATTACTGGTTAAAAGATTTAAACACAGTTTAATTTGCTAGTTTAAACTCATTGAAATAAGTGTTACCTATAATTAGCTTTAAGATTTACTTGAATTTCTTTCTTTTTTTTTTTTTTCTTTTGAGAAGGAATCTTGCTATCTCGCCCAGGCTGGAGTGCAGTGGTGTCATCACAGCTTACTACAACCTCTGCCTCCCAGGTTCTAGAGATTCTCCTGCCTTAGCCTCCTGAGTAGCTGGGTTTACAGGTGCCCGCCACCACGCCCAGCTAATTTTTGTATTTTTAGTAGAGACGACATTTCACCATGTTAGCCGGGCTGGTCTCGAACTCCCAACTTCAAGTGATCCGCCTGTCTTAGCCTCCCAAAGTGCTAGGATTACAGGCGTGAGCCACCATGCCCAGCCAGATTTACTTGAATTTCAACATACAGAATATTTTAAAATCTGAAACTTGATGAAATAAAACACCCTTAAATCAGTTCACTTACTCTTGTTGCTCTTATGCTGTATGGCACCTTTTGGTTTTTCATGTTGTAATTACACTTTGGTAACATTTTCTTTTTTTTTTTTCTTTTTCTTTCCTTTTTTTTTTTTTTTTTTTTTTTTTTGGAGACAGTTTTGCTTTTGTTGCCTAGGCTGTAGTGCAATGGCGCGATCTCAGCTCACTGCAACCTCCACCTCCCAGGTTCAAGCAATTCTCCTGCCTTAGCCTCCTGAGTAGCTGGAATTACAGGCGTGTGCCCCCATGCCTGGCTACTTTTGTATTTTTAGTAGAAGCGAGGTTTCTCCATGTTGGTCAGGCTGGTCTTGAACTCCTGACCTCAGGTGATCTGCCTGCCTCGACCTCCCAGAGTGCTGGGATTACAGGAGTGAGCCACTGCGCCTGGCCAACATTTTCTAGTCTCATAGGGCATGTTTAAATCTATGGCACAAACAAATTGGTTTCATGAAAATTACTATAGTACATTAAGTTTTCCTTCATCATTTAAATAGATTTTTATATCTATTTTCCTTTAAAATTTTAGTGTATGTGATCTAGCTTGATCTAGATTATTCTATAATAAAAGTAGTTGTAAATCTCTAAAAGTAAGCCTTTTGATTTCTGTAGATCATGGGTTTTTTAACCTTGTCACTATTGATATTTTGGGCAGTTAGTTATTTGTTGAGTGGCTCTCCTGTGCATTGTGGGATGTTTAGCAACATCCCTGACCTCTACCAGTATATGCAGGTAGCACCGCAAACCCCCAGCCCATGTCCCCACTATCTCTTCTTGCTGGATGCATCAACTAAAAATGTCCCCAGACTGCCATATGTTGAGAACTATGTAGACAAAACTTTTTTTTGATACAGAGTCTTGCTCAGTCACCTAAGCTGGAGCGTAGTGGCACGATCTCAACTCACTGCAACCTCCACCTCCTGGGCGCAAGCCATTCTCCTGCCTCAGTCTCCCGAGTAGCTTGGATTACAGGCGCCCACCACCATGCCCTGTTAATTTTTTTATTTTTAGTAGAGACGGGGTTTCACCATGTTGGCCAGACTGGTCTGACAAAACTCTTTAATAGAGTATTTATGGGCCAGGTGGGGTGGCTTATGCCCGTAATCCAACATTTTAGGAGGCTGAGGCTGGATTGAGGCCAGGAGTTCAAGACCAGCCTGGGCAACATAGTGAGACTTTTGTTACTACTAACATTTTTTAAAAATCAGCCAGGCCTGGTGGTATGTGCCCATAGTGGCAGCTACTTGGGAGGCTGAGGCTGGAGGATGCTTGAGCCCATGAGGTCAAAGCTGCAGTGAATTGTGATCATGTGACTGCACTCTAGCCTGGGCAGCAGCGAGACCCTGTCTCAAAAATGAAAAAAGAAAATAATTCCTGGCTATTTGTTAATTATATAAGAAGAACACAGCCAGGCGCAGTGGCTCACGCCTATAATCCCAGCACTTTGGGAGGCCGAGGCAGGTGGATCATGAGGTCAGGAGAGCGAGACCATCCTGGCCGACATGATGAAACCCCGTCTCTACTGAAAATACAAAAATTAGCTGGGCGTGGTGGCATGGGCCTGTAGTCCCAGCTACTCAGGAGGCTGAGGCAGGGGAATTGCTTGAACCGGGGAGATGGAGGTTGCAGTGAACTGAGATGGCACCACTGCACTCCAACCTGGCAACAGAGCAAGGCTCTGTCTCCAAAAAAAAAAAAGAATACTTTGAGACTTAACTAACTGTATCAGATGTGTAAGATAATTTTTTTTTTTTTTTTTTTTTTTTGAGACGGAGTCTTGCTCTGTCGCCCAGGCTGGAATGCAGTGGCCGGATCTCAGCTCACTGCAAGCTCCGCCTCCCGGGTTCCCGCCATTCTCCTGCCTCAGCCTCCCGAGTAGCTGGGACTACAGGTGCCGCCACCTCGCCCGGCTAGTTTTTTGTATTTTTTAGTAGAGACGGGGTTTCACTGTGTTAGCCAGGATGGTCTCGATCTCCTGACCTCGTGATCCGCCCGTCTCGGCCTCCCACAGTGCTGGGATTACAGGCTTGAGCCACCGCGCCCGGCAAGATAATTTATCTAAAGAATAAATGGACCCGGACAGTAAAGACACAAAAAATATATACTGGCTTTGAATGTTTTATTTTTAAAACTTTTAAGTTTGTTCCCCCTTTTTGATGTTTTTCTGTTAAAATTTCTCTCTTTTGATTTTAATAAAAACATAAAATTCTCTACCAAAAATGAATGTAACAAGAATTTGAACAGTTGTTTAAGACTAGAGGCAGGCTTGGTGGCTCACATCTGTAATGGCAGCACTTTGGGAGACTGAGGCAGGAGAATCGTTTTAAGTCTGGGAGGTCAATGCTGCAGTGAGCAGTGATTGTGCCACTGTACTCCAGCCTGGGTGACAGAGCAACATACTGTCTCCAAATAAAGAGTAGAAAAGTGGTTTTTAAAGTTTTTATTTTCATTTTATTTTTCAAAAGTGTTTTTGAAAGTTATGAAAGTTACAGTTTTATGTAATATTTAAATAGTATTTTTTATGGGTTCTGAAATGGGTTGAGCAAGGAAAGTCTATAGATTGGATTTTTAAAAAATCAAAGTCTGTGCAGGTAATATGTTTGGGGTGAATTCCTTGTTTACACTGTTACAAAGACTTTGAGCTCTGTCCATTGGGCGTAGGTTTAGACACATCTGGGCTCCCCTAGCTTCTTCCCTTTTTATTTGTGTTTTTTGTTTGTTTGTTTTGAGACAGAGTCTCACTGTCACCAAAGCTAGAATGCAGTGGCGTGATCACAGCTCACTGCAGCCTCTAACTCCGCAGGCTTAGGTGATCCTCCTACCTCAGCCTTCCAAGTAGCAGGGACTAAAGGCATCTGCCACCATGCCCAGCTAATTTTTGTAATTTTTTGTAGAGTCGAGGTTTCACCATGTTGCCCAGGCCGGTCTCGAACTCCTGGGCTCAAGTGATCCTCCCGCCTTGGCCACCTAAAATGCCGGGATTGCAGACGTGAGCCACCATGCTTGGCCTGTCATCCCTTCTTAAAAACTATACACTTTTTTTTTTTTTTTTTGAGACGGAGTCTCCATCTGTCGCCCATGCTGGAGTACAATGGCGCGATCTTGGCTCACTGCAACCTCTGCCTCCCGGGTTCAAGCAGTTCTCCTGTCTCAGCCTCCTGAGTAGCTGGGATTACAGGTGTGTGCCACCATGCCTGAGGGTTTTTTTTTTTTTTTTGTATTTTTTGTATTTTTAGTAGAGACGGGTTTCACTATATTGGCCAGGCTGGTCTCGAACTCCTGACCTTGTGATCTTGCCACCTTGGCCTCCCAAAATGTTGGAGTTACAGGCGTGAGCCACTGCACCTGGCCTTTTTTTTTTTTTTTTTTTTTTTGAGACAGAGTCTCGCTCTGTCGTCCAGGCTGGAGTATGGTGGCACAATCTCAGCTCGCCATGGTCTCTGCCTCCCGGGTTGAAGTAACCCTCCTGCCTCAGCCTCCTGAGTAGCTAGTATTACAGGTGCACCACGCCCAGCTAATGTTTTGTATGGTTAGTAGAGACAGGGTTTTACCATGTTGGCCAGGCTGGTCTTGAACCCCTGACCTCAAGTGATCCAACTGCTTCGGTCTCCCAAAGTGCTGGGATTACAGGCATGAGCCACCACTGCCCAGCCAAGACTATATACTCTTATTTCCCAGTGAATACATTATTGACAGTTTTTGAAAATATTGACTATAGCCCCAAAAGGCTTAACTGGTTGGAGATACAGGGCAGACAAAGGATAGATAAAAATGGTAGGGGCAAAGAGTAAATGCTATGGGATTCTAAGGATATCTGTATGAGAGAGATTCCTTTTTGTTGTTGTTTTGTTTTGTTTTTGAGAAGGAGTCTCGGCTCTGTCACCCAGCCTGGAGTGCAGTGGCTTGATCTTGCTCACTGCAACCTTCGCCTCCCAGGTTCAACCAATGCCTCAGCCTCCGGGATGGCTGGAATCCCGGGATTACAGGCATGTGCCACCCTGCCCAGCTAATTTTTTTTTTTTTTTTTTTTTTTTTTTGAGACAGAGTCTCGCTCTGTTGCTCAGGCTGGAGTGCAGTGGCGCACAATCTCAGCTCACTGCAGGCTCCGCCTTCCGGGTTCACGCCATTCTCCTGCCTCAGCCTCCCGAGTAGCTGGGACTACAGGCACCCGCCACCAGGCCCGGCTAATTTGTTGTATTTTTTTAGTAGAGATGGGGTTTCACCATGTTGGCCAGGATGGTCTCGATCTCCTGACCTCGTGATCAGCCTGCCTTGGCCTCCCAAAGTGCTGGGATTACAGGTGTGAGCCACCGCGCCCAGCCACTACGCCTTGCTAATTTTTGTAGTTTTAATAGAGGCAGGGTTTCACTATATTGGCCAGGCTGGTCTCAAACTCCTGACCTCAGATGATCTGCCTGCCTTGGCCTCCCAAAGTGCTGGGCTTACATGGTGAGCCACCATGCCTGGCATGCCTGGACTTTTTTTTTTTTTTTTTTTTTCAGATGGAATCTTGCTCTGTCACCCTGGCTGGAGTCCAGTGGCATGATCCAAGCTCTCTGCAGCCTCCGCCTCCCAGGTCAAGCGGTTCTCCTGCCTCAGCCTCCCAAGTAGCTGGGACTACAGGCGCATCCCACCATGCCCAACTAATTTTTTATATTGTTAGTAGAGACAGGGTTTTATGATGTTGGCCAGGCTGGTCTCAAACTCCTGACCTCAAGTGATCCACCTGCCTCGCTCTCCCAAAGTGATGAGATTACAAGTGTGAGCCACCATGCCCAGCCAAGACTATGTACTCTTATTTCCCAGTGAATACATTATTGACAGTCACTGAACATATTGACCACAGCCCCAAAAGGCTTACTGGTTGGAGATACAGGACAGACAAAGGATAGATAAAAATGGGAGGGGCAAAGAGTAAATGCTATGGGATTCTGAGGGTATTTGAATGAGGGAGGTTCTTTTTTGTTTTTGTTTTGTTTTGAGTCAGAGTCTCTGTCGCCCAGCCTGGAGTACAGTGGCTTGATCTTGGCTCACTGCAACCTCCACCTCCTGGCTTCAAGTGATTCTCAGGCCTCAGCCTCCGGAATGGCTGGAATCACAGGCATGCGCCACCATACCCGGCTAATTTTTTGTATTTTTAGTAGAGACTGGATTTCACCATGTTGGCCAGGCTGGTCTCACACTCCAGACCTCAAGTGATCTGGCTGTCTTGGCCTCCCAAAGTGCTGGGCTTACATGCATGAGCCACCCGACCTGGAGTGTTTTTGTTTTGTTTTGTTTGAGATGGAATCTCACTCTCTCACCCAGGCTGGAGTGCGGTGGTGTGATTTTGGCTCACTGCAGCTTCTGCTTCCCAGGTCAGGTAGTTATACTGCTTGACCCAGTAGCTGGGATTATAGGCATGTGCCACCACACCCAGCTAATTTTCCTATTTTTAGTAGAGATGGGGTTTCTAGCCAGGCTGGTCTCGAACTCCTGACCTCAGGTGATCCGCCTGCCTTGGCTTCTCAAAGTGCTGGGATTACAGGCGTGAGCCATCGTGCCCGGCCTGTATGACTGTATGAGGGGAATTCTTGAGCTAGGTGCTTTTTGTTGTTTTTGTTGTTGTTGTTGAGACGGGGTCTCCCTCAGTCGCCCAGGGGCACAGTCATAGCTCACTGCAGCCTTGACCTCCTGGATTCTAGCAAGCCTTTCACCTCAGCCTCCCAAGTAGCTGGGTCTACAGGTACGTGCCGCCACACCCAGCTAGTTTTTACTTTTTGTAGAGATGGGGTCTCACTATGTTGCCCAGGCTGGTCTTGAACTCCTGGCCTCACACAGTCCTTCTGCCTCAGCTTCCCAAAGTTCTGGGATTATAGGCATGAGCCACCTCACCCAGCCTTCTTGAGCTGAGTTCTGGAGGAAAGTTAAGACTGACTTCAAATTTCAGGAGACAGTCCCAAAGGAATTGTGGTAATATTGCAATTCTTTTTTTTTTTTTTCCCCCCCTGAGACAGAGTTTTGCTCTTGTTGCCCAGGCTGGAGTGCAATGGCGCAATCTCGGCTCGTTGCAACCTCTGCCTCCTGGGTTCAAGCGATTCTCCTGCCTCAGCCTCCCGAGTAGCTGGGATTACAGGCATGCACCACCAAGCTCAGCTAATTTTGTATTTTTAGTAGAGACCGAGTTTCTCCATGGTGGTCGATCAGGCTGTTTTTGAACTCCCGAACTCAGTTGATCTGCCAGCATCGGCCTCCCAAAGTGTTGGGATTGCAGGTGTGAGCCACCACGCCTGGCTGAAATTCTTAAGTAAATAAACTTTTCTCTAGGCACATGAATTGGAACTATGGAACAAAGAGATTATTGATACAATTATTCAAGAAACACATTTACATATTTAGAACAGAAAGGTTGCACAGCTCTTATATACTCAAACATAGTTGTAGAGTTAGATCATGTTCTTAACTTTCTTCATAGTTACCTTTTGGGGAGGAAAACCACCCTTTTTCATATTAAAGTAAAACGTGTACATAATAAAGTGTGACTGGCACATAATCAAGAAACAGACCCTTCCCAGTACCATAGGAATCCTCCTTCCTTTCTAGTTACTTTCCTGACTTCTAATAACAGATTAGTTTTGAGTATGTTTGAGTAAAAGAACAGATGTGAGTATATGTTACGTATTTTAAGTTGGAAAGTTTTCAAAAGATGCTGTTCAAAATCTGTTAAGAAAAATATAGTGTCTTAGAAAATGTACTAAAATGTATTGAATTTCAGAGCTGAAATAGATCTAGGCCAAACTCCTCATCTATAAAATCAGGAAACTGAGGCCCAAGGAGGTTGATTGTTCCTCAGAAACAGCTGGTTAATGGTTGAACCCAGGCTTTTTGCATACTAGTTTAGTCATAATAAGTAGTTGGTTTGTGGGAATATCCTTTTCATAAACGATAGTGTAAAAGCTGACTGCTAATACAACTTTACAGAAGGAGATAACAATGCAGTATTATTTAAATGTGTCTTTTCTTTTCCCCCTCTTAGTATGAGAACTTAAACTTGCCAAGGAGGTAGAGATTTTTAACTCCTGAAGCATAATTTAGTGAAGTTAGCTTAGTAATTAAGAGCATGGGCTTTAGAATTAGATTTGCTTTGAGTCCTGGCTTTTCTTCTTAAAACCTGAAGGTACTGGCTCTGTATCTCGATTATCTTTATCTGTAAAAATGTGGGAAGATTAAGAGAGTCTTTACAGTGCTTAGAACAACCTTGGGACATAATTAAACAGATAGCTGTGAGATGTCAGAAGTAGCTATGTTTTCATATTCTGTTGTGCTTATTCTTGAATTATAAAGGTATTGTTCAATGGTTTAGTAATTACTGGATGTAAATATGCCTCAAGAAAAGCTCAATATGAGGGCTGTGGTACTTCTAATAGTGTTTCTTTGTCACCTGTGTGCAAATAATCCATGGGGCTGGTAGCCAAGTAGTCTACCCTTATCTGCAGTTTCATTTTCTGCAGTTTCAGTTACCCGCTGTCAACCATCGTCCAAAAATAAGTGAGTATAGTACAATAAGGTATTTGAGAGAGCATATTCACATAATTTTTATTACAGTATATTGTTATAATTACTCTATTTTATTATTGTTAATCTCTTACTGTGTTTAATTTATAAATTAAACCTTATCATAGGTATGTACATATAGGAAAAAACGTATAGGGTCAGTACTATCCATGGTTTCAAGCATCCAATAGGGATCTTGGAGTGTGTCCCCTGTGGATAAGAGGGGATATACTAATACAGAGGAATATATGTGGGCTCTGTTCTCCAGATGTGATTTATTTAATCTTTCTTTAGGAGACGGTTATAAATTGGAGAAAAGTTTGTGTTAAAATGTTACCTTCCTGAATGAAAAAGTTTATTTGGGAAACACTCAAATGATATAGAGATAATGGGATTATTTTGGATTTCTTGACATGGCTCTGGTTTCCTGAAACTAGAGCAAAGAATCTAGATTCTAATCCTATGGTATATAATCTTGGATCCCTTTGCAAATCTCTTCTTCAGTGGGCTTTGGGAGCCAGAAAATAAGTGGTCTCATTCATCTGACATCCATGTTATTCTCTTATGTAAATCTGAAAAGGTGGGAGAACTTTATTTCATTGAAAATGCTTTTTAAAAAATTTTTTATTTTTTTAAGGCTAGTCCAATGAAGCAGTGGAAATGGAAAAGGAAAAAAGTCTGTAACTGGTTATGATCAATTAATTGTTAACACCACTGCAAAACCCTTTTTTCCTTTCTCTTCCCTTTAGTTCTTTGCTTTTACTCCAAATTTAGAATAATTGTCTACAGTTGAATGCCTGCTGTCTGATTGATTGATTGATTGATTTTAAGACACAAGGTCTTGCTCTGTTGCCCAAGTTGGAGTGCAGTGGCAGCAAAGCAAGACCTTACAGCTCTCTGTAACCTTGAACTCCTAGACTCAAGTGATCCTCCTGCCTCAGCCTTCCTAGTAGCCACCACACTTGGCTAAATTTTCTTTTTAAAAATATTTTGTGGAGTTGAGGGTCTCACTATATTGCCCAAGCCGGTGTCAGACTCCTGGACTCAAGCAGTCCTCCTGCCTCGGCCTCCCAAAGTCCTGGGATTACAGGCATGAGCTGCTGCACCCTGGCTGTCTCACATTTTTTATATATGGCAGCTGTATGAGATTGGTAGTATTCTTGTTTCACAGATCCAACAGTTGCAACTGGGAAGAAATTAAGTAGCTTCCTCAGTATCAGTGACTTGCTGGTGGGACAGAGGTTTGAAACCAGGTCTCTGCCTCCAAAATATTGGTGGTTTTGGTGGAAAGAGTTACACTCATATCTGCTGCTTGCTGCCTACATTTTTGAAGATTTTTTTGAAACTATGAAATACTTTATACTTAGAAGTTTTGAAAGTAATACATGAACATCTTTATATCTGTGGTCCATATTTAACAGATTGTAATCTTCTCATAGTGTGGGCTAAACTGCCTCTACCCAAATACAGTAAAATATAGAGGTAGAGCTCACTGGATAACTTTTTTCTTACTCCATTTTTTCTTTCTAGGAGTATCTGCTATGTGAAGCTAGTGTATATTCTCCCCCTTCATATTTTTGTTTTTACTGTTAAAGATAGTATCTCCTGAATTTAAAAAATGAAATACTTTTTGCTTTTTTTAAAAGTTTGTTTTAAAAAAACAGTTTTTATAGGTGATTGTAATGTACATCTCTTGGAAACTTTTTCTCTTAGCATTATTTTTTAAAGATCTGTGATAGTGCATGTTGTGCTAGTTCTTTATATTGTATTCCATGTCAGTTTTTTAAGTTTATTTTTCTATTGATGGCATTTAATTCCAACTTTTAGATAAAAGGATGTACTGTACATTTTTACAATTTTTGGGAGGACATATAAGAGTTTTTCTCGGAAGTAGATTTGCAAGATCTGAGCATATTTTCAGCTTCTGCGTGACTGGATTTTGCTTCATTGTTCTCCAGATGATTGAATCAATTTACATTCCCACTAAAAGAGTTCTGGCCGGGTGCAGTGGCTTACTCCTGTAATCCCAGCACTTTGGGAGGGAGAAGCAGGCGGATCACCTGAGGTCAGGAGTTCCAGACCAGCCTGACCACCACAGAGAAACCCTGTCTCTACTAAAAATACAAAAAATTAGCCAGGCGTGGTGTTGCATGCCTGTAATCCCAGCTACTTGGGAGGCTGAGGTGGGAGAATTGCTTGAACTGGGGAGGCAGAGGTTGCACTGAGCTGAGATGGTGCCATTACACTCCATCCTGGGCAACAGAGGGAGACTCTGTCTCAAAAAAAAAAAAAAAAGTCATCATTTTTTGTAAGACTATCTCCGGAAAAAAGGGGGAAAAAAAAGTAGTTACTAGAACCCCCCTGTTTTTGTGGAGATGGAGTCTCACTCTTGCCCAGGCTGGAGTGCAATAGTGCCGACTACATTTTTTTTTTTTTTATACTGAGTCTGGCTCCATCGCCCAGGCTCGAGTGCAGTGTTGCGATCTCAGCTCACTGCAAGCTCCGCCTCCCGGGTTCACGCCATTCTCCTGCCTTAGCCTACCAAGTAGCTGGGACCACAGGCACCCGCCACCATGCCCGGCCAATTTTTTTGTATGGTTTTTTTTGTGTTTTTTTTTTTTTTTTTGAGACGGAGTCTCGCTCTGTCACCCGGGCTGGAGTGCAGTGGCCGGATCTCAGCTCACTGCAAGCTCCGCCTCCTGGGTTCACGTCATTCTCCAGCCTCAGCCTCCCAAGTAGCTGGGACTACAGGCTCCCGCCACCTCGCCCGGCTGGTATTTTGTGTTTTTTAGTAGAGACGGGGTTTCACCATGTTAGCCAGATGGTCTCGATCTCCTGACCTCGTGATCCGCCCATCTCGGCCTCCCAAAGTGCTGGGATTACAGGCTTGAGCCACCGCGCCTGGCCTTGTGTTTGTTTTTTAAAGACGGGGTTTCTCCGTGTTAGCCAGGATGGTCTCACTTTCCTGACCTTGAGATCTGCCCGCCTCAGCCTCCCCAAAGTGCTGGGATTACAGGCGTGAGCCACTGCGCCTGGCCTACATTTTTAAGACTTAGGTTTTTGTCACTATGATGAATGTGAAATGGTGGTTTATTCTAATTTTTACTTCCCTAGTCAGTAGAGATATTAAGCATATTTGGTGTTTATTGGCCATTAGACTTTTGTAAATTTAGTGTTTAGGTTTTTTTTGGGTTTTTTTGTTTTTTGTTTTTTTTTGTTTTTTTTTTGTTTTTTTGAGACGGAGTCTCGCTCTGTCTCCCAGGCTGGAGTGCAGTGGCCGGATCTCAGCTCACTGCAAGCTCCGCCTCCCGGGTTTACGCCATTCTCCTGCCTCAGCCTCCCAAGTAGCTGGGACTACAGGCGCCCACCACCTCGCCCGGCTAGTTTTTTTTTTTTTTTGTATTTTTAGTAGAGACGGGGTTTCACCGTGTTCGCCAGGATGGTCTCGATCTCCTGACCTCGTGATCCGCCCGTCTCGGCCTCCCAAAGTGCTGGGATTACAGGCTTGAGCCACCGCGCCCGGCCTTTTTTGTTTTTTTTTAAGATGAGACGGAGTCTCGCTCTGTCGCCCAGACTGGAGTGCAGTGGCATGCAATCTTGGCTCTCTGCAACCTCTGCCTCCTGGGTTCAAGCAATTGCCCTGCCTCAGCCTGCCAAGTAGCTGGAATTACAGGCATGCCCCGCAAAGCCTGGGTAATTTTGTCTTTTTAGTAGAGATGGGTTTTGCCATACTGGTCACACTGGTCTCGAACTCCTGACCTCAGGTGATCCGCCTGCCTCAGCTTCCCAAAGTGCTGGGATTACAGACGTGAGCCACCATGCCTGGCCGTGTTTATATTCTTTAACTGCTGTTTTAAAAATTGAGTGTTTTGGCTTGGGCAACAAGAGTGAAATTTCATCTCAAAAAAAAAAAAAAATAGGTGGTTTGTAGTTTTCTCCTTGATCTGTAGGAAATTTTTTTTTTTTTTTTTTTTTTGAGATAGTTCTTGCTCTGGAGTAAGGCTAGAGTCTTGCTCTGGAGTCAGGGTTTCGCTTTGTTAGTCCGGCTGGTCTCTTTCTGACCTCAGGCAGTCCGCCCATGTCGGCTTCCCAGACTGCTGGGATTACAGGTGTGAGCCGCTGTGCCCGGCCAGATTTGTAGGAATTCTTTATGTTATTTATATGATATTGTCTATCTTACATTATGTGGCTTGAGTTTTAATTTTGGCTTATCTTTTTAATGCTTTTTTAAAAAAATGTAGTAAAATACATACAACATAAAATTTATCACCTTAACCATTTTAAATGTTCAGTGGCATTAAGGACATTGTGTACCTATCACCACCATCCACCTCCAGAACTTTTCATCTTGCAAAACTGCAACTCTGTACCCAGTATTACTAACTCCCTATTCCCTACCACCCAACTTCTGGCAGTCACCATTCTACTTTGTATCTCAATCTGTGTGACTGCTCTATCATTCATTATTTGTCCCTTAAAAAAAAAAAAACAACTCTGAGTATACTTTCTTCATTTTTGTTTAAAACCGTGACTCTGGAAGTTAAAAATAACATTCTTCCCCATGAGCAGCTTCTCTTTTTTTTGAGAGAGAGAGTCTTGCTCTATTATTGTTCAGACTAGAGTGCAGTGGTGCAATCATGGCTCACTGCTGCAACCTCAACCTCCTGGGCTCAAGTGATCTTCCCACCTCATCTTTCCAAGTAGCTGAGACTACAGGTACGCCACCATGGCTGACTAATCTTTGTATTTTTTGTAGAGATGAGGTCTCAGCCCAGGCTGATGTCAAACTCAAGTGATGTTCCCGCTTCTGCTTCCCAAAGTTGTGGAATTATATGCATGAGCCATTGCAGCCATCAAACCCCTGTGCTTCTTACAAACACCAGAAAAAGTTTTAGCCTTGTTTTCAACATTGTTCTGCTGTGCTTTGTCTAAGTGAATCTTTATGAGCTGCCTGCCATCCAGTTTCTCTCGCCCACAATTTCACTTGGGTAGACCAAGCCCTCAAGGGTTATGTCATGCACGGCTGTCAGAATAGGGCTCCTGGGACACTGCTGCTTGTTTTTTGTACAGCTTTTTGAGTTGGCTTATGCAGAATTACCCTCTGAGCACATTATTTGTCCTTTTGTGACTAGTTTATTTCATTTAACTGTCTTCCTTGTCTTTTAGAAGTTTATTTTTTATTTTTATTTATTTATTTTTTTGAGACAGAGTCTCGCTCTGTTGCCAGGCTGGAATGCAGTGGCACGATCTCGGCTCACTGCAACCTCCGACTCCCTGGTTCAAGTGATTCTCCTGCCTCAACCTCCTGAGTAGCTGGGATTACAGGCACATGCCACTACGCCCAGCTAATTTTTTTTTTTTTTTTGTATTTTTAGTAGAGACGAGGTTTCACCATGTTGGCCAGGATGGTCTCGATCTCCTGACCTCGTGATGTGCCCACCTCAGCCTCCCTAAGTGCTGGGATTACAGGTGTGAGGCACCGCACTTGGCCCAGAAGTTTAATTTTTAAGAGACAGGTCTCACACTGTTACCCAGGATGGAGAGCAATGGTGCGATAATGGCTCTCTGCAGCCCGGAACTCCTGGGCTTAAGTGATAGCCCAGCCTCCTGAGTAGCTGGGACTACAGGCGTGAGCCACCACTCTTGGCTAAGTTTTTAAAAAAATTTTGTAGAGATGGGAATCTCCCTATGTTACCCAGGCTGATCTTGAACTCTTGGGCTCAAGGGATCATCCCAACTCAGCCTCCCAAAGTGCTGAGATTATAGGTGTGGGCCACCATGCCTTTCTACCTTTTTGTATTTTTAGTAGAGATGGGGTTTTTCACCATGTTGGCCAGGCTGGTCTCCAACTCCTGATCTCAAGTGATCCACCTCCCTCAGCCTTCCAAAGTGCTGGGATTACAGGTGTCACCCACCGTGCCTGGCCCAGTTTAATTTTAAAGTAGTCAAATTTTTTCTGGCGTATTTTACTTATTGTTCTCCTTTTTGTCTTACAGAAGTTTAATTTTAAGGAAGTCAGATTTTATCTTTTCCTACATGGTGCATTTTTTGCATTTTAAGAAGTCTTCCTACTTTGATATTAATAAAGGCATTCTCGGACCCAGGTCGCTGGTTGACCTGACCTCCTGTTCTGGAGGCGCTGTGCCGGAGGACCCATTATTTTATTTTATTTTATTTTTTAAAGATATTCTTCTATATTTGGTTCTTAAAATTAATTCATTTTCTTAACTTCTGTACTCAGGTTTCTCTCTCTACCATGTCATATTGAAACTGTTCAGGCAGTACCTTCCCAATTATCGAATACAGAGTAAGTTCTCATGATCGTCTATTTTGTACATGTTCCTTCAGCATTTCCTTTTCCATCTTAGAACTCTCCTCCTTTGGTTGCTCTGATACTGCTCTTTTCTGATTTTCCTTCAACCTCTGTTACTGTCCTTTATAAAATATTGTCACTGATTTACCTTTCATCCTCCACTTGTCTTTGGAATGTTTGTTTTCTCTTTTTTATTCCTTTTGTTAATACCGTAGGTCAGGTTTTTATATTTCAGGATGGACTATTTATTTGAAATATGGTATTCATCTATCTGTCTGTCTATCTATCTATCTATCTATCTATCTATCTATCTATCTATCAGTTAATCTGTCACCCAGGCTGGGGTGCTGTGGTGTGATCACAGCTCACGCCGCAGCCTTAACCTACTGGGCTTAAGTGATCCTCCCACCACAGCCTCCCAAGTAGCTGGCATTACAGGCATTTGTCACCATGCCTGGCTGATTTTTTTTACTTTTTGTGGAGACAGGGTGTTGCCATATTGCCCAGGCTGGTCTCGAACTCCTAGGCTCAAGTGATTCATGCGCCTTAGCCGCCCAGAGTGCTGGGATTACAGGCATGAGCCACTGTGCCCAGCCCAGATGGAATATTTGTATTAAACGTTTCCTGGCTACTTGCAGTGGCTTAAGCCTGTAATCTCAGCATTTTGGACAGCTGAGGCAGGAAGATTGCTTGAGCCCAGGAGTTTAAGACTGATCTGGGCAACATAGTGAGACCCTGTTTCTACAGAATATTTAAAAAATGAGGCCAGACACGGTGGCTCACGCCTGTAATCCTAGCACTTTGGGAGGCCAAGGCAGGTGGATTGCCTGAGTTCAGGAATTCGAGACCAGCCTGGGCAACACAGTGAAACCCCATCTCTACTAAAATACAAAAAATTAGTAGGGCACAGCAGCGTGCACCTGTAATCTTAGCTACTTGTGAAGCTGAGACAGGAGAATCACTTGAACCCAGGAGGCGGAGGTTGCAGTGAGCCAAGATCGTGCCACTGCACTCCAGCCTGGGAGGCAGGGTGAGACTCCATCGCAAAAAAAAAAAAAAAGCCTGGAGTGGGTGCTGCACATCAGTAGTCCTAACTACTCTGGATGCTGAGGTGGGAGGATCCCTTAAGCCTGGGAGATCGAGGCTGCAGTGAACCTTGACTTTGCCACTGCACTTTACAGAGTCGAGACCCTGTCTTTAAAAAATAAAATAGAATAAAAGTTTGCTTATGTACACTTATTTTTCTGCCTTCAGTCTCTCTCAGCTTTTCTTTTTTTTTTTTTTTTTTTTTTTTTAAGACGGACTCTCACTTTATTGCCTAGGCTGGAGAGCAGTGGCGTGCTCTCAGCTCATTGCAACCTCCATCTCCCGTGTTCAAGCAATTCTGCCTCAGCCTCCTCAGTAGCTGGGATTACAGACTCATGTCACCACGCCCGGCTAATTTTTGTATTTTTAGTACAGACAGGGTTTCACCACATTGGTCAGGCTGTCTTGAACTCCTGACCTTGTGATCCGCCCACCTCGGCCTCCCAAAGTGCTGGGATTACAGGCGTGAGCCACCGTGCCCAGCCTCTCCCAGCTTTTCTAGTCAACCCTAATGGTGCTATGCCACTGGATTTAATTTTAAAAATATGATCTTATATCATTCTCTGTTAGGTTCTCTACTGCCTATGGGGATAAAGTCAAAACCTTTATACTATTGTTCTGACCTGCCTTTCCTGACCTATTTCCTGTCAAGTCACAGATACACACTTGCATTCCTACACATATCTCAGACTTTCACTCTCCCTCAAACCTTCAGCAATACAAAATTGCTTGCTATTTACTTGTTTCATCTGTGTGGAATAAGCCCTTATCTTTTTTTTTTTGCCTTTGGAAACCTACTTATCCTAAAATGCCACCCCGATAAGCCTTTCTTGAAGCCAAAGTTTCCTTCTGTTTTTCATTGTCAGTCAGACTTCATGAGAGCAGTTATCTGATTATTGATAATTGTGCATATGTCCTTCTACTCCTGATAGGTTAAGCTCCGTAAGGACTCATACTCATTTTTTTCTCTTTAGCACCTTGTAGGGTACCTAGAATGTAGAAGCCTTAGTAATTTAAATTAGCACCCCAAAAAAGTCTTTGATAGGTATCTAATTTTGAGGAGCTGCTGCTAAAAGTGCTCTTAGCATAGGTTTGGGGCAGGCTTTTGTTACTTTTAGCAAATGTGTGATTATGGATTTTTCTAGTGATTAGAAATGTAGGACTGTCTGGTCTATGTACTCTTTTCTCTCAATTAACTGGGTGTCTTGCTTTTAGGCTTGTTAATTTTTTTTTTTTTTTTTTTTTTTTTTTTGAGACGGAGTCTCGCTCTGTCTCCCGGGCTGGAGTGCAGTGGCCGGATCTCAGCTCACTGCAAGCTCCGCCTCCCGGGTTTACGCCATTCTCCTGCCTCAGCCTCCCGAGTAGCTGGGACTACAGGTGCCCACCACCTCGCCCGGCTAGTTTTTTGTATTTTTTTAGTAGAGACGGAGTTTCACCGGGTTAGCCAGGATGGTCTCGATCTCCTGACTTCGTGATCCGACCGTCTCGGCCTCCCAAAGTGCTGGGATTACAGGCTTGAGCCACTGCGCCCGGCCTAGGCTTGTTTCAAGTGAACCACCTTACTTGGTTTTGTCATACCCAACTGTGGGTTGTCCGATGCTGTTGCTTTTCACCGAGCTGATAATAAAACATTTTGTGCTTTTTCTTAAATCACTGTAGTGATTTAGTTTTTGTTGTATAGAATATAGCACAGTTTTTGCCTCTTGTCTATTAGACATTCAGTTATTTCCAGTTTCTTGATGGTGTACATGTGTGAGAATTTTGAGTGTGTATCTCTGAAAGTGATACATACTGAGTGGTCATTGAGTGTTGGATGAAATTTTAGGCATTTATATTGTTGGGTGCTTTCTTTCCATCTGCCCATAGGAACTGTGAATGTGAGTCATTGACAGCAGAGTTCTTTCTCACCGATCTTCCATTCCCCATTGCTTAGCACATTGCCTGCTAAACAGGAGGCACTTGTTTTCCTGAATGAGTTTAAGGATATTCCTAAACTCTAGGGAGCTCATCCCCAACCATTGTGAAAGTTTCATCCTGCTTCTGGGACTAGGAAGAGTTGAGTATGTTGATAAATGTGGCCTGCAGGTAAAGCTGGATTTCTGTTCCATATAAGTTATGTTATTAATGTAGTCAGGTCTTGAATTAGGGTGATGGAATGTCCAAGCCCAAAACTGGGAAACAAGATAGTGGGAAGGGAATCTTTTTTTTTTTTTTTTTTTTTGTAGTTTTCCCCTTTGAAGATCTCATTGGGCATCTGTTTAGTATATAGGACATCATCTGTGGTTCAATTCTTTAGTGTAACTTTACATTTTTTATTTATTCAGATACTTACTGAATGCCACCTATGTTAATAAAATGGACATGATCCTTGCTATTATGGAATAAATTATGGCTCAGTAAGGCAGTGAGAAATTGAACAGCTAATAAGTGTGTTTGTTGACTTTAAGTAAGGGGACGTATGGAAGTTGGGTATTCTAGCCTTAGGGAAAGAGTTTCTTGGGAATAACTGTTAACTGATACTTAACAGGATAAATTAGAGTGATTATGATCAACTCTGTACACGTATAGACAGCTAATAATCATTATACAATGAATAATGGAAAACCATTTTACTGTTTTTTTCTTATGTATAATGTTTGTATTTGTTAGAGACTAGATCTCACTTTGTTGCCTAGGCTGGAGTGCAGTGGTATGATCATAGCTCACTGTAACCCTGAACTCCAGGGCTCAAGTGATTCTCCTGCTTCAGCCTTCTGAGTAGCTAGTACAACAGGTAGACATCACTGTGCCCAGTTAATTATTGTTAAATTATTTGTAGAGACTGAGTTTTGCCATGTTACCCAGGCTGGTCTTGAACTCCTGGCCTCAAGTGATTTTCCTGCCTTGGCTTCCTAAAGTGCTGAGATTACAGGCATGAGCCACTGCCTGGCCAACTTTTATTTTTGTTTTTGTTTTTCTTTTCCTGTTGGACTGTCCTACAACTGTTTTTATTTTTTTAACCAAAACTGCATATCATAACCTCTTCTTGGTTTAAGGGAGGCTAGGAAATCTTCTTTAGCTGAGTACAGTACTCCTCAATTAAAATGAGAGTTTCTTTAGTAGGGAAGAAGGAAAAAATAAAATTGACCAGACAACTAGCCATGTAGAGGGTAGAGGGGCAAGAATGAACTCAGGATCATTTAGGAAACCTTTTTAGGTAGCTTAGGCAAGAGATTATTGCCGTGTGGGGCTAGAGTTGAATAGGGAGCTGAAGAGAAATTATAAGTATTTGGGAGACCCTCTGTCACCCAGGCTGGAGTGCAGTGGCTCAATCACAGCTCACTGCAGCCTCAAACTCCTGGTCTTAAGTGATCTTCCTACCTCAGCCTCCTGAGTAGCTGGGACTATAGGCACATCCCACCACGTTCTGATAATTTTCATATTTTTTTGTAGAGGTGAGGTTTCACCATGTTGCCCAGGCTGATCTTGAATTCCTGGGCTCAGGCCATCTACCTGCCTCGGCCACCCACAGTGCTGGGATTATAGGCATGAACCACCACACCCAGCCACCTTTTAACTTTTTATCTAGAAAATTTTAAAGAGAAAAGTCAAAAAGACAGTACACTTGTATCCCCACTAGCTAAGATCATGTTGCTCTCATGAATATAATTTACTAGCAAAAACTTGAGCATGCACCTCTTAAAAATAATATTATTTTGGTTGGGCATGGTGGCTCACTCTGGTAATCCTTGCACTTTAGGAGGCTGAGGCAGGAGGATAAGTTGAGCCCAGGAATTTGAGACCAGTCCGGGCAACATGACAAAAGCCCCCATCTCAACAAAACATAGAAAAAAATAATTGGATGTGGTGGCATTGTGGCTGTGTCCCAGCTACTTGGGCAGCCGAGGTGGAAGGATTGCTTGAACCCAGTAGGTACAGTGCCGTGATCATGGCTCACTGCAGCCTCTGCAGTCCAGCCTGGGTAACAGAGTAAGGCCCTGTCTCCAAAAAAACACCAAACTTACTTTTCAGTTAACTTAAAAAAAAAGTCTTATCTATGTAAATTTCACAGATTGTATATAATTATATATTCTTGGGTCTTTTAAAATTTGTGATTGTTAACCCCTCCACATACGTTTCTTTTTTTCTCATCTCTTTAATACTGAAAATCCTCATGTCTCTGATTCCAAGTTTAGGTGTAAAGGTTTGATTCGCTTCAGGTTAAACATTTTGGTAAGAAGACCCCAAGTAATGTTGTGTACTTCATATTGAATCATATTGAATCATGTTAGTACATGTGTAATATCAGATTGTCTCATTGTTAGTGCTGCTTGGTCACTTGTTTAATCATTTGATTAAGGTAGGAACAAGATTTCTTTGTAAAGGTACATTTTACTCTCTTTGCAATTAGCAAGTAAATGATGGATTAATTCTTTGGCATCCTGGAAATAATCTTATTCCCACCATCCTTTTACCAGGCGCACTCACACACACACCCACTCTCACTCATGCTGGTACAGTTTAACCATGCCAGTTGATCTGACATGTTTATCTTTGGAATTTGGGAAGAAACCTGAGTACCCAGAGAAAACCCGCAAAGACATGGGGAGAACATGGCAAGCTCCACATAAGACAGCAGCCCATGTGGGAATTTTTTTTTTCCTCATAAATGTTATAAGGAAATGATGTTATCCAGGGACCTGCTGTATTCTCTTTCTCTTTGTTTTTTTCTTTTTTTTTTTTTTCTCTCGAGATGGAGTCTCCCTCTGTCACCCAAGCTGGAGTGCAGTAGCATGATCTCGGCTCACTGCAACCTCCGCCTCCCAGGTTCAAGTGATTCTCCCACCTCAGCCCTGCAAGTAGCTGGGATTACAGGCTTGTGCCACCACACCTGCCTAATTTAGTAGAGATGGAATTTCACCATGTTGGCCAGGCTAATCTCAAACTCCTGACCTCAGGTGATCCAGTCGCCTCTCTTTATTTATTTATTTATTTATTTTTGTAATTTTTTTTTTAGATAGTGTCTCACTCTGTCACCCACACTGGAGTGCAGTGGTACAACTTCAGCTCACTGCACCCCCTGCCTTCCAGGCTCCAGGAATCCTCCCACCTCACCCTCCTGAGTAGCTGGGACTACAGGTATACAACACCACGCCTACATAATTTTTGTTTCTTTTTCTTTTTAAGTAGAGACAGGATTTCACCATGTTGCCCAGGCTAGTCTCAAACTAAGATCAAGCAGTCCACCTGCCTCAGCCTCCCAGAGTGCTGAGATTACATGCATGAGCCATTGCACCCAGCCCTGCTGTCTTCTCTTTTTTTTTTTTGGAGACAGAGTCTCGCCCTGTTGCCCAGGCTGGAGTGTAGTGGCACAATCTCTGCTCACTGCAAGCTCTGCCTCCCAGATTCATGCCATTTTCCTGCCTCAGCCTCCTGAGTAGCTGGGACTACAGGCACGCACCACCAGACCTGAGTGTTCGTTTTGTATTTAGTAGAGATGGGATTTCACCATGTTGGTCAGGCTGGTCTCCTGACCTCAGGTGATCCACCTGCCTCGGCTTCCCAAAGTGCTGGGATTACAGGTGTGAGCCATCATGCCCGGCCCTTTAAAAAAAATTTTTTTTTAATTGTTGTCACCCAGGCTGGAGTACGGTGGCACAATCATGGCTTGCTACAACCTCGAACTCCTGGGCTTAATCAATCCTCCAACCTCAGCCTCCCAAGTAGCTGAGACTATAGGCACGTACCACCACACCTGGCTAATTTTTGTGGTTTTTTTGTAGAGTTGGGGTTTTGCTGTGTTGACTAGGCTGGTCTCAAACTCCTGGGCTGAATCCTCCTGCCTCGGTTTCCCAAAGTGCTGGGATTATAGGTATAAGCCACCGCACCCGGCCCAAACTGTATTTTTTTGTCCTCTAGTACACTTTGTAATTTTTTGTTGAAAACTGGGCATGGACTGGGCATGGTGGCTCAGGCCTGTAATCCTAGCGCTTTGAGAGGCTGAAGCAGGCGGATTGCTTGAGTTCAGGAGTTCAAAACCAGCGTGGGCAACATGGTAAAACCCCGTCTCTGCAAAAAAAAAAAAAAAAATTAGCTAGGCATGGTGGTGCATGCCTGTAGGCCCAGCTACTTGAGGGTCTGAGGCAGGATGATCACTTTAGCTCCGGAGGCAAAAGTTGCATTGAGCTGAGATGACACCACTGCCCTTCAGCCTGGGGGACAGAGTGAGGCCCTGTTTCAAAAAAAAAAAAAAAAAAAATGCTGTGCATGTTTTACTAGATAAAAGTAACTGAGGTAAATAAGCCTTTAGTGTGAGGCATTACGTTTATCTGACTTAGAATTGGGCTGTTTTGTGTTACTATTTGTTGTAGCTGTAGGTATGAGAACTAATATTTCCTCCAGTGTTCTTATTTTTGTTTCCTTTGTTGTCTTGGGGTTCCTTAGAGACTTCTTAAAGAAGATCTGAGACATGCAGTTATGTTTTTTTCTTTTTTAGTTTTTTAATTCCTTGCAAGTGTTGCACAAATGCAGTTCTTTGAGTAACGTCCTGTTGTTATACAAAAGCCTCCTTGGCCAGGCATGGTGGCCGACAACAATAATCCCCACACTTTGGGAGTCCGAGGCTGGCAGATTGCTTTAGCCCAAGAATTCGAGATTTGTAGACAAATAGAGACATGACAAAACCGTCTCTACAGAAAATACAAATATTAACCAGGCATGGTGTCGTGCACCTGTACTCACAGGTGCTACTTAGGGGGCTGAAGTTGGAGGATCACCTGAACCCAGGAGGCAGTTTGCAGTGAGCCATGATCGTGCCACTGCACTCCAGCGTGGGTGACAGAGCAAGACCCTGTCCCAAAAAAACCAAGAAACAACAACCAAAAAAACCCCTCTTGATGGTAAGATTTCAGTATTCTGTTGTCTCATAATTGGGTTTTAGTCTTTTAGTGAATCTGTGTACCTGGGCTGTGATACTCGCAGTTGCTTCTCAGTTCACACTTCCTCCTTAGATGAGATTGGAAGGCTGGGATTGGGTTTTTCACTTCCCTCAGGTCAGTTAGCTCTGATAAAACTCCAGTTGGTTAACCTCTGGCGAAATCTTTTCTCTTGAAGGCAGGCCTTTTTAAGAAGAACAGAATACTCTGGAATTACTTCAGAATGGCTAATTTTCCCCTTCCCCCTGCCAGAAGCATGCAGGGAATTTTCTTCCATCCTCACTGTGAGAGCCTCCTGCGTTCAAGTGACCCTCCTGCTTCAGCCTCCTGAGTATCTGGGACTACAGGCGCGCACCACCATACCTGGCTAATTTTTGTATTTTTAGTAGAGACCAGGTTTTGCCATGTCGCCCAGGTTGGTCTCAAACTCCTGGGCTCAAGCTTAGTCTATCTATCTTGGCCTCCCAAAGTATTGGGATTGCAGGTGTGTACCACCAAACTTGGCCTTTTTTTTTTTTTTTTTTTAATAGTATTGTAAATATTTGGGTTTTTAAAATAAAATAAATTTATTCTCAGAGTTCTGGAGGCTAGAAGTTGGAAATCAAGGTGTCAGCAGGGTCAAATTCCCCCTGAAACCTCTGGGGAATCCTTCCTTGCCTCTTCCTAGTTTCTGTTGGTTTGCCAACGTTTTTGGTGTTCCTTGGCTTGTAGATGCATCACCCCAATTATCTGTCTTCATGTGGTATCTTCCCTGTGTGTCTGTCTTAACATGTTGACCAGGCTGGTCTCTAACTCCTGACCTCAGGTGATCACCCGCCTCAGCCTCCCAAAGTGCTGGGATTACAGGTGTGAGCCATCGTGCCTGGCCTGTTTTTATTTTTTAACTGTGTTAAAATTTTTAAACTTGTACTGAAGTTGAGAAAATAGCATAATAGACATCATCATCCAGTTTCTTTTTCTTTTTTTTTCTTTTTTGTAGAGACGGAGATCTGACTTTGCTGCCCAGGCTGATCTTGAACTCCTGGGCTCAAACAATCCTCCTGCCTCAGTCTCCCAAAGTGCTGGAATTACAGGTGTGAGCCACCACTCCTGGCCTCCACTTTCTGTAGTTGTCAACATGTGGCCAGTTTGTCTGTCAGATTCCCACTCCCTTCTAGATTATTTTGCTGTTTGTTTGTTTTTTGAGATGGAGTCTTGCTGCCTCCCAGGCTGGAGTGCAGTGGCACGATCTCGGCTTACTGCAACCTCTGCCTACCGGGCTCCGACGATTCTTCTCCCTCAGCCTCTTGAGTAGCTGGGACTACAGGTGTTTGCCACCACACCTGGCTAATTTTTTGTGTTTTTAGTAGAGACAGCGTTTCACCATGTTGGTTAGGCTGGTCTCAAACTCTTGACCTCAGGTGATCCACCCGCCTCGACCTCCCAAAGTGTTAGGATTACCAGCGTGAGCCACTGTGCCTGTCCCCTTCTAGATTATTTTGAAACAAATCTTCTGAGTTATTTTGCAGCAAACCCTAGAATTCTGTCATTGTACAGTGAATAATTCATTGTGGGTCTTTAACATACAAGGACATTTTTATGAAACCCCATCAAGTGTCTTACTACGTTCAACAAAAGAAACACTAATTTTTTAATATGTAATAACATAGTACATGCTCAGGTTTCCTTGACTTCTGATGTGTCTTTTTACAGTTACCTTTTTATTCTTTTTCTTTTCTTTTCTTTTTTTTTTGAGACGGAGTCTTGCACTGTCGCCCAGGCTGGAGTGCAGTGGCCAGATCTCAGCTCACTGCAAGCTCCGCCTCCCGGGTTTACGCCATTCTCCTGCCTTAGCCTCTCGAATAGCTGGGACTACAGGCACCCGCCACTGCGCCCGGCTAGTTTTTTTGTATTTTTTAGTAGAGACGGGGTTTCACCATGTTAGCCAGGATGGTCTCGATCTCCTGACCTCGTGATCCGCCCGTCTCGGCCTCCCGAAGTGCCGGGATTACAGGCCTGAGCCACTGCGCCCGGCCTCCTTTTTATTCTTAATGGTTGTAGTCATTGAGTTTACTTTCTAGTCCTTTTATCTCACAAGCAGTCTTAGAGTACAGATGTTTTATCACATACAGAGGATCGTATTGTGTAGGAAAAACATGGACAATGAAGACTGAATTGAAAAGGTGATACTGGAGAGTAGGACTTGATGTGAAGAAGTTTGAGGAGTAGCTTTGACTGTTTTTCTTTTCTCTTTAATAATCTTAAAAGTCTCTTATGGGGGGAGTGCTGAGACAGGATACATCCTAGTCACCCAGGCAGGAGTGCCAGTGGCAAGATCACGGCTCACTGCAGCCTCGGATTCCTGGGCTCAGGTGATTTTCCCATCTCAGCCTCCCGCGTTGCTGGGAATATGGCCATGCACCACCACACCCACACCTACCTAATTTTTTTGTAGAGACAGGATTTCACCATGTTGCCTGGACTGATCTTTTTTTTTTTTTTTTTCTTTTCCATAAGGATAGAGATGGGCTGGTGTTGAACTCCTGGGTTCAAATGATCAGCCCACCTCCACCACCCAAAGAGCTGGGATTACAGGTGTGAGCCACCGTGCCTGTCCTAATCTAAAGAATGAAGTATATAAATTCTAAAAGTTGAGTAAGTGTAAAATACAAACTCTGAGTGATAAATTATTGTGTCATAGTGTAAATGGCAGTGTTTTTTTCTTACTGGCATACATTGAGATGTCTTCTAACTGAAATCTTAGAAGTGGGCCAGGTGCGGTGGCTCATGCCTGTAATCCCAGCACTTTAGGAGGCTGAGGCAGGCAGATCATGAGGTCAGAAGTTCGAGACCAGCCTGGCGAGACCCCATTTCTACTAAAAAAACGTAAAAAAATTATCCAGGCGTGGTGGTGCGCACCTGTAGTCCCAGCTACTCAGGAGGTTGAGGCAGGAGAATCGCTTGAACCCGGGTAGTGGAAGTTGCAGTGAGCCGAGATTGCCTCACTGCATTTCAGCCTGGGTGACAGAGCAAGACACCATCTCAAAAAAAAAAAAAAAAAAAAAGTGAAAGAAAAGCTCTATCTTGACTCCTGAATCAGTTTTAAAACCTGGCTTCACTGATTATTAGCTTTGTGACTTTGTTGCCTCAGCTTCCTTATTGGTAAGCATGTAAGTTTGTTATAAGATTGAGTTATTAATATACATCAGTTAAAATATTGCCCATAAATTACATATAAATATTGAGCTGGAAGTGGTGGCTTATGCCTCTAATCCCAGCAGTTTGAGAGACTGAGGCGGGAGAATTGCTTGAGCACATAGGTTTGATGCTGCGGTGAGCTCTAATTGTATCACTGTACCTCTTGCCTGGATGATAAAGCAATGTATTAGATATTATTGATCATTCAGCAACATTACCCACTGTTTCCTTGAAATATTATTATTCCTGTAGTGTCGGTGATATCAGACTATCCAAATATCTTTTTCTTCCTTTCTTCTTTCCTTTTTCCTTTCCCTTTTCCCCTTCCCTCACCTCCCTCCTGCCTTTCCTTTTTTCCTTTTTTCTTTTTTTTTTTTTGAGACAGAATCTTGCTTTGTCGCCCAGGCTGGAATGCAGTGGCGCCATCTCAGCTCACTGCAAGCTCCGCCTCCCGGGTTCACGCCATTCTCCTGCCTCAGCCTCCCGAGTAGCTGGGACTATAGGCGCCCACCACCATGCCCGGCTAGTTTTTGTTTGTTGGTTGGTTTGTTGGTTTTTTGTTTTTGTATTTTTAGTAGAGACGGGGTTTCCCCATGTTAGCCAGGATGGTCTCCATCTCTTGACCTCGTGATCTGCCTGCCTCAGCCTCCCAAAGTGCTGGGATTACAGGCTTGAGCCACCGCGCACTCCCCCCACCACCATTTTTTTTTTTTTTTTTTTTTTAAAGAAAGAGTCTTTGTCACCCAAGCTGGAGTACGGTGCTTTCCGTCTCGGCTCACTGCTCCCTCTGCCTTTCGGATTCAAGCAGTTCTCCTGCCTCAGCCTCCAGAGTAGCTGGGATTGCAGGCATGCACCACCATGCCCCCAGCTAATTTTTGAATTTTTAGTAGAGACGGGGTTTCACCATGTTGGCCAGGCTGGTCTCGAACTCTTGACCTTAGATGATCCACCCACCTTGGCCTCTCAAAGTGCTGGGATTACAGGTGTGAGCCGTGGCGCCTGGTCTTTCCTATCTTTCTAACTGTATCTTCAGACCAGATCACTCCTGAACCTGAGACCTGAATTTTCATTTGCCTACTTGGTTCTTTGTATTTTCACAGATACCTTGTATCCAACATATCTCAAACTGATTTTTCCCCTCCTCCTCAAACCCTGCCTCCTCAATTCTTTGTTTCCTTATCTTAGTTTATTACACAGTCATCCACCCAGCAAAAAATCCCCTCCTCTAAGATCATACGCTTTTAGTTAGTAACTAAGTCCTTTAGATTTGACTTCCTGTCTGCCTTAATTCATCTACTTCTTTTCATTGCATTGGACCTTATTGGCATCTCTCACTGGATTCCTAAGTATTTTCTCTAATCCTCCTCCAGCCATTTCCCCCTACTCCAGCCGGGTGATCTCTAAAAGACCCAGATCTGATTGTTATACTTCAAATTTTTATTATTCTTCATGACCCTGAATAATCTGGCTCTTGACTACTTCTCCTGCCTCATCTCTACGTTTTCATTCTTTGTATTGTAGTCACTTTGGCGGCTTTTCAATTTTTAAACCTGTCAAGTCCTCCTTTGCCTCTATTTTGCACAGCGTGTACACTCTGCCTTAAGTGCTGGCTTTACCTAAAGTAAAGTATTTTAACATTAGTTTCCTCAAGGAAACTTCCTCTTACTTTCTAGATTTTCTCTCTGCTAAATTATTCTTCATAGTATCCTGTATTTCATTTAAAAATTATATAATTAGTTGTTCAGTACCTTAGAATGAAATAACTATTGATGCACGGTAGAGAAAATTTCTAGTTGATCATTATACCATGAGTATCTGTTACAATGCCTTGCAAATAGCCAGTACTCAGTAAATATTCATGGAATTGATAAATTCAGACTTGAATTACTCTTCATTGTAGATTGTATAAAGTTTGACAGAAGTCCAGAACTTAACTTTTTTTTTTTAAGAGATGGAGTCTCACTCTGTCACACAGGCTGGTATGGAGTGGCACAATCATAGCTTACTGCACCCTTGACCTCTTGGGCTCAAGTGATTCTCTCACCTCAGTCTCCTGAATAGCTGGGATTACAGGCACACGTGTTTTGTTTTGTTTGTTTTTTCCCCTGTAGAGATGGGAGTTTCACTATGTGGCCCAGGCTGGTCTGAAACTCCTGGGCTCAAGTGAATCCTCCCTCCTTTGCCAAAGTGTTGGGATTACAGGTGTGATTTTAAAAATGCTAGCTGCAGCCTGGCGTGGTGGCTCATGCTTGTAATCCCAGCACTTTGGGAGGCTGAGGCCGGTAGATCACTTGAGGTCAGGAGTTCGAGACCAGCCTGGCCAACATGGTGAAACCCCCATCTCTACTAAAAATTCAAAAATTAGCCAGGCATGGTGGCGGGCATCTGTAATCGCAGCTACTCAGGAGGCTGAGGCAGAAGAATCGCTTGAACCCCCGAGAGGTGGAGGTTGCAGTGAGCTGAGATCGCACCACTGCACTCCAGCCTGGGCAACAGAGTGAGACTCCGTCTCAAAAAAAAAAAAAAAAAAAAGCTAGCTGCTATAGACAGAGTCTCACTTTGTTGTCCGGGTGGAGTGCAGTGGAGCGATCTCTGCTCACTGCAACCTCTGCCTCCCGGGTTCAAGCAGTTCTCCTGCCTTAGAATTTCAAGTAGCTGGTTTTTACAGGAGTATGCCAACATGTCCAGTCTCTTGTACTATTTTTATTTTTATTTTTGAGACG
This sequence comes from Chlorocebus sabaeus, assembly GCF_047675955.1. NCBI lineage: Eukaryota > Metazoa > Chordata > Mammalia > Primates > Cercopithecidae > Chlorocebus > Chlorocebus sabaeus. The sequence continues at coordinate 11,054,698 of NC_132930.1, read as the reverse complement.
GAGTCTTGCTTTGTCGCCCAGGCTAGAGTGCAGTGGCGCAATCTCAACTCACTGCAACCTCTGACTCCTGGGTTCAAGCGATTCTCCTGCCTCAGCTGGTCTCAAACTCCTGACCTCAGGTGATCCACCTGCCTCAGCCTGCCAAAGTGCTGGGATTACAGGCATGAGCCACCGCAGCTGGCCATCTTGTAGTCTTTTCAATGTGAATACCAAAAAATTTTAAATTTACATATGTGGCTTACGTTATATTGTATTGGATACTGCTAGTCTAGAACTTGTTTTTAGTAAGGATCATACATGTGTCTCCATGGCTTCAGTTTTTCATTCTCCCAATCCCTTTGTTGTCATGTCATTTTTTGCTTTGGGACTGTTATGTGCCATAAGCTTCAGAAAACATGGTGGCTCACACCTGTAATCCTAGCATTTTGGGAGACTGAGGCAGGCGGATCACCGGAGGTCAGGAGTTCGAGACCATCCTGGCCAACATGGTGAAACCTTGTCTCTATTACAAATACAAAAAGATTAGCTGGGCATGGTGGCAGGCATCTGTAATCCCAGCTACTTGGAAAGCTGAGGCAGGAGAATTCCTTGAACCCAGGAGACGGGTTGCAGTGAGCTGGGCGACACAGCAAGACTCCATCTCAAAAAAATAAATAAATTTAACTGCCTAGAAGGTAGAAATTGTGTTTGTTTCTTAGGCCTTTGAATAATAGGGGAAAGATATTATATTAAATTATGAGAAAATAATGGCAACTGTTAAGCTTTTAAAGTATTATTTCCAACAAATTAGGAAGAACTAAATTTCACTTTTATATGCATGGTAATGATGAGCAGGGCTCCTAAAATAGTTGTGGCTTGATTAGGAAACAAATAGTAATTTCTTTATATCAATGAGAATTACTTATAACTTTAGGGGGCATTTAGGGGCATTTAGAATTCTATTTGTCTTATTTGAGATTTGGATTTAAATTTCATTTTAGAGCATTTTTTTTTTAATAAATAGAAGTGAGGCTAATATTGTTAGTTATTCTTTTTAAAAAAATACAATATTTGCTTTGGGTTAAAGTTTTCTGCCCCAACATCATTATCAAGAGTCAGCATATTACTGTGATACATTCAGCATTTACTGTGTGGCAGGCATTGTTCTATATACTTTATTCGTTAAATTCACCAGCGAACCCTATGAGGAACTGTCTTATCCTTAGTTGACAGAGGATGAAACTGGAGTACAAAGTGGTTAATTAACTTGTTCATAGCTAGTAAGTTTTAAAAAGGTTACACAACAATATACTTTGTATTTAGTCCTTAAATGATAAAAATCTTCCAGTGTTTAGTTTTTCCCACTACAGTGTAAGCCCCAAGTGGGCAGGGACTTAGGTTTTGTTTAGTAACATTTGAGATAGCATATATTAGACTCTAGTCATTATTTGAAAGAATTTTTACAGTGATGGTGGTAACAATGACAATATCATTTCACTGAGAGGTGGCCTTGGAAATGGAAATATATTAGAACCGCTTTGAGTTCTTCACTATTGGTTGTTGACAATAATTTTTTAAAATCTCATTCAAATTAGCTTCATCATTATGTGCTATTTTTTGTATGCTTCATGTATATCTTAATAAAATAGTTGATTTAAAAATTGCTAACTTCTGTAGCTTCTTTCTTTCTTTCTCTTTGTGTGTGTGTGTGTGTGTGTGTGTGTGTGTGTGTGTCAGTCTTGCTTTGTAGCCCAGGCTGGAGTGCAGTGGTGTAATCTTGACTCACTGCAACCTCTGCCTCCCGGGTTCAAGCAATTCTCATGCCTCAGCCTCCTGAGTAGCTGGGATTACAGACATGTGCTGCCATGCCCAGTTAATTTTTGTATTTTTAGTAGAGACAGGGTTTTGCCATATGGGCCAGGCTGGTCTCAAGTTTCTTGCCTCAAGTGATTTCACCTGCCTCAGCCTCCCAAAGTGCTGAAATTACAGGGGTGAGACACCCTGCCTGGCCTAGCTGCTATAGCTTCTGTATATCTCTATTCCTTTTGTGCATTAGAAATGCCTTGAAACCCCCAGGGAACATCAGGGGGAAAAAAAAAAAAAGACTACCAGAGGTCCTACTGTGTGTTTAGCAGAGGTGGGAGAAGAAAGTTTAGAAAAGCAATCTTTCACCTATCCTCATGAAAGATTTACAGTGATAACACAGTTCTTCAGAATTTCACCCAAAAGCTTCAGCTGCCTTGGTTGTTGCAGTCATTGAAGTGAATAACACATTATTTTGTTATTTATTTTTAGATACTACATTTTTTTCTTAGACTGTGGAAACAGAACTGTGAAATTAATTTTATAAAATTGGGCTTTATTTTATTTTATTTTTTTGAGACAGAATCTAGGTCTGTCACCCAGGCTGCATGCAGTGGTGCAATCTCGGCTCACTGCAACCTCCACCTCCCAAGTTCAAGCCGTTCTTCTGCCTCAGTCTCCCCAGTAGTTGGGACTACAGGTGCCTGTCAGCACACCTGGCTAATTTTTATATTTTTGGTAGAGATGGGGTTTCACCATGTTGGCCAAGCTAGTCTCAAACTCCTGACCTCAAATGATCCACCTGCCTTGGCCTCCCAAAGTGCTGGGAGTACAGTCGTGAGCCACTGCACCCAGCCAAATTAAAGGTTTTATAATTAATGTTGTTAGGAAAAGGGGAACTACGCTGCTTACTTCTATACAAGAAACTTAATTCTGAAAGTATTCTCATTTTACAGTAATAAAATTGAGAGTTAGGTGTTAAGTGGTATACCTGAATGAATACCACAAGGACAGAACTAGGATTCAGCACATAAGACATATGTCTCACTCCAAAGGCCATCCCTTTTGTAATACTGTCATCTTTCACCATTCTCCGTGTCTTATAGTTCCTGACTCTTAAAGTGAGACTTTAAGTTCGTTTGTGGGAGCAGTGGGATTGTTGTTTTAGATTGTGAAATAACTGGATGTTTGAATTAAACTGGTGGTATAAAGAATAATTGTTGCTTGATGGAAAATTGAGCTTTGAAGAAATTTTGACTTAACTTTCTGTTTTCTTTTTATCTTTAGTTATCTGCAAATAAAGACCCTACTCTAAACTCTATAGAATGCTTTTTTTTGGCTTTTCGAGACAGAGTATCTCTCTTGTTACCCAGGCTGGAGTGCAGCGCAGTGGCGAAATCTCAGCTCACTCCAACCTCCACCCCCGGGTTCAAACGATTCTCGTGCCTCAACCTCCCAAGTAACTGGGACTACAGGCACGCACCACCATGCTCGGCTAATTTTTCCTGTTTTTAGTAGAGACGGGGTTTCACCATGTTGGCCTCAAACTCCTGACTCAGTGATCTGCCTCGGCCTCCCGAACTGTTGGGATTACAGGCATGAGCCACCGCACCTGACCAGAATGCTTTTTCGTAATGTAATTCATCATGATGATGGGTATTTTCTTGAGCTTATTTAGTACATTTTTCATACAGTAATAATATTCTTTCTCTAGAGTGAAAAATGAGCAATTTTTTTCTGACTTATCATTTGGGGACTGGACGTGGTGGCTCACGACTATAATCCCAGCACTTTGGAGGCCAAGGCAGGAGGCCAAAGCTGGTGGATCACTTGAGCCCAGGAGTTCAAGACCAGCCTGAGCAGCATGGCAAAACCCTGTCTCTACTAAAAATTTAAAAATTTAGCCAGGCATGGTGGTGCACACCTGTAGTCCCAGTGACTGGTTAGGCCGAGGTGGGAGAAATCACCTGAGCCTGGGAAGTTGAGGTGCAGTGAGCTGAGATCACGCCACTGCATTCCAGCCGGGGTGATGGGAGTGAGACCCTGTCTTAAACAAATAATAATAATTTGGGGATGATGTAGACAGAAATAAGGACAGAGGTATGAAAATGAATAATTTTTTTTTTTTTGAGATGGAGCTCTGTCGCCCAGGCTGGAGTGCAGTGGCCAGATCTCAGCTCACTGCAAGCTCTGCCTCCTGGATTTACGCCATTCTCCTGCCTCAGCCTCCCGAGTAGCTGGGCAGGCGCCCGCCACCTCGCCCGGCTAGTTTTTATTTTTTATTTTTTATTTTTTTTTAGTAGAGATGGGGTTTCACCGTGTTAGCCAGGATGGTCTCGATCTCCTGACCTCGTGATCCACCCATCTCGGCCTCCCAAAGTGCTGGGATTACAGGCTTGAGCCACCGTACCAGGCCAATGAATAATTATTTAGCATTTTATTAGCCAGAGATTTGGGCAGTCCCAAAAAGCAGCTTTTCTAATCTCCCTCTCCTCCTTTCCCAAAAAACGTTAATCAGATCCTTTAGTATCCTAACATCTTTGGGTTATTTACATACTACTTTTTGGAGGGGAGATTATGGAAAGCTATCGAGATGTTTGAAAGCATTGATGATTAGCAAGATGATTATTCTTGTAAGAAGCCTTAAGAGGAGAAATTTAAGTGTATTCTAAGTTAACACTGGCTTCTTAAATTGGTCAGTGAAAGTTAAATGCCTCCAATTTTCTTTTTAACATTATTTATGCATAATTTAACTAGACAATTTTCTTTTCTTTTTTTTGAGATGGAGTCTTGCTCTTTCACTCAGGCCATGCCATAGTGCAGTGGCACGATCTCGGCTCACTGCAACCTCCACCTCCTGGGTTCAAGCGATTCTCCTGCCTCAGCTTGCCGAGTAGCTGGGACTACAGGTGTGCACCGCCACACCCAATTAAGTTTTTGTTTTTTTGGTTTTTTTGAGACGTAGTCTCATTGTGTCACCCAGGCTGGAATGCAGTGGCACGATCTTGGCTCACTGCAAGCTCCGCCTGCCGGGTTCATGCCATTCTGCCTCAGCCTCCCGAGTAGCTGGGACTACAGGCATCCGCCACCACGCCTGGCTAATTTTTTTGTATTTTTAGTAGAAGCATGGTTTCACCGTGTTAGCCAGCGTGGTCTCCATCTCCTGACCTCATGAACCACCGTGCCTGGCCATCAAAGTATTTTTACTGTTGCTAAAATGTACATTTTCTCCTCTACCACAAATACCAAGGTTGTTAATGATTTTTTAGGGCATAAGAAGTAGTTTCTTATTGTACATATTTATAGTTAAATTTAGTTTTTGGATAAAAATATTTTCAGAAAAATGTGAAAAAACAATACTAATTAGAAAGTAAGTTTTTAAATCCTGTGTTTTTATTAAAAGACAGGATTAATTAGAAATGATGTGAACTTTGAAAAATTAGGATTTTAAGTAATGTATTGTTTCTGAACTAAACGTTCTGTACTAAAAAATATTTAACATAGTAAAAGAGTAAAAATTGTATATTTTTTTGGGTTGGAGGAGGAAGCCAAAGACTTTTAAAACAGTAATTCTTACACCGTTTCATCCAGTAATCAAGTTTAAGAAAGTCAGTCTAAAAGCAAAAAACTTCACTTTTGAAATCTTGAGTGAGGCTTTGTTTCATAAGAGTAGATATGTTGTGTCAATCAGGTAACAATATGGAATCCTAACCAAAAAAATGAAGATATAGGCCGGGCGCAGTGCCTCAGGTCTATAATCCCAGCACTTTGGGAGGCTGAGGCGGGAGGATCATGAGGTCAGGAGTTTGAGACAAGCCTGGCCAACATGGCGAAACCCCGTCTGTACTAAAATTACAAAAATTAGCTGAGCATGGTGGTGGGTGCCGGTAATCCCAGCTACTCAGGAGGCTGAGGCAGGAGAGTTGCTTGAACCCAGGAGGTAGAGGTTGCAGTGAGCCGAGATCGTGCCATTGCACTCCAGCCTGGGTGACAAGAGCAAGACTCCTTCTCAAAAAAAAAAAAAAAAAAAAAGATATAACTTGTACTTTAGGGATTTTGGTTTAAAAAATTGAGAGGAGAGGATTTACTGTATTTTTAACATAGGTTTGAGAATATAAGTGGAGAGCCCATTTGCAGGCAGGCACTTATGAATGTTAATGTGAATCCCACTGGGATGGTTTTCTGACTCATTTAAGGTTATCATGGCTCTGAGAATGGACTGTCATAAGATTAAGAGACTCAGTAATGCTATAGATAGGAAAGTACTTGGAGTAGTATAAAGTGCAAAATAAGTCAGTGTAGATAAATTTAAAGTAGAAATCTGGTTTTTGGAAGTAGGTAGTTGCCATTTTAATAAACTAAGCAGAAAAACAAATTGAAGAAGGCCTTAGATTCTTTTGAGGCATTTAGTCCTTTGGAATTTTCATGGAAAGGAGAATCTGTTAGATAGCTAGAGCTTTCACCATTCTAGTGGATAGTGTACTATTTCAGTCAGTTAAACTAAACATTTAGAGTTGTTATGGTTAGTTCAAGTGAGAGTTTATGGCCTAAATGGCTTTTAATTACCCTGAATTTTCTGTTTATATAAGCAGAACTCATGTATCCTGGGGGTATAGATCAGAATATAGTATCTTAGCGTTCATCTGTGGATGATTAATCACTTTGGACCTAATATACATGGAATTGGCAAACATAAAATAGGTTTTATACTATTTTTCTCTCATAACTTTCCTACAAGTTCAAGAAGCCATTGTATTGTTCAAAGTGGTGTTATTTAAAACATTGAAGTTAAAATGTATTAGTTTGTTTTAAATATTCTTAAAACTGGCCAGTTAAGTCCTAGAAAAGCCCAGACTTATTTTACTAGAGCAGATAATCAAGTTTATGAAAGGGGGGGTTTCAAAAATTTTTATAGGTAATACTTTAGGCGTTTTTCTTGCTGATATAACTAACATTTATTTTCTGTTTATTTTTAAGACGAGCAAAAATCAAATTAAAGTAGATCTTGTAGATGAGAATTTTACAGAATTAAGAGGAGAAATAGCAGGACCTCCAGACACACCATATGAAGGCAAGTACTTTTTTCTGTATCAAAATATTGTGCGTATTAGAACTTGTCTAAAACATTAAATCAGAATAATCTTAAACATGTATAAATTATATGGAGGGTAACTTCATTTGGTTTAGATAAACAGCAATTTTAAAAATACTAAATTTAGATACTTAATATAGACTGGTATTTCTTACTGAATTTTAGCTAATTTTTTTCTTTCCACAAAAAGTTTAGCAGAGCTTTGTTACAGGTATTATAGGTTAGAATTTAATAGAATAAAAGATCTGGCATGGTAAACCTCTAAATTATATGGACTATAGACACTCAGTTACCCTTCATATGGTATCTAAAACAGACCTTGCCTTAAATATCTCACTGGTGAAATGTTGCTTTTGTTTTTAAAGTTCTTCTTTCTGTCATTTAGCATTTCATTCACTCATATGTCTTCATACAGGCTGTAGTCCAAATGTTTTCTTTATTCAGGAAAGCTTTTAGTGATCATTTCAAGACACATAGAAAGGAGGTGGCTTTGCCGGACTTGGTGTTCACAAATTAAGTCTGTAGCTACTTTAGACCATGGAGTTGGGTGGTAAGATACAGAAATAAGCCTTACAGCATTTTACTTTCTTATTAGGTGAGTCTTCGTTAATTAATATTATTGTAAATTTAGGTTATACAGCATATAACCAAGGCTCTTGCATTAATAGCTATTCAAATATTTGTTTATTAGAAAACATAACAGAATATATGGTAACCCTAATTATGCAATCTTTGCATGTATTTTCTCATTTAATCCTTTCAGCAAATCTTATTAGGTAAATACAATGATTGCTGTTTCATAGATGAAGAAACAAGTTCAGAGAAGTGACTTGTCTAAGGTCAACCATCTTAGCACGACTGGTAGGCTTTGTCTTCAAAGCCTGTGCTTTTAATCACTTTATGTAAATCAGAATTCACTTAATATTGGAAGTGGTGGTGATGTCTATTTTGTTTTGTTATCTATTTTTTTAGATGCGAAGTTTTACTGTTACCCAGGCTGGAGAGCAGTGGCATGGTCATAGCTCATTATAAATTTGAATTCCTAGGCTCAAGTAATCCTCCAGCTTCCTCAGTAGCTAGTACTACAGGTGCATGCCACCACATCCAGTTAAATACTTCGTGTGTGTTTGTTGTTAATTTTTGTTTGTTTGTTTTTTGAGACTGAGTCTCTCTGTTGCCCAGGCTGGAGTGCGGCGGTGAAATCTTGGCTTACTGCAACCTCACCTCCCAGAATCAAGTGATTCTCCTGCCTTAGCTTCCCGAGTAGCTGGGATTACAGGCGTGCACCACCATACCGGCTATAATTTTTGTACTTTAGTAGAGACAGAGTTTCCCAATAACAGCCAGGCTGGTCTTGAACTTCTTACCTCAGGTGATACGCCTACCTTAGCCTCCCAAAGTGTTAGGATTACAGGCATGAGCCACCACTCCTGGCTGCCAGCTAAATACTTTTGAGTGGTTCTATAATTCTGTAATGAACAGTTTACCTAAAACACTTTTTTTTTTTTTTTTGGAGATGGAGTCTCGCTCTGTTGCCCAGGCTGGAGTGCAGTGGCGCGATCTTGGCTCACTGCAAGCTCCACCTCCCAGGTTCATGCCTTTCTCCTGCCTCAGCCTCCCGAGTAGCTGGGACTACAGGTGCCCGCCACCACACTTGGCTAATTTATTTGTGTGTTTTTTTAGTGGAGATGGTGTTTCACCTTGTTAGCCAGGATGGGCTCGATCTCCTGACCTCACGATCCACCCACCTCCGCCTCCCAAAGTGCTGGGATTATAGGTGTGAGCCACTGCGCCCAGCTACCCAAAACACTTTTTAAAAATCTAATATTTTTGAATATTTTCTTGTTCTTAATCCAGATTGTTGAAGACCCTAGAATGTCTTTAGCATATTATACCAATTCTGTTTATTCATTTCTTTCTTTTTTTTTTTTTTTGAGACAGAGTCTCACTCTGTCGCTCAGGTTGGAGTGCAGTGGTGCGATCTTGGCTCACTGCAACCTCCACCTCCTGGGTTCAAGTGATTCTCCTGACAGCCTCCCGAGTAGCTGGTACTACAGGCGCCTGCCACCATGCCCGGCTAATTTTTGTATTTTTAGTAGAGACGGGGTTTCACATTGTTGGCCAGGCTTGTCTTGAACTCCTGACCTTGTGATCTGCCCACCTCGGCCTCCCAAAGTGCTGGGATTACAGGCATGAGCCACTGCGCCCGGCCCATTTTTTCTTTCTTTATTGGATAGATGGCATCTTGCCAAGTTACCCAGGCAGGTCTCAAATCCCTGGCCTCAAACAATCCTCTTGCCTTAGTGTCCCAAAGTCTTGGGATTCTAGGCATGAGCCATTGTGCCCAACCTTGTACCAATTCTTAGGTGATAAAATTTTATTTGTAGTTTTATAGTTAATATGAGCCATTTCTAGATATTTAATTTTTTATGCTGTTCATTGAGTGCTTCCTATCTGCCTTGCTTGGTCTGGCCGTTTTCATGGATGCTATTTCATTTAGTCCTTTTTACAATCATTAAATGTAGAGGAGACCTTTAGTTATCTTACGAAAATCAGGTGGTTGTCCTAATAGCAGATGTTTTTACGTAATAATATATTAGCTTCTTCTTGAAGACAAGCCTTACAGTTATTCTTTAATTTTTTTTTTTAGATTGTTTTGAAGTATTTTTGAAAGATGGTAGGGCAATTACATTATTTTAGAGGTCTGCCAGCAAAGTTTTAAATTTTTTAACTGATTTTTATAAATAAGGCACTTCCTGAGCTACATTAGATAGAAGCAATATTTAATAGGTAGATTAATTTTTTAAAATGGATAATGTATACTTATATACATTAAGATATATTAAGATATATTATGGTTGGGTGCGGTGGCTCACACCTGTAATCCCAACACTTTGGGAGGCTGAGGCAGGTGGATCACGAGGTCAGGAGATCGAGACCATCCTGGCTAACATGGTGAAACCCGTCTCTACTAAAAATACAAAAAAATTAGCCGGGTGTAGTGGTGGGCGCCTGTAGTCCCAGCTACTTGGGAGGCTGAGGCAGGAAAATGGTGTGAACCCGGGAGGCAGAGGTTGCAGTGAGCGGAGATCACGCCACTGCACTTCAGCCTGGGCAACAGAGGAAGACTCTGTCTCAAAAAAAATAAAAAATAAAAAAGATATATTCTTTATTGGTTAGAAGCAAGTTTGGTCATTTTTTTCTTTTCTTTTTCCCGATACCGAGAATGGGGCCAAAAGTTTGGTCATTTAAAAGTGCTTATTTCTGTCTGGGCGGGGTGGCTTATGCCTGTAATCCCAGCACTTTGGAAGGCTGAAGTAGGTGGATCACGAGGTCAGGAGTTCAAGACCAGCCTGACCAACGTAGTGAAACTCCATCTCTACTAAAAATACAAAAATTAGCTGGGTGCTGTGGTGTGCGCCTGTAATCCCAGCTACTCAGGAGGCTGAGGCAGGAGAATCCCTTTAACCCACAAGACGGAGGTTGCAGTGAGCTGAGATCTCACTGCTGCACTCCAGCCTGGGCAAGAGAAGGTGACTGCGTCTCAAAAAAAAGTGCTTATTTCTGCTGCTGCTGCTGCTAAATGAGTATCTTGATAAGATTAGATTTAATATGCTTTTTGGTATATGTTTGAGGTAGAGTAACTTTAATTCTATTATTTTATGTAAAACTGTTGAGAGAAGTTCATTTTGTTAAGGAAAAGTACCATTCAAGGACATAAACTTTAATGCTTTTTCTTTTAAATATAACGGTAGGTTAAATATTTATTGCAAGGATGTTGCAGTTTTTTGAGTTTTTAAAAATCTTAACTTAAATGCTAAGGCAAAAGTTTACATGTGGAATGTTAAACTATTTATGACCATTATTAAGTAATGAGGCAGCTGTTTTATAGTATTTAAAGAATCAGATTGTGAAGTAGAGTACTCATGGGAAAATGCCATATTATAGATATTACTTAACTCAATTTTCTTCACTTCTTTTGCCTTAATAATTCAGTGACAAAGGAACAGTTTAGTTCTTGAGCTTTTCTTCCTAAAATTTCTTTTAGGTTTATGGAATCATTGTTGACAGCTTAAAAATTCTCATTCCTTCCCCATCTCCTCTTTGGGTTAAGTTAAATTTAAAGATGGTTAATTTTTAATATTAAAAGCTATTCTTCAAGAAGTTAATGTTTTATAGTAAAAACTATTATAGGCCGGGCGCGGTGGCTCAAGCCTGTAATGCCAGCACTCTGGGAGGCCGAGGCGGGCGGATCACGAGGTCAGGAGATCGAGACCATCCTGGCTAACATGGTGAAACCCTGTCTCTACTAAAAAAATACAAAAAACTAGCCGGGCGAGGTGGCGGGCGCCTGTAGTCCCAGCTATTCGGGAGGCTGAGGCAGGAGAATGACGTAAACCCGGGAGGCGGAGCTTGCAGTGAGCTGAGATCCGGCCACTGCACTCCAGCCCGGGCGACAGAGCAAGACTCCGTCTCAAAAAAAAAAAAAAAAACTATTATAATGTGAATAATATAGTTATCATTAGTTGTATTACCCTGATCAGATGATGCTATGATTAATGCTAAGTGGTCGTATATTGAAAGTTGTCAGAGCATGTAACATAAGGGATAGAAATAGAAGTAAGATTTTAGAGACTCGTGAGTCCAACATTATTTATATGATATCTCTGGGCCCTCACACTGCTCCTAAGAGATTATTTTGGCCATTAACGAAGAACTTTGTATGATGGGTTATAGAGATGGTAATCTGGAGTTTAATCAGAAAAAAATAATTATTAGGAAGGAAAAAGAAAAGCCTATGTAGTGCTGAAGCCAAATTTATTATAACTATATTTGAAGCTAGCATTTCTAATTCTGGGTATAGACGGTTATAGTCACAAAATTTCTTCAGGTACCCTTCTCTTACCTGTCAGTTTTTTTTTTTTTTTCTTTCCACTACTTTTCTTTAAATTTCATTATTGTTACTATATGTTCTGCAATTCAGGCATTTAGTTCAACTCATGCATTAATCACTATGGGATTATATTAAAAAGAACTAGTGGCTGGGCATAATGGCTCATGCCTGTAATCCCATTACTTTGGGAGGCTGAGGCGAGTAGATCATTTGAGGTCAGGAGTTCGAGACCAGCTTAGCCAGCGTGGTGAGACCCCATCTCTACTTTAAAAAATTAAAAAATTAGCCGGCATGGTGGTACACACCTGTAGTCTCAGCTACCCAGGAGGCTGAGGTAGGAGAATTGCTGTAACTGGGAGGTAGAGGTTGCAGTGAGCCAAGATCGCACCATTGCACTCTAGTCTGGGCAACAGAGTGAGAATCCATCTCAAAAATAGCAAGAAGAGAGGCCAGGTACAATGGCTCTTGCCTGTAATCCCAGCACTTTGGGAGGCTGAGTCGGGCAGATCACCTGAGGCCAGAAGTTCAAGACCAGCCTGACCAACATGGTGAAACCCCATCTCTGCTAAAAATACAAAAATTAGCTGAGCGTTGTGGTGGGCACCTGTAATCCCAGCTACTCAGGAGACTGAGGCATGAGAATTGCTGGAACCTGAAAGGTGGAGGTTACAGTGAGCCAAGATTTTACCACTACACTCCAGCCTGGGCATCAGAACGAGACCCTGTCTGAGAAAAAAAAAGAAAAAGAGGAAGAAGAAGAAAAGAAGGATTCAAACCAAAAAGGGCTTGGAGGAAATAGTACCACTTTTATTTTTTCCTCAGATTCATAGTCATCCATCCATTCATAACAATGGAGTAGTGAGGAGATATATTTGAGAGAGTCTAGAATATACTGAAGAAAGTCTCCTGTTTGACTTTTTAAAGAACTGAGTGTATAGAATTTTGAAGATAATAATGCTACTAGCACACAGTTTTTTATTTTACTTTTTATTACAGGGAGTTTCAGATATATAAAAAAGAATAGGCCGGGCGAGGTGGCTCATGTCTGTAATCCCAGCACTTTGGGAGGCTGAGGCAGGTGGATCACGAGATCAGGAGATGAGACCATCCTGGCTAACACGGTGAAACCCTGTCTCTACTAAAAATACAAAAAAGTAGCCGGGTGTGGTGGCGGGCGCCTGTAGTCCCAGCTACCCGGGAGGCTGAGGCAGGAGAATGGCGTGAACCTGGGAGGTGGAGCGTCCAGTGAGCCAAGATGGCGCCACTGCACTCCAGCCTGGGCGACAGAGCGAGACTCCGTCTCAAAAAAAAAAAAAAGGATATAATGCAACCTCTTCAGCCAGCTTTAATAACTATCAGCTCGGCCGGGCGCGGTGGCTCAAGCCTGTAATCCCAGCACTTTGGGAGGCCGAGGCGGGTGGATCACGAGGTCAGGAGATCGAGACCATCCTGGCTAACCCGGTGAAACCTCGTCTCTACTAAAAAATACAAAAAAAAAAAAAAACTAGCCGGGCGTGGTGGCGGGCGCCTGTAGTCCCAGCTGCTCGGGAGGCTGAGGCAGGAGAATGGCGTAAACCCGGGAGGCGGAGCTTGCAGTGAGCTGAGATCCGGCCACTGCACTCCAGCCTGGGTGACAGAGCGAGACTCCGTCTCAAAAAAAAAAAAAAAAAAAAAAAAAAAAAATAACTATCAGCTCATGGCCATCTTTGATCTAATGTATTCTTTGATTATCTTGAAATAAAATCTCATAGTCTTATATATAAATATTTCAATAGAACAGTTTTATTTACTATATTTTGTAATAGTATTTTGTTATTAGTAATTGGTCATAAAATCTTAGAAGATGCTTAAACTCTTAAGAGTTAAGAGTTGAATCCAGCCTCTCATCCAGTGCAAGACTTACCCCTTCAGAGTTTTCTTTTCTTTTTTCTGTTCTGTTCCATTTATTATTTGAGACAGATTCTCGCTGTCACGTAGGCTGGAGTGCAGTGGTGCGATCTTGGCTTACTGCAATAGCCACCTCCTGGGTTCAAGCAATTCTTGTGCCTCAACCTCCCGAGTAACTGGGATCATAGGCACATGCCACAATACTCAGCTAATTTTTGTACTTTTAGTAGAGATGGGGTTTCGCCATGTTTGTCAGGCTGGTCTTGAACTCCTGGCCTCAAGTGATCTGCCCACATCAGCCTCCCAAAGTACTGGGATTATAGGCATGAGCCATTGTGCACGGCCCAGAGTTAAGTTCCGAGAGGCAGTTATCCTCTCCTTGAGTCTTGAGTACCCCAGTTGTGAGAAGCTAGATGCTAGATAATTTTTTTTTTTTTTTTGAGACGGAGTCTTGCTCTGTTGCCCAGGCTGGAGTGCAGTGGTGCGATCTTGGCTCACTGAAAGCTCCACCTCCCAGTTTACACCATTCTTCTGCCTCAGCCTCCCAAGTAGCTGGGACTACAGGTGCCTGCCACCATGCCTGGCTAATTTTTTCTATTTTTTAGTAGAGATGGGGTTTCACCATGTTAGCCAGGATAGTATCACTCTCCTGACCTTGTGATCCGCCCCCTTGGCCTCCCAAAGTGCTGGGATTACAGGCGTGAGCCACCGTGCCCGGCCTAGATAAGCTTTTTAAAAATGCTGTATAGCTGCTAGTTGCTCCAGATAACTTCAAAACAAAACAAAAAGTTGCCTTCTATTTGTATATTACTGGTTAGAAAAGCTCCTTGGTAAAATTTTGCATTTTATAAACCCATTTAAAGGAATAGTTTGGGCCAGGTGCGTTGGCTCATGCCTGTAATCCCAGCACTTTGGGAGGCCAAGGCGGGTGGATCACGAGGTCAGGAGATCGAGACCAGCCTGGGTAACACGGTGAAACCCCGACTGTACTGAAAACACAAAAAATTAGCCAGGCGTGGTGGTGGGTGCCTGTAGTCCCAGCTACTTGGGAGGCTGAGGCAGGAGAATGGCGTGAGCCCAGGAGGCGGAGCTTGAAGTGAGCAGAGACTGTGCTCCACTGCACTCTAGCCTGGGCAACAGAGTCAGACTCCGTCTCAATAAATAAATAAATAAATAAATAAATAAATAAATAAATAAATAAAATAAAGGAATAGTTTGTCTTTATGTCTATCTTGTTGAATTTTGTTTAAAAAATAAAAAATATATGTAAAGTTTTTTATATTAAAATAGAAATAGGGTCTTGCTGTATTGACCAGGCTGTACTCAAACTCCTGGCCTAGCTTTAAGCAGTCCTCCCACCTCGGCCTCCCAAAGTGTTGGGACTGCAGACATTAGCCATGGACCTAGCTTGTTTTTTTTAGGCTGGTACAAAAGTAATTACAATTTAATTGCACAAATAAAATGTTAACAAATAAGTATTGACATTTAATTTAGGGCACAAATGAAAAGATTGGGACCTTATTTCATTTGCAAGAACCAGCCAGAAGTAGAATTTTGTTTATGGCATAATCTCTGTCCTTTGTATCATCTATACTTTCATCCCTCCTTGCCTTCTTTCTTTCTTCTTTTTTTTCTGACCTTTTTTTTGTTTGTTATTTAGCAATTCTTAACAGGGTGGATTAGAGGACACAGTGGGAGATTAGAACTCTAATAGTTAATTGTCCTGATGAAATGTTGACATTGCATTGTCTGGATTTAATGTATTTATCTCTAGCCTTGTTACTCACTGATAAACTAATATAGTTGTATGAAGTGGATATTCTGTATGCTTTAAACAACCTTTAAATTAAAAACTGTGCTTTTGATTGCTTTCTTTCTGGGTTTCAACTTTAAAATGAATTTCTTTAATTGAATATGAAATAGCTGCTCTGAAAAGTTCATCAATATATTTGTTTTACATATTTGAATTGAGCAGCATTCTTAACTTTGTTTTCCCCATTTTTTTAGGAGGAAGATATCAACTAGAGATAAAAATACCAGAAACATACCCATTTAATCCCCCTAAGGTATTGTAAGCCTATTTTTGTGCATGAACTTATAAAATATTTTATATTTCTGACCTCTTTTTATTAATATATATTTTAGAGCTTATTAAAGTCACAGCTTTATGAGTTGTTTACTGTGTAAATTTGGTGTGGATGGTATTTTAGGTAATGGCAGATGGCTTGCTTCTGAAATTAGAATGAAAAACAAACTTACCCAAAGGCAGCCATTAATGGCTCAAAACTGGAATAGGATGTACATCTGACAATGGCTCATATGCTAGATCTAGAAATACTTGTCAGTGTTCCCAAATTTAGAGAGCCCTTTTACACATAGACAGAGGTTCTTACTTGACTCAAAGAAGTATGTGTTTTAGGAGACTAGCTTCTTCATTCAGTCATTATTTGAGTACTTTGTGCCAAGGAATATAGCAGTAACTAAGACTTACACTGTTCCTCCTTTCATAGAGCTCACATTATAGTGGGGAAAAAAACTGAGCATGGAATTGCAACTGTGATAAATGTTGAAAGGGAGAATGGAATACCCTAAGATCATGTACAACATGGGGACCCAACCTAAACTTATTTTTTGATTGAACCACTTCCTTTATGTCTCTGCTTTTACTGTCATCAGCACTTTAGGCATTCAACTTTATTCCCTATTTTGTCTGTTATTTAATCACCCTTCCATCTTTGCCGTTTCTACTCATTTTCTGCATTGTTGGTCTAGAAATATTCCTAGAGTGCAGTTTTGATCATGCTGCTTTTCTTTCCCTGAATAAAGTCTAAACTCCATGGCTTGGCACTTTAAACCTCCTAGAACCTGACCCCAATCTTGTTTCCCACTCTAATCTTCTACCACTTCCACCCACAATGTGGGTCTCATTTTCCATCTTAGATTGTTTATTTGTAGATGATGCTTCTTATTCCACAGCTTTCTATCAGTTTCGCTTAAATCTTTGCCCCTATTATTTAAAATTCTAGTTTTCTGTGAGGCCCGAGTATCACTTTCTTCTTTAAGCTGAGTTCGTCAAGTGTTTCTCCCTCTCCTCTCTCAATAGCATTTTATACAATTTATATAGTGGCAACACAAATATAGTTCCAACTCATGTATTATTTTGGATATGTATCTTTTTTTAGCTTCTATGCTCCTGAGTCAAGGACCATGTCTTATACACCTATATATTATCAGTAGTTTCCAATAGTATAGTGTCCCTTGAGCATATGATAGCAGTCACTCAGAATGTTCTAGAATTTGTTCATTCAACCTATTGGTTGTTCCAGTTTAAGAATAGATATGATAATGAAAGTTCCAGGGTGATTTTGGCTCACCTAGCATTATGGGGTACCTATTAGTCTGTTGTTTATGTACATCTATTTTCTGATAAGTCTGGTTGATTTTTTTTCTTATGATAAAATATACATGACATAAAATTACCATTGTAATCATTTTTATATGTACAGTTCAGTGGCAGTATATTTACCTTGTTGTTTAACCTTTACCATTATCTGTCTATAGAACTTTCTCACCTTCCCAAACTGAAACTTCATACCCATTAAGCAATAACTCCCCATTATTCCCTGCTCCCAGCTTCTGGTAACCACTGTTTTTGTTTCTCTAAGTTTGATTAATTCATAAACCTCATGTAAGTGGAATCATAAAATGTCGTTTTGTGTCTGGCTTATATCACCTAGCATAATGTCATCAAGGTTCATTCATGTTAAAGCATGTGTCAGAATTTGTTTTTAAGGCTGAATAATATTCCATTCTAAGTATAGACCATATTTTGTTTTCTCATTCAACTGTTGATGGACAGTTGGATTTTGTTTGTTTGTTTGTTTTGGGGGACGGAGTCTTGCTCTGTCGCCCAGGTTGGAGTGCAGTGGCGCAATCTCAGCTCACTCCAAGCTCCACCTCCTAGGTTCACGCCATTCTTCTGCCTCAGTCTCCTGAGTAGCTGGGACTACAGGCGCCTGCCACCACGCCTGGCTAATTTTTTTTGTTTGTTTTTGTTTTTTGTTTTTTGTTTTGGGGACAGAGTCTTGCTCTATCGCCAGGTTGGAGTGCAGTGGCGCGATCTGAGCTCACTGCAAGCTCCGCCTCACAGGTTCAAGCTATTCTCTGCCTCCCGGGTTCAGGCCATGTTAGCCAGGATGGTCTCGATCTCCTGACCTCGTGATCTGCCCGCCTTGGTCTCCCAAAGTGCTGTGGGATTACAGGCTTGAGCCACTGTGCCCGGCCTTGGATTTTGTTTGATTTTGTTTTTTGTTTTTTTCGTGGAAATAAGGAGAAAGGAAGAAAAGAGCTCTTATAGGAACCGTTCTCTATTTTACTATTTACTATATGTAGTAAAATAATATGTTTACTATTAATAAAAAAAAAGTTTATTTTTACTATTAAATAATGATGGTAGCAGCTGTCACTTGTTTTGTGCTAGGAATTTTATATGCTTTTCCCAAAAGTCTTCATAACCACCCTAATAAATGAGTGAGCTGAGGCTTAGAAGTTAAATGGAACCAGATTCCATATGACTATTATAAGCCCATATGTTAAGTCACTGGGCTTTACTTCCTTTATTCTGATAAGGAAAAAAAGTAAGGACAAAATCTCTCAACCTGTGAGTATTTAAGAACAATCAACCAGAGTTCAAATATTTCTTATGTAATCTCTGTGCCTCAGATTCTTCACCTACAAAATCTTTTCCTAGGGTTACAAAGACTAAAGAAGTTAATCGGTGTAGAGAACTGTATTTCATTAATTCTATGATCTATTTTTTCCCCACATTTTTAACATCTGTGAAATCAGGATACATCTTTTGGTGGATGGCATGTCATAATTTAATTGGCAAAGGTTTTTGTTTCCCAAGGTGTGTTAGTATGTTCTCACCCTGCTATAAAGAAATACCTGAGACTGGGTAATTTATAAACATAGAGGTTTAAGGCCGGGCGCAGTGGCTCAGTCCTGTAATTCCAGCACTTTGGGAGACTGAGGCAGGCAGATCACCTGAGGTCGAGAATTTGACACCAGCCTGACCAACATGAAGAAACCCTGACTTTACAAAAAATACAAAATTATCTGGGCATGGTGGCGCATGCCTGTAATCCCAGCTGCTTGGGAGGCTGAGGCAGGAGAATGGGTTGAACCCGGGAGACGGAAGTTGCGGTGAGCTGAGATGCACCATTGCACTCCAGCCTGGGCGAGGTTTAATTGGCTCGTGGTTCTGTAGACTGTGCAGGAAGCACAGTGGCTTCTGCTTCTGGGGAGGCCTCAGGAAACTTATAATCATGGCAGAAGGCCAAGGGGAAGCAGACACATCTTACATGGCAGGAAAAGGAGCAAGAGAGAGTTGGGGAAAATGCTTACACACTTGAAAACAACTAGATCTCATGAGAACTCACTAACACGATGACAGCACCAAGGGGGATGGTGTTAAGCCATGAGAAACCATGATCGGTTTCCACTAGGCCCCACCTCCATCCAACACTGGGGATTACCATTTGACATGCGATTTGGGCAGGGACCCAAATCCAAACTGTATCATAAGGGTGCATAAAACAATGTTATGTACTCTTTTAGTTGATGGTGCCTGATATTTGATGAAATGTAAGTTACAAGTGCCTGGAATAGTAGTAAGCACTTGGTAAATGTTAGACAGCATTAACCAATGACTGCCACCCCAGGTGAGGGAGGCCCTTTCCAAAGTAGTCTGTTGGCTTTCCTTTATAACAGCATTTTAAAATACAGTAGTATTGACACTTAAATTTTCTCTATAAATTCATATTCTCATACATTGCTGGGGGAAATGTAAAATGTTGCAGCCTCTTTGGCAAACAGTTTGATCAAAATGGCAAACTTAGAGTTCCCTTGTGACTCAGCAGTTCTACTTCTAGGTATAACATTTATCCACACAGTAACTTGTACACAGGTGTTCATACCAACACTATTCATTACAGCCAAAAAAATGGAAGCAACCAAAAGTGTCAACTGGTGAATGGATAAAATGCAGTATATCCATACCATGGAACACTATTTGATTATAAAGAAGAATGAAGTACTGATAAATGATACAACGTATCAGTGAACCTTGAAAACATTATGCTAAGTGAAAGAAACCAGACACAAAAGCTTCACATTGTATTATTTTTATGAAATACTGGAAAAAGCAAATCCTAGAGACTAGAGACAGAAAGGAATTTGGTGGTGGCTTAGAGATAGAAGAATGGGGAAGTAACTGCCAATGGTTACAGGGTTTCTTTTGTTTTGTTTTGCTTTTTTGAGGCAGAGTCTCGCTCTGTCGCCCAGGCTGGAGTGCAGTGGCGTGATCTCGGCTCACTGCAAGCTCTGCCTCCTGGGTTCAGGCCATTCTCCTGCCTCAGCCTCCCGAGTAGTTGGGACTACAGGCACCCGCCACCATGCTCGGCTAATTTTTTGTATTTTTAGTAGAGACGGGGTTTCACCATGTTAGCCAGGATGGTCTCAATCTTCTGACCTCGTGATCCTCCTGCCTCGGCCTCCCAAAGTGCTAGAATTACAGGCGTGAGTCACCGTGCCCGGCCAGGTTTCTTCTTGAGGTGATAAAATAGTCAAAAAATAGATTGTGGTGATAGTTGCACAAGTCCGTGAATATACTAAAAGTTAGCAAGTTGTACAGTTGCTGGGCACAGTAGTTCATGCCTGTCATCCCAGAACTTTGGAAGGCTGAGGTGGGTGGATCACCTGAGGTCAGTAGTTCGAGACCAGCCTGGCCAATGTGGTGAAACGCCATCTCTACTAAAAATACAAAAATTAGCTGGGTGTGGTGGCGCGTGCCTGTAATCCCAGCTACTCAGGAAGCTGAGGCAGGAGAATTGCTTGAACCTGGGAGACAGAGGTTGCAGTGAGCCAGGACCACGCCATTGCACTCCAGCCTGGGCAACAGAGCAAGACTCCGTCTCAAAAAAAGAAAAGGAAGTTGTACACATTAAGTGGGTGAATTATGTCTCAGTAAAGGTGTAGCCTTTATTGGGTATAATAGCTTCAAAGTAATTGCATAATTGTGGCTCTGTTTTAGGCACTTCGACCTGTAACTTCATTTAATTCTTAAAATAAATATTTTATTAAATCTCTTCCACCTCATCCCCACTTTTTTTAGAGACAGGGTCTTACTCTGTTGCTCAGTCTGTAGTCTTCTGGCATGCACAATCATAGCTTAGTGCAGCCTTTAACTCCTGGGCTCAAGTGATCCCTCCACCTTGGCCTCCCCAGAGTGCTGGGATTACAGGCATGAGCCACCACACCCACACTCCTGTTTTATTAAAATGAGAAAAATAGACTCAAAACATAAGAACTGAAGTATGTCTGACGTTTTTGCTACTACTTCATCTTGCTGTTAAGGCCACTGTTACCTGCCTTGGCATGGTGGCTCACGCCTTTAATCCCAGCACTTTAGGAAGTCAAGGCAGAAGAAGCATTTGGGCTTGAGAATTTGAGTTCAGTCTGGACAACATAGCAAGGCCCTGTCTCTAGTCACACACACACACAAAAAAAAAAAAAAGAAAAAGAAAAAAGAAAAAGGCCTCTACATCTCTAATTCCAGCTGTTCCATTTGGAGGTAGCTTTGACGTTTAGAAACATCTTAGGTTCAACTCCAATTTGTATTACTGTGACTTCAACCAGTTAGTCATAGTTACAGTTTAGTGTTCTTTAAATATGGTATATATAAAATAAAATTTTTTAAAACAACAAAAAAATAAAGAACAAAATAAATATGATACATACCCCACTTGTGGCATCGTGCTCTTGCGGTAAATGTTAATGAACATGATAAATATGTTCTAGATGTATACTAAGTTGATTTGAATTTTTACTGATTGGTAAATAAAATGAGAAGAATGGGGAATATTTATGTAAATTTTTTGCTGAATTGTGTGTTCACATATGTTTGGACTCAGGCTTAATTTTAAGTCTTATGAGGTAAAAGTATCCAAGTAGCTGGTTATATTTTCATTACTACTATGCAGCTAAAATTTGAGAAAAGATTAAAAATTCACATTTGTCTTACCATGGTCACAGAATATTTTGTTTATTATTATGCAGTATATCATTGACCAGAAGAGTAGGGTTACTTCTAAACAGAGAAAAATATATCTTTAAATCAGATGATAATACTGTAGAAGGAATTTGATTAAATGCATACAACCAATATGATTTCTAGTGTTAAGTTGTAATGTGTATTGTGCTAGTGAAAAAATCATTAGTAAAATTCTAGCCCAATGGTGTGTCCTGCTCAAGTAGAGATTAAGTTGTAGGCCGGATGCAATGGTTTGCATGCCTATAATCCCAGCACTTAGGGAGGCAGGGGGCAGGTAGATGGCTTGAGCTCAGAAGTTCATGACCAAAATGGCAAAAACCTGTCTCTACTAAAAATGCAAAAAACAGAACAAAACAAAAACTAGTCAGGTATGGTGGCATGAGCCTGTAGTCCCAGCTACTCAGGAGGCTAAGGCACAAGAATTGCTTGAACCTGGGAGGCGGAGGTTACAGTGAGCCGACATCGTGCCACTGCACTGCAGCCTGGACTACAGAGTGAGACTCTGTCTCAAAAAAAAATAAATTAAGTTGTGAATTTTGCTCTTTTTTTCTTGGTGTTATCAACATATTTTTTACATGTTAAGTTGTATATACATACAAATGCTAATAATCTTTAATGAGCATATGCTCATCTGTACATGCATATTCAAAATAAAATAACATTTTCTTTTGTATGATGAGAGTTAAAGCTGGTTTAATAATATATGTTTTGAGACCCTGTCTCAAAAATAAATAAAATAAAAAACAAAATACGGCCAAGCACGGTAGATCACCAGAGGTCAGCAGTTCAAGACTAGCCTGGCCAACATGATGAAACCCCATCTCTACTGAAAATAATTAGCCAGGTGTCGTGGTGCACGCCTGTAATCCCAGCTACTCAGAAGGCTGAGGCAGGAGAATCGCTTGAAACCAGGAGGCGGAGGTTGCAGTAAGCTGAGATCGCACCACTGCACTCCAACCTGGACGACAGAGTGAAACTCCATCTGGGGGAAAAAAAAAAAAAAAAGCAAGAAACACACTTCACATATCTTCAGATCTTAAAACTGGAAGTTACAAATGGAAATATGAACTCAAATCTACCATGAAGTGGAAGCTGAAGTGTTTGTTAAACTAAAGAGTGAATGAAATGTACAGTGCATCTTGGAGGAGGAGATAAGAACCATTGATGCTATGCCAATGTTGATAATTTAAGAATAGTTTCCTTCGTTTCTGTCTGGGAACTTTTAGTATCTGTTGTTACATAGTGTTCAGATTTCTGTTTTTATTTATTGAGTACTTTCCAAAGCTATTGAGTGTTCTGAAGTTCCCAGACAATGCTAGTACTAGTTTTGTATATAAAAATGAGACATTATTATTATTTTCTTAATAGAGACAGGGTCTTGCTACATTGCCCAGGCTGGTCTTAAACTCATAGCCTCAAACAGTCTTCCCACCTTGGCCTCCCAAATTGTTGAGATTACGGGCTTGATTCACGTGCTGGGCCATG
This sequence comes from Chlorocebus sabaeus, assembly GCF_047675955.1. NCBI lineage: Eukaryota > Metazoa > Chordata > Mammalia > Primates > Cercopithecidae > Chlorocebus > Chlorocebus sabaeus. The sequence continues at coordinate 11,031,445 of NC_132930.1, read as the reverse complement.
GAGATAATCTTGAAGATTAAGTTTTTTTTTTTACAAAATTTTTTTTTAAATTTTATTCTTTGAGACAGGTTCTTGCTCTGTTGCCTGGGCTGGAGTACCGTGGCGTGATCATGGCTCACTGCAACCTCTGCCTCCCAGGCTCAAGCAATCTCTCACCTCAGCCTTCTGAGCCACCATGCCTGGCCTTGAAGATTAAATTCTTTAGTGGGTCATCTGCAAATTCAAAATTATTCTTTTTCTTTTTTACTTTCTTCTTTTTTTTTTTTTTAAATAGGGATGGGATCTCACCATATTGCCCAGGCTGGTCTCGAACTCCTGAGCTTAAGCAACCCACCTGCCTTGGCTTCCCAAACTGCTAGGATTATAGACATGAGCCACCATTCTCAGCCCAAATTCAAAATTATTTATTTCTAACTATAGATTATAGTACAAAGTAAGAATTAGTTCAGTAATTTAATTGTGTCGGCATTTTTCCTATGTATCTACAGAGAATTCTGCATAGAAGACCCTTCTTTAAAAAGCAATGCTGAATGCCATATCCTGCTTTTTGCTCACACCTGTAATCCTAGCACTGTGGGAGGCTGAGACGGGTGGATCACTTGAGCCCAGGAGTTTGAGAAAAGTCTAGGCAACATGGTGAAACCCTGTTCCTGTATCCACAAAAAATATGAAAATTAGCCGGGAGTGATGGCACACGCCTGTAGTCCCAACTACTCTGAAGGCTGAGGCAGGAGAATTGTTTCAGCTCAGGAGCTCGAGGATGCAGTGAGCCGAGATTGTACCACTGCACTTCAGCCAAGGTGACAGAGTAAGACCCTGTCTCAAAAATAAATAAAAAAGGCCAGGCACAGTGGCTCATGCCTGTAATCCTAGCATTTCGGGAGGCTGAGGCAGGCGGATCACTTGGGAGTTCCAGACCAGCCTGGCCAACATGGTGAAACCCCGTCACTAGTAAAAAAATACAAAAATTAGTCGGGCATGGTGGCGCAAACGTAGTCCCAGCTACTAAGGAGGCTGAGGCGGGAGAATCACTCCAGCCCAGGAGTAGTAAAAAAGTAAAATTAAAACAAAAGGCAAGATATGCTTCATATATCTTCAGCTCACTTGACTAAACGGTAATCCTTCTGACATCTCCAATACTGTTTTTAAATTATGTTATCTTTTTTTTTTTTTTTTTTTGAGACGGAGTCTCGCTCTGTCGCCCAGGCTGGAGTGTAGTGGCCCGATCTCACTGCAAGCTCCGCCTCCCGGGTTTACGCCATTCTCCTGCCTCAGCCTCCCGAGTAGCTGGGACTAAAGGCGCCCGCCACCACGCCCGGCTAATGTTTTGTATATTTAGTAGAGATGGGGTTTCACCGTGTTAGCCAGGATGGTCTTAATCTCCTGACCTCGTGATCCGCCCGCCTCGGCCTCCCAAAGTGCTGAGATTACAGGCGTGAGCCACCGCGCCCGGCCAAAATTACATTTTCTAATCTTGTTGAAAATACTAAACCACAGTGGGTTTTTTGTGTGTGGTTTTTTTTTTTTTTTTTTTTTTTTTGAGATGGAGCCTCGCTCTGTCCCCTAGGCTGGAATGCAGCGGTACGATCTCAGCTCACTGCAAGCTCCACCTCCTGGATTCACGCCGTTCTCCTGCCTCAGCCATCCGAGTAGCTGGGACTCTGGTAGCTGGGACTACAGGCGCCCGCCACCACGCCCGGCTACTTTTTTGTATTTTTAGTAGAGACGGGATTTCACCGTGTTAGCCAGGCCGATCTCCTGACCTTGTGATCCGCCTGCCTCGGCCTCCCAAAGTGCTGGGATTGCAGCCATGAGCCACCGCGCCCGGCCACCACATTGTTTTAAAGTTATAAAATGCTGTGAATTCCTTGAGTTACTGACATTATGGCATATGATTGTTTATGAATTGGACTCATTGAATAGTAAATGGAGATTGATTATTAAAAATTCAAAAATCTGAGATTCGAAATGCTCCAAAATCTGAAACTTTTTGAGTGTCTACATGTCACTCAAAGAAAATGCTCATTGAAGCATTTTGGATTTCAGATTTTCAGATAAGAAATACTCAGCATAGGCCAAGCACTGTGGCTCGTTCGTGCCTGTAATCCCAGCAGTTTGGGAGGCCGAGAGGGGAGGATTGCCTGAACCCAGGTTAGGACTGTAGTGAGCGGTGATTGCACCACTCTACTCCAGCCTGGGCGACGGGAGTGAGACCCTGCCTCCAAAAAACAGAAAGAAAAAGAAACACTCAACCTGTATTAAGATGTGAAATGTGTGGTTATATCTCTTATAAAGCAGTGTTTGATGTGGTCTCAGTGGCTTATGCCTGTAATCCTAGTACTTCAGGAGCCTAAGACGGGCAGATCTCTTGAGCCCAGGACTTCAAGACCAGCCTGGGTAATATGGTGAAACCCCAACACTATTAGAAATAAAAAAATTAGCTGGGTGTGGTGGTGTGTGCCTATAGTCACAGTTACTTTTAAGATGGATCACCTGAGTCTGGAAAGTTGAGGTTACAGTGAGCCAAGGTTACACCATTGCACTCAAGCCTGGGCTTATAGGAGTGAGACCTTCTCTAGGGAAAAAAAAGGAAAAAGGGAGAAATGTTTGTTGTACATAAACCCTATATTACTGTCTTAACTTGCATTGTGTTTGATATTTAGCCTTATAATAACATTTTTGCTGTAATGTTAAGTGCACATTCATTTAGTGTGAGTCGCTTATATCTGGGGATGCTTTATTAAGTAGCATGGATACAATGTCTTTTATGGAAGACCAGACAAATAAGGCAGAAATAACAGAAATGTAGTTAATACTATGACAAAGGAAACTACAGGTGTGTGGAACAGATCAGGAAGAAGTGATATGGAAAGTGAAACTTGAAGAGTAGGAGTTAGTTGGGAGAAGAGGGCACGGAGGTATGTTATTGAGAAAACAAATACGTATGAAGGCCCAGAGCAGGGGAAAAGTTTATTATGACTTTTTGAGCAGGAGAGTGGAGTGGGGAATAGAGGTAAAAACTGAGATTTCCGCTGGGCGCAGTGGCTCACGGCTGTAATCCCAGCACTTTGGGAGGCCAAGGTGGGAGGATCACAAGGTCAGGTGATCGAGACCATCCTGGCTAATGCGGTGAAACCCCATCTCTACTAAAAATATAGAAAAATTAGCCGGGTGTAGTGGCGGGCGCCTATAGTCCCAGCTACTCGGGAGGCTGAAGCAGGAGAATGGCATGAACCTGGGAGGCAGAGCTTGCAGTGAGCCGAGATCATGCCACTGCACTCCAACCTGGGCGACAGAGCAAGACTCTGTCTCAAAAAAAAAAAAAAAAAAACAACAAAACAAAACAAAAACAGATTTCAGGGGTAGTCTAGGACCAGGTTAAGAGTGTGGGCTTGGCCGGGCATGATGGCTCATGCCTGTAATCCCAGCACTTTGGGAGGCCGAGGCGGGTGGATCACCTGAGGTCAGGAGTTCAAGACCAGCCTGGCCAACATGGCGAAACCCCGTCTCGCCCTGTTGGCGCACCGAGATCGTGCCACTGCACTCCCTGAGCAACAGCGCGAGACTCCTTCTCAAAAAAAGAGAGAGAGAGTGGGTCCACATTGAAGGGAATGAGAGGTCATTAATGGTCCTTAGAGCAGCATGGTGATGCAAATCAGATTTACTTTAAAGGGCTCTCTTTAGTTTTGGTTGGGAAAATAAATTGGAGATAACAGAAGGGAAGGCAGTAAAGTCAGGAGACTGTGTAGTAACCTAGGTGATGAATGATTGTCTCCTTTAATGAGAAGATGGATGGAGAGAAGTAGGTATCATTGAAAGTAGTAAGATCATTAAGACTGAAAAGAATCAAGCATAGCAAGAATGAAGGAATGGAAAGTATCTTGTTAGTTTTCGCTATTTTAAAGTCATTGGTGAATTAAAATGCCTTTTTAGATTGAATATGAGTTAGTGAGTGAGCAGGAGGTAAGGAAGTAGAAATAGTGTAGACAAATCAAGAAGTCACAAAGAGAAGAGAGAAGTGGAAACTTAGCTTTTTTCCATAAATAGCTGAGGAGCATATATTAAAGAGTCAGTTTTTTTCCAGTTGGTTGTGCTCTGTTGGCCAGGCTGTAGTATAGTGGCATGATCATGGCTTGCTGCAGCCTCAACCTTTCAGATTCAAGTGATCCTCACGCTTCAGCTCCCTAGTAGCTGGGAGTACAGGTGTGTGCCACCATGCCCAGCTAATTTTCTTATTTGTAGAGACATGGTCTCACTGTGTTGCCCAGGCTGGTCTCAAAACTCTTGAGCTAAAGGGATCCTTCCCGCCTACCTCTCCCAAATACTGGGATTACAGTGTATGAGTGCTAATTTTTGTAAAGTTTCTTAGAACATTAATGTGCCATTACATATTAATGTACATAATGTACTATATACATTAATTGGCACATAGTAATTAATCTATTAAGTGTCAAAGAATTTGGGCTCAACTGGTCATTGTCATATGTGTCAGAGATAAGAATACAAGACCCTCCAAAAGTTCACGAGTAAGAGCTGATGAACTTTTTAATTTCATGGTGTTTTAGCATTTTCTTAATTTTCACTTGTTGATTTATTCTTCTTCCATAATGACACAAATAATGAGATGATTAGACTCAGAATCTGGAATCAGATTGTGGGAGTTTACATTGTGCTCTGTTGAGCTGTTTGATTAGGTTTCTTAAACTCTAAGCCTTAGTATCTCCTCAGTGTTTGCTACATCATAATAGGCATTTCAATAAAAATAATTTGAGAAAAAATTATACAGAAAAAAAAGCACAGTCACTTACTGTTTGTGCTTTCATTCACTGGTTTTACTTACTTTTTTCCTCAAGTCTATTCTGCACCCTGCCTCACATGAAGAAAGTGCTATTTACTATTTATGTTTTTATTTTATATACTATTTTATTTACCAAAATGGATTTTATTCTCTGTTGTATTCTCATAGCATCTACCATTATTCTAGGTAAATTGTAATCTCCTAGTAATTGTTGGGTTTGTTTAAAGGAGGAACATTTAAAGAGTTTAAAAACAATATATGTTAGTGACAACATTCAGCTTACTGGCTCCTTTGTCTTCTACACCCCTTCTTTCACCTAGGCAAAATGATGTAATAGATATAGGGACCTTTCTTTTTTTAGTTTGAAGATTTCATTTTCTTGTAGTTCTGCTTAAACTGTTTTATTTCTGTTACTGAAAAACTCAAGTGTGCTTTATATTCTAGGTCCGGTTTATCACTAAAATATGGCATCCTAATATTAGTTCCGTCACAGGGGCTATTTGTTTGGATATCCTGAAAGATCAATGGTAAGAGATTTTGAATTCACCTTCTCTCCTTCTCATGTGAATACCAAGACTATAAGAGTGCTAAATGTGTAATTGCCTCAAAACATATATTATATTTTATCTTGTTTAGGCAGTAACTTTATAAAGTCTCAAGTACATAATTGAAAATGCAATATAATTGAGATCACAATCCATATTTAAATAGAGACTTGTTAGATAATGTTAGATGCTAGCTTTACACTTTGAAAAGTCTTGGATTTCATTTGTTATTTTGGTAAATTTGATTATTTGCTATCTTAAGAAGATATTTGTGAAAGACTAAAAAAGTAGAAAGTAAGTATTGAAGTAGTTATATCCCCCTTGGATGGAATGTAAGTTACAAAATTGTTGCAAGTTGTGTTAATGGAGCACAGTTTGAGCACAGTTATGACTTTGGTTTATGAATTCTAACAAGGAGCACCTTTGTAGGTGATGTCTTCATTTGGATAGCAGTATTGTGCTTTCACATTTTTTGTCTGATTTGCTCTGCACAGCATTAAGTGTTTTAAGAGTTTCTGCTCTGGAGCCACCAGGTTCACATCTTGGCTCTCCAATTTACCAAGCTGCATGGTCATGAGCAAATTACCTAAATTCTGTGTGCCTTTGTGTCCTCGTCTGCAAAATGGGTTGACACCCACTTCATAGAGCTGAGAGGATTAAATAAGTTACTTTATGTAATTCCCTTAAAACAGAGCTTTGCTTTTGTTTTTTGGTTTTTGTTTTTTTGAGACAGGGTCTTGCCTTGTTGTCCAGGCAGGAGTGCAGTGGCACAATCACAGCTCACTGTAGCCTTGACCTCTAAAGCCCAAGTAGTCCTACCACCTCAGCCTCCCAAGTAGCTGGGAATACAGGCGCATACCACCACACCTGGCTAGTTTTTGTATTTTTTTGTAGAGACAGGGTTCCTGTTGCCCAGGCTGGAAGCTTTGTGTAGTCTAACAATGATAAAGATGATAGTTAATTATGTAGCACGTGATTTTTTTTTTTTTTTTTTTTTTTTTTTTTTGAGACGGAGTCTCGCTCTGTCGCCCAGGCTGGAGTGCAGTGGCCGGATCTCAGCTCACTGCAAGCTCCGCCTCCCGGGTTTACGCCATTCTCCTGTCTCAGCCTCCCGAGTAGCTGGGACTACAGGTGACCGCCACCTCACCCGGCTAATTTTTTGTGTTTTTTAGTAGAGACGGGGTTTCACCGTGTTAGCCAGGATGATCTCGATCTCCTGACCTCGTGATCCGCCCGTCTCGGCCTCCCAAAGTGCTGGGATTACAGGCTTGAGCCACTGCACCCGGCCCAGCACGTGATTTTATAGATGGAAAAACTAAGACCAAAGGTATAAAAATTAATTGGAGTGGGAGAAAACCATAAAACTAGAAAAAAATCAGTTGAGTGAGTGTGTATTACAACCTTTTCTTCTGATTTTACTCTTTTACAAGAGAAGGTATAACAGAACAAAACAAAACAGCAGTTGGTAAGAACACTTGGAGCCAAAACTGTGTTTAATGGGCCCAGCCTGGCTACCTAATCTTCTAGGAAGATTATATATTATTGTTGGTACTAGAATTTTTAAGCTATGTTTTTTTGGGTAGTGTTTGTTTTTGATACAGAGTTTCACTCTTGTTGCCCAGGCTGGAGTGCAGTGGCGCGATCTCGGCTCACTGCAATCTCTGCTTCCCAGGTTCAAGCAGTTCTCCTGCCTCAGCCTCCCGAGTAGCTGAGACTACAGGCGTGCACCATTACGCCCAGCTAATTTTTATATTCTTAGTAGAGATGAGGTTTCACTATGTTGGCCAGGCTGGTCTCGAACTCCTGACCTCAGGTGATCCTTTTCCCTGGACCTCCCAAAGTGCTGGGATTACAGGCGTGAGCCACCACACCCAGCCTAAGCTATGTGTTTGATTTGTTAAGAAAGGGGGGATAAAAAGGTACCTGAAAGAAAATGAAATAGGAATGACAGCATTTAGTATATGACCAATTTGGTTTACTTAGTAACTGGATGAACAGACTAGAGTTACACGTTTCATTTTGTTTTTTTCTGTTCCAGTAGTATATCTGAGTAAATCCTGTCCCTTGATAGATCATCTCTTGGGATCTGGTTTCTTGATCTATATTTCAATATATTCTATGTTGCATATAGATCAAGACTTTCAAACATAAAGCCGTGTGGAATAGACTTTTATCTTCTCTGTTACTCTTTTGATTTGTGACTTGCCAATTTATTGAACGTCTTAAGTGTCAGTGTTTTTAATCCATTAGGTTATAGCCAAGGCCTCTAAAAGCTCTAAGATTCAGTGATATGAGTACGTATTTGCAGTATTCAAGACATTTTACTGTTTTCATTTGGTTTCTAGGACATTAGTTTTTCTATTCTTCCTTTCCCACCACACTCACTCCCAGACTCCTTAACTAGTTCCTTGCATATCCCCCGAATCTTTGTGTATTAGAATGCCTCAGGGATAAGTCTTGGATTTCTGCTTCTTTCTAGCTGCACTCACTTGCTTGGTAAGCTCATCTGATTTCATGATAACTTCACCTTTATATACTGCAAACTCACAAATTATCTTCCCTGAACTTGAGACTCTTATCCTGCTGCCTGCTTATCATCTTTACTTGACTATATAATGAGCATATCAAACATAAACTGAACTGATAGTCTCCTAACCTGAAACCTGTTTCTATAGTCTTCCCCAACTAAGTTATTGGCAAATACATCCTTGCATTTTCTCAAGCCAAAATCACATCATGATCCTTGGCATTTCTTTCTCTGGCACCTCATGCCCTGTCTGCAGATCTATTGGCAAAACCTCCAACATCTTAACAGCAGCTTTACTACCACTTTTCCAAACGCATTACCTCTAGCCTGGATGATTGCATTAGTCTGCCTCCCTGCTTCTGGCTTTTCCCTACTCAGGCTATTCTCAGCACCCAGAATGACGACCTTAAAAACAAAGCTTGGCCGGGCGCGGTGGCTCAAGCCTGTAATCCCAGCACTTTGGGAGGCGGAGACGGGTGGATCACGAGGTCAGGAGATCGAGACCATCCTGGCTAACACGGTGAAACCCCGTCTCTACTAAATATTACAAAAAACTAGCCGGGCGAGGTGGCGGGTGCCTGTAGTCCCAGCTACTTGGGAGGCTGAGGCAGGAGAATGGCGTGAACCCGGGAGGTGGAGCTTGCAGTGAGCCGAGATCTGGCCACTGCACTCCAGCCTGGGCGACAGAGCGAGACTCCGTCTCAAAAAAAAAAAAAAAAAAAAAACAAAAAAAAACAAAGCTTGCAGCCAGGTGTGGTGGCTCATTCCTGTAATTCCAACACTTTGGGAGGCAAAAGTGGGCAGATCGCTTGAGGTCAGAAGTTCGAGACCAGCCTGGCCAACGTGGTGAAACCCTATCTCTACCAAAAATAAATAAATTAGCTGGGCATGGTGGTGCATACCTGTAATCCCAGCTACTTGGGAGGCTGAGGCAGGAGAATCGCTTGAACCTGGGAGGCGGAAGTTGCAGTTAGCCGACATCATGCCATGGCACTCCAGCCTGGGTGACAGAGTGAGACCCCATCTCAAAAAAGAAAGAAAGAAAAAGCTTGGAGATGAAAACTTCCCACTGACTTGCTTTTTGCCCAGAGTTAAGCCAACAGTACTGTTACTTGTAATTATCTCCCTATGTAGCTAGTTGAAAGATTATGGTGTGTATATACAGAGAGAGAAATTGAATTTTTATACCAAAACATTTTCTCCTAATATGATGTGCAGGAACATAACATTTTTTACATCAACTGTTCCCTTTCCTAAGGCAGGTGAATAATCTCGTTTTGTATCTGTACAATTGAAATATTAAAATATACCAAAGACACATTAGATAAAATAGGTGAGCCAAATATTCATGAATTCATTACTCTATTCCCTGAGCTTTACTGAGGTATAATTGGCATTTAGTGCATATCCATATTTAAATGTGAATGTTTAGATTTCAGAACTGGAATTTGATAGAGAAAAATACAGGATCTTAATCATAGGAAAAATGAATTACATAAACAATAAATAATTTTCTGCAGGCATACTAGAAAATACGTGGTTAATCTTGGTCTTTTATTAATGCATCTAGGGGTGGTGATATACCTTTATTAATATTTAACAACTTATTTTAGTATATTTATTATTTTTATTATCTTTTTTTTTTTTTTTTTTGAGGCAAAGTCTCATTCTGTCACTCAGGCTGGAGTACAATGGTGCGATCTCTGCTCACTCCAACCTCCACCTCCCAGGCTCAAGCAATTCTCCTGCCTCAGCCTCCCAAGTAGCTGGGATTACAGGCATGTGCCACTATGCTCAGCTAATTTTTTTGCATTTTTAGTAGAGATAGGGTTTCACCATGTTGGCCAGGCTGGTCTCGAACTCCTGACCTCAGGTGATCCACCCGTCTCAGCCTCCCAAAGTGCTGAGATTACAGGCGTGAGCCACTGTGCCCGGCCCCTGGTTTATTTCTTAATTTCACAACTTATGCTATGTGGAAACGATTTTCTAATGTTTTCTACTGACACTGTGACTAATGGTGTCTACTTACCTGGGGAAGAAAATGACAACACAAAAATTTTGCTCAGTGATGCTGCCCTTCTAAAAGACACAAACAGGCACAGAATATATGCCTGGTCAATAACGTATGCTCAGCATCATTACTCATTAGGGAAATGCAAATTAAAATCATAATTAGATACCACTCTGCATGCCTGTAAACATAAATACCTCATGCATTGCTGGTAAGAATGTGGCTTAACCAGGCAGGGCACGGTGGCTCACACCTGTTATCCCAACACTTTGGGAGGCCGAGGTGGGTGGATTGCTTGAGGTCAGGAGTTCAAGACCGGTCTGAACAACATAGTGAAACCCCATCTCTACTAAAAATAAAAATTAGCCAGGCATGATGGTGGGCCCCTGTAATCCCACCTACTCGGGAAACTGAGACAGGAGAATCTCTTGAACCTGGGAGGCAGAGGTTGCAGTGAGCCGACATCGCGACACTGCACTCCAGCCTGGGTCACAAATCGAGATTCCGTCTCAAAAAACAACAGAAAACAAAGAATGTGGTTTAACCACTTAAAGCCAGTAATATCTACCAAAGCTAAACACACACCTTCAGTATGCCCTATCAGCTTCATTCCTAGGTATATATCTAAAAGAAATTAGTGCCTATGCCTACTTTTTGAAAGACATGTATGAAAGAATTTTTATGGCGAATTTATTAATAGCCCCAATGGGAAATAACTCAGATGTCTCATCAACAAGAAAATTGATATATTGTGATCACACATTGGAGCACTACGTAACAGTAAAAAAGAGCATATCATTGACACAGACAACATGGATGAGACTCAGACATGTTGAGTGACAAAAGCCAGACACAAAAGAATACATACTGTATGGTTCAATTTTTATGAAATTGAAGATGATCCAGAATTTATGGTGATAAATACGATAGCTGGGCATGATGGCTCCCGCCTATAATCCCAGCACTTTGGGAGGCCAAAGCGGGCAGATCACAAGGTCAGAGACCATCTGGCTAACGCGGTGAAACCCCATCTCTACTAAAAATACACAAAAATAGCTGGGCGTGGTGGTGGGCGCCTCCTGTAGTCCCAGCTAATTGGGAGACTGAGACAGGAGACTGGCATGAACCCGGGAGGCGGAACTTGCAGTGAGCCAAGATTGCACCACTGCACTCCAGCCTGGGCAACAGAGCTAAACTGTCTCAAAAAATTAAAAAAAAAAAAAAAAAAAAAAAATACGGTAGTGATGAGGGTGGGCAGGAGTTGTGAGTAGGAGGAACAAAAGTGAGGCTTTGTAGTGCTAAAAATACTCTGTATATTTATCCAGGCGGTGGTTACATGGATATACACATATGTAAAAATTCATCCAGCTGCATGGTATCTTAACTTTGCTTAAACTTTAACAAAAAAATTTATAGCAGCTGGGTACAATGGTGTGCACCTAGAGTCCCAGCTACTCAGGAGGCTGAGGCAAGAGGATTGCTTAAGTCCAGCAAGTCTGGGCTGAAGTGTGCTAAGCAGTAGTGAGATAACACCTGTGAATAGCCACTGCATCCCAGCCTTGACAACATAGTGAAACCCAATCTCTTTAAAAAAATAAAATCTTGGCCGGGCGCGGTGGTTCAAGCCTGTAATCCCAACACTTTGGGAGGCCGAGACGGGCGGATCACGAGGTCAGGAGATCAAGACCATCCTGGCTAACCCGGTGAAACCCCGTCTCTACTAAAAAATACAAAAAACTAGCCGGGTGAGGTGGCGGGCGCCTGTAGTCCCAGCTACTCGGGAGGCTGAGGCAGGAGAATGGCGTGAACCCGGGAGGCGGAGCTTGCAGTGAGCTGAGATCCGGCCACTGCAGTCCAGCCTGGGCGAGAGAGTGAGACTCCGTCTCAAAAATAAAAAAATAAAAAATAAAATAAAATAAAATCTTGGCCGGGCGCAGTGGCTCACGCCTGTAATCCCAGCACTTTGGGAGGCGGAGGCGGGGAGATCATGAGGTCAGGAGATCGAGACCATCCTGGTTAACACAGTGAAACCCCGTCTCAACTAAAAATACAAAAAAATTAGCCGGGCAAGGTTGCGGGCGCCTGTAGTCCCAGCTACTCTGGAGGCTGAGGCAGGAGAATGGCGTGAACCCGGGAGGCGGAGCTTGCAGTGAGCTGAGAGCGTGCCACTGCACTCCAGCCTGGGCGACAGAGTGAGACTCCCGTCTCAAAAAATAATAATAATTAAATAAAAAAATAAAATCTTTAGTATAAAAGCTTCCTTTCTCTTTAAGTAGCATTTAGTGTTTTGAATGAACATGGTTTAATTATTGATCTGTTGGAAGATCCTTAACAGAAAAGTTACTCAACGGTATGAACAATTCACATGATTATTCTGCATAGTAAGGCCCTACTGAGTCCTTATCAATGAATATATGAATATTTACATAGCCACATTAACTATGTCTTACTGATTTGAGACTGGAGCAAAATTAATTTACTGGAGATAGATTTACGAGGTACTGATTTATTCACATTATCTACTAAATTATAAAGATTGACACATTTTTTGAAATTTCATACTCCTGTTTGCCTGTTAGGATTTGTTATAATAGATTTAAGTTGATTGTATATACTGATCCTAAAGATCTCAGTACAATATAGATTTGATCACTACTTTGTAAATAGAAGAAATAGAACAAAAGAATGTTTTCAATTATATACTTTTTCACATTACTGAATTTAGATGAGAGCAGTCCAAAATTGCACACATTTCTTTGTATTATCAAAGATACAGTTTCTATAGTTTTCATTTATTTTTTAAAGTTTTAGGCCAGGTGCTTGCCGGATGCGGTGGCTCTTGCCTGTAATCCCTGCAATTTGGGAGGCCTAGGTGGGTGGATCATGAGGTCAGGAGTTCAAGACGAGCCTGGCCAAGATGGTGAAACCCTGTATCTACTAAAAATACAAAAAAGAAAATTAGCCAGGCATGGTGACACACGCCTGTAATCCCAGCTATTTGGGGGGCCGAGGCAGAGAATTGCTTAAACCTGGAGGGGCGGAGGTTGCAGTGAGCTGAGATGGCGCCACTGCACTACAGCCTGGGCTACAGAGCGACACTCCGTCTCAAAAAAAAAAGAAAAAAAAAGTTTTAGGCCGGGTGCAATGGCTTATGCCTGTAATCCCAGCACTTTGGGAGGCTGAGGCGGGCGATTACCTGAGGTTAGGAGTTCAAGAACAGCCTGGCCAATGTGGCAAAACCCTCTCTACTAAAATTACGAAAAAGCTGGGTGTAGTGGTGCACACCTGTAGTCCCAGCTACTTCTCGGGAGGCTGAGGCATGACAATCACTTGAACCTGGGCGGCAGAGGTTGCAGTGAGCTGAGATTGCACCACTGCACTCCAGCATGGACGACGATCAAGGCTCCATCTCAGTAAAAATAATAGTAATAATAATAATAAAATAAAGCTTTAAATTTATTTATTTATTGTAGAGATAGGGTCTTGCTATGTTGCCCAAGCTGGTCTCAAGCACCTGGCCTCAAGTGATCCTTCCGCCTTGGCCTCCTGAAGTGCTAAGATTATAGACTTGAGCCCCAACACCTGGCCTATAGTATTTAGGGTTAGAAAAATAGGTGTGGTAGACTGTTTTTGCATTGCCATAAAGGAATACCTGAAACTGAGTAATTTATAAGGAAAAGAAATTCCATTTGGCTTGTGGTTCTTCAGGCTATATAGGAAGCGTGGTGCCAACATCAGCTCAATTTCTGGTGAGGCCTTAGGGAACTTATGATCACAGTGGAAGATGAAAGGGGAGCCTGTTTCACATGGTGAGGGTAGAGAACAGAGTGGAAGCAACAGAGAGTGAGGAAGTTGCCACATACTTTTAAAACACTTTTTTTTTTTTTTTTTTTTTTTTTGAGACTGTCTCACACTGTCGTGCAGGCTGGTGTGCAATAGCACGATCTCGGCTCACTGCAACCTCCGCCTGTCGGGTTCAAGCGATTGTCCTGCCTCAGCCTCCCGAGTAGCTGGGACTACAGGCACATGCCATCACGCCTGGCTAATTTTTGTATTTTTAGTAGAAACGGTGTTTCACTGTGTTGGCCAGGCTGGTCTCAAACTCCTGACCTCATGATCTGCCTGCTTTGGCCTCCCAAAGTGGTGGGATTACAGCTGTGCCCAGCCAAAAAACACTTTTTTTTTTTTTTTTTTTTTTTTTTTTTGAAGACTGTCGCCCAAGCTGAAGTACTGTGGTGCAATCTTGGCACACTGCAACCTCCACCTCCCAGGTTTAAGCACTTCTCATGCCCTCCTGCCTCAGTCTCCTGAGTAGCTGAGATTACAGGTGCATGCCACCGTGTCCAGCTAATATTCGTGTTTTTAGTACAGATGGGCTTTTGCCATGTTGGCCAGGCTGATCTGGAATTCCTGGGCTCAAGTGATCCACCCACCTTGGCCTCCCAAAGTGCTGGGGTTAAAGGCATGAGCCACTGCTTCCAGCCTTAAAACACTTTTTTTTTTTTTTTGAGACAGAGTTTCACTCTTGTTACCCAGGCTGGAGTGCAATGTCATGATGTTGGCTCACTGCAACCTCCACCTTCCAGGTGCAAACGATTCTCCTGCCTCAGCCTCCCGAGTAGCTGGGATTACAGGTATGCACCACCACACCCAGCTAATTTTTGTAATTTTAGTAGAGACAGGGTTTCTCCATGTTGGTCAGGCTGGTTTCAAACTACCAACCTCAGATCATCCACCCACCTGACCTCCCAAAGTGCTGGGATTACAGGCATGAGCCACCATGCCCGGCCAAAATACTTAAACGACCAGCTCTCACATAAACTCATTCATGACCAATGGGGTGGCACTAAGCCATTCATGAGCTATTTGCCCCCATGATCCAAACACCTCTCCCCAGGCCCCACCTCCAACGCTGGGAATTACATTGCACCATGAGATTTGGAGAGGACAAATATCCAAACTATATCAATAGGTTTTGTTTTGGTTTTGTTTTGTTTTGTTTTGTTTTTTGATACAGAATCTCACTCTGCCACCCAGACTAAAGTGCTGTGGCTCACTGCAGCCTCAACCTTCCAGGCTCAAGCAGTCTTCCCACCTCAGCCTTCCGAGTAACTGTAACTACAGACATGTGCTACCACACCTGGCTAATTTTTTGTAGAGACAGAGTTTCAACTCATTGCCCAGGCTAGTCTCAAACTCCTGGACTCAAGCAATCTACCTGTTTCAGCCTCCCAAAGTGCTGGGACTAGGCATGAGCCATCCCGCCTGACATCAATTATTGAACTAATTTTCTTACAATTAATGATTAAAACTGGCTGTGCGCGGTGACTCAGACCTGTAATCCTAGCATTTGGGAGGCCAAGGCAGGAGTATTTCTTGGGCTCAGGTGTTTGAGACCAGCACTGGCAACGTGACAAGACCCTGTCTATACGAAAAGTTTTTAAATTGGCTGGGCGTGGTGTTGCGTGCCTGTAGTCTAAGGTGAGAAAATCACTTGAGCCTTGGAAGTCGGGGTTGCAGTGAGCTGTGTTCACACATTCTGTGAAAATTCAATCATGCAGAAAAGTGACAACTTTTTCTCTTTGACATTGTTATGAATTGTATATAAATTTATAGCTCTAGTTTTTTTTTTGTTTTTTGTTTTTTTGCGCCCCTGCCAGACACAGTTTTGCTTTGTCGCCTAGGCTGGAGTGCAGTAACACGATCACAGCTCACTGCAGCCTTGACCTTCCAGGCCCCAAGCATTCTTCCCACCTCAGCCTATTACAGGTGCACACCACCATGCCTGGCTAATTTTTTTAAATTATTTTTTATAGAGATAGGTCTCGCCATGTTGCCCATGCTGGCTGGTGCTCAAGCAGTCCCCCTGTCTTAGCTTCCCAAAGTGCTAGGATTACAGGCATGAGCCACTGCCCCCGGCTGATTCTTTTTCTTTAACCTCCCCTTCATTCAAGTTTCTGATTCTTGCAATGGTAATCTAGAGTCTGTAGGAGACTGTGTCTTCACAATAGGAAGACAGTACAAATAGAGGAAATAGACAGTATTTATAATAAGGATTTTTGAGTCTCTAAGGTAAGAACTTATTACTTAGATTTTTGTTTCTTTGTTTGAGACAGAGTCTCGCTCTGTCGCCCAGGCTGGAGTGCAGTGGCACACTGCAAGCTCTGCCTCCTGGGCTCACGCTATTCTGTTGCCTTAGCCTCCCTACTAGCTGGGACTGCAGGCGCCCGCCACCACTCCAGGCCAATTTTTTGTATTTTTAGTAGAGACAGGGTTTCACAGTGTTAGCCAGGATGGTCTCAATCTCCTGACCTCGTGATCTGCCTGCCTCGGCCTCCCAAAGTGCTAGGATTACAGGTGTGAGCCACTGCGTCTGGCCTACTTAAAAGTTTTTCAGAAAATTTTTGTAAAGTACACAGCATAAAATTTACTAGGCCAGGCATGGTGGCTCATGCCTGTAATCCCAGCACTTTGGGAGGCCAAGGCGGGTGGATTGCTTGAGCTCGGGAGTTCAAGACCAGCCTGGGCAACGTGGCGAAATTCCATCTCTACAAAAAATACAAAAATTAGCCAGGCATGGTGGCATGAGTCTGTAGTCCCAGCTACTTGGGAGGCTGAGGTTGGAGGATCACTTAAGCTCAGGAGGTTGAGGTTGAGGCAACAGGGACCTGTGATCACACCACTGCATTCCAGCCTAAGTGACCATGAGACCCTGTTTCAAATAAGCAGGGCCGGGCGCGGTGGCTCACGCGTATAATCCCAGCACTTTGGGAGGCCGAGGTGAATGGATCACCTGAGGTCAGGAGTTCCAGACCAGCCTGACCAATATGGTGAAATCCTGTCTTTACCAAAAATATAAAAAAGTTAGCCAGGCGTGGTAGCATGCGACTGTAGTCCCAGATACTAGGGAGAATCACTTGAACCTGGGAGGCAGAGGTTGCAGTGAGCCGAGATTGTGCCGAGATTGTGCCACTGCACTTCAGCCTGGGCAACAGAAGGAGACTCTGTCTCAAATAAATAAGTAAGTAGGCTGGGCATGGTGGCTCTTGCTTGTAACCCCAACACTTTTGGAGGTTGAGGCGGATGGATCACCTGAGGTCAGGATATATATATACACACACACACATATACGTATACAAAAGCCAGACGTTTTGTTGATCCATTCATCCATCCATGGAAACCTTAAGTCGCTTCTGCCTTCTGGCTGTTGCGAATAATATTGTTATGAACATGCGTATTTTAACACCTACTCCACTTCCTGCGTTCAGTTCTTTTGGGTGTATACCCATAAGTGGAATTGCTGGATTATATAGTAACTGTGGGGTTTTTTTTGTTTTTTTGTTTTTTGTGTTTTTTTTTGAGGGACTGCCGTACTGTTTCTCTTAGAGTTTTCACCATTTTACATTCCCACAAGTAGTGCACAAGAATTCCATTTCTCCACAACCTGGCTAACAATTACTTTTTTTTTTATGGTAGCCATTCTTTTTTTTTTTTTTTTTGAGACGGAGTCTCTCTCTGTCGCCCAGGCTGGAGTGCAGTGGCCGGATCTCAGCTCACTGCAAACTCCGCCTCCCGGGTTCACGCCATTCTCCTGCCTCAGCCTCCTGAGTAGCTGGGACTACAGGCACCCGCGTTTTTTAGTAGAGACAGGGTTTCACCGTGTTAGCCAGAATGGTCTCGATCTCCTGACCTCGTGGCCCATCTCGGCCTCCCGAAGTGCTGGGATTACAGGCTTGAGCCACTGCGCCCAGCCTATATGGTAGCCATTCTAATGGATATGAAGTGATAGGTCATTGTGGTTTCAATTTGCATTTCCCTAATGATTAATGGTGTTGAGCATCTTTTCATGTGTTGACACTTTCTATATCTTCTTTGGAGAAATGTCTGTTCACATCCCTTGTCGATTTTTTAACCAGGTTTGTTTTTTGTTGTTACTGAGTTGTAGGAGTTCTTTATATATTATGGATATTAAGCCCTCACCAGATAAATGATTTGGAAATATTTTCTCCTGAAACACAGAAGCTTTTTTGTTTTAAGTAGTGGGGTCTTACTATGTTGCCCAAGCTGGCATCGAACTCTTGGGCTCAAGTGATCCTCCCACCTCAGCCTCCCAAGTAGCTGGGACTACAGGTGTGTGCCACCACACCAGCTTCACAGGAGTGTTTATTTTTATTTTTAATTTTTATTATTTTCTTTCTTTCTTTTTTTTTTTTTTTTGAGATGGAGTCTCGCTTTGTCGCCCAGGCTGGAGTGCAGTGACATGATCTCGACTTACTGCAGCCTCTGCCTCCTGGGTGTTCAAGCAATTCTCCTGCCTCAGCTTCCCAAGTAGCTGGGATTACAAACATGACTGGCTAATTTTGTGTTTTTAATAGAGATGGTGTTTCACCATGTTGGCCAGGCTGGTCTTGAACTCCTGACCTCAGGTGATCCACCTGCCTCAGTCTCCCAAAGTGCTGGGATTACAGGTGTGAGCCACTGCACTCGGCCAGGAGTTTTTAACTTTGGTAAAGTTGTCGTGCATATTCCCTTATTTTTTTCTTTGGTTTCTTCTACCTTTGATGTCATATCCAAGGAATCATTGCCAAATTCAGTGTCATGAAGTTTTCCCCCTATGTTTTTGCTTCCTAGCTCTTACATTTAGGTTTTTGATCCATTTTGAGTTAATTTTTATATATGGTATAATAAGGTAAGGGTCCAGCTTCGTTAATTTGAGAGATTATCAGTTTGCTTTGTTTTGTTTTGTTTTGTTTTGTTTTGTTTTGTTTTGAGTTGGAGTCTCGCTCTGTCACCCAGGCTGGAGTGCAGTGGCGCGATCTTGGCCCTGGGTTCACGCCTTTCTCCTGCCTCAGTCTCCAGAGTAGCTGGTACTACAGGCAACCACCACCACGCCCGGCTAATTTTTTTGTATTTTAGTAGAGACGGAGTTTCACCGTGTTAGCCAGTATGGTCTCAATTTCCTGACCTCGTGATCCGCCCGCCGTGGCCTCCTAAAGTGCTGGCATTACAGGCGTGAGCCACCACACCCGGCCCGAGATTATCAGTTTTCAAGAAAAGTGTTAATTGCCTTGTTGAGATATTTGTTAGACTACCTATGTGATAGTATGAAGGACTTGCAAGATTTGGACGCTTTTCTTTTATATGCCTTTATGTTTTTATTTCAAATTAAAATAAGTATGAGTTTAATAATTGCCTTAGTATTAAATACTTCCTTTGAGTGAAAACTTTCTTTACTATTCAGGTAAATTTTCTTTAAATAAATAATTTTATTAAAAATTATATAACGTAAGATTTTGTTTCAAGCAACACCATGGATTTTAAAATTAGGTTGCTTAGAAAGTCCAGTGGAAAATTAAGTAGTGCACTTAAGTGTTGTAAGAATTGCTTGAACCTGGGAGGCAGAGGTTGCAGGGAGCCAAGATTGCGCCACTGCACTCCAGTCTGGGGGACAGAGTGAGACGCCGTCTCCAAAAGAAAAAAAAAAAAAAGGCGAGTTGAAAGACAAGAATAAACATTTGAGGATTGAGGTTGGCTTTTTGTTTTGATTCATGTCTTAAAAGAAAAGAACATTGTCAATTTTAAAGAGATGGGGTTTTGCTCTCTTGCCCAGGCTGGTCTCAAACCCCTGGGTTCAAGCGATCTGCCTGCCTCAGCCTCTCAAAGTACTGGGATTACAGGTATGAACCACTGCGCCTGGCCCTATCTTTAATTTTTTTGAGGAAACTCCGTACTATGTTCCATAATGGTTGTACTAATTTGCATTCCCACCAGCAGTGTGCAGGGGTTTCCTTTTCTTTACATCATCAGCAACACTTGTTCATCGTTTTTATAATAGCCATTCTAACGAGTGCTAGGTAATACCTCATTTTGGTTTGTTTTATCTTATTTATTTATTTTTGATAGAGTATCACTCTGTTACCCAGGCTGGAGTGCAGTGGCATGATCTCAGCTCGCTGCAACGTCAGCCTCCCGAATAGCTGGGATTAGAGGTGTGCACTACCATGCCCAGGAAATTTTTGTATATTTAGTAGAGACGGGATTTCGCCATGTTGCCCAGGTAGGTCTCGAGCTCCTGACCTCTAGTTTAGGTGATCTGCCCGCCTCAGCCTTCCAAAGTATTGGGATTACAGACATGAGCCACCATGCCCACCCTAATTAACAGTATTTGCCAAATATTAATGTGCATCAGAATCACCTGCAGTACCTGTTAACCCTGGAGTTTTTGATTCAGTAGCTCTGGGGTAGAGATAACTTCCCAAGGGATGCTGATGCTGCTGGTTGGATGAACAACACTGTGAGATCATTGCCTTAAGACGTCCGTTGTTTGTTGTTGGCAATAACTTAACTTTTTGGCTGGGGGTGGAGGTGTGGGAGACAGAGTCTGGCTCTGTCCCGCATGCTGGAGTACAGTGGTGCCATCTGGACTCATATAACCTTTGCCTACCAGGTTCAAGCGATTCCTGCCTGAGCCCCTCAAGTAACTGGGATTACAAGCATGTGCCACCACATCTGGCTAATTTTTGTATTTTTAGCAGAGGCTGCGTTTCACCGTGTTGCCCAGGGTAGTCTCAAACTCCTGGCCTCAAGTGATCTGCCCACCTCGGCCTTCCTAAGTGCTGGGATTACAGGCGTGAGCCACTGTACCCAGCCTAAATTAACTTTTATTGTAGACATCTAGGGAAGTACTATTTAGGTACCAAACTTGGGAAAATTGAGAGAACAGTCACCAATCTTTTCTATTCTGTGGCTCATATCAGGAACCCAGTTGAAAAAGGCTGGTTTAGAGTAATTGGCCAGTTGTTGTGGCTCACACCTATAATCCCAGCACTTTCAGAGGCTGAGGTGAGAGGATTGCTTGAGCTCAGGAGTTCGAGACCAGCCTGGGTAACATCGTGAAACCCTGTCTCTACAAAAAAAAATTGTTTTTAATTAGCTGGGCATGTTGGCATGTGCCTGTGGTCCCAGATACTCAGGAGGCTGAGGTACGAGAATCACCTGAGCCAAAGAGGTCAGGGCTACAGTGAACCATGATTGTGCCACTGCACTTTAGCCTAGGCAGTGTGAGACCCTATCTCAAAAAAGAAAAAAAAAGTGATCTAATTTGCATGGTAAAAATGGTCATTCTCTTTACATGCAACATTTTTAATATGTCCACATTGTATTTATACATACCTATTATTGGTGAAGCAACTTTTTTTTTTTTTTTAAGATGAAGTCTCACTCTGTCGCCCAGGCTAGAGTGCAATGGCGTGATTTTGGCTCACTGCAACCTCCGCCTCCCGAGCTCAAGCAATTCTCCTGCCTCAGCCACCTGTGTAGCTGGGATTATAGGCACATGCCACCATGCCTAGCTAATTTTTGCATTTTTTGTAGAGATGAGGTTTCACCATGTTGGCCAGGCTGATCTCAAACTCCTGACCTCAGATGACTGCCTGCCCCGGCCTCCCAAAGTGTTGGGATTACAGGCGTGAGCCACTGAGCCTGGCCAGTGAAACAACTTTTTAACAGAAATGCCAAGAATTACTACTAGACAAGTAGATACTATTTTTTAGACAAATATTAGCTTTATAAAGATACTTTCCTTATAAATATATTTAAAATCATAAGTGATGTAGTTTAAGCCAAAAATGTTATCCTATTCAAAATGTTATGGAATGATTTCATATTTTCTTGAAAATATGGCCAAGCACGGTGGCTCAAGCCTGTAATCCCAGCACTTTGGGAGGCCGAGGCGGGCGGATCACGAGGTCAGGAGATCAAAACCATCCTGTCTCTCACGGTAAAACCCTGTTCTTCTAAAACTACAAAAAATTAGCTGGGCGTGGTTGCATGTGCCTCTAGTTCCAGCTACTTGGGAGGCTGAGGCAGGAGAATTGCTTGAACCAGGGAAGCAGAGGTTCCGGTGAGCCGAGATTGCACCACTGCACTCCAGCCTCGGCGACAGAGTAAGACTCCATCTCAAGAAAAAAAAAGAAATAAAAAATATATTTGCTTCATAGTATCTTGTTTTTAGAGTGCCATTGAAAGAAAGTCTCACAAGCTATTGGTACTAATGATTTATCACTTTAACTTTGTGTTTAGAGAAATGGATAGAAAATAAGTGAGTGGATAAAACTAACAAGAAAGATCTTGGCAACAAGAAAAACAAGGACAGTTCAGAATTTGAGTTGTCTTAAGAAACAGAAAAGCTGGCCGAGTGTAGTAAGTAACTCACATCTGTAATCCCTGACCTTTGAGAGGCCAAAGTGGATGGATCACCTGAGCTCAGAAGTTGGATACCAGCCTAGGCAACATGGCAAAACCCGGTCTTTATGAAAAAAAGAAAAAACAAACAAAGAAAAAAATGCTGGGTGTGGTGGTGTGTGCCTGGAGTTCCAGCTACTTGGGAGGCTGAGGCAGGAGAATCGCTTGAACCCAGGAGGCAGAGGTCGCAGTGAGACAAGATAGTGCCACTGCCCACTCCAGCCTGAGCGGCAGAGTGAGACCCTGTCTCCAAAAAAAAGAAAAAAGAAATAGGCAAATTGTAAAGTAAGGAAGAAAATAAATGATAGGCAGATACATAATTATAAATGTCTGTGACTTAACTGTATAATTAAGATAAAGATCTAAGTAACTTTTAGCTCCACAATTTTTTAATTTTTATTAAGAAAGTACTTAATTGCTTTTGCCTGCAGAGCCCTCTTAATTGGGATATTTTCATATTTGAATTTTAGGGCAGCTGCAATGACTCTTCGCACGGTATTATTGTCATTGCAAGCACTATTGGCAGCTGCAGAACCAGATGATCCACAGGATGCTGTAGTAGCAAATCAGGTAAGATGGCTGCTTTTGAAAGACTTCCTTACATTATGTATGAGTCTTTAACCGCTTTAATGGTTTGCACATTAACACATGAGCATACTCTATTGAAACTAAATTTTGAAATGGTTCTCTTTCTTGTAGGATTATTTTGTCAGGTGTAATAGTGAAAACTTAATAGACTTTTAACATCTAGTTTAGTTGGATATAGATGCTATTTTCCTAACATGAGTATTTTCAAACACGTAAAGTCAAAAGAATTACACAGTGAACACCCATATTCCTACCATCTAGATTCTAGGATTAATGCTGGTGTATGTATCCATCTTTTTATCCTTCTATTCAGGAAGGATGATCCCTCCTGCTAATAATTTTAATCACCTCCTATCATGGCACTGACATGGCATGGCACAGTTTCCAATGACCTGGTAATTTGTTGAATGGAATAAATATTTTTCATTTCACTTTCTAGCTACAGTGGCTGAGTTTAATAATTACATCAGAGACTGGACCTAAGTTATTAGTATCTGACCCATTAAGAAACAGTTTGCTGGCCAGGTGCGGTGGCTCATGCCTGTAATCTCAGCACTCTGGGAGGCCGAGGTGGGTGGATCACTTAAGGTCAGGAGTTCCAGACCAGCCTGACCAACAGGACCAATAGGTGGTGAAACCCTATCTCTACTAAAAACACAAAACTAGCCCGGCGTGGTGGGACGCACCTGTAGTCCCAGCTACCTGAGAGGCTGAAGTGGGAGAATTGCTTGAACTTGGGAGGCAGAGGTTGCAGTGAGCTGAGATCACGCCATTGCACTCCAGCCTGGGTGACAGAACGGAACCCTTTCTCAAAAAACAAAAAAGTTTGCCAATACCTACTTTAAGCAATTGGAATATAATGAACATTCTTTTTTTTTTTTTAAACCTTAGTTTTTCTTCTCTTGACTTCTAAGATATTACCCACTTTTCTTCCTCACTTCATAACTGTTCTTTGTTAGTTCCCACAATTATTTCCCTTCCTACTCGTCTTTCTTAAATGTAGTTCCTCAGTTCTGACCTTGTTACCTTTACTTTCTGTACACATTCACACTTGGATGATCGTATCTGTACTGATGTTACCACCCGTACATTGATGAAATGTGTAGGCTTGCCCTCTCTCACGAGAGCCTGGTGTTTAACTAAATTGGTAGGTGATGGTATCATAGAATGATAGGTTTGTAGGATTAATGATATTGCATTCAGTTTTGGCAGTGTTACCCTCAGGTATCTAAGGAACATTCGTATGGTTAACCACCCAAGCCGCAGCCTTTGGAGTTTTTCTCTGTCTCCTTTGCTCCTGTTGATAACCATTCCCTGTATCATTCTGTCACTATATTTACATGTTTACTCTGATTGCCGTAGGTCACTTTTTAAAAATTCTTTTCAACTGCTCTGATAGATCTTTTCTCAACCTCTTTCTTCCTTTCTCCGTCTTCTACGTTGCTATCAGGTAGCTTTATAAAGTGCAAATCTTACTTCACTAACAAAAACTTGTTAGTAGCTCTACTGTCACCTACTTGAGTCCAAATTATTTAGTTCGTAGAGTTTTTCCACGATCTGAACTCTCTGCAAACCTAGCTTTATTTCCTAAATTCTTTTCTTCAAACTCATGCTTTTTCAAGCATTGCGTTCGTTTTTACATATTGTATCCAATCTGCCATATTTCCTCTGCCTGAGGAAACTTCCTCTTGGCAAACTTCTTTAACCTATAAGATTTTAATTTATGTATTATCTTCTTTTCCCTTGAAGATCTGTTTACTCCTTGCTTTATGTATATATCCTTGTCAGTATATTCTGTTATTTGCCTCAGAGTACTTCCAATTTGGATTTTCCATGTTTTATATATGTGCTATTTATTCATATTTGGTTGTTAAAAGCATGGCTTGTATTCCAGCTTTGCTTTCCTGTTGAATTCTAAGCCTTACAGGCTGAGGTTGGACTCAAGGGTTTCTTTTAGCTCCTAAGATAGTTCAATAATTTGACTTATTTTCTTGTGATGAATCAGCGGTAGAAAGCAGGTTTATCATTTTAATATGTAATAGATTTAAATATATAAAGTACTTTTAAAAGAAATATTGAAGTGAATTGAATCGTTAGTAATTTATACTTTGCTTTACTAAGTAATGGTGGTTCCAAAGTATTTGATAAATTTACTTCTTTCCAATGCATATGGGAAGTCTTGTAATAAAATTACTCTGTTGTGAGTTTATGATCATCTCAAGTTATGCAATAAGTTAGGTCTTTGCATGTGGGGTTTCCATAAATCACTGTACACTAATGCAGCTGTAAGAAAACAGAAGAATCTAGTTGTATTCTAGCCTGGGCTGTGGGTAATACAAAAGCTGGTCACATTGTAAAAAATTATTCTAATGTCGGCCGGGCGCGGTGGCTCAAGCCTGTAATCCCAGCACTTTGGGAGGCCGAGACGGGCGGATCACGAGGTCAGGAGATTGAGACCATCCTGGCTAACACGGTGAAACCCCATCTCTACTAAAAAATACAAAAAACTAGCCGGGCGAGGTGGCGGGCGCCTGTAGTCCCAGCTACTAGGGAGGCTGAGTCAGGAGAATGGCGTAAACCCAGGAGGCAGAGCTTGCAGCGAGCCGAGATCCGGCAACTGCACTCCAGCCTGGGTGACAGAGCGAGACTCCGTCTCAAAAAAAAAAAAAATTATGCTAATGTCCACATATTTTTATAAGCTAGTAATCTGTGTTCAATTGTATAATGTTTGCTGCTTTACAGTGTTTGGAACATCTCTTAATACTTCACTTAATCTAATTTTAGTCTTTTGCTAGTTATATCTGTTGGATTTGGAGATTAAAGTAGATTAATGTTACTTGTCTTTATTATTGTCAACACAAATTGTGAGTCAAAGCTTCAGGTTAAGTGGTCTTTTCTCGAGTGACATACGTTGTCTATAATGCAAAGTGAATCACATTTTAAGTGTAGATTTGTTTTATTTGGAAAAAGTAGGATTGTAGGCAATTAAGAGCTGAAATACCATATCAAATATTATAACTGTAATGTCATGTCAATCAATTTTTTCCCCCCCATATAGTACAAACAAAATCCCGAAATGTTCAAACAGACAGCTCGACTTTGGGCACATGTGTATGCTGGAGCACCAGTTTCTAGTCCAGAATACACCAAAAAAATAGAAAACCTATGTGCTATGGGCTTTGATAGGGTAAGTACATAAGGGCATGTTGATTTTGATATATTGATTGATTTTAAATTATTGCAAATTCTTGACTGACAAAAGTGGTTTAGAAAATTAAGAGAAATTTGCAGCCTGAGCAACATGGCAGAACCCATCTCTACAAAAATTAGCTGGACGTGGTGGTGAGTGCCTGTAACCCAGCTACTCTGAAGGCTGAGGTGAGAGAATCCCTTGGACCCAGGAGGTCAGGAGGTCGAGGCTGCAGTCAGCGATAGTCATGCCACTGCACTCCAGCCTCGATGATAGAGCAAGACCCTGACTCAAAAAAAAAAAAAGGAAAATAAGAGAAAATCTAGTTTTGGTAAACATATTTTCTGTTTTTGAAATCAGTGATTTTTTTTTATTTTTACTGATCACTGTCATTGATTTTAGAAGCTTTTCATGCACTGCAAATGTAGATCAACTTACAGAAAAGAAACGAGGTGTTAATTCCCAATATAAAGAGTGAATGATTCAGTATTGTTTAAATGTTTCCTTGAGATTTAATTTCTTGTCCCCTTTTCTTCTCTACAGAATGCAGTAATAGTGGCCTTGTCTTCAAAATCATGGGATGTAGAGACTGCAACAGAATTGCTTCTGAGTAACTGAGGCATAGAGAGCTGCTGATATAGTCAAGCTTGCCTCTTCTTGAGGAGCACCAACATCTGTTATTTTTAGGATTCTGCATAGATTTCTTTTAAACTGGCATTCTTGCCTAATGATGTTATCTAGGCACCATTGGAGACTGAAAAAAAAAAAAAAATCCCTGCTCTGTAAATAAAGCTAATTAAACGTCTGTGTAAATTTAAAAAGGGGAAATACTTTAATTTTTTTTTCTTAATAGTGTAAAAATTCCTTGAGCTAAGCTAAAACCATGGAAGAAACATGCTACTTTAGTGTTTAGCAGTGTACCAAGACTAGCAAGAGTTTGCTTCAGGATTTTGTTGAATAATTAAGATAATACTTTGAGTGTGTCAGGGCCATTCAAATTGTTGGTGTTGCATCACAGCTACCTTAACTGTTTTTAACATGGATCCTCTGTGCCTGTGAATTTACTTGCATGCTTGTACTTGACTTCTTAGGATGGGTAGCTGAAAAGACCACCATTTTAAGCATTTGAGAATTCTTAAATATGAAATTTATTCAGAATTGAAGATGGTGACCTATTCAGAGCCTTTTTGTCCTTGTCAACAGACTGGGACATAGTGTCTGTTTCCCCCCTTCCCACCCCTTTCCCCACCCCCACCTTGCCACACACAGCTAATATTCTAATGGTAAATTTCTCTGTATTTGGTGGGGAAATGTGCTGAAGGACAGTATGTATCCCTTGCTTCATTTTTAGGTCATAGGTTTGGAATGTTTTGTCCCAGTTCTTCAAACACTCTTAAATTTGTCCTAAGTAATGTAAAAATGGAACTGCCAATTTTATTTCTCTTGCACAAATAGTAAATACTTGATGTTACATTATTCCCAGGTTTAATGAAAGAACCCAACTTAGTTTTTCAGTGAATTTGACACCTGTTTTTTAAACGATGAAATTTTTCTTTGAGAACTGGCAAGGATGCAGTCAGCTGTTTCCAGTAGTTTTTAGCCTGATTTTGGGGTCTATAGAGATTGCTTTATTGGATACTTCAAGTCATTCTTGCTTGCACTTCCCCTATTGACACATGAAAGCTGTGTTGGTGTTTTATTGTACATACTTCAGATGCACATAGGAATAGAAGTGTGTTATAAATCTAGCTTTCTTTATGATGTTTCTGATAATATGAGAATTGAAAACTTTACCTTCTCTTGTACATAGTCAGACTATTTGTATTAAATTTTCATTTCATTCTAAGTTCAAAAGTTTGAAAATTATTAGTTTTGCAAGATCAAACACTAATGTGACCATTTTATGAAGGTTGAAGTGGATTTATGCAGGCAGTTCTATATATAGAAATACAATTCTTTTTAAATTTTTAGGACCAATACAAAATAACAAAAATGTAATGGAATCAGACTGAATTAAAGTAAGGCTGTATATTGAAAGTCATATTATAAAAGGTTTGCTTTCTTTAAGTGTTATTTATCTTAAATTATAATCGTTAAGTGTTTGGAAGATAATTTTTGAATCATAACGTCAGCATAACTTCATTTGACTTCTCAATAATCTTGATACTAGAAGCAATAAAAGAACCATTATTAAATATATTGTAATGTTAAAGATGTGAAGGTTCTTCCAAAAATTTGTAAGGCTTTCCTAATTAACAGTAAACTCTTATAGTTGATATTATTGCATACTAAACACAAGTTGCTGTTTTTTCCCCATATGTTTGCTTAAGCATGTCTTTATACAACCACCTCCTTTTATTGTTGTAGTTTATTTTCTAAAGATGCCAAAGGAAACAAGATTTTTCTTTATTTATTTTAAATACCTGAAACCTTGTACTTTATATTTTGAAGTAAGGTGGGATTGTGTGAAAATGTGGATGGTTTTTCTCCATTATTGGTTAGAATTACTTTTTTTAAATGGAGGGCAACTTGGTACTATTCGTAGAATTTGGGTTTAAAAATATCAGACACATCTACCCAGTTTTTTTTGCCTGTATTATCAGGGTATATTTAATGTCCTGTGGTTAGACAAAGGTGAGAGAGCTCAGAGGTTTCTAAAGGTCAGGCATTACATACATACGTACATGCTCTTGGAGGCAGCTATATCCTGCTTTGATTTTTATGCACATGAGCCCTATAGGGTTATATACTCATCTGACTACACTTCAGCATCCCCAGTGCCCAAGAAATTGGAAAGTACATTTGGTTTGAGACATCTTCATAAAAGATTCTTTATTACAAAAATTTACCTCATTTACATTTAATGTGATGATCTTTTTTTTCCTTTCTGGTATATTTCCCACTGTACTGTTTGCTTTTGTTATTCTCTTGTCTGTGGGTAGATTTAGTTACCCAAACATAGAAACTAAAGCAATTCCTTTTTTCCTCTGTTCTTAAATATGTTTGGGAAAAAAGACACTAAAAGATCAGGCCTAGGGGAAAAGTACCCTGGTGGAAATTATTTTTGTAATTCTTAATATTTTTGAGTTGGCTCCGTTTGTCAGTTTTAAAAGTCTCAAAAATTATGTTAAAAAAAAAATCCAGTGAAATCCCATTTAGGGCAGGCCGATTTGTTAGAAGTCATTGATACTCCAGTAGGCTTTTGTTGTAATCAGGCCTGTTTCCTGAGTATGTGCCTCTTTTAAAAGAAGAAATAATTAGCTGTATAGTATTTCAGTACTGATGAATGAATGAATGAATGAATGAATGGCAGTTAGTGGACCCAAATAAGTATTCAGTGGTATATAAATATTTGAGGGACTAGGTACTGAATTAGATGCTCTGAGTTGGCACCCCGAAATGTTTGGAATTACAACTATGATTTACTTATATCCTTGTAACACGTTCAAGGATACGTAAATGTTTGGATTTTGTATTTTGCTTTTGAAGAGAATAATCTATGAAATGAAAGAATGATTTTTTTTTCATTTTTTAGAAGTTATATACATTTATGATTGTTGGTGGCACATAAAACTATGCAAAATAATTCTTTTTAAATATCTGTAAGAAAGAATTGGCAGTTTAAACGGATTTTGCTTATTTATGCACTACAGAATGCAGCATACTGTATTACTGTTGAGGCTGCTTAATAAGTTTACCAATGTGAAAAGCAGATCTTGGGCATAAGTATATGCCTGATTTGAGCTTTTAAAACTGTGCAGTAGGTATATGGTAATGTTTTACAATCCTATGTAGCAAAATAGGAAATTATGAATTTTTGTTGTTGTTGTTTTAAAGATTTAAGATGGATTGGGTAGGGAACGGCTGGAGCCAGGTATACCTTCTAGTATGTAGAGGGAAACAATGTTTAGATATGAAAAAGGAAGCCGTCTGTTTACAGTTAACTTTATTTCATGGACTTCTACAAAATAATGTTGTATTAATCACTTTTTCTAGTTCAAGGAATTTCAATTCCAGGGTACAAACCATTGATTTTAAAATTACGTTTCCATTATTTTTAGTACCAGTTTAAAGTAAATGCTTACCATCAGCCAGTTGCTGTCACTGGGAAGAAGGCAACTTGAAGTGTTTACTGATAAATAGCCTTTATTCCCAAGTGTGACTTTTCTTCAGTGTCTACATATTATGTCACACATTCTATTTGCACTGCTGCAATATAGATCAAAGATCTTGTGGCATAGGGGTAAGGGAGTGTTACTGTCTCCCTTGTCCCATTTGTTCTGTTACTGCTTCATTGGACTGATCTACCCTCATGAACTTGCAATCACCTAAATGGAGTCTTGAATGTGTCACCTTTTGCTTGGTTATTTCAACCATGCTGCTATACATAATCAGGTGTGGCACAGTTTGTCAGTTTGATTCTAGGTGTGAGTGGAGAGAAATCATTACACTGTGCTGTTAACGATCCTTGTCTGCTTGCTGTTACCTACTTTTTACAGGCATCATAATAAAAGCTAGACTATTTCTTTGGGGGGAAAGAGACTTATTTAATGTAATTTAAAAAACTTTTCCAATAGAAAATGAAATATTATTGAAAATAATATCTATTTTTTAGCTTTCAGCAATTGATGGTGCTTTGTTGTGGTGTCTGCTGGAAGTCTACTGCCATTATAGGGAACCTTGCTTGTTAGCTTCTCTAGATCTCTATTCTAAACAATCTGTTAGTGATGATAAATTCTGTAGGAGGGTCTATTCTGAGCCGTTAACTTCCTGTAAGGGGAAAATGGGTGGGTCACCAGAAATACCATTGAAGCAGGGTGGGCTGTGGGTGGAGGGTTGGGGTATTTGTCTTGAGAATTAAAAACTACAAAACACTTTTGTACACAACTGATTTTTAAAAAAATAAACACATTTTTAAAGATGTTGAATTTTTCCCCCCTTATTGGGAATTCTTAAAAATAAATGCATGCATGTTTTCCCCTGAAAATGGTTTATATCTTATTTCTGGGTACTCATCTGTGGACAAACAATTAAGTCTTACTCTAAATAAGAATAAGAGAACTAGGCAGATATTTCTCCTTCACAAATTTCATAGTGATTGACATATAAATGCAGTAAGTTGTATCAGATCTTTGAATTTAAAACCATTGAAATTTAGTTCTAATTAAACTTACTAAAAGTAGAACATATTTGCTTAGGTTCTAATCCAAAATGTAGAGTAATTAAGAGTTAGTTAAGTGGCCGGGCGCGGTGGCTCACGCCTGTAATCCCAGCACTTTGGGAGGCCGAGGCGGGCGGATCACGAGGTCAGGAGATCGAGACCATCCTGGCTAACACGGTGAAACCCCGTCTCTACTAAAAATACAAAAAATTAGCCGGGTGTGGTGGCGGGCGCCTGTAGTCCCAGCTGCTCGGGAGGCTGAGGCAGGAGAATAGCGTGAACCCGGGAGGCAGAGCTTGCAGTGAGCCGAGATTGTGCCACCGCACTCCAGCCTGGGCAACAAAGCAAGACTCCGTCTCAAAAAAAAAAAAAAAAAGTGAGTTAAGTAATACTTTGTATTCTGGTTCCGTATATGCTTTCTGGAAATGTTGCATGGTACTATCAAAAAGACTGAATTGTTTCAGAAAGTCCAGAGTTTAATCCCAGCTTTTACTCAAGAGCAGAGAACCTGGACTTTTCTGAGCCTCAGTTTCCTCATCTAAGTAAGATATTTGCCCAGTACTTTGTAGCATGTTTGTGAAGATCAAATTAAATGATTGATGTAGCTATAAAGGTACTTAATATATTTGTTATAGATGTTAATATAATTCTAACACTAAATTTTGGCTTAACTATGAAAGGATTACTCTGTTCCTAATCTGAAACCACCAAGAGGATACCTTGTTTGAAAATTGTTATTGTTTGGCAAAGTAGCTATTTTTTGTTATGTCTATTTCAAAGGTCCATTGATTGGTTATTATCTGTAGATTGCCCCTTCCTTCATAGATGCTGATAATTAGAAGACACTTTGTCAGGGTTTGTACAAATTATTTTACATGGCAAAACTGATTGTGTCTTTATGGTATTTGTAACCAACAAACAGCAGGCCTATAGGTTTCTTTGCCAAGAAATGGAATTCCTCCTGACCTGGAATACCAATATAAAGTGTTCTTTTTGTGGAGCAAGACTGGGTCTTTAGGTACTAAAAATCTAGGATAGCAAGCAGAATTCAAGGCTGAGTGTGGTGGCTCACACCTGTAAATCCCAACACTTTGGGAGGCAGAGGCAGGTGGATCATCTGAGACAGGCTGGCCAACATGGTTAAATCTCATCTCTACTAAAAACATAAAAATTAGCTGGGCATGGTGGTGCACGCCTGTAATCCCAGCTGCTCTAGAAGCTGAGGCAGGAGAATTGCTTGAACCCAGGAAGCGGAGGTTGCAGTGAGCCAAATTTGCACCACTGAACTCCAGCCTGGGCAACAGTGAGAATTTAAGGAGCTCTCATGCCCTGGCAATAGTCAAATTTAAAGAGCATCAGACATTTGGTACTTGTTTTGATCATCAGTGAATTAGTTTTTTTTAGTGGCTAATATGCAAGTTATTAAGGATAACAAGGTATCAGATAAAGTCAAATGGCAAAATTTGCAAAATGACACTAATTCAGGATAATTGCTGAGGTGATTATTAGCTGGAGCATGGTTGATTTTCTTCGCTGGTGCGGTGGCTCACAACTAATCCCAGCACGTTGGGACGCTAAGGAGGGAGGATCACGTAAGCCCAAATTGGAGGCTGCCGTGAGCCATGATCCACCACTGCACATGAGAATGGGCAACAGAACAAGACCCTGCCTCCAAATAAAATTTAAAAAAAAAAAAATTATTCTTGGCCAGGTATGGCGACTCATGCCTGTAATCTCAGCACTTTGGGAGGCCGAGCTGGGTGGATCATAAGGTCAGGAGTTTGAGACCAGGTAAAACCTCATCTCTACTAAACATACAAAACAAAAATCAGCCAGGCGTGGTGGCACGCACCTATAATACCAGCTACTCTGGAGGCTGAGGCAGGAGAATTGCTTGAACCCAGGAGGCGGAGGTTGCAGTGAGCTGAGATTGCACCGTTGCATTTCAGCCTGGGCGACAGGGCAAGACACTGTCTCAAAAAAAAAAAAAAAAAAAAAAAAAAGGTATTAGGCCAGGCACAATCGCTAACGCCTAATCACACCTGTAATCCCAGCACTTTGGGAGGCCGGGGGATCACCTGAGGTCAGGAGTTTTACACCAGCCTGGCCAACATGACGAAACCCCATCTCTACTAAAAACATAAAAATTAGCCAGGTATGGTAGCAGACGCCTGTAATCCCAGCTACCCAGGAGGCAGAGGCTGCAGTGAGCCGCGATCGCGCCATTGCACTCCAGCCTGGGCGACAAGAGTGAAACCCCGTCTCAAAAAAATGCTGTTATTCCAAATAAACATTGCTTTTTAAAAGTCAGTAGTAAGAGTTCATAGTGAAAAAAACTGTCTACGAAACTCTACTACTAGTACACAGAACAGTTTTTAAATAATGGATTTTTGTTTTTAGGTTACCTCCAGATCACTAAATAAGGTGCTTATTCCTGTTTCAGTAACTCATTTCTGTTCTGTCGGTTACACCTGCTTATCTCTTGACTCCATGTTTTTATCCTGAACTTTATCTTCGCTCAGCAGTGGAGTTCAGGTTAAAGGAGGGCTGTCATATGCAGAAAAACCTTGAGAAAATCAGATGGTTTTGGGGACAAGTATGTATAGCTAAGGGGCACCTACTCACTGAAGTAAAATTGCTTTGGACTGAGGGCAGAGGAAAGGAAAATGAGTAACTGCAACAAGGGGACTATGGTACCTAGATAAAAGTAGTAATTAAAAGATGAAGAGATAGGCCGGGTGCTGTGGCTCACACCTGTAATCCCAACACTTTGGGAGGCCAAGGCAGGTGGATCACTGAGGTCAGGAGTTCAAGACCAGCCTGGCCAACATGGTGAAACCGCATCTCTACTAAAAATAAAAATCAGGCCGGGCACAGTGGCTCATGCCTGTAATCTCAGCACTTTCAGAGGCTGAGGCGGGCAGACCACCTGAGGTCAGGAATTCAAGACCAGCCTGGCCAAAGTGGTGAAACCCTGTCTCTACTAAAAATACAAAAATTAGATGAGTGTGGTGACGTGCGCCTATAGTCTCAGCTACTTGGGAAGTTGAGACAGGAGAATTGCTTGAATCTGGGAGGCAGAGGTTGCAGTGAGCCAAGATCATGCCACTGTACTCCAGCGTGGGAGACAGAGTGAGACTCCATCTCAAAATAAAAATACAAAAATCAGCGAAGTGTGGTGGTGGGCGTCTGTAGTCCCAGCTACTCTAGAGGCTGAATCAGAATCGCTTGAACCCCAGGAGCAGAGGTTGCAGTGAGCCAAGATCATGCTACTGCACTCCAGCCTGGGCAACACAGTGAGAGTTCGAGACCAGCCTGGCCAACATGGTGAAACTCCGTCTCTACTAAAAATACAAAAATTAGCCGGGCGTGGTGGTGTGCATCTGTAGTCCCAGCTACTCAGGAGACTGAGGCAGGAGAATCGCTTGAAGCCGGGAGGTGGAGGTTGCAGTGCGCTGAGATCGCGCCACTGCACTCCAGCCTGGGTGACAGAGCAGGACTCCATCTCAAAAAAAAAAAAAAAGATTGATAGGTGAGAGATTATAAAAAGAACAAAAAGGCAAGGTGTGGTAAAAGAAAATCTAGGTTCCTATTGAAGGCAGAGTAGGAAGGATAAAAGTGCTTATGTAGGAAGATTCTGTGTAGAGAGTACAACTAAAAATCTTGGCCCCAAATGCTTTGCTAATCCTTTTAATTTGTTAAAAATCGTTAAAGGGCGGGCGCAATGGCTCATCCCAGCAATTTGGGAGGCCGAGGTGGGTGGATCACCTGAGGTCGGGAGTTCGAGACCAGCTTGGCCAGCATGATGAAACCCTGTCTCTACTAAAAATACAAAAATTAGGCCGAGCGCGATGGCTCAAGCCTGTAATCCCAGCACTTTGGGAGGCCAAGACGGGCGGATCACAAGGTCAGGAGATCGAGACCATCCTGGCTAACACGGTGAAACCCCGTCTCTACTAAAAAGTACAAAAAACTAGCCAGGCGAGGTGGCGGGCACCTGTAGTCCCAGCTACTTGAGAGGTTGAGGCAGGAGAATGGCATGAACCCGGGAGGCGGAGCTTGCAGTGAGCTGAGATCCGGCCACTGCATTCCAGCCTGGGCGACAGAGCGAGACTCCGTCTCAAAAAAAAAAAAAAAAAAAAAAAAACAAGAATTAGCCAGGCATGGTGGCAGGCACCTGTAATCCCAGCTACTCGGGAAGCTGAGGCAGGAGAACCGCTTGACCCCGGGGAGGCAGAGGTTGCAGTGAGCCAAGATCACGCCATTACACTCCAGCCTGGGCAACAGAGCGAGACTCCATCTCAAAAAAAAAAAAATCATTAAAGTCTAGTTGATTAAAATGTTGCCAGTACTGCTTTCTATCCCCCATTCAGTGCAGTAAAACTCTCTTAGGGCTCATGCCTGTAATCCCAGCACTTTGGGAGGCTGAGGCAGGTGGATTGCTTGAGCCCAGGAGTTAAGACCAGCCTGGGCAACATGGTGAAATTCTGTCTCTACAAAAAAATTAGCCAAAAATTAGTCGTACAGGGTGATGGGCACCTGTAGTCCCAGGTACTCAGGAGACTAAGATGGGAGGATCACCTGAGCCCAGGAGGTCAAGGCTGTAATGAACTGTGATTGCATCACTACTCTCTAGCCTGGACAAAGTGCAAAGTAAGACCCTGTCTCCAGAAAAGATAACTCTTCACTGGGCCTTTTCTCTTTGGGAAGCTTTCTCTTTTTCGAAGGATAACTTATTGTACTCTTTACTACTTTCCATTGTCTTATTTCAGGTTTTTGTTTTGTTTTGTTTTGTTTTGTTTTTTGAGGCGGAGTCTCGCTCTGTCGCCCAGGCTGGAGTGCAGTGGCACTATCTCAGCTCACTGCAAGCTCCGCCTCCTGGGTTCACGCCATTCTCCTGCCTCAGCCTCCCGAGTAGCTGGGACTACAGGCGCCTGCCACCACGCCCGGCTAATTTTTTTTTTTGTATTTTTAGTAGAGACGGGGTTTCACCGTGTTAGCCAGGATGGTCTCGATCTCCTGACCTCGTGATCCACCCACCTCGGCCTCCCAAAGTGCTGGGATTACAGGCTTGAGCCACCGCGCCCGGCCAGGTTTTTTTTTTTTTTTTCCTTCATCTGATGTTCTTCCCTCCAGTACTTCATCCCCTAAACTATTTAAATATGTTTGTGTATTTCTCCTCTTTTCCCTACTCTGTTTCCCATCACATTTGAAAAATATTGCGTCCTGAATAGATTGCTTCCTTATCCTTTTCTTTTCTTTTTCTTTTTCTTTTTTTTGAGATGGAGGTTTGCTCATGTTACCCAGGCTGAAGTGCAATGGCTCAATCTCGGCTCACCACAACCTCCGCCTCCCAGGTTCAAGCGATTCTACTGCCTCAGCATACTGAGTAGCTGGGATTACAGGCATGTGCCACCACGCCTGGCTAATTTTTTATTTTTAGTAGAGACGGGGTTTCTCCATGTTGGTCAGGCTGATCTTGAACTCTTGACCTCAGGTGATCTCGCTTGCCTTGTCCTCCCAAAGTGCTGGGATTTACAGGCATGAGCCACCATGCCTGGCCCCTTTTTTTTTTTTTTTTTTTTGAGACAGAGTCTGGCTCTGTCGCCCAGGCTGGAGTGCAGTGGCCGGATCTCAGCTCACTGCAAGCTCCGCCTCCCGGGTTTATGCCATTCTCCTGCCTCAGCCTCCCGAGTAGCTGGGACTACAGGCGCCCGCCACCTCACCCGGCTAGTTTTTTGTATTTTTTTAGTAGAGACGGGGTTTCACCGTGTTAGCCCGGATGGTCTCGATCTCCTGACCTCGTGATTCGCCTGTCTTGGCCTCCCAAAGTGCTGGCATTACAGGCTTGAGCCACCGCGCCCGGCAGCCTGGCCCCTTTTCTTATTCTTTATCTCTTACAATTTGGGCCTGGCCTGCATCATGATACTAAAATTGGTCTGAAAATTCTGCTGCCCTTCCAGATGATGATGACTGGCATTGTCAAACTAAGAACTCAGGTTTTCTGTCTCTTAAACTGCTTGCTTTGCTTTTATTTTCCTAAGCAATTTTAGTAATAAAAATGTGCTCCTTTCAGAAATCATAAGGTCTAACCATACCTCCTTGAATTCACTTAGTATTCTGAAGTATTCTTTCATTGTACTATTTTTAGCTCAGTACAAGTGAGCTAATACTCCAGCCTGGGCATATAATTGTTAATATTCATCTTTTAAAACCATGGAAATTATAGTTCTTTAAAGTTGCTTTACATAAACATTCAAATGGTTTATGTAAGGTTTCTTTACATAAACATTGAACTATAAGGAGACCATTGAGTAGGGCTGCTATATTTTATGGCAGTTAACCTATTAGATATCTAGATTGTTTCTGATTTTTCTCTATTACAATATTGGTCCATGGACTTCTGATTAAACATGGTGGGTAGCACAAATGTTTTAATACTATAGTTGTGTCTTGAGACTTCAGCAAAATGACATTCAGAGATACAAAGTTCTAGGGACAAAGAATGGTAGCTAAAAGGTCAAAATACTTTTGGGAGATGAAAAGTAGACGGAAAGTAGGTACTGACATAGTACAGTAGAGGAAGTTCAAACCTAATTGTAGGAATACTGATTAGAAGCAAGCCAATTTACTCCTTACAACTTAGAACTAGACAGTGGAGAAAAACAGGCCCTGCAGAGCGGGCGGATCACAAGGTCAGGAGACCATCCTGGCTAATACGGTGAAACTCCGACTCTACTAAAAATACAAAAAAATTAGCTGGTGTGGTGGCGGGCGCCTGTAGTCCCAGCTACTTGGGAGGCTGAGGCAGGAGAATGGTGTGAACCCGGAAGGCAGAGCTTGCAGTGAGCTGAGATGGCGCCACTGGAGTCCAGCCTGGGCGACAGAGCGAGCCTCCATCTCAAAAAAAAAAAAAGTTTGTATTCTTTCTACCCAGTGAGATAGGTAACTAGGTTACTACTGTGCTCTTAACATGGAAGGAAAATTGCTCTTTTGAGAATTTGAAACAGAAATCTTCAGACTGAGAAATGCCAGGCATAAACTGAAAATGAAGATCAACTAACTATACAGGGTGGTAGATTCTTAGTTTCTACAATGCTTGCAGTTAAGTCTCAGGGAGGAGGAAAGATCCTTTTCTGTAGAAATTCGGTGTTCCCAGAGAAAAGAACTTCAAAGGGATTCAGACTTTAGAAGAGAAGTTTTTCCAGTGAGAAAACTGAGTTTTCACCCGGCGAATTCCAAAACGTGAGCAATTTTAAATGTCACTAGATTTTTAAAGATTGTTTCCCAACACTAATAACCAAGATCAAAATAGTTTCAACTACAGGGATAAGAAAACCTGAAAAGACAACCATCTTCAAAGGTAAAATACTACGTCTATGAAAAAAAAAAAGCTAAATGAATTGGGAATGAGAATGGCATCAACTTTCTCAGCAACATGGGAAGCTACAAGACAAGGAAGCAATGACTTCTAAGTTCTGAGTGAGGCCAAGTGTGGTGGCTCATGCCTGTAATCCCAGCACTTTGGGAGGCCGAGGCAGGGGGAGTGTTAGAGGCCAGGGGTTCCAGATCAGCTTGGGCAACATAGTGTTGCCTGAGCAACACCACACCTGTTTTTTGTTTGTTTGTTTTTTGGCAACATCTCTGCCAAAAAAAAAAAAAAAAAAACAGATGTGGTGTTGCTCAGGCAAGAGGATCTCTTGAGACCAGGAGGTCAAGGCTGCAGTGAGCCATGATCGCACTACTGCACCCCAGCCTGGATAACAGAGTGAGACCCTGTCTCTTAGAAAATATATAAAAAATGTTTAAGTTCTGAGTGAAAAGTTAGATTCTGTCAGATACTCAAGATCTCAAATTTTATCTTCCATTTGGATTTTCTCAGGAAGCACCTGAGTGATATACTCCACCAAAAAGGAGGAGAGTAAGTCATGCAAATGAAACGGGACTCAACACAGGAGCTGGCTGTTTCCGGGATGAGTGAAGTCCAGAATGCCAGCTGTGCAGCAGCCTTACATGCAGCTATTCCCATCCATAGGACCAGAACTGTAAAATACTCCAGAATGGAGATCAACAAAAGAAATTAATGGGTTATCACATACATCTTATGTGTGTAATTACATTGCGATG
Organism: Chlorocebus sabaeus; assembly: GCF_047675955.1. NCBI lineage: Eukaryota > Metazoa > Chordata > Mammalia > Primates > Cercopithecidae > Chlorocebus > Chlorocebus sabaeus. The sequence continues at coordinate 10,992,255 of NC_132930.1, read as the reverse complement.
AAGTGCAAAGAAGGAATTAGCAAAAATAGGAAGAACTAGTAGAAACAGAAAACTAATCAAATAGAAAAAGATGTAAAGAACCATTTTTAGTATGCTCATTAAACAACCAATAATTAGTCATAATGTAAGAAGAATGGAAGTGAGGGTGGACCATGTAAAAGAACCAAGTAAGTACTCAACTACCTTCAAAAAGTATGTTTTAAATCCAGTGAATAAAAGGGCAGGGTGCAGTGGCTCATGCCTGTAATCTCAGCACTTTGGGAGGCCGAGGCAGGTGGATCACTTGAATCCAGGAGACCAGCTTGGGTACATGGCGAAACCCAATCTCTACAAAAAATACAAAAATTAGGGTGGGCGCAGTGGCTCACGCCTGTATTGGGAGGCTGAGGCGGGCTGATCATGAGGTCAGGAGATCGAGACCATCCTGGCTAACATGATGAAACCCCATCTCTACTAAAAATACAAAACAATTAGCCGGGCATGGTGGCAAGCGCCTGTAGTCTCAGCTGCTCGGGAGGCTGAGGCAGGAAAATGACATGAACCCGGGAGACGGAGCTTGCAGTGAGCCAAGATCGTGCCACTGCACTCCAGCCTGGGTGACAAAGCAAGACTCTGTCTTCTGTCTCAAAAAAAAAAAAATAAAAAAAAAAAAAAAAATATATATATATATATACACACACACACACACACAGAAATTAGCTGGGTGTGGTGGTGCACACCTGTAATCCCTGCTACTCAGGAGGCTGATGTGGAAGGATCACCTGGGCCCAGGAGGTCCAGGCTGCAATGTGCTGTGATCACACCACTGCACTTGAGCCTGGGAGAGCCTGTCTCAAAAAATAAAGTACAATACAGGCCAGGCATGGTGGCTTATTCCTGTAATCTCAGCACTTTGGGAGGCTGATAAGGATCTGTTGAGGCCAGGAATCCAAGACCAGACTGGGCAACAAAGCGAGACTCTACAAAATTAAAATTTTTTAAATACAGTGTACAATACATTGGGACATATTGTACACTGTATCCATAATTTTTGGCAATTATATACCTTAATAAAGCTGGAGAAAAAAGTTTAATTCAATGACTTTTAGTATATTCACGAAGTTGTGCATCTATCACCACTATCAACTTTAGAAATTTTCATTGCTTGAAAAAGAAACCCAGCACCCCTTGGCAGTCATGCTTTGTTTTTTAAAATAATATTTTAGCAATATTTGACTTTTAAAATTTATATATTTCTTTGATAAAACAAAAAATAATGCTGTCTTGAACCACTGTGTGCATTTCAGATTATTTCCTTAAGGGCACTCTTCAGAACCTTCCTTTATTGACAGTATTTCCCCATCACGTTGTACTAGTAAATATTACCACTCATGGCCGGGCACAGTGGCTCATGCCTATAATCCCAGCACTTTGGGAGGCCAAGGTGGGTGGATCACCTGAGGTCAGGAGTTCGAGACCAGCCTGGCCAACATGGCGAAACCTCCGTCTCTACTAAAAATACAAAAAATTAGCCTGGCTTGGTGGCAGGCGCCTGTAATCCCAGCTACTCGGAAGGCTGAGGCAGGAGAATCGCTTTAACCGGGGAGGTGGAGCTTGCAGTGAGCCGAGATTGTGCCATTGCACTCCAGCCTGGGCAACAAGAGCGAAACTCTGTCTCAAGAAAAAAAAAGAAAAAAAAAAACTATATGTGTGTGTATATATATGTATATGTAAAACCATTCATATATATGAAAAGTTCACACTACTCATGGCAAATATAAGTATTCTCTTCAAAAATACTCACATGGTTGGGCATGGTGGGTTCACACCTGTAATCCCAGTACTTTGGGAGACTGAGGTGGGAGGATTGCTTGAGCCCAAGAATTTGAGACCAGCCTGGGCAACGTAATGAGACCTCATCTCTAAAAATATTTTAGAAATTAGCTGAGCACAGTGGACCACACCTGTAGTCCAGCTACTATGGAGACTGAGGTGGGCGGTCAAAGCTACAGTGAGCTGTGAGGGCACCACTGCACTCCTGCCGGGGCGACAGAACAAGACCCTATCTAAAAAAAAAAAAAAGTTCATATGAAGGTGACAGTAATGGGGATTTGTGTTTAAGTGAAGATTTGGTGTGGTTGAATATATCAGTACTTTTTTTTATTATAGTGTTTTTACAACTGAAGAAATAGTCTATACAACTCACCAGAACTCAACAAAGCGTAACCTGACCAAACCAGGTTTCAAACTTCCTGAAACCACAACTCTTGCTACTGGCCCAGGCACGGTGGTTCATGCCTGTAATCCCAACACTTCGGGAGGCCGAGGGGGCAGATCCCTTGAGCTGAGGAGGTCAAGACCAGCCTGGGCAAAATAGTGAGACCTTTTCTCTACAAGAGTTTTTTAAAAGAGCCAGGTGTGATGGCGTGCACCTGTAGTCCCAGCTACTTGGAGGGCTGAGGTGATGGGATTGCCTGGGCACGGGACGTCAAGACTGCACTCCACACATCCAGAGGACTGTGGCCTCTGCACTCCAGCCTGGATGACATAGTGAGAGCCTGTCTTCCAAAAGAAAAAAAAAAAAAGAAAAGAATTAACTGAAAATTGGAATTATTCCCCACCCTCCATGATTATCTTATAGTCATACTGCTCTTAATCAGTCTTTTAGTGCCTCACTCTTAACCATAAGGGGAACTAAGATGAAAACTTTGAGAAGACCAGCCTGGGGAACATGGCAAAAACCCGTCTCTACAAGAAATTAGCCAGGTGTGGTGGTGGTGTGTGCCTGTGGTCCCAGCTACTAGGAAGGCTGAGATGGGAGGGTCACTTGAGCCTGGGAAGTCGAGGCTGTGGTGAGGTGAGATGTTGCCACTGCACTTCAGCCTGGGTGACAGAGCAAGACTCTATCTCATTAAAAAAATGTAAAAAACAAATTTTTTTTTTTACAAGAGCCTTCAACATAAAAGAAATCAAGAAGAAAAATAACCTGGATGAAACTTAATCTAGGGATCAGAATAATTAAAACAAAAATCCAGGCTGGGTTCCGTGGCTCATGCCTGTAATTCCAGCTCTTCAGGAGGCCGAGATGGGCAGATCACCAGGTCAGGAGTTCAAGACCAGCCTGACCAACATGGCGAAACCTTGTCTCTACTGAAAATACAAAAGAAATTACTGGGTGTGGTGGCGGGCGCCTGTAATCCCAGCTGCTCTGGAGGCTGAGGCAGGAGAATCACTTGAACACTGGAGGCAGAGGTTGCAGTGAGCCAATATCATGCCATTGCACTCCAGCCTGGGCAACAAGAGCAAGACTCTGTCTCAAAAAAAAAAAAAAAAAACAGGCCAGGCGCGGTGGCTCAAGCCTGTAATCCCAGCACTGTGGGAGGCCGAGACGGGCGGATCACGAGGTCAGGAGATCGAGACCATCCTGGCTAACACGGTGAAACCCCGTCTCTACTAAAAAATACAAAAAACTAGCCGGGCGAGGTGGTGGGCGTCTGTAGTCCCAGCTACTCGGGAGGCTAAGGCAGGAGAATGGCGTGAACCCGGGAGGCGGAGCTTGCTGTGAGCCGAGATCCGGCCACTGCACTCCAACCTGGGTGACAGAGCGAGACTCTGTCTCAAAAAAAAGAATTAAAAAAAAAAACAAAAAAAAAAACTAGTTATTGACATCGAAGAAGTCATTGCACCCATACAGAAACAGGATGCTATAAAAAGGAATTTTAAGAAAATAAGAGCTGTTAGGAATTTTAAAAGTAATCACTGAAGTAAAAAAAAAAATCTATAAATTTCTTCTCCAACTTTCTTTTTTTTCTTTCTTTTTTTTTTTTGAGACAGAGCCTTGCTCTGTCACCCAGGCTGGAGTGCAGTGGTGCGATCTCAGCTCACTGCAACCTCCCCCTGCCGGGTTCAAGGGATTATCCTGCCTCAGCCTCCCAAGTAGCTGGGACTACAGGCGCCCACCACCACACCTGGCTAACTTTTGTATTTTTAGTAGAGATGGGGTTTCACCATATTGACCAGGCTGGTCTCGAACTCCTGACCTTGTGATCCGTCCACCTCAGCCTCCCAAAGTGCTGGGATTACAGGCGTGAGCTACCAGACCTCCAACTTTATTTCTGTTCTGACAGGATTTAAGGGAGACCCACAGTGTTCCTTGTAGGGAATAGGGGGTATAGTCTTATCTATATGGATAAGACCACTATGAAAATGTTACCCACTTTACCACTGCCTAGGGAACTAATCATGCTTTTCATCTCAATTTACCTTGGTCACTCACTTCAGTACTTTCCCGGTATTTGACACAAAACTCTGTATTTTCTTTCTTTCTTTCTTTCTTTCTTTCTTTCTTTCTTTCTTTCTTTCTTTCTTTCTTTCTTTCTTTCTTTCTTTCTTTCTTTCTTTCTTTTTTTTTTTTTTTTTTTTTTTTTTTGGTGGGGGGTGGTGGACAGGGTCTCACTCTGTTTCTCAGGCTGGAGTGCAGTGGAGCCATCAGAGCTCACTGTAGCCACGACCCCCAGGCTCAAGTGATCCTCCCATCTCAGCCCCCTCAAGCAGCTGGAACTATGGGCACACAGCACATATCCCTGGCTAATTTTTGATTCATTAGTTTTTGAGACAGAGCCTCATTCTGTTGCCCAGGCTAGAGACTTGATGACAGCTCACTGCAACCTCCACTTCCTGGGCTCAAGTGATCCTCCCACCTGAGCCTCTGGAGGAGCTGTGACTACAGGTGTGCACCACAACAGGCTAATTTTTGTAGTTTTTGTAGAGATGGGGTCTCACTATGTTGCTCAGGCTGGTTTCAAACTCCTGAGCTCAAGCAATCCACCTGCCTTGGCCTCTCAAAATGTTGGGATTACAGGCATAAGCCACTGTGCCCTGTATATTTCCTAATCTTTATCTAGTCTTACTAGCTAGCCCCCTATCTGCCTGCTTCCTCCATTCTCAAATTCTTAGGAACAGTCATGAGCAAAATTCCATGTAACCGCAGCTGTTTTTTTTTTTTTTTTTTTTTTTTTTTTTTGTGGAAACATGCTTTAATTTCTGTTGGGTAGACTGGGCGCGGTGGCTCACGCCTGTAATCCCAGCAGTTTGGGAGGCCGAGGCGGGCGGATCACGAGGTCAGGGGATCGAGACCATCATGGCGAACATGGTGAAACCCCGTCTCTACTAAAAACAAATACAGGCCGGGCGCGGTGGCTCAAGCCTGTAATCCCAGCACTTTGGGAGGCCGAGACAGGCGGATCACGAGGTCAGGAGATCAAGACCATCCTGGCTAACACGGCGAAACCCCGTCTCTACTAAAAAATACAAAAAAACTAGCCGGGCGTGGTGGCGGGCGCCTGTAGTCCCAGCTACTCGGGAGGCTGAGGCAGGAGAAAGGCGTAAACCCGGGAGGCGGAGCTTGCAGTGAGCTGAGATCCGGCCACTGCACTCCAGCCCGGGCGACAGAGCCAGACTCCGTCTCAAAAAAAAAAAAAAAAAAAAAAAAAAAAAACAAATACAAAAATACTAGCCGGGCGAGGTGGCGGGCACCTGTAGTCCCAGCTACTCGGGAGGCTGAGGCAGGAGAATGTCGTGAACCCGGGAGGTGGAGCTTGCAGTGAGCTGAGATCAGGCCACTGCACTCTAGCCTGGGCGACAGAGCGAGACTCCATCTCAAGAAAACAAAAACAAAAAAAAAACAAAAAACAGCTTGGAGTAGAATAACTATCACCACACCTCTTTATCCATTCAACTTCTTTTTGTTTGTTTGTTTGCCACCGCACCCGGCCTCCATTCAACTTCTAACTCAAACATGACTATTCCCTGAAGCTACTGTTTCCACTAGAGCCTCTTCAGTTGGTGGCTATATATTGTTTTTGACGTTGACAATCATGGCATGCATGAATAGAAGACTTTTACCTTTTTCTTTTCTTTCTTTCTTTTTTCTTTTTTCTTTTTTTTTTTTTTGCCAGAGATAGAGCCTTGCTGTGTTACCCAGCCTGGAGTGCAATGGCGTGATCATAGCTCATCATAACGTCAATCACTTAGGCTCAAGGGATCCTCCCACCTCAGCCTCCCAAGTAGTTAGGATTACAGACATGCACTACCATGCCAGGCTAATTTTTTTTTTTCTGTGGAGTAGAGGTCTTGGTTTGTTGCTCAGGGAGATCTCAAACTCTTGGCCTCAAGCAGTCTTCCCACCTCAGCCTCCTAAACTACTGAGATTACAGGTGTGAGCCACTGCACTCCAGCCTGGGTAACAGAGTGAGACCCTGTCTCAAAATACATATTTTATGTTGTTTAATTCTCAGTATTAGGGGATTTTCCAGACGTTTTTGTCATTGATTTGTAATTCTGTTATAGCCTAAAAATGTATTTTCCACGATATTTTTTTAGGGACACTCAGGCAGGAGTTCAGTGGCATGATCATAGCTCACTGCAGCCTGGAACTCCTGGGCTCAAGCCGTCCTCTAACCTCAAGCATGAGCTACCATGTCCAGCTGAACTTTGTTATTTTTAATTTGTTAAGATTTGTTTTTTTGGCCGGGCACGGTGGCTCACACCTGTAATCCCAGCACTTTGGGAGGCTGAGGTCGGTGGATCACCTGTGGTCAGGAGTTCGAGACCAGCCTGACCAACATGGTGAAACCCTGTCTCTACTAAAAATACAAAATTAGCCAGGTGTGGTGGCGGGCGCCTGTAATCCTAGCTACTCGGGAGGCTGAGGCAGGAGAATCACTTGAACTCAGAAGGCGGAGGTTGCAGTGAGCCGAGATTCTGCCACTGCACTCCAGCCTGGGCGACAAGAGCAGCAACAAGAGCAAAAAAACTCTATCTCAAAAAAAAGAAAAAAAAATTTTTTTTGTTTTTTTTATGACCCGGAATATGGTCCCCCTTCTTTTTTTTTTTTTTTTTTTTGAGACAGGGTCTCACTATTTTGCCCAGGGTGTAGTGCAGTGGTGTGATCTTGGCTCACTGCAGTCTCTGCCTCCAGGGTTCCAGTAAGTCTCATGCCTCAGCCTCCTGAATAGCTGGGACTACAGGCACTCGCCACCATACCCAGCTAGATTTTTTGTTTTTGTTTTTGTTTTTTTTGGTAGAGACAGTGTTTCACTGTGTTGGCTAGCTGTGTTTGGGGTTTTCTTGAGACAGGGTCTTGCTCTATCACCTAGGCAGGAGTGCAGTAGTGCAGTCATGGTTCACTGCAGCCTCAACCTCCTAGTCTCAAGCAATCCTCTCTCGTCAGCTTCCTGAGTAGCTAGGACTACAGGGGCATGCCACCACACCCGGCTAATTTTTAAAACTTTTTTGTAGAGGCCGGGCGTAGTGGCTCATGCCTATAATCCCAGCACTTTGGGAGGTTAAGGCAGCGGATTACTTGAGGTCAGGAGGTCACGACCAGCCTGGCCAACATGGTAAAACCCCGTCTCTACAAAAATACCAAAAAAAAAAAGGCCAGGTGCAGTGGCTCACGCCTGTAATCCTGACCCTTTGGGAGGCCAAGGCGGGTGGATCACCTGAGGTCAAGAGTTCAAGACCAGCCTGGCCAATGTGGAGAAACCCCATCTCTACTAAAAATACAAAAATTTAGCCAGGGATGGTGGCGGGCGGCTGTAATCCAGCTACTCAGGAGGCTGAGGCAGGAGAATCACTTGAACCTGGCAGGTGGAGGCTGCAGTGAGCCGAGATTGCACCACTGCCCTCCACTCTAGCCTGAGTGACAGAGCAAGTCTCTGTCTCAAAAAAGAAAAAAGAAAAAATATAATGTATAATCTGCCATTATTGGGTGGAGTATTCTGAATGTCAGGTCACTTTAGTTGATAGTGATGTTGCTCAGGTCATCTATGGCCTTCCTGATTTTCAGCCTGCTTCCTCTATCAATTACTGACAGGAATATTGATATCCTCAAATATAATTGCAGATTTACATATTTTCTTTTCAGATATCTTATTCTTTCTTTTTGTTTTGGGGTGGAGTCTTGCTCTTGTTGCCCAGGCTGGAATGCAATGGTGTGTTCTCAGCTCACTGCAACCTCCGCCTCCCGGGTTCAAGCGATTTTTCTGCCTCAGTCTCCCAAGTAGCTGGAATTACAGGTATGCACCACCACGCCTGGCTAATTTTGTATTTTTTAGTAGAGACAGGATTTCTCCATGTTGGTCAGGCTGGTCTTAAACTCCTGACCTCAGGTGATCTGCCCGACTTGGCCTCCCAAAGTACTGGGATGACAGGCATGAGCCATCACGCCTGGTCCAGATATATTATTCTTGCCTCAGTTGTTTGAGGTGCATATACATTTAGGATTGTTCTGTCTTCTTAGAGAATTGACCTCTTTTTTTTTTTTTGAGACAGTGTCTCACTGTGTCGCCCAGGCAGGAGTGCAGTGAGGTGATCTCAACTCACTACAGCTACAGCCTCCACCTCCCAGGCTCAGGTGATCCTCCCACCTCAGCCTCCCAAGTAGCTGGGACTACAGATGCACTCCACCAAGCCCGGATAATTTGTTTGTTTGTTTTGTTTTGTTTTGTTTTGTTTTGAGATGAAGTCTGTCTTGGTCACCCAGGCTGGAGTGCAGTGGCGCAATCTCGGCTCACTGCAATCTCCGCCTCCAGGGTTCAAGCAATTCTCCTGCCTCAGGCCCCCAAGTATCTGGGATTACAGGCACATGCCACCATGCCTGGCTAATTTTTTGTATTTTTTAATAGAGATGGGGTTTCACCATGTTGGCCAGGCTTGCCTCCAACTCCTAATCTCAGGTGATCCACCTGCCTCAGCCTCCCAGTGCTGGGATTACAGGCATGAGCCACCGCACCCAGCCTCAAGCCTGGCTAATTTTTGTGGAGGTGGGGTTTGGCCATGTTGCCTAGTATGGTCTGGAACTCCTGGGCTCAAGTGATCCACCTGCCTTGGCCAGACCTCTGTCATTTTATTTTCTTTCTGTTTTTTTGAGACAGAGTCTCGCTCTGTTACACAGGCTGGAGTGCAGTGGAGCAATCTTGGCTCACTGCAACCTCTGCCTCTGGGGTTCAAGTGATTCTCCTGCCTCAGCCTCCCGAGTAGACAGGACTACAGACACGTACCACCCACCATGCCAGGCTAATTTTTGGATTTTTACCATGTTGGCCGGGCTGGTCTCGAACTCCTGACCTCAGGCGATCTGCCTGCCTAGGACTTCCAAAGTGCTGGGATTACAGGCGTGAGCCACCGCACCAGGCCATGAGTCTTTCTTTTTAATCCAGTCTGATAATCTCTCTTTTAGCTGATGTGTTTAGACCATGTCCATGCTTTTTTTAGTAGGTTTTTTTTTTTTTTTTTTTTTTTTTTTTTTTTTTTTTTTTGAGACAGAGTCTCACCTTGTCACCCAGGCTGGAATGCAGTGGTATGATCTCGGCTCACTGCAAATTCTGCCTCCCGGGTCCAAGTGATTCTCCTGCCTCAGCCTCCCTAGTAGCTGGGATTACAGGCATTTCTGCCTCCCGGGTCCAAGTGATTCTCCTGCCTCAGCCTCCCTAGTAGCTGGGATTACAGGCATGTGCCACCATGGCTGGCTAATTTTTTTGCAATTTTAGCAGACACAGTGTTTCACCATATTGGTCAGTCTGGTCTTGAACTCCTGACCTCAGGTGATCCGTCCGTGTCTGCCTCCCAAACTGCTGGGATTATAGGCCTGTGCTACTGCACCTAGTCCCTAGTCCCTAGTTGCTATTTTTATTTTTATTATTATTTTTTTTTGAGATGGAGTCTCACTTTTGTTGCCCAGGCTAGAGTGCAATGGTGTGATCTCGGCTCACTGCAACCTCCATCTCCCAGGTTCAAGCAATTCTCCTGCCTCAACTTCCTGAGTAGCTGGGATTACAGGCGCGTGCCACCATGCCTGGCTAATTTCTGTATTTTTAGTAGAGATGTGGTTTTACCATGCTGGCCAACCTGGTCTCGAACTCCCGACCTCAGGTGTTCCGCCCTCCTCGGCCTCCCAAAGTGCTGGGATACAGGTGTGAGCCACCATGCCCAGTCTCTATTAACTATTTTGGATCACATGCCCCACATTAATGAAGGTGAGACAGATACAGTCCTTGTTATACATCTCCTTTATGCAGCTTAGATTTCATAGGCCATTACTTAATGTATTAAGTTTCTTTTCCCTTGCTTCCTGACTGACCTTGCAAAGTCTCAGTTCTCTCCTAGTCAACTCCTAGCAGAATTGTATGTCTCCCTGTTCACTCTCCGAGGTGACTATTTCACAACTTCTCTCATTTTGAATCTCCAACAACTTATCTGAATCCCTTACAACTCATGAACCAATTTCTTTTCTTTTCTTTTCTTTTCTTTTTTTTGAGACGGAGCCTCTATCTGTCGCCCAGGCTGGAGTGCAGTGGTGCGATCTCGACTCACTGCAACCTCCCCCTCCCGGGTTCACTCCATTCTCCTGCTGAGTAGCTGGGACTACAGGCGCCTGCCACAACGCCCGGCTAATTTTATGTGTGTGTTTTTGGTAGAGACAGTGTTTCACCGGGTTAGCCAAGATGGGTTGATCTCCTGATCTCGTGATCCACCCCCCCTCGGCCTCCCAAAGTGCTGGGATTACAGGTGTGAGCCACTGTGCCCGGCCGAACCAATTTCTTATATTGCTAATAAATTGAAGCAAAAAGTGATGCATCTCATCATCAAATGTATCCTATCTGCACCAGTGGTCATATGGTCTGTCTTCACTGTCTTTTTTTATTTTTTTTTCTGAGATAGAGTCTCACTCTGTTGCCAGGGCTGGAGTGCAGTGGCGCCATCTCAGCTCACTGCAACCTCTGCTCCCAAGTTCAAGCAATTCTCCTGCCTCAGCCTCCTGAGTAGCTAGGATTACAGGCGTGCACCACCACACCTGGCTAACTTTTTTGTATTTTCAGTAGAGACGGGGTTTCACCATATTGGCCAGGCTAGTCTTGAACTCCTGACCTCGTGATCTACCCACCTCGGCCTCCCAAAGTGCTGGGATTACAAGCGTGAGCCACCGCGCCTGGCCTGTTTTCACTCTCGTCTCTTCAAGGACTTCATTCCTATAATTAATCCTTCTTTTTCTCCAGAATTGTTCATTTCTCTCTTTTTGCTTTAGCATGCATACTTGCTATAATATCTCCACTTTAAGGAGAGAAAAGATATTTTTGTACACTCCACGCCCTATCCAGTCTAGAATTTAATCTAATGCTGTCTCCCTCCAGAATCCACTCTTTTAAACACTGTGGTGGGACACTTCAAATTTACGTCTTAGAAACAAATTCCTGGCCGGGTGCAGTGGCTCATGCCTGTAATCCTAGCACTTTGGGATGCTGAGGCAGGTGGATCGCTTGAGCCCAAGAGTTTGAGGCCACCCTGGGCAACACGGTGAAACCCTGTCTCTACAAAAAATACAAAATTAGCTGGGAGTGGTGGCGGGCACCCGTAGTCCAGCTACTCAAGAGGCTGAGGTGGGAGGGTCACCTGAGCCTCAGTGGTTGAGGCTGTGGTGAGCCATGATTATGCCATTGCGCTCCAGCCTGAGTAGCAGAGTGAGATCCTGTCTCAAAAAAAAAAAAAAAAAAAAAAAAAAAAAAAAAAGGCCGAGGTGGGTGGATCACTTGAGGTCAGGAGTTTGAGACCAGCCTGGCCAACATGGTGAAACCTGTCTCTACTAAAAATACAAAAAATTAGCTGGGCATGGTGGCAGACGCCTGCAATCCCAGCTACTCGGGAGCCTGAGGCAGGAGAATCGTTTGAACCCGGGAGGCGGAGGTTGCAGTGAACCGAGATCGTGCCACTGCACTCCAGCCTGGGTGACAGAATGGGACTCCCATCTCCAAAAAAAAAAAAAAGAAAAAACAAAACAAAACCTGGCCAGGCGTGGTGGTTCACTCCTGTAGTCCCAGCACTTTGGGAAGCCGAGGCGGGCGGATCACCTGAGGTTGGGAGTTCAAGACCAGCCTGACCAACATGGAGAAACCCCATCTCTACTAAAAACACAAAATTAGCTGTGGTGGTGGCGCATGCCTGTAATCCCAGCTACTCGGGAGGCTGAGGCAGGGTAATCTCTTGAACACGGGAGGCGGAGGTTGTGGTGAGCCAAGATCGCGCCATTGCACTCCAGGCTGGACAATAAGAGCGAAACTCTGTCTCAAAAAAAAGAAAAGAAAAAGAAAAAGAAAAAGAAAATAACGGAAAAAAACCTTATTCCACTCTACCATCACCCAGACTTGCTGCTTTCTTTGTCTGTCCTTAGGCAATTGAATGGGACCATTATTTATTCAGTCGCTCAGGCTAAAACCTCCCAAATCATCCTTCGCTCCTTTGCCTGACTAACTGCCCATATTCATCGGCAACTCTTATTAGCTCAGCCTTCAAAATATATTCTAGTTCTGATTTCCATTTACTTGTCTGCTACTTTCTAACCAAGCCAGTGTAACATTTGCTTTGACCACTACGCTAGACTTATATAGGTGTCTCTACTTATACTCTTGAGCTCTTACAGTCCATCTGCCAGATGGCAAACTGATTTTTTTTTTTTTTTGAGACTAAGTCTTGCTCTGTCACCCAAGCTGGAGTGCAGTGGCACAATCTGGGCTCATTGCAACCTCCGCTTCCCAGGTTCTAGCAAGTCTGGTGCCTCAGCCTCCCAAGTAGCTGGGATTACAGGTGGGTCACCGGGATTGGCTAATTTTTGTAATTTTAGTAGAGACGGGAACTCCAGGATTTCACCATGTTGGCCGGGCTGGTCTGGAACTCTGGACCTCAAGTGATCCACCTGCCTCGTCTTCCCAAAGTGCTGAGATTACAGGCGTGAGCCACCATGTCCAGCCAGAATGTTGTTTTTAATGGTAGTTGCCTGCTTAAAATGCCTTTTAACTAAATTAGAATAATATCCATACTCCTTACCATGGCCACAATACCTTACACGGCCTTACTACCTCCATTGTTCCTGACTACCTCGCTGACCTTATCTCTTTTCTTTCTCTCTTTATTTATTTATTTATTTATTTATTTATTTTTTGATGGTGGTGGTTTTGAGACAGGGTCTCCTGTCGTCCAGAATGGAATGCAGTGACACCATCATAGTTTGAACTCTCGGATTCAAGTGATCCCCTGCCTCAGCCCCCAAGTACCTGAGACCACAGGCATCTACCACTATGCCTGCATTCCTGGTTTTTTTTGGTTTTGTTTTGTTTTTAATAGAGACAGGATCTCACTATATTGCCCAGCCTTGTTTGAAACTTCTGGGCTTAAGCGACCCTCATGCCTCAGGCTCCAAAAATGCTGGGATAACAGGCATGAGCCACCATGTCCAGCCTCTTTCATCTCTCACCTTGCTCACTCTGCCCTAGACATGCTAACCCCTTGCTGTTTATCAAGCACACTAACCTTGTTGCAAACTCAGGCCTTCTGCCTGGAATGTTCTTCCTGGAGGTCTTCACAGGACTTGTTCCATCATCTCATTCATGCTGCTGTTCAAATGTCAAGCCTTCCTTCCCTGACCATCCTAGCTAAAACAGCTTCTAGCCCCATTCTCCTTCTCTTCCTCTCCTGGCTTAATTTTCCTTTATGGCACATTTTGGCACTTATTATTAATCCACTTTTAAATTTTGTCCAAAATGAGGATGAGGATTTGTCTTATTCATTGCTGTATCTACACTGCCCAGAACATTACCTGGACACAGAAGAATACTGTAGGTCAGTCATCAGTAAATACCTGTTTCCGTAAATGAGTAAATGAATTAACTGAAGGATTCATGAATAGAGGAGGTCTCAATGGAAAAACTTTTAAAAAGGAGGCTGATTTAAAAAATAGGAGCAAGATGCCAGGAGCAGTGGCTCACGCCTGCAATCCCAGCACTTTGGGAAGCCAAAACAGGTAGATCACGAGGTCAGGAGGTCAAGACCAGCCTGGCCAATATGGTGAAATCCCATCTCTACTAAAAATACAAAAATTAGTCAGGCATGGTGGCGCGCGCCTGTAATCCCAGTTACTCAGGAGACTGAGGCAGAAGAATCGCTTGAACCCAGGATGTGGAGGTTGCAGTGAGCCGAGATCGCGCCATTGCACTCCAGCCTGGGTGACAGAGCAAGACTCCATCTCAAAAAAAAAAAAAAAAAAAAAAAATAGGAGCAAGAATGTGAGAAATATATCAACCCAGAAGTTCTGATAACTGATCATCCCAGAGAGAAAACAGAGAACAATTGAGCTCCACCAAGAAAAAGAAAATGAGGCTTACATTACCAAAGAAAGAGGACAAAACATTTTGCAGAGCTAAAGGACACAAATTTTCAGATAAACTTACTAGTTCAGTGCAATTTAAAAAAAAAAAAATGCCAGGCACGGTGGTTCATGCCTCTAATCCCAGCACTCTGGGAGGCTGAGGTGGGCAGATCACGAAGTCAGGAGATTGAGACAATCCTGGGCAACATGGTGAAACCCCGTCTCTACTAAAAATACAAAAATAAGCTGGGTGTGGTGGCGGGTGCCTGTCGTCCCAGCTACTTGGGAGACTGAGGCAGGAGAATCGCTTGAATCTGGAGTCAGAGGTTGCAGTGAGCCGAGATTGCACCACTGCACTCCAGTCTGGCAAAAGAGAGACTCCATCTCAAAAAAAAAAAAAAAAGACTTACACATCTTTGACTAATTTTAGAGCACTGGGTAGAGGAGAGGACACTAAGGGCCCCCCGAAAGAAAAGAGCATGAATCAATCCAATTTCGTTCTTTTTTTCTTTTCTTTTCTTTTCTTTTTCTTTCTTTTTTTTTGAGACAGAGTCTTGCTCTGTCGCCCAGGCTGGAGTGCAGTGGTGATCTTAGCTCACTGCAAGCTCTGCCTCCTGGGTTCAAGTGATCTCGTACCTTAGCCTCCTGAGTAGCTGAGATTACAGGCAGCTACCACCATGCCTGGCTAACTTTTGTATTTTTAGTAGAGACAGGGTTCCATCATATTTGCCAGGCTGGTCTCGAACTCGTGATGTCAAGTGATCCGCCCTCCTTGGCCTCCCAAAGTGCTGGGATGACAGGTATAAGCCACTGTACCCAGCCAATCAGATTTCTTATAAACTATTAATACACTGTATTATGAAGACAGTGACATTGTTTTATTTATTTATTTATATTTATTTTTTTGAGACGGAATCTCGCTCTGTTGACAGGCTGGAGTATAGTGGCGTGATCTCGGCTCACTGCAGCCTCCTCCTCCTGGGTTCAAGCGATTGTCCTACCTCAGCCTCCCGAGTAGCTGGGACTACAGGCCCACGCCACCATGCCCGGCTAATTTTTGCATTTTTAGTAGAGACAGGGTTTCACCATGTTGGCCAGGATGGTCCCGATCTCTTGACCTCGTGATCTGCCTGCCTCAGCCTCCTAAAGTGCTGGGGTTACAGGTGTGAACCACTGTGCCCAGTCTTTATTATTTATCTATTTAATTTATTTTTTTGAGACGGAGTTTTGCTCTTGTGGCCTGGGCCTGGAGTGCAATGATGTGATCTCGGCTCACTGCAACCTCTGCCCCCCAGGTTCAAGCAATTCTTCTGCCTCAGCCTTCCGAGTAACTGGGATTACAGGCATGTGCCACCACGCCTGGCTAATTTTTTTTTTCTTTAGTAGAGACGGGGTTTCTCTGTGTTGATCAGGCTGGTCTCAAACATCCGACCTTAGGTGATCCACCTGCCTCGGCCTCCCAAAGTGCTGGAATTACAGGTGTGAGCCACCATGCCCAGCCTATTTATTTTTTTTGAGATGGAGTTTTGCTCTTTTTGCCCAGGCTCGAGTGCAATGGTGCAATCTCGGCTCACTGCAACCTCCACCCACCAAGTTCAAGCAATTCTCGTGCATCAGCCTCCTGAGTAGCTGGGATTACAGGTGTGCACCACCGTGCTCAGCTAATTATGTATTTTTAGTAGAGATGGGGTTTAGCCATGTTGCTCAGGCTGGTCTCGACCACAAGTGATACACCCGCCTCGGCCTCCCAAAGTGGTGGGATTACAGGCATGGGCCACCGCGCCTGGCCAATGGTTTTATTTTCAATCTAAATTTTCATCCAAGCTGTAAGTCATTTATTAGGACACAATATTTTGTTTGTCTTGAGACAGAGTCTCACTCTGTCCCCCAGGCTGGAGTGCAGTGGTGCAATCTTGGCTCACTGCAACCTCTGCCTCCTGGGTCCAGTGATTCTCCTGCCTCAGCCTCCGAGTAGCTGGGATTACAGTCATTCCCCACCAGCCTCAGCTAATTTTTGTATTTGTAGTAGAGACAGGGTTTCACCATGTTGGCTGGGCTAGTCTGGAACTCCTGACTTCAAGTGATCCACCTACCTCGGCCTCCCAAAGTGCTGGGGTTACAAGTGTAAGCCAGAGAACTCCAGATGCAATCTTTTTTTTTTTTTTTTTTTTTTTTTTGAGATGCTGTCTTTCTCTGTTGCCCAGGCTGGAGTGCAGTGGCACAATCTCAGCTCACTGCAACCTCTGCCTCCTGGGTTCAAGTGATTCTCCTGCCTCAGCTTCCTGAGTAGCTCGGACTACAGGCACCTGCCATCACGCCCGGCTAATTTTTTGTGTTTTTAGTAGAGAAGGGATTTCACTGCATTAGCCAGGATAGTCTCGATCTCCTGACCTTGTGATTCACCTGCCTCGGCCTCCCAAAGTGCTGGGGTTACAGGTGTGAGCCACCATGCCTGGCCCCAGATGCAATCTTTTTTTTTACATTCAAAGATTCAGGGCTGGGCATGGTGGCTCACACCTATAATTCCAGCACTTTGGGAGGCTGAGGTAGGAGGATCACCTGAGGCCAGGAGTTAGAGATCAGCCTGGGCACTACAGTGAGACCCTGTTGCCACAAAAAGTTTTAAAAATTAGCTAGGTGTGATGATGGACACCTGTAGTTCAACTACTCTGGAGGCTGAGGCAGGAGGATCACTCGAGCCCAGTCAGGCTGCAGTGAGCTTTGATTATGCCACTGCATTCTAGCCTGGGCAGTAGAGCGAGACTCTCAAAAAAAACAAAACAAAACAAAACAAATATTCAGAAGTTCTACTTAGGCACATCATTTTAAATTGCTTGTAGGTATACTGTGGCAAAATGGAGCAATGAATAAACCCAGGAGATAGAGAATGCAGTGAGCTAGGACTGTGACACTGTACTCCCAGGCTTCCTTGCTGGGGTGTCAGAGCAAGCCTGTCTCTTAAAAAAAAGAAGGGCTGGTAATCCGGGCACTTTGGGAGACCAAGGTGGGCAGATCACTTGAGTTCAGGAGTTCGAGACCAGCCTGGCCAACCTGGTGAAACCCTGTCTCTACTAAAAATACAAAAATTAGACCAGGTGTGGTGGCTCACGCCTGTAATCCCAGCACTTTGGGAGGCCGAGGCAGATGGATCATGAGGTCAGGAGTTCGAGACCAGCCTGGCCAACATGGTGAAACCCTGTCTCTACTAAAAATACAAAAATTAGCTGAGCATGGTGGCGGGTCCCTGTAATCCCAGTTACTCGGGAGGCTGAGGCAGGAGAATCGATTGAACCTGGGGGGTGGAGGTTGCAGTGAGCTGAGATCATGCCATTGCACTCCAGCCTGGACGACAAGAGCAAGATTCTGTCTCAAAAAACAAACAAACAAACAAACAAGAAAACTAAATTAAACTAACTAAACTGGGCCTGGTAGTGCATGCCTGTAATCCCAGCTACTCGGGAGGCTGAGGCAGGAAGATCTCCTGAACCCAGGAGGCAGAGGTTGCAGTGAGCTGAGATGGTGCCATTGCACTCCAGCCCGGGTGACACAGCAAGACTCTGTTTCAAAAAAAAAGAAAGAAAGAAAGAAGGAGAAGAAAGAAAGAAAGAAAAATAAAGAAGGAAAGAAGGAAGGAAGGAAAAAGAAAGAAAAGAGAAAGAAAGAAAGAAAAGAAAGAAAGAAAGAAAGAAAGAAAGAAAGAAAGAAAGAGAGAGAGAGAGAGAGAGAGAGAAAGAAAGAAAGAAAGAAGGAAAGGAAGAGAAAGAAAGAAAAGGAGGGAGGGAGGGAGGGGAAGGAAGGAAGGAAGGAAGGAAGGAAGGAAGGAAGGAAGGAAGGAAGGAAGGAAGGAAGGAAGAAAGGAAGGCAGGAAGGAAGGAAGGAAGGAAGGAAGCCA
This sequence comes from Chlorocebus sabaeus, assembly GCF_047675955.1. Classification (NCBI taxonomy): domain Eukaryota; kingdom Metazoa; phylum Chordata; class Mammalia; order Primates; family Cercopithecidae; genus Chlorocebus; species Chlorocebus sabaeus. The sequence goes on along the minus strand of NC_132930.1, from coordinate 10,974,187 downwards.
GCCAGCCAGGCGCGGTGGCTCATGCTTGTAATCCCAGCACTTTGGGAGTCAGAGGCGGGTGAATCACCTGAGGTGGGGAGTTCAAGACCAGCCTGACCACCATGGAGAAACCCCGTCTCCACTAAAAATACAAAAAAATTAGCCGGGCATGGTGGCACATGCCCTGTAATTCCAGCTACTTGGGAGGCTGAGGCAGGAGAATCGCTTGAACCCGGGAGATGGAGGTTGTGGTGAACCGAGATCACGCCATTATACTCTAGCTTGGGCAACAAGAGCAAAACTCCATCTCGAAAAGGAAAAAAAAAAAAAAAAAAGATTGCATCTGGCAGCGCAGTGGCTCACGTTTGTAATCCCACACTTTAGGAGGCTGAGGTGGGAGGATCATTTGAGGCCAGGAGTTCGAGACCAGCCTGGCCAATATGGTGAAACCCCATGTCTACTAAAAATACAAAAAAAAAAAAAAAAAAATGCTGGGCGTGGTGGTGGGAGCCTGCAGTCCCAGCTACTTGGGAAGCTGAGGCAGGAGAATGGCGTGAACCTGGGAGGTGGAAGGTGTAGTGTAGTAGCCAAAATTGCACCACTGCACTCCAGCTGGGCAACAGAGCGAGACTTCGTCTCAAAAAAAAAAAAAGCAAAAAACATTAGCCGGGCGTGGTGGCGCATGCCTGTAATCCCAGCTACTAGGGAGGCTGAGGCAGGAGAATCACTTGAACTCGGGAGGTGGAAGGTGTAGTGAGCCAAGATTGTCCCACTGCACTCCAGCCTGGGTAACAGGAGTGAAACTCCTTCTCAAAAAAAAAAGAAAGGAGAAAAAAAAAAGAGAAAAGACACTTGGAGTCAAAGAAACGAAGAAACAGTGGCTCTAACTCAGGAGCGCCATACCGGAAAGACTTGCGATGACAGCACTGAAAGAGTCTACCTTTGTTAGAGCTGGACGAGGGCTTCAGGACAGACGGCTCTGGGAAGGGGGGACTTGATGAAATACCTGCTATGGAGACAGACTGCCTTATTGCAGAACCCTGTTTATTCTTTCTATTTGAATGAGACCTTGGAGGTGTGCAGTTCATGACCTACATGAAAGGAACTATTGGAAATGCCTAAGAGAAAGACAATTATAAACTCTAGGAAAAGGTGACACTTTTGAGCGTATACTAAGTGCCAATTGTTCTAAGTCCTTTTACAGGTATTAACTCATTTAATCCTTACGAGAGCCCTGTAGGTCTTATCCACATTTTGCAATGAGGAAACAGGGACAGAAAGGTTAAATAACTTGCTCAGAATTAATACAACTAGGGGGTGCTCAAGCACTTCCTAGGGTTTGACCCTCGCAGGGCTCCAAGAGCTGATAAACTTTTTTTTGAGGCAGAGTTTCGCTCTTGGCACCCAGAGTTTCACTCTTGTCTTAGTGTAATCTCGGCTCACTGCAACCTCCACAGGAAGCGTTTCTCCTGCCTCAGCCTCCCCAACTAGGATCCTCCCTGGGATTACAGGCATGCGGCACCAGGACCAGCCGATTTTTTGTATTTTTAGTAGAGACAGTGTTTCACCACGTTGGCCAGGCTAGTCTCAAACTCCTGACCTCAGATGATCCGCCCACCTCGGCCTCCCAAAGTGCTGGGATTACAAGCATGAGCCACTGCACCCAGCCAGAGCTGATAGACTCTTAATTCATATTCTATAGATCCTCTTAAGAGAGGACATATAGTTAAAATAAAGAATTTGGCTCTTCATGAACAACATTTGCAAGGTAACAACTACTACTAAGTGATTTAACCAAATGTAGTGATAAATCTGTATTGCAAGATTGATAGTTCTTTTTGTGCTTTTTTTTTTTTTTTTTTTTTTTGAGACAGAGTCTTGCTTTCGCCAAGGCTGGAGTGCAGTGGCGCAATCTCGGCTCACTGCAAACTCTACCTCCCGGGTTCACGCCATTCTCCTGCCTCAGCCTCCCGAGTAACTGGGAGTACAGGCACCTGCCACCACACCCGGCTAATTTTTTGTATTTTTAGTAGAGACAGGTTTTCACTGTGTTAGCCAGGCTGGTCTCGATCTCCTGATGTCGTGATCTGCCCGCCTCGGCCTCCAAAAGTGCTGGGATTACAGGCGTGAGCCACGGCTCCCTGCCAATAGTTATTTGTAAGAATGTCAAGTTTTCATCTTCCAGGGCACATTTGTTGCTATACTTGATATGATTAGGCTTTGTGTCCTCACCCAAATCTCACCTTGAACTGTAATTCCCATATCCCTGTGTGTCAAGGTGGAGGTAACTGAATCATGGGGGCGGTTTCCTGGTTTTCCCCATACTGTTCTCATGACAGTGAGTTCTCATGAGATCTGATGTAGTTTTTTTTTTTTTTTTTTTGAGACAGAGTTTCACTCTCGCCCAGGCTGGAGTGCAGTGGTGCAATCTCAGCTCACTGCAACCTCCGCCTCCCCGGTTCAAGTGATTCTCCTGACTCGGCTTCCCAAGTAGCTAGGACTACAGGTGCACACCACCACTCCCGGCTAATTTTTGTATTTTTGGTAGAGATGGGGTTTCACCGTGTTGCCCTGGTTGTTCTGGAATTCCTGACCTCAAGCAATCCACCCACCTTGGCCTCTCAAAGTGGTGGGATTACAGGCTTGAGCCACCTCGCCTGGCCCAGATCTAATGGTTTTATAAGGGGCTTCCCTCTTACACTTCACCTTGCTGCCTCCATGTGAAGAAGGACATATTTGCTTCCCCTTCCCCCATGATTGTAAGTTTCCTGAGGCCTCCCCAGCCATGCTGAACTGTGAACCTTTCCTTTATAAATTACCCAGCCTCCAGCAGTTCTTTATAGTAATATGAAAAAGGAGTAGGCCGGGTGCAGTGACTCATGCCTGTAATCCCAGAACTTTGGGAGGCCAAGGCAGATGGATCAGCTGAGGTCAGAAGTTTGAGACCAGCCTGGTCAACATGGTGAAACCCCACCTCTACCAAAAATAAAAAAATTATCTGGGTGTGGTGGCAGGCACCTGAAATCCCAGCTACTCGGGAGGCTGAGGCAGGATAATTGCTTCAATCCAGGTGGTGGAGCCCTGCACTCCAGCCTGGGAGATAAGAGTGAGACTATCTCAAAAAAAAAAAAAAAAAAAAGCAAAAGAAAAAGAAAAGAAAAAAAAAGAAGAAAGAAGAAGAAAGGAAGAAGGAAAGAGAAAGAAAGAAAAACAGACTAATACTCAAAATTTATAAATTAAGAAATAGTTCCCATTTCAATAGATGTACCTAAAAAAAAAAGAAAGAATATTCAAAGCATATTATTTTAAAATACGGCAACTATCTGAAGAAACGGCTAAGAAATCTTGTCAAGAGTAAGTTTTGGGACTAGAAAACACTAGGACAGAAGATTTACTTTCATTATAACCCTTTTGTTTCTTTAGCCACTGTGTATTCTTTTTATAAAAATAAAAGTTAATAGTCAAAGATCTTTCATTTTCTCTGTATTGTAATTACATTTCTCCAAGTATACATTGTGCTTCCTGTCACTGCACATTTAAAATTACTGTTTCTTCTTTTGTAATGTGATTCTCTTCCATTTCTTTTTTTTTTTTTTTTTTTTTTTTTTTTTTTTTTTTTTTTTTGAGACGGAGTCTGGCTCTGTCACCCAGGCTGGGGTGCAGTGGCCAGATCTCAGCTCACTGCAAGCTCCGCCTCCTGGGTTTACGCCATTCTCCTGCCTCAGCCTCCCGAGTAGCTGGGACTACAGGCGCCCGCTACCTCGCCCGGCTAGTTTTTTTTTTTTGTATTTTTTAGTAGAGACGGGGTTTCACCGTGTTAGCCAGGATGGTCTCGATCTCCTGACCTCGTGATCCGCCCATCTCGGCCTCCCAAAGTGCTGGGATTACAGGCTTGAGCCACCGCGCCCGGCCCCCCATTTCTTCTTTTTTATTTTTGAGACAGGGTTTTGCTCTGTTGCCCGGGCTGGAGTGCAATGGCATAATCTCAGCTCACTGCAGCCTTGACCTCTTGGGCTCGAGCAATCCTACCACCTCAGCTTCCCTAGAAACTGGGGTACAGGCACAAGCCACCACGCTCAGCTAATTTTTGTAGTTTTTTGTGGAGATTGGGTTTCACCATGCTACCCAGGCTTTCCATTTCTATAAATCGAAATCTTATCTCCCCTAGGAGATAGTCCCATGGTCCAAATTTCCCATAGGACTCAACTGTTCCAGTAGTGATCGACATTCCACCTGTTGTTTGTTTGTTTGAGACAGGGTTTCACTCTGTTGCCCAAGCTAGAACGCAGTGGCACAATCATGGCTCACTGCAGCCTCAACCTCCTAGTCTCAATTGATCCTCCCACCTCAGTCACCCAAGTAGCTAGGATGACAGGTGGGTGCCAGCTAATTTTTTCTTTTGTAAAGATAGGGGTCTTGGCTGGGCGCGGTGGCTCATGCCTGTAATCTCAGCACTTTGGGAGGCCAAGGTGGGCAGATCACAAGGTCAGGAGATCAAGATCATCCTGGCTAACATGGTGAAACCCTATCACTACTAAAAATAAAAAATAATAAAAATAAAAAATATAAATAAATAAATAAATAAATAAATAAATAAAATTAAGCGTGGTAGCATGTGCCTGTAGTCCCAGCTACTCAGGAGGCTAAGGCAGGAGAATCACTTGAACCCAGGAGGTGGAGGTTGCGGTGAGCTGAGATCGCGTCACTGCACTCCAGCCTTGGCGAAAGATGAGACTCTGTCTCAAAATAAAATAAAATAAAATAAAATAAAATAAAATAACAAAAAATGAGAAACAAAAAAACAGTGAGCTGTGTTGCCCAGGCTGATCTCAAACTCCTGGCCTCAAGTAATCCTCCTGCTTCAGACTCCCAAAGTGCTAGAATTACAGGCTTGAGCCGCCATGCCCAGCCTCACCTTCTGTATTCTTGTTAGCTGTCTGTTGATTGTAAACTCCTTATGCACAATATTTTTACGTCATGGCATTTAACAGTCAATTAATATCAGCTTTATTAAACTCATCATAAAAGTCAAGAGGAGCAGAGGAAATGGGACTAAGGAGGGTGCCATCAGTGACATTAAGTGCATCAGAAAGATGGAGAATATTAGAGCTAGACATTGTATGTGGCCAACGGTTTGAGCATTTTTTTTTTTTTTTGAGATGGAGTCTTGCTGTGTCGCCCAGGCTGGATATCAGTGGCACAATCTCCGCTCACTGCAACCTCCGCCTCCTGCATTCAAGTGATTCTCTTGCCTCAACCTCCTGAGTAGCTGGGATTACAGGCACGCACCACCTTGCCCGGCTAATTCTTTTGTATTTTTAGTAGAGCTGGGGTTTTGCCATGTTGGCCAGGCTGGTCTTGAACCCCTGACCTCAGGTGATTTGATTGCCTTGGCCTCCCAAAGTGCTGGGATTACAGGTGTGAGCCACGATGCCTGGCCCTGCATCATTTTAAAGGCACATTTTCCCCCCTGCCTGGTTGGTACCACTTGACTGACACCATGAGGTATCCAACCCTTACCTTACAGGATTCCTGCCGGAATTTACACAGCAAATGTTTCTCCTATATTTGAGGATTCCTAAGGGGCGGAGAATCGAGTTGCAATGCCAGCCCTTTCTGGGCTTCTGCTGAATTATCATTGTTGAATGATATTAATCATAAGCAGGACATTAAAATGGAAATGAACTCAGGCAGAAATCCTGATTTGCTCTTCCTCTGTTGTCAGAATCCTGTTCTCCCCAAAGCCAAATGGCAGTCTTGTTTCTACCTGTTCTGAATATTTGTAATTCCCTTCATCCTTCTATACGAACTGTAAAAGCTAGGTAACTGTGATGCTTAAAACACAATAATTGTCAGTAAAATAGAAATCATGCATCATCAGTGAAGAATAAGGTCTTCAGAGGCCGGGCGCAGTGGCTCAAGCCTGTAATCCCAGCACTTTGGGAGGCTGAAGCAGGTGGATCACGAGGTCAGGAGTTTGAGATCAGCCTGGCCAGCATGGTGAAACCCTGTTTCTACTAAAAATACAATAATTAGTCAGGCGTGGTGGTGCGCGACTGTAACCCCAGTTACTTGGGAGGCTGAGGCAGGAGAATTGCTTGAACTTGGGAGGTGGAGGTTGTAGCGAGCCGAGATGGCGCTACTGCACTCCAACCTGGGCAACACAGCAAGACTCCGTCTTGGAAAAAAAAAAAAAAAACGGCCTGCAGACAACTCACACGTCTCTGCCATTTCCATGAAAAAGTGGAATTACCGTGAGACTGGAGATGATGTAATATTTGAGATATATATATATATGTATGTGTATATATATATTTTAGACAATCTCCGTCACCCAGTGGTGTGATCATGGCTCATTGTAAGCCTGTAGCTCCTGGGCTCAGGTGATACTCCCACTTCAGTCTCCTGAAAACTGGAACTATAGGTGCACACCCGCCACCATGCCCAGCTATTTATTTATTTATTTATTTTAAAGAGATGGAGTCTTGCCATGTTGCCCAGGCTGGTCTCAAACTCCTGGACTCAAGCAGTCCTCCCGCCTTGGACTACTAAGGTGCTGTGATTACATGCATGAGCCACCATGACCAGCCCTACTTAATCTGAAAGTCCCCATTTTACAGGCAAGGAAACTAAGGAAAATTTAGCGCCTCGCCAGAGTTTATAATGTCTGTGAATGTTCTCCTCTGAATCAGCTGTGGGGACTGAGAAATGTTTGACTACCATGCTGTGTGGATGCCTTGTCATTAAGACAACCTCCAAGCTATGTATGTGTAGAGAGAAGAAAATGAGAATCAGTCTACTTTTAATATCCCTAATAAGCCATGGCTTCTAAAAAGACACATCCTGCTGCTCACAATTACAAGCTTCCATGGGCAGCCAAGCTGCCAAATGGTCAAAAAATGCAGAGGGTTTAGTCCCTGGGTCTGGCCTACATCTAAAAGTAAGGTAGTTTTGGGGTGACCAGTATTTTGCTTTTCAGCTTTTAGCCTGAGGTGGGTTGCAAAGGGACAGCTTCCTTTCAGTCCCTGCGGTTGACGTTCCTCTTGGAGGGGACATGCCAGAGGCATTCAGAAGACTAAACTGCCAGGGTTTCCTTGGGGTAGGGGTTGGGGGCCACCAAGGTGGATCTCTTCAAAAAGACTCCAAAACATGGATGCTTCATGGGCTGCCTTGCTTTGGAGAAGTCCACTAAGCTCCTAAGGTGGCACAAAGTTTGTCCAAAGAAGACAGAGGAATGACTGACACCCCAGAATGACTGACACCCCAGAATTTGTGCTTAGAGTGGGGCGTGTCCCATGTCCCTCAGGACTGCAATGCGTAGAGAGGTGTGAGGGCTGGGACCAGCTCTTCCACAGAGCAACATGGCCGGGCCCCGGGAAGTTTAAGGAGTGTTGGTCATCACTGAAATGGTGGCCTTCTTGTCTTTCCCCAGTCCTCAGCCTGGAGAGCCACCTCCAGCTTCAGGTCCAGCTCCTTGTCCCCTGAGGCAGTTTGCTCAGGCCAGTCACTTTTTTTTTTTTGAGAAGTTTTGCTCCTGTTGCCTAGGCTGGAGTGCGGTGGCACGATCTTGGCTCACCACAACCTCTGCCTCCTGGGTTCAAGCGTTTCTCCTGCCTCAGCCCCCTGAGTAGCTGGGATTACAGGCATGTGCCACCAAACCCAGCTAATTTTGTATTTTTAGTAGAGACAGGGTTTCTCCATGTTGGTCAGGCTGGTGTCGAACTCCCTACCTTAGGTGATCCGCGCGCCTTGACCTCCCAAAGTGCTGGGATTACAGGCACCTACATGCTCATAATAGGTCTCAGAATTGCACTTCACTGTGTAGAAAAGGTGAGGATTTTCTGCTTCTACAGCATCCATCAGGGTTCTGAAGTTCATACGAAATGTATCCCCTGGAACAGTCGCAGCTGCCTGTGTTACCTGTTGCTAGTCCTTGTGAGGCACCAATCTTGGTGTTTTAATATCTGCCCCTGGCATCATGCCTAGTCTTTACAGTTCACAAATGCCGGTAATGATGAAAAATGACGACTCCCCATTTTCTAGTTGGCTTTTGCAGCTCCAGACTCAGCACTATGGTGCTCCTTACATGTCTTACTGACTTCTAGTGTGTTTTTCTATTAGTCCATTCTCACACTGCTGTAAATAACTCCCTGAAGCTGGGTGCAGTGGCTCATGGCTGTAATCCCAGCACTTTAGGAGGTTGAGGCAGGTGGATCACCTGAGGTCAGGAGTTCGAGACCACCATGACCAATATGGTGAAACCCCGTTTCTACTAGAAATACTGCTACTTGGGAGACTGAGGCAGGAGAATCGCTTGAACCTGGGAGGCGGAGGTTACAGTGAGCTGAGATTGCACCACTGCACTCCAGCCTGGGCAACAAGAGCAAAACTCCGTCTCAAAAAACAAAACAAAACAAAACAAAAACCTGCCTGGGACTGGGTAATTTAGAAAGGAAAGAGGTTTAATTGAGTCAGTTCCAGATGACTGGGGAGGCCTCAGGAAACTTAATCATGGTGGAAGGGGAAAGGGAAGCAAGGCACATCTTATATGGCGGCAGGGAAGAGCCAGAGCAAGGAAGGGCCACACCTTTAAACCATCAGATGTCGTGAGAGCTTCACTATCAAGAGAACAGCATGGGGGAAACCGCCCCCGATACAGTCACCTCCCACCTGGTCCCTCCCTCGACATGTGGGGATGACAATTTGAGATGAGATTTGGGTGAGGACAAAGAGCCAAACCATGTCACTATTCAAGCTTCTTCAAGAAGAATGGATGTAGTGCTGTTTACTAAAAATAACAGGTTTTATTCAGAATGACATGGTCCTTGCTCAAGAACAACAAGAGTACCAGAGAACCAGGGGAGAAAGGTGCTTTAAGTTAGCAATCAGCATTGATAAAGAAACGTTTGAGAAACACCCCAAAACTGGTACTGATCAGCAGCCTGGCCCAGGTTCCTTAGACATGATACTTGTACAGGTTCCTGTTAGGCTTTTTTTCTTTGAGACAAGGTCTCGGTCACCCAGGTTGTAGTGCAGTGGTGCGATCTCAGCTCACTGCAGCCTCTGCCTCCTGGGCTCAAGCAATCGTCCCCACCTCAGTCTCCTGAGAAGCTGCGGAAACAGGCACGTCCCACCATGCTTGGCTTATTTTTTAAATTTTTTGGTAGAGATGGGTTCTATGTTGCCCTGCTAAGACTTTGAAATAAGATACAGTAGTGAAATAAATGAAGGTTATTACTCTCATGGGAGTGAAAAGTTGAAGGTGTGGTTTAGAGTAGAAATGTGCTTGATTCTGCAATCTAGTTTCCATCCTCCCTACCTTGCTGGCTTATGGCTAACTCCTTGTAGGAAATGCTGTCAATGTCACCTAAGCAGGCTACAAAGCTGCTTGTCAGAGCAGGACAGTTTATGTGAGTAGCAAAGACAAAAAAAGTCTTGTCAGTGCAAGTATTGGGGGTGGAAGGTCAACCCATTATGGGTAAAATACAAAACTAGGCATGATAGCTTTTCCTTTTTTTTTGAGACAGGGTCTCACTGTCACTCAGGCTGGAGTGCAGTGGTGCAAATGTACATGTTTCAGGCCTTCATTTAGTTACTTATTTTGAGACTTCAGATAGAGACTCGCTCTATTGCCCAGGTTGGAGTGCAGTGGCACAATCTTGGCTCACTGCAACCTCCGACTTCCAGGCTCAACTGATTTTCCCACCTCAGTCTCCTGAGCAACTGGGACTACAGGTGTGCACCACCACACTTGGCTGATTTTTGTATTTTTGGTAGAGACAGGGTTCACCATGTTGCCCAGGCCGGTTGAACTCTTGAGGTCAAGTGACCTACCTGCCTCGGCTGCCCTCCCAAAGTGCTGGGATTAAATGTGTGACTCGCTGCACCCAGCCATGATAGCTTTTCTTACCTCCATTCTGGTCACCTCTTTTCCCAGATGTGTTTATGTAATCTGCTTGCTCTCTTGGTTTTTTATTTTTATTTTTTTTGAGATGGAGTCTCACTCTGTTGCCCTGGCTGGAGTGCAATGGTGTGATCTCAGCTCACTGCAACCTCCATCTCGCAGGTTCAAGCAATCTCCTGCCTTAGCCTCCCGAGTAGCTGGGACTATAGGCACATGCCACCACACCCGGGTAATTTTTGTATTTTTAGTAGAGATGGGGTTTCACCATGTTAGCCAGGATGGTCTCAATCTTCTGACCTTGTGATCCACCCGCCTCAGACTCCCAAAGTGTTGGGATCATAGGCGTGAGCCACCGCACTTGGCCTTGAATTTGTTGTGAAACTAAATATGTGAGTGCAGAACTTGCAATGAATGGATGAACCATAGACTAATATGAATCAAAGGCTGCTATTAAATTCTTAGGTTAAAAAAATAACCTCTTGGCCAGGCCTGGTGGCTCAGGCCTGTAATCCCAGCACTTTTTTAGGAGCCCAGGGCAGGAGGATTGCTACAGTGAGCCATGATCATGCCATTGCACTCCACCCTGGGCAACAGGGTAAGATAACATCTCAAAAAAAAGCCACCCCCTAAAACCAATTTCTTGTTTGGAAATTCCGAATGTCCCTCAGAATTTATCATCCACTATGTTCTTCCTTAGCCACTGTAAGCTACATCCGAGTACCCAGCCAGGAAGTTTGAAAGTGGCTTTTGATTTCTAATTAGGATATTCAGACTCCAGCATCTCAACAGAAAATATGCAGAGACATTCTATCAACTTGTGACATACCAGGGGTACATGAATATTCAGGGCTCCACACTACTATATAATGCTGCATTTCTTGGTTTTATTTGAAACAGTGCATATTTTTAGCATTTTATGGTAGGATTTTACACTTGTCATTTACACAAATTACAAGGTTCTGCTTCAAGTTTTTAAAAAAAATTTAAAAATTCAGCCCATGTGCAGCACAAGAATATGCAAAACTACTTTACATTATACACACTTTTTATCAAAGGAGATACAAAATTCTGGCTTGTAGTTTTAGACAAATACAAGAAGCTTCAAACTAGACACAAAGGGTTAACATTAATTCTCAAATATAAGTCTGCACTTTTGTGTTGTAGTTCTCTGAGATGTGAATACCAAATTCCTAAGGGATTTTTATGTTTTCCTTCAAAAAGGAAAACTAAAAAAATTCCCGTAAACAAGTCCCTCCCCATCAGCTTGATCTTTCTACAATCCTGCTCTTGCTTCCCTTAGTGCCAGACACTTGCATCATGTTACAGAATTGGGGTGGGCCATTTACATCAGACAAAGACCAGATCCTTTTGAGTAACTCCTCTCCTGCAAAAATCTAAACAAGAATGTATTGATGCAGATAGTTCTGCTACATTTTGTTTAACATGATGTAACTCTTGGTAATCTAGTAAACTGACGTCGGGCAATTAATCAAAGGGAGGAAGAGATAAAGGTCCCTATCAATGCACTTTTTGTTGGTGACACATTGGAAACCTTAGGAATCAAGTTGTCTGATGCTAAGAGAACTTTAAACTCTTTCTAAATAGAACACACCCACTGACCGCTTGAGGGACTTCTCTGATACTTATGCATAGATACTCTTTTTCACCATGTTGGAGGCAATATTTTATACTTTCTAAAGGGTTCTGAAGAGGCAATAAGGAAGAGTAGGGCTTTTTCTGCCCCTGTAAAGGTATCGTTTTCTATCATTGGTATCCATTGTTCCCTAAGAATCTTCTGATACCTAAATGTATGTATATGCATATTTAAAATAATTACCCATCTTTCAGTCAATCAATACACAGCCAACTCTTGATTATCTATGAGAAAGGTAAGTGACATTTACTCTCAAACTTCACTCTAACAGAATCATCCACCTTTGATACACTTCATTGTTTTACATCCCATGTACACTACAGCCTATCAAGACCAAGTTATAACACAAACGTTGTTTCCTCTGACCCATGCTAGGAATGTGTAAGGAAATGGAGTGAGCACATTCTGCTAGGGCTTTGCAGATGACCCTACAGTGGACAATGGGGGCAGGATAGAACTCTGGACATGAGAAAAGACAAATTTCACGTTCTTCCAGAATCAGGTCTTACATGCCTTCGTTATTCTGTTCTAAGTTTATGATTAAAATTAAAAACTGAGGCATAGTCACTATTTTATATAGATAATGGAGAGTTGACTGTCATCATGTAATGACTTTAGCTCTTTAACATGAAAAAATTCACAAGCATATGATAAAAAAGATTAAAAAGACTGCCATGACATCTAGAAGCATTTATTTTATGCAAAAAACTTAAATATGATTATGTGTACACAAAAAGTGCACACATTACCTATGCTGAACAATGCCGAGACATAATATATTGATGCAAGTTTTCTAAAATAAACATAAAAATGAGCCCAGACCATCAGACAAAAGCAAAACACTTATTTCCCAGTAGCACAATGCTGAAAATTGATAGCAATCCTAAAACACCTCCAACTTTCCTTATAAAGCTGCCAAAGTCCAACTATTTTTTAAAAATTGACTTTTTTTACATTAATAAAAATCTGGTGACAAACATTATAAAACCAAATGCTGGACAGTCTTTACTCCTTTAAAATTCCAAATATTCCAACATAATCACAGGAGTAAAAACCATTTTAAAGTGATATGCTTTATGAAACAAACAACAATATGTACACTTATTGCAAATTATATTAAACTAAAATGAGGGGAAATCAAAATATGAACTGTTTACTACTTGCAAATCAATAATTTTAATTATTTTCTCACTCTGATAAAAATCAGAAAGCAACATTTATAAAATTGCCACCACATCACTTTTCATAGCAGGGAACCGAAATCTGTACATCTCATTTTTGCAGAAAAGTAGGCAGGCAGAAAGAATTATACATAAAAGTTTCCAAAAGGAAAAACAAAGAAATATTTAATCTGATCTCTTTTCTTTTAAAAAATTAATTCAGTAGACTTCTATTTTTTCCTGTGTAACATGGGAATTCCTGGCTCTAAAATGGATGAATTTTCAGTGTCAGTGTAAAGACATCTTGTTACTTTCTTTAAAATAAAAACTGCAGCGTGGAAATTAATGGTGTATTACGCATTTAAACTCCAGATAGGCAGGAACTGGAACCAAGTGTTAAGCAATTTGCTTAATTATTGACTTTTCATAAGAAAAGTCTAGGGGAAGGGGGAGAACAGAGTTGCTTTTAGCCTCTCTCTCAAGAGTTTCTGCTGTACATTTCCATCAGAGGACTTGTGGTCATGTGAAAAGGAAGTAATAGTTTCTGTAGTTTTCAAGGCAGAGAGTGTGTGTTCTGAAGTGAGCTTCATTTTCTGTTCAGGGACATTTGTGAATCCAAGTTTTTGCAGAAGCTGGAGCCTGCTTCTGTTTGGCCTTCATTTTCTCCCTCTGCGAATGCGTTTTTACCTTAGGGATAAGAATAGAATGCACAGTTAGAAAAGATGTGGAGAAGATATAAACCAAACTAAAATGATTTCATTTCTATAGTTGTTATACAAAAAATTTTTTTTTTTTTTTTCAAACTTAAGCATCAGGCTCTCACTTTCACTCAGGCTGAAGTGCAGTGGTACGATCATGGCTCACTCAGCCCCAACTCCTGGATTCAAGTGGTCCTCCACGCTCAGCGTCCAGCCTGAGCCTCCCAGATCACTAGGACTATAGGCACACACCACCATCGTTGGCTAATTTTTAAATTATTTGTACAGACACAGGGTCTCATTATGTTGCCCAGGCTGGTCTTCAACTCCTGAGCTCAAGTGATCTGGGAATTCACTATGCTTCTCAGATTCACTATGGGGATTACAGGCATGAGTCACTGCGCTTGGCATGTTATCTAAAATCCTTAAAAAGTTTTTTCATTTTTTCACCTAAAACTTGGTTGAAAGAGCCTTTCCCTAAACTATATAAAAACAAAACACCAATAAAGGAGTTTTTGTTTTCAATGACAGTGCTGCTATCCAATGCCCTATTTGCTTACAACAATAAAAGCTATTTATGACACTATGGCAAAATGAATTTATAAGAAGCAAAATAACTTCCGAGACTCCTGAGCTGGGTAAGCATATACGTTTTAGCATACTAAAAACACCCCAACCAAACCAGGAGGAAAAATCAGCGTTGTTTTTTTTTTTTTTTTTTTTTTTTAAAGAGATAAGGAGGAATTCCCCCATCGCATTTCCCTAATAGGGAGGGAAATTCTGATCCCTGGAAGCACAGGAGAGTGGGACATGGCCTCTTTCTCAACTCCTCTCACCTGCTCCTCTTTGGGAGGAGGAGGAACTCGTCTAATAGATGCGACTGGGGAAAAGGAACGAGCATGTTGGGTTTGGCTTCACCAAGATTTGTTCTTTTGCCCTGAGAAGTGCATTCTGGTTTGTCTGTGGCTGTTCAATTCAGCGGCAAGGCATTAGCAGCCCAACTTGCCTAATTCATTCCACATTTTTATTTTTATTTATTTATTTAGTTTTTTGAGATGGAGTCTTGCTCTGTTGCCAGGCTGGAGTGCAGTGGTGTGATCTGGGCTCACTGCAAGCTCCGCCTCCCAGGTTCATGCGATTCTCCTGCCTCAGCCTCCTGAGTAGCTGGGACTACAGGTGTGCACCACCATGCCCGGCTCATTTTTTGTATTTTTAGTAGAGACAAGGTTTCACCATGTTGGCCAGGATGGTCTTGAACTCCAGACCTCATGATCCGCCTGCCTTGGCCTCCCAAAGGGCTGGGATTACAGGCGTGAGCCACCATGCCTGGCCCATTCTACATTTTTAATCAGCCTGATCAAAAGTAAGACTGTCTCCTTTTCAACAAATTTTACACCTAAAAGAGAAAGAAAGATATATTCCCAAACTCCTTTACTATGTACATATTTTATAATGGTAACAATGCCAAAAGAGCTAAGTGATTATTACAATTCATATAGAGACTATTAGTGATTATTATAATTCATAGACTATTAATTTGTTATACTATTTGAAGCAATTTTAACAATATGCTATTAAAGCATTTTTTTCTTTTCTTTTTTTTTTTTTTTGAGGCGGAGTCTTGCTCTATTGCCCAGGCTGGAGTGCAGTGGCATGATCTCGGCTTACCACAACCTCCACCTCCCAGGTTCAAGTGATTCTCCTGCCTTGGTCTCTTGAGTAGCTGGGACTACAGGTGTGCGCTCCCAAGCGCGGCTAATTTTTGTATTTTTTTTTTTTTTGAGACGGAGTCTCGCTGTGTCACCCAGGCTGGAGTGCAGTGGCGCGATCTCGGCTCACTGCAAGCTCCGCCTCCCGGGTTTACGCCATTCTCCTGCCTCAGCCTCCGAGTAGCTGGGACTACAGGCGCCCGCCACCACGCCCGGCTAGTTTTTTGTATTTTTAGTAGAGACGGGGTTTCACCATGTTAGCCAGGATGGTCTCGATCTCCTGACCTCGTGATCCACCCGCCTCGGCCTCCCAAAGTGCTGGGATTACAGGCTTGAGCCACCGCGCCCGGCTAATTTTTGTATTTTAAGTAGAGATGGGGTTTCACTATGTTGGCCAGGCTGGTCTTGAACTCTTGACCTTGTGATCAGCCTGCCTTGGCCTCTCAAAGTGCTGAGATTACGGGCGTGAACCACCGTACTGGCCAAAGAATTATTTACAAGCTGCCTGCTATACTTTCAGGAAGCTTCCCTTTCCTAGCCCTGAGTCCTCTGTATTTCCTGGGCTGCTCTCACAGACTTGTGAAAGACCCAGGTCACTGGAAGAGCCTCCTGGACTTGATTCTATGTACCAAGATGTACCAAGATGAACTGCCATCACTGAAAGCACTTGGCTTCTGAAAAATTTCATGTTATTTTGAGAAAAATTCACTTGTTCCTAAAAAAAATTCATACTGAACTAATATAGAGATGTTTAACACATGAGGATACACACTTGAGGATATATACTTAGGGGTTAATTTTGAGATATGAACCCACATGATGGGAGGAAACTTCAATATACAAATGAGCACAAAAACTCAGTAAATTCTTTGCTTTAAGAAAAACAAATTCTAAGATCCTTGAACACTCCCACACTAAGCATGCTAAACAAAACATGTTAATCCAAAGACTAGAAACCCACAGTCTGTTACCCTACAGATATTCTGTTTAAATTCAGATTCCTCAGAAGTCATAAATTTGGGGTTATTTTTCCACTGATGTTTATTGACAAGCTCATCTTCAAGGAAGAATTTGGCCTTAACTGTAAGCAAAACATACTCAAGAATCAGCAAATCTATTCAGAACATATTTTCAATTCAAAACATTAACTGTTTGCCCTTTGAATGATAGCCTTAACACAAAGAGGAAAAACAACTGAACTAAACTACTGAAATGACCATTCCTTCACCGGAAACTCAGAGACCCAACACTAATGTCCAGCTAATACTGTTGACTGTTCCCTGACCGCAGTGAAAATGGCTGATTTTTATTGGTTTTATTGGGTGAACTAAACGAATTTTTGCAAAAGGACTAACAAGTCCAAATGCAGCCCAAAACATAAACAGGACTACTTACTGAAACCCACATACATGCAAATAGCTGAGAGAACACATTTACCACAAAAATCCGATCTAAAAATTCTAATGTTAACTTTACAAGTTAAAACCCTCAGCATCAACTCCCAGCTAAAACTGAGGCCAGTAGGATTTTGCGTATCCTCTCTCTGTTTTGGTGGTATAAAGTATCCTTGAACCATATAGGCAGGA
Source organism: Chlorocebus sabaeus (assembly GCF_047675955.1). Classification (NCBI taxonomy): domain Eukaryota; kingdom Metazoa; phylum Chordata; class Mammalia; order Primates; family Cercopithecidae; genus Chlorocebus; species Chlorocebus sabaeus. The sequence continues at coordinate 10,957,497 of NC_132930.1, read as the reverse complement.
ATCAAGCTAAAAATAAACATTATTGACCTAATGTTGTGAGTAAAAACCTAGTAAGAGGAATTCTACAAGGGTTAGCACTTGCCACATATTAGAAGTTATGGCTGTGGTATTAAAATGGCTCTAGAAGCTTAACACATCAGAAATCTATCTAAAAAAGCTGAAGATGAAATGAAGTTAACAAACCTAAAGTGTAAACTGTAGTTGGCATATACTAGGGCCTCAAAAATGATTTTCACTAATTAATGATTAATCATAAAATATGATAGCAAATACCAAGTAATACAACTGGACAAGCTTTCTGGAGGTGGTGCTGGTGTGAAGTACCATTCTGGGGGGGATTCTGTACTCAGATCGACAAAAGAGCACCTATAAAAGACTGGGGTGAGGTTAGGAGGTAAGCTCTTTTAAGGTATTACTGCAGAGTTGTGATTAGAGCAGGAAATGATCATCTGGGAAGTGAAAAATAAAGCAAGTGAAAGGTGTGGAGAATCATGCAAGGAAAAATAAGACTGATAAATTGGGCATCTGGGGTTAGAATGCAGACACACAGAGAAGCACAAGTGTGCCGGGCCTTATTTATCAAGTAAAACCTAGGGCTGAACTTAGTGCAGCAATCCACATCAGACTCCACAAAGTAAGGCCCTTAAGGAGAGCTAATTCTATCATCCTAGGTTCATCTGTAGCTCAGTAATGTGTTTGACTGCTCTCAGGTTTGGCACCTCTATGTCTTCTCTTACCAGTTAGTTGGTCGAAACTGTAATGATATAAAACCTGAACAGGATGATCCTCACCAGGTCTCACGAAAATGCAGGTGGAATGTCAAATCACTCACAGGGAATACTAGCAGTTTATGAGAGCTATGTTTAGAATCTTGTAGCAAGGTGGAAGCTGCAGTTCCACATGAAATAAAAATAGTTAGCACTTCAGGATTTTGACCATTCAACTGAAGGACATTCAAAACATCAGCTGAGGCTGGGCGTGGTGGCTCATACCTGTAATCCTAACACTTTGGGAGGCTGAGGTGGGTGGATCACGAGGTCAGGAGATCAAGACCAGCCTGACCAATGTGATGAAACCCCATCTCTACAAAAATACAAAAATTAGCTGGTGTGGTGGCACACACCTGTAGTTCTAGCTACTAGAGAGGCTGAGGCAGAAAAATTGCTTGAATCCAGGAGGCAGAGATTGCAGTGAGCCAAGATTGTGCCACTACACTCCAGCCTGGGTGACTCCATCTAGGAAAAAAAAAAAAAAAGAAAGAAAGAAAAGAAATTTCTGGCCAGGCACGGTGACTCAAGCCTATAATCCCAGAACTTTGAGAGGCCGAGGTGGGCGAATCACCAGGTCAAGAGATGAGACCATCCTGGTTAACACGGTGAAATCCCGTCTCCACTAAAAATACAAAAAATTAGCTGGGCGTGGTGGCGGGCACTTGTAGTCCCAGCTACTTGGGAGGCTGAGGCAGGAGAGTGGTGTGAGCCCAGGAGGTGGAGCTTGCAATGAGCTGAGATGGAGCCACTGCATTGCAGCCTGGGCGAGAGAGCGAGACTCCGTCTCAAAAAAAAAAAAAAAATTCCAAATACTACATAAATTAATAAATTAGAGGAGAAACACAGCTGCAGCTACTGTTGTGAGCAGTATGTGAGGCAGACCAGATAATAAGTAACATGCTGGGATCTTAAGCCATGCCCTGTGTAGCACTAGCCAAGTGACCTGAGCAAAGTCCTTTCAGGTCTTCATTTCCTTACCGCTCATACAGTGTGGTACTTGCTTCATAATGGATGTTGGCAGGTCAGATATCTGCTCATAAAACATTTCCTACTGTCACTACTAATAGAGATGCCAGGCAGCTATCACTCAGGCTGGAGTACAGTGGCACCATCATGGCCCACTGGAGCTAAGAACACTAAGGCTCAAACAGTTCTCCTGCCACAGCATCCCAAGTAGCTGGGACTACACAGGTGAACACCACCATGCCTGGCTAATTTCTTTTTAAATTTTTTGTAGAGACAGGGTCTTGTTATAGTACCAAATATCATTTGAACTAATTTTTGTTAATTTTCATTTTTTTGAGACAGAGTCTCACTCTGTTGACCAGGCTGGAGTGCACTGGCATGATCTTGGATCACTGCAACCTCCGCCTCCCAGTTTTAAGCGATTCTCCTGCCTCAGCCTCCGAGTAGCTGGGATTACAGGTGTGTGCCACCACGCCTAGCTAATTTTTGTATTTTTAGTAGAGATAGGGTTTCACCATGTTGGCTAGGCTGGTCTCAAACTCCCGACCTCAAGTGATTTGCCCGCCTAGGCTTCCCAAAGTGCTGGGATTAAAGGTGTGAGCCACCATGCCCAGCCCATCTGAACTTTTAATTTTTAAAAGTTTAACTTTTAATTTAACTTTTAATTTTCACCCCAGTCTTGTTCTTGGCATTGGGTATTACATTCAATTAAAGTATGCCACTTTCAAAAACATCTGATCTATCTCTCAGTTTTCCTCTCTGACCCTAAAATGCAAGGATTTTGTTCGCATATACTACCAAAAGAGGTGAAAAAGATGAGTAGAGTTGATCTAATTTAACTGGTGATTATTTCAAATAAACTACTGTTTTTACTTAGTTAATGGCTCATGCCTATAATCCCATTTATATAAGGGATCAAAAGCTATATAGCCCTTTATACCTGGGTTTCCTCCACTTTGAGGAGGAAACGACAGTACTGGGGAGAATGACAGTACTAAGCCACATAGAGTTGTTTTTGTTTTTTGAGATGGAGTCTTGTTCTGTCATCCAGATTGGAGTACATGGTGCGATCTTGGCTCACTGCAACCTCCGCCTCCTGGGTTCAAGCAATTCTTCTGCCTCAGCCTTCTGAGCTGGGATTAGAGGCACGTGCCACCATGCCCAGCTAAATTTTGTGTTTTTAGTAGAGAGGGGATTTCACCATATTGGTCAGGCTGGTCTTGAACTCCTGACCTCGTGATCTGCCCGCCTTGGCCTCCCAAAGTGCTGGGATTACAGGTGTGAGCCATCGTGCCCAGCCATAGAGTTGTTTTAAGGATACCATGGGTTCACAAACAAAGAGCTTATTATTGAGCTTGGCTTATAATAAGCACTATATTACTGTTAGCTGTTTTTTAACACAGTAAGTTTTAAAATTGTGATAAAATATATATCAAATACAATTTATCATTTTAACAATTTTTAAGTAGAGTTTAATGGCATTAAGAATATAAAGGGACTAGCGCGATGGCTCACGCCTGCAATCCCAGCACTTTGGGAGGCCGAGGCAGGCGGATCACTTGAGGTGGGGAGTTCAAGACCAGCCTGACCAACAGGGAGAAACCCCGTCTCTACTAAAAATACAAAATTAGCCAGGGTTGGTGGTGTGTGCCTGTAATCTTAGCTACTAGGGAGGCTGAGGCTGAGGCAGGAGAATCGCTTGAAATGGGAGGTGAAGGTTGCAGTAAGCCAAGATCACACCATTGCACTCCAGCCTAGGCAATAAGAGCAAAACTCGGCCGGGCGCGGTGGCGCAAGCCTGTAATCCCAGCACTTTGGGAGGCCGAGATGGGCGGATCACGAGGTCAGGAGATCGAGACCATCCTGGCTAACCCGGTGAAACCCCGTCTCTACTAAAAAATACAAAAAACTAGCCGGGCGAGGTGGTGGGCGCCTGTAGTCCCAGCTACTTGGGAGGCTGAGGCAGGAGAATGGCGTGAATCCGGGAGGCGGAGCTTGCAGTGAGCCGAGATCCGGCAACTGCACTCCAGCCTGGGCGACAGAGCGAGACTCCGTCTCAAAAAAAAAAAAAAAAAAAAAAAAAGAATATTAGGGGTCTGGCTGCCCAACACAGTGAAACCCATCTCTACTACAAAAACAAAAATTAGCCGGGCGTGGTGGTACACATCTGCAGTCCCAGCTACTCAGGAGGACGAGGCATGAGAATCCTTGAACCCAGGAGGCAGAGGGTGCAGTAAGCTGAGATCTCCCCATTGTACTCCATCCAGCATGGGTGACAGACCAAGACTCCATTTCAAAAACAAAACAAAAACCCAAAATAAGAATATAAGGGGTCTTCAAAAAGTTCATGGAAAATGGATGTTATGAAATAATTATGCAAGGATTTCAAAAAAAATTTTTTTTTTTTGCACCAAAATAAACTCATACTAACTTGTTACGTCTCAACAGGATCTAGTATGAGGCACTGAAAATGTCTGAAAAGTTTGAGGGCTGGGGCAGGAAGACTGCTTGAGTCCAGGAGTTTGAGACCAGCCTGGGCAACACAGCAAGACTCAAAAGATTTAAAAAGAAATTAGCCAGCCATTGTGGTGCACACCTGTGGTCCAGCTACTTGGGAGGCTGAGGCAAGAGGACTGCTTGAGCCTCAGTGCTCTCATAGAACAAAGTGAGCCATGATGGTGCCACTGCACTCCAGCCTCAGTGACAGAGTGAGACTGGTCTCTCAAAAAAGTTGTGCAGAGACCAGGCATGGTGGCTCACGCCTATACTCCCAGCACTTTGGGAGGCCGAGGTGGGTGGTTTGCCTGAGGTCAAGGAGTTTAAGACCAGCCTGGCCAACATAGTGAAACCCCATCTCTACTAAAAAAAAAAAATAAAGTAAAATAAAATAAAATTAGCTGGGTGTGGTGGCGGGTGCCTGTAATCCCAGATACTAGGGAGATGGAGGCAGGACAATCGCTTGACCCTAGGAGGCGGAGGTTGCAGTGAGCTGAGATCGTGCCACTGCACTCCAGCCTGGGCAACAAGAGTGAAACTCCGACTCAAAAAAAAAAAAGAAACCAAAAATGTTTGAAGAGAGTCCCTATCAGAGCAATAGGAATTCTGCTAAAATTGAAGCAAGAAAAGCATCAAATGTCTGGTGAAGCTTGGGTACAAGAATGGTGAAATCATTGATGCTTTAGGAAAAGTTTATGGGACAATGCCCCAAAGAAATCGGTAGCTTAAAATTGGTAAATTTTATGTGTGCGTGTGTGTGAGACAGGGTATCCTCTGTCAACCAGGCTAGGGTGCAGTGAGGAGTGGCATGATCATGGCTCACTGTAGCCTTGACCTCCTAGGCTCAGATGATCCTCTCACCTCAGCCTCTGAAGTAGCCAGGACTATAGGCACATACCAGACAGCTGGCTAAGTTTTCTTTTTTTTTTCTTTTTTGTAGATATGGGGTTTTGCCATATCGCCCAGGCTGGTATCAAACTCCTAGGCTCCAGTCATCTGCCAGCCTCAGCCTCTCAAAGTGGTAGGATTATAGGCATGAACCATGATGCCCAGCTGGATAAATTGTTTCAGGAAAGGCTGAGACGATGTTGAACATCATGCCCTCCACATTAATTTATGAGGAAAAAAATTCATCTTGTTTTTGCCAATTCAAGAGGACTGACAAAAGCAGAAACAATAGTCAACACTGTGGTCATTTCAATTGGTTCAGCTTACAAAATTCTGACTGAAAAATTAAAATTAAGTAAGCTTTCCACTCAATGGCTGTTAAAACCCTTTGCACCTAGATCAGCTGTAGACAACAGCAGAGCTTTTGATGGAAAGTCTAGACAAGTAGGATCAAGATCCTAAAGCACTTCTTCAAAGAACTGCAATGGGAACTGAAACATGACTTTACCAGTACAATCCTGAAGACAAAGCACAATCAAAGCAATTTAGCAGGGCATGACAGCATGTGCCTGTAGTCCCAGCTACTAGGGAGGTTGAGGCTGCAGTGAGGCAAGACCACGCCATTGCACTCTAGCCTGGGCAACAGAGTCAGATATTGTCTCAGAAAAAAAGGGTACTAAGAGGTGAAAGTGGTCAAGTGATCCAGTGAAAGGAAAAGTAGACTGGTCAAGAATAAAGGTCATGGCAACAGTTTTTTGGGATGCTCGAGGCATTTTGCTTGTTGAGTTTTTGGAAAGCCAACAAATGATAACATCTGATTATGAGTGTTCGATCAAAGTCAAAGCTTAAGCAGAAAAATGCCCGGGAAAGCTTCACCAGAGTCCTCCTCCACCATGACAACACTCTTGCTCATTCCTCTAATCAGACAAGGGCAATTCTGCAAGAGTTCCCATGGGAAATCATTAGGCATCCCGCTTACAGTACTGATTTGGCTCCTTCTGACTTCTTTTTGCGTCTTAATCTTAAAAAAATCTTTAAAGAGTACCAATTTCTTTTGGTCAATAATGAAAAAAACAGTTTGAAATGGTTAAACTCCCAGGACGCTCAGTTCTTTGGGGATGGACTAAATGGCTTTTATCATTGCTTACAAAAGTGTCTTGAAGTTGATGGAGCTTATGTTGAGAAATAAAGTTTATGTTTTTATCTCTTAACTCCACTTTTCCATGACCTTTCTGAAGTGGTCAATTATTTATATTATGTACAATCTTTACCACCATCCATCTCTATAACTTTTTCACCTTCCCCAACTGAAACTCCATCCCCATTAAACACTAAAGCCTATCCCCACTACCCTCAGTCTCAGGCTCAGGCAATCCTCCCACCTCAGTCCCCTGAGTATAGGCACACAACATCATGCCTAATTTTGTATTTTATTTATTTTTGAGATGGAGCCTTACTCTGTTGTCCAGACTGGAGTGCAGTGGCACAATCTCTGCTCACTGCAACTTCTACCTCCCGCGTAGCTGAGATTACAGGGGTATGCCACCACACCTGGCTAATTTTTTGTATTTTTAGTGCAGACAGGCTTTCACCACATTGGTCAGGCTGATCTTGAACTCCCGACCTTAAATGATCTGCCCACCTTGGCTTGGCCTCCCAAAGTGCTGGGATTATAGGTGTGAGCCACCGCACCTGGCCATAAACATTGCCACTGAGACCAGAAAACCATCACAGAATACTGTATCCTGAATGACACACTGCCCATTGATCTACTACTGGCATATTTAAGATCTCTAATGTGCCTTTTCACTCTGTAAAGAGAAGGCCAAATGCCGTTTGATGATACTGGGGCACATAGTGTAGCTAAAGCAAAGCAATGCATTTTACAATGCCGTAAATGAGAGAAGGTCTAATTGCTACTGAAAAAGTTTTCAGGGTTCAAGTATGTATCTGTTTTTTTTTTTTTTTTTTAATTTTGAGACAGAGTCTCACTCTGTTGTCCAGGCTGGAGTGTAGTGGCCGGATCTTGGCTCACTGCAACCTCTGCCTCCCAGGTTCAAGTAGTTCTCCTGCCTCAGCCTCCCGAGTAGCTGGGACTACAGGTGCATACCACCATGCCCGGCTAAATTTTGTATTTTTAGTAGAAACGGGGTTTCTCCATGTTGGCCAGGCTGGTCTCAAACTCCTGACCTCAGATGATTCGCCCGCCTTGGCCTCCCAAAGTGCTGCAATTGCAGGCATGAGCCACTGCACCCGGCCTCAAGAATGTATCTGTACGTTTTAGTTAGATGGTACAGGGACAGCTAATGGTAGGTAAGGTCAGGTGGCTTAGGTAACCTGTGTGTGATGATTAGTACTTTTTTGTGTGTAGGTGAAGAAAAGGACAGATCTCTTGAAACTGTTTAGAGAATTTTGGCAATCTCCAGGGAAACATTCAACTTCTGTATAACTGAAATATGTATGTTAAGGGGTAAGGAAACTAGAATTCAAAACAGTAACGATAACAGTTGGGCATTTATTTTGTACTAGGCTTTTTGCTAGGTGCTTTCTTTATATTTACTGATCCATTTAATTCTTAGAGGAACCCTTTAAGATACATACTGTCATACTAATGAAAAAGGGAGGCAGAGGTTCAATAAAGGTCCAGGTTTGAGAAGAAAGTCATGTAAAATTTGCCCCTAATACTGGCTTTCATTACTACACTTACTAGTTAATAGAAACAGAAGTGAGTAGGAGAAACACACTAGTACTCAGATCAGGTTTGAGCCTTCTGGTTCAGATGCCATGAGAGGATGTGAAAGGTTGCCAAGAGGGCACTTAGATTATGTAGAAATTTAATAGTTCAAAATTTCAGAATTTCATAAATGCTAATTTTTTTGTTTTTTTTGAGATGAGTCTCACTCTGTTGCCCAGGCTGGAGTGCAATGGCGCAATCTCTGCTCACTGCAACCTCTGCCTCCTGGGCTCAAGCGATTCTCCTGCCTCAGCCTCCTGGGTAGCTAAAATTACAGGTGCCCATGCCCATGACCACATCCAGGTTTTTTTTTTGTATTTTTTTGTATTTTTAGTAGAGACGGGGTTTCACCATGTTGGCCAGGTTGGTCTCAAACTCCTGACCTCAGGTGATCTGCCCGCCTTGGCCTCCCAAAGTGTTGGGATTACAGGTGTGAGCCACTGGGGCCCAGCTCATAAATGACAATATTTTAAATGTTTTTATACACATGCTTCAGTGACTTTTTTTTTTGGAGACAGAGTCTCCTTCTGTTGCCCAGGCTGGAGTGCAGTGTCGCAATCTTGGCTCACTGCAACCTCTGCCTCTTCGGTTCAAGTGATTCTCCTGCCTCAGCCTCCCAAGTAGCTGGGATTACAGGCACACATGACCACATCTGGCTAACTTTCTGCATTTTCTTTTTTTTTTTTAAATTTTAGTAGAGATGGGGTTTTACCATGTTCATTAGGCTGGTTTTGAACTCCTGACCTCAGGTGATCCACCCACCTAGGCTTCCCAAAATGCCGGGATTATAGGCATGAGCCACCGCGCCCGGCCTGACATTGAGTTTTATAAAAATAATGAAGCAGGATAGTGGGGGTATCCTGAGCTGATCAAATCTGGGACTCTTCCCTAGAAGGAACTCAAATACCTGCAGTCTAATTTCAGGGGTAAATGAGTTAGGTATGTAAGGAAAAAAGGAGGACAAGTTAAGTTCTAAGGCCAAGGTCAAAGGAGCCACCTTCTAGATTTCCAAAAGGAAAAGTCTGAAATCTCGGCCCAAGAATGATCAAAGATGAACAGTTTGGTAAGCCGTTTCTCTGGGCAGGGTGGGGAAGATGTAAGTTGTTGACCTGTGTTAGAATTAATGAAGAATTAAAGAGTGGGGCCTATTACCTATTGACATTTCATGACTGTTTTCTCCATTATGGGAAATTGTATCCAAAAGGTAGCCCTTATTTTATGTAAACCTCTGCAACCACTTGAAAGGCACTAAGCGAAAGAAATACTTGTCTTGTTAATGAAAATAGAAATATCAAAATGCCATATACTAAAAAAAATTACACAAAGAAAAAAAGATTTTTCTTCAAATTCGTACCTTAAAACTGGAGGTTATGAGATAATAACAGATGCTATTATAAACTGACCCAGGAAAACCAGATGCAGGTTTCACTCTCAAATGCTTAGGTGTTGGGGTGACTGGCACTAAGGATATACTAGGAATGAAACAGAATGTCTAAATTCCCACTTCAGGAAGAATGGCATACATTACCTTTGTAAGTCAATTTGTCTTTCTGCTGGTGCTGCCTTTTTGGCTAAATCTTGCAGTTTGGGTGCTTTGGCATTACCTGCTTCCAAACCCCCAGGGCTCTCCTGACCCACTGCGGCTCTCTTCCTTCCCTTGTTAATAGGTTTATTTAGATCATCATTTTTGGTTGCATTGCCCTGAGATTCAGACTTGGGTCGACGTCCTCTCCTGGGTTTGGAAGGGGCAGGTGGTCCCGATTCATCTACTTTCTCATCTGTTTTTTGTTGGATATTCTCTGCACCAGCTGCTGTTACTGTTCTTTTCTTTCCTCGGTCACTGCTGATGTTGCCCTGGGTAGCCTGATCAGAATTAATTTCCTAAAAAAGCACAAAACAATTCCATAAACACAAATTCCTTAAATATTAATAATCTCTATTAGAAAAGAGTGTTTTGAAAGTATTTTAAAGGAGTCTGGATTCGAGGGCTTCCAGTTAACTGCTTACATCACATTAGGAAAGTAAGCTCCTTGAGGAGAGTGACTGTGTCTGGTACCCACCATGGTGAATAGCATATATAATGTGCTCTATAAATGCTCACTAAAAAGCAAAGGCTGGAACAGTGGTTCACGCCTGTAATTGCAGCACTTTGGGAGGCTAAAGCGGGAGGATCGCTTGAGCCCAGGAGTTCCAAACAATCCTCGACAACATAGTGAGATCCTATCTCTACAAATAATTTTAAAAATTAGCTGGGCATGGTGGCTCATGCCTGTAGTCCCAGCTGCTCAGGAGACTGAGGTGGGAGGATTGCTTAAGCCTGGGAGGCTGAGGTTACAGTAAGCAGAGATTATGCCACTGGACTTCAGCCTGGGTGACAAAGGGAGATCTTATCTCAAAATAATAATTGCAGGCCTGGCACGGTGGTTCACACCTGTAATCACAGCATGTTGGGAGGCCGAGGAGGGCGGATCACCTGAGGTTGGGAGTTCAAGATCAGCCTGACCAACATGGAGAAACCCCGTCTCTACTAAAAATACAAAATTAGCCAGGCGTAGTGACCCATGTCTGTAATCCCAGCTACTCGGGAGGCTGAGGCAGGAGAATAGCTTGAACCTCGGAGGCAGAGGTTACAGTGAGCCGAGATTGCACCATTGCACTCCAGCCTGGGCAACAAGAGTGAAACTCTGTCTCGGGGACAAAAAAATTGCAATAATAAAAATATAAAGCACAAATAGTACTTGAAAAATAAAATTTACTTGGTTTTGTTGTTACACTCCATCCAAATGAAAGGTTCTTCTTATTGATGGTATGTACTAAATCTGTCACTTTTTAAAAGAAGAGTATTTTCAGAATTCTACATGCTATTAACGTTTTGTCTATAAGTACATCTAAGTATAATAATCTTTGTAGTTCTGTAACGTGAAGTTCTTTAACTTTTCATCTCATCCCAGTTGCAATGAGCTGAGATCATGCCACTGCCCTCCAGCCTGAGTGACAGAGAAAGACTGTCTCAAACAAAACAAAACAAAATACAGAAATTATTATTTTAACTGACATAATTCTAATTGATTAAAGAGAAAGAGAGTAATACAATCATCGAAAAAATTAGATTAAATCTTTTTAATTAACTAATTTTCATTTTCCCCAGAAAATATTCCCAGAAAGACAAGGGAAAATAAATGACAAATCTTCCATGTTTCAAGAAAATTTAGTTCAAAGAAAATTCCCAGGAGTAACAATTTAAGTGAGAAAACCCACAAATCAGTGTTTTACTTTAGAGTTTCCTTTTTTTTTTTTGAGATAGGACCTCGCTCTGGTTGCCCAGGCTGGAGTGCAGTGGCGCAATCTCAGCTCACTGCAGCTAAAGTCATTCTCCCACCTCAGCCTCCCTAGCAGCTGGGACTACAGGCAGATACCACCATGCTCAGCGAATTTTTCTATTTTTAGTAGAGATGGGGTTTCACCCAGTTGCCCAGGCTGTTCTCAAACCCCTGGACTCAAGCAATTCACCTGCCTCAGCCTCGCAGAGTGTTGGGATTACAGGCGTGAGCTACCATGCCCAGCCTGGAGTCTCCTTTAATGTTAAGCCTCACTTTAGTGAACAGATAATCCATGAAAGGACAAGAGTAAGATGGCTTGCAGGAATTGAACTGTGAAAACAATACATAACGGATCAGAGAAGAAATATGCAAAGTCATCTTCGGGAATGATGGCGACTGCTGGACATAACGGAACGGATCAACAACACGACCAAGTATTGGTCTAAACACTATCAAGGTTTTAACCTGGAGTAGGAACCACTTGTTCAACTGAAAGTTTAATAGGTGTGGGGGTTCTTGGGCATAGATTGAGGAACAAAACAGGTATGGTTCTTCATGTAGGTTAGTACGGCAGGTAACTGATTTTTAAAAAGGTAAATACTTAAGCACACACCTGTGTGCTAACAGGGTAAAGAAGCTGAGTTAGATGAGACAAGGATAACAAGTTTAAAATGGGCAAAATATGAACAGGCAATTTACAGAACAGCACATCAAATGGTCGATAAACATACTGTCAGAGAAATGCAAATTAAAGTAGCAGGGCATTAGATCTGGTAAGTGGAGACAGAAAAAAATTCAAATGAATCGTAAAACATGTTGTTGTTGGTATATAGAGAAGAAAGTACTCTCATACCCTGCTGCTAGAAATGTCAAATGTTCCAATCTCTCATGAAACCAGTATGGAAATATCTAAAAGCTCTAATGCATTTATCCTTTGACCCACTAATACTACTCTGAGATACTCAGCCCACAGAAATAAAAGCACCAGTAAGTGTGCTTCTGTGTGTGTGTGTGTGTGTGTATATGTCTTTTTTTTTTTTTTTTTTTTTTGGTGACGGAGTTTTGCTCTTGTCATCCAGGCTGGAGTGTGGTGGCACAATCTTGGCTCACTGCAACCTCCGCCTCCCAGGTTCAAGCAATTCTCCTGCCTCAGCCTTCTGAGTAGCTGGGATTACAGGAGCATGCCACTATACCCAGCTAATTTTTTGTATTTTTAGTAGAGACTGGGTTTCACCATATTGGGCAGGCTGGTCTCAAAGTCCTGACCTCGTGATCTGTCTGCTTCAGCCTCCCAAAGTGCTGGGATTACAGGTGTAAGCCACCGCACCCGGCTGCTTGTGTGTATATTTTATTATTTTACACACAATAAGTTTATAAACAATATTGCGACATCATAGTAGAAAAAAAGGGAAAGTATATGTGTATACAAATGTGAAAATAAGATTAAACTGTTGAAAAAGAAAAAAAGAGGGCCAGGTGCAGTGGCTCATGCCTGTAATCCCAGCACTTTGGGAGGCTGAGGGAGGCAGATCACCTGAGGTCAGGAGTTTGAGACCAGCCTGGCCAACATAGTGAAACCTCATCTCTACTAAAAATACAAAAATTAGCTGGGTATGGTGGCAGGTGCCTGTAATCCCAGCTACTCGGGAGTCTGAGGCAGGTGAATCGCTTGAACCTGGGAGGTGGAGGCCACAGTGAGCTGAGATCATGCCATTGCACTCCAGCCTGGACAACAAAGTGAGACTCTGTCTCAAAAAAAAAAAAAAAAAAAAAAAAAAGAAAAGAAAGTTGAAATAAGGGTTTGGAGCAATATTACAGATCAAGCTGAAAGGAAGGTTTGGATATAATAGAAATTAGAATTTAAATTTCCAATTTCAAAATTACATAGACTTTTAGGAAAAGGCCATAAAGGTAACAGATTGCTGGTTGTACTAGATAAACACTTAGGCCTTTGCAAATGTACCACCCTTTAGTAAGTATTGTAAGTATATGATGTAACTCAATGTCTATGGCAATATGCATTTTTGTATGTAAGTTTGTTTAAGTCAAAACTGCTTAATTTTACACAAGGATCCCACAATATTCTAATCTATTGGTATCTGGATTCTAAGAATTTTGATAGTAAGAGGTAACTTGTTACCTGAATCCATTAACATGCTGTGTTTCAAACACCAAGCAAAAAGAGTTTAGATAGCAAGAGATTGATCTAAAAATGTAACCTTGGGTGGGCATGGTAATCCCAGCACTTTGGGAGGCCGAGGTGGGTGGATCATGAGGTCAGGAGTTCAAGACCAGACTGGTCAAGATGGTGAAACAACATCTCTACTAACAACACAAAAAGCAGTCGGGCATGGTGGCAGATGCCTGTAATCCAGCTACTTGGGAGGCTGAGGCAGGAGAATCGTTTGAACCCAGGAGGTGGAGGTTGCAGTAAGCTGAGATCGTGCCACTGCACTTTAGCCTGGGCGACAGAGCAAGACTCCATCTCGGAAAGTATCCTCATGTAGCTAAGTTTAGAAAATGAGAGTTTGGATAGGAAAAGTTAAGCTACTGTGGTGTAACTGCATAATCCTAGTATATTTTATGTATGCAAGGGTAATACCTAAAATATTTGATGACCACTGTAAGTATATGGCAAGCAATAAAAAGATAAGCACTTCAAGAATATGATCCTGGGTGGCGAGGGAGGGGGGAATACTTAATAGTATTTTCAAGCCATTCTTACTGAGATAAATTACCAATTTCATAACAGTTGAGTCAGATACGGTGGTTCATGCCTGTAATCCCAGCACTTTGGGAGGCCGAGGTGGGTGAATCACGAGGTCAGGAGTTCGAGACCAGCCTGGCCAACACAGTGAAACCCCGTCTCTACTAAAAATACAAAAATTAGCTGGGAATGGTGGTGCGCACATGTAATCCCAGCTACTCAGGAGGCTGAGGCAGGAGAATTGCTTGAACCCGGGAAGTGGAGGTTGCAGTGAGCCGAGATTGTGCCACTGCACCTCCAGCCTGGGTGACAGAGTGAGACTCCATCTCAAAAAAACAAAACAAAACAAAACAAAAACAACTGAATAGAAGACCAGAGAAGTCAAGCAACCTGCTCTAGTCAACACATAGCCAGTGAGTAGCAGAAAAAAGAGGCAAAAGTCAGATCTGTGTGATGCTCCTATCAATTATGCACGACTCCTTTGTCTCCTGTCAAAAAATTAAGAAATTGGGTTGGGCATGTGAGATCCACTTTCAAAACAAAACAAAATTGGGTGGTATAGTTTAAAGATCAACAAAAAAGTCAAGCACGGCTCACGCCTGTAATCTCAGCACTTTGGGAGGCTGAGGCGGGCAGATCAAGATCAGCCTGGAGTGGCATGATCTCAGCTCACTGCAACCTCTACCTTCGAGGTTCAAGCAATTCTCCTGCCTTGGCCTCCCGAGTAGATGGGATTAAAGGTGCATACCACCACACCCAGCTAACTTTTGTATTTTTAGTAGAGATGAGGTTTCACCATGTTGGTCAGGCTGGTCTGGAACTACTGACCTCAGGCGATCTACCTGCCTTGGCCTCCCAACGTGTTAGGATTACAGGTGTGAGCCACTGTGCCCGGTCTTTTTTTTTTTTTTTTTTTTTTTTTGAGACAGGGTCTCACCCTGTTGCCCAGGCTGGAGAGCAGTGAGTGGTGCAATCTCGGTTCACTGCAACCTCTGCCTCCCAGGTTCAAGTGATTCTAGTGCCTTGGCCTCCCAAGTAGCTTGGACTGCAGACAAGTAATTTTTTGTACTTTTAGCAGAGACAGGGTTTCACTTCAAATGATTCACCAAGTCTCACTCTTGTTGCCCAGGCTGGAGTGCAATGGCATGATGTTGGCTCACTGCTACCTCCACCTTGAGGGTTCGAGTGATTCTCCTGTCTCAGCCTCCCGAGTAGCTGGGATTACAGGAGTGTGCCACCACACCCGGCTAATATTTTGTATTTTTAGTACAGATGGGGTTTCACCATGTTGGCCAGGCTGGTCTTGAACTCCTGACCTCAAGTGATCCACCCACCTCTGCCTCCCAAAGTGCTAGGATTACAGGTGTAAGCTACCGCACCCAGCCAAAATGAACTTTTAAAAACACAGTAGAAACAAAGTAAAGGGCTGATCACTGGTAGGAATCAATAAACTTTTGAAAGATTTCAAAAACTCTTAATTCCTATTTTTTTTTTGAGACAGAGTCTTGCCTCCTGGGTTCAAGCAAGTCTCCTGCCTCAGCCTCCTGAGTCATTGGGATTACAGGTGCCTGCCACTATGCCCAGTTAATTTTTTTACTTTTATAGAGACCGGGTTTCGCCATGTTGGCCAGGTTGGTCTTAAACTACTGACCTCATGATCCGCCCACCTCAGCCTTCCAAAGTGCTGGGATTATAGGCATGAGCCAACGTGCTGGGCCTCAATTCCTATTCTTTAAGAGTTGAAATGGGTAGTATAGGAAAAGGATACCATTATGGGTGACCACATAAATTTTTTTTTTTGGAGGCAGAGTCTCTCTCTGTCACTCAGGCTGGAGTGCAATGGCGTTATCTTGGCTCACTGCAAACTTTGCCTCCTGGGCTCAAGAGATTTTCCTGCCTCAGCCTCCCGAGTAGCTGGGATTTCGCTGCCGACCACCACATCCCGGTAATTTTTTTTTTTTTTTTAGTAGAGATGAGGTTTCACCATGTTGGCCAGGCTGGTCTTGAACTCCCGACCTCAGGTGATTTGTCTTCCTTGGCCTCCCAAAGTGTTGAGATTACAGGTGTAAGTCACTGTGCCCAGCCAGACCACATAAATTCTTGTAAAATAAAGTGGATGGAGGTAAGCCGAATCATTTTTGGAAAGTGTAACACAAAGTGTACATTTTGGAAAGTGTATAGCCAGGGGTGGTAATACACACAAGTTTAAAATGTAGCATGTGGATTAACATGTTGGCTGTAGATTTCTTACCCCTATGGAAAAACTGTCATAATCTCCATGGAAAAAATCCACTTGTTAAATTTTAAAATTGGCCGGGCGCGGTGGCTCAAGCCTGTAATCCCAGCACTTTGGGAGGCCGAGATGGGCGGATCACGAGGTCAGGAGATCGAGACCATCCTGGCTAACACGGTGAAACCTCGTCTCTACTAAAAAAATACAAACACCTAGCCGGGCGAGGTGGCGGGCGCCTGTAGTCCCAGCTACTCGGGAGGCTGAGGCAGGAGAATGGCGTAAACCCGGGAGGCGGAGCTTGCAGTGAGCTGAGATCCGGCCACTGCACTCCAGCCTGGGTGACAGAGCGAGACTCTGTCTCAAAAAAAAAAAAAAAAAAAAAAATTTAACTTTACCTTATTTTTTACTGGGTCAATATTCTTTACAGGTGTGACTGAAATAATCCTCACAGGGTTCTCTTCATTTTCACTAACTCCAGTTTCTGCTGCCTCTGAACTCTGTTCCCTGTTTAAGACAAATAAACCAAGACTTCATATCTCCATGAAGAGAAAGTTCACTCTCTCACCTAAACCAATAAAAAAAGGCTTAGGATGGTTTCAAAATCTAGACAAATGAAGCAACAATAGCAAGATTCGGATATTCTGTAGTTATAGACTATTGCTTTAAAAATACCATTTTCCATTTAGCTTTGATAAAGTGGTATCTATTTCCATTTTGTCTTAATAACATTAAGACAGAAATGACTGCCTAAGACTACCTGATAAAAGGGTTAATTGTCAAGAGACAAAATAACACAACTATTGTAAACTTTATCTTTTGGGAATAGAAAATCCTAAAACAAAAATAAAACCACAGACCATAGTATAGTTGTCATTTCCATAGTGTTCTACAAAAAAGGGGGCTGTCAGAAGAGGCTATTTGGTAGGTATTTGAGGCCCCACTATTCTTTAAACCACATTAATTGATCTTATATCTTGGGCTTCATTTTTGCGAAAAGTGGTTTAAAATATCATTGGTTGAATTTATTCTTAAGATTTCATGTGTAAGAACAATATCTATAAAAACCACAATATTAAACGTTCCTACCAGTAGGGTCAGAAATGATAAAGGTTTGACGTGACAGATATCCTAATTACCCTATTTGATCACTATACATGGTATGCATATACCAAAATATCACAAACACCCCATAAATATGCACAATTATTATGTATCAAAATAATTATGTTTATGAAAAAAATTGCAGGTAGAAATTCTTATGTAGTAGCTAATACACTGAATACTTAGTATGTTAAAACAAACATGGAATATTTTTATAAGTGGAAAATGTTAGAACAATGTAAACTTATCCTATACTTTTAAAAGAAACAGGGTCTTACTCAGGCTGGAATGAAATTGTGTAATCATAGCTGATACAGCCTAGAACTCCTCGGCTCAAGTGATCTTCCTGCCTCTGTCTCCTGAGCTCCCAAGTAGCTGGGACTACAAGTGTTATGTCCCCATGTTGCCCAGGCTGGTTTTGAACTCCTGGGCTCCAGTGATTATCCTTCCTCGGCCTCCCAAAGTGCTGGGATTACAGGTGTGAGCCATCACACATGGCCTTTTCTTTTTTTAAAGAGCCAGGGTCTTGCTTTGTCACCCAGGCTGGAGTGTAGCAGTGGCATCATAGCTCACTTTAGCCTTGAACTTCTGGCCTCAAGTGATAATCTTGTGTTGGCCTACTAAAGTTCTGGGATCACAGCCGTAATGCACTATACCCAGCTCTCCTATACTAATTTGAGTTAAAAATTAAAAAGCATTTCATTTTATTTAAAAGTTATGTTTTCATAGTTTTCCGTTGAATTTTCATAGTTAAGTGTTGAATTTTCTTATGTATAAAAAATAAACACTTTGGGCCAGGGGTGATGGTTCATGACTGTAATCCCAGCACTTTGGGAGTCCAAGGTGGGCGTTTCTACTAAAAATACAGAGATTAGCTGGGAGTGGTGGTGTGCGCCTGTAAGCTCAGGAAGCTGAGGCATGAGAATCACTTGAAACCGGGAGGTGAAGGTTGCTGTGAGCTGACATCCCATCATTGCACTCCAGCCTGAGTGACGGACAGAGACCCTCTGTCTCAAAAATATTAAAAAAAGCATTTTGATATAAATTGGTTGTATTATTATATTATTTTCTGTTAACTTTTCTACACACTTAGAATGCTATATATTAATAGTTTCAAAGTGTGCAGTACACTCTTCATTTCCTCATTGAAGATACTAAAATGTGCCTGGGTGCGGTGGTTTACACCTGTAATCCCAGCACTTTGGGAGGCTGAAGTGGGTGGATCACTTGAGTCCAGGAGATCGAGCCCGACTTGCGGAAGATGACAAAATCCCATCTTTACGAAAAGTACAAAAGAAAATTGACTGGGGGTTGGTGGTGCATGCCTGTAGTCCCTGCTACTTGGGATGCTGAAGCGAGAAGATTCCTAGAGCTCAGGAGTCTGAGGCTATGGTGAGCTATGATCCTGCCACTACCCTCTAGCCTAAGCAACAAAGTGAGACCCTGTCTCTTAAAAAAATAATAATTACATAAAATTGAGAAAAAAAATAAAATACTGGCCGGGTGTGGTGGCTCATGCCTGTAATCCCAGCACTTCGAGAGGCCAAGGGGATGGATCACCTCAGGTCAGGAGTTTGAGACCAGCCTGGCCAACATGGCGAAACCCTGTCTCTACGAAAAATACAAAAATTAGCCCAGCGTGGTGGCAGGCACCTGTAATCCCAGCTACTTGGGAGGCTGAGGCAGGAGAATCGCTTGAATCCGGGAGGTGGAGGTTGCAGTGAGCCGAGATTGCACCATTGCACTCCAGCCTGGGGACAAGAGCGAGACTTCGTATCAAAAAAAGAGAAAAGAAAAAAGAAAAAGAAAATACTAAAATCCATCAGTATTATTTTGTACCAGAACACCTCTAACGACAGAAGACTATTTTATGAGACAGTGCTTTAGGAATAAAAGATAAACCAAGCAGTGAGTGCTAGTAACAAAATAATTGGAGAGAAAAGTTGCCTTGATCGATTTCCGGTTGAAGGGTTCAGCTCTGAATTTACATTAATATTGCTTCCAGTCTCAGTGCCAGTGCTTCTAACATAGGGTTTCCTTCCCGTTGCTGATAAAGGCTTATTTACTGCACCTAGTACTCCAGCAGGCTTTGGCTAAAAACAAAAAGAAAAAACCCCCCGCAAAACATACACGTTTATATCTTACCATGTATACATATAAATTTAGACAAAAGTAAGAGATATTGTTAAATGCTAATTAGTTAAATTTATCAGAAATGTTCATTCTGGGCCAGGCACAGTGGCTCCTGACTATAAATCCCAGGACTTTGGGAGGTGGATCACTTGAGGCCAGGAGTTTAAGACCAGTCTGGCCAACACAGTGAAACCCAACCTCTACCAAAAACATAAAAATTAGTCAGGTGTGGTGGTATAAGCTTGTAGCCCCAGCTACTTGGGAGACTGAGGCACAAGAATTGCCTGAACCCAGGAGGTGGAGGTTGCAGTGAGCTGAGATTGCACCACTGTACTCCAGCCTGGGCGACAAAATGAGACTGTCTCAAGAAAAAAAAAAAAGTTCATTCTGTAAAATTGTGTTTGGCTGCCTTAATACAATCAAAAGTCATAAGCATATCTCTACTTAATAATAACTAGGTAATATTAATTTATCCTTTATTATTCAATCAAAATACAAAGTTCCCCTAAAATACAGCAAAACACATAATAAACGCTCCTATAAACAAACTATTGGAGATATATATATAGAGTAATACTTTAGGAATTGTTTACAAAAAACTAAATTTCCTTTTGCTGTTCTAGGTGTCACCATATTACTTATATAGAACATGAATTATCTAATTCATTAGTAGTATAAAATTATTTCTTTTATCTTATATACCTAAGTTGGTTATAGCATTTCCCAGGAAAGCCTTCTTTGTGAATTGTAAATAAACTGTGCTTAACATTACTGATGAGAACACACAGTGGCAATTCAGAAGAGTGGTTGCTGGCAGAAAAAGTCTAAAAGCATGGCTGCTTTAGATGCTTTAAATCCATAATGTGATCCCTAAGAATCAGGAACTATATAATCTAGTGGTTATTTAAAGGTATTTCTAGGAATAGCAGAAGCAATATACACATGAAACAAAGATCTCAAAATTATTAAGTACATAATACCTTTCCTGTTAACAGAAGTACTCTTGTCTCTTCTGAAATATAACTCTTATCATTACAGAAGTCCTATTAATAAAAAGAAAAAAGAAAAAGAAGAAAGAAACATCAATCAAAGGGAACATGAGTATTTTAATTATCCCAATAAGGTTTTTTAGGTATTGTGCCTTGCAATAATAAATACTTGTGCTAACACATATACCAGTTCGTCAAACAAACAAAACATTTAATGAGCCATACCATAAGTCTAGCTTTAAATTAAACTGATGGCACACACACTTAGGCAAATGTCAAAGATAAATTTCCTAAATCACACCATAAATAAAGCACACCCATGTTTTCATATGGTTCAATGCAGTTCATTCGTTAAATTTATTCATTGAATTCCACTACATCATAAACTCGGGCTGGGTGTGGTGACTCACGCCTGTGAGCCTCATCCCAGCACTTTGGGAGGCCAAAGTGGGCAGATCACCTGAGGTCAGGAGTTGCTTGGCCTGGCCAACAGTGAAACCCTATCTCTACAAAAAATACAAAATTAGCCGGGCCGAGTGGCATGTGCCTGTAATCCCAGCTACTCAGGAGGCTGAGGCAGGAGAATCACTTGAACCTGCGAGGCAGAGGTTGTGGTGAGCCAAGATTGTGCCATTGCACTCCATCCTGGGTGACAAGAGTGAAACTCCATCTCAAAACACAAACAAACAAACAAAAACAACAACAAAAAACACATAAAACTGTTTCTTAGAACCATAAGTAGACCAACTGTCAAAATACAATTAAGTGAATTATGTTCTTTGACAGCTATGATATTAACAAGTAAATAAACGATTTAAACGAAATGTGGAAAATGATAGCACTTTGAGAGTTGTATCTATATACAAATTAGGAGTTCAAACTTGATCTCTTGATGCCTCTTCCTGCTTAATATCTGAAAATGGCAAACAAATAAACCACAATGTTGTGTCAGTGAAGCAAAACCAGCTACTAAACTCAGGAAATATAAGTAAGTTTTAAGTAATCCCATTAAAAAATATTTTTTAGTTGTATTAAATTTACCTTCACAGAAGTAGGAAAGAACAAAGTGTGCCTGTGAGGAAATCACAGTTTTGCCATGTGTGCTAGGCAAAGCCGTGTCATTTCTTTTGCACAGTCTTCTATGCAGCTACAATAAACATCAAGGAGCCTGTGTACCGAAGTTCATTCACTTCATTCATAAAGATATACTCTAGCTTCACTAGGCTCACTGACTTCACAAACCTAGTTTTCTAGTGTTTATGAATTTATAACACATTGAAAGCAACATGTTAGAAAAATAAGGAATGCTGTATACTGAAAACAGAAAAACCTAAGTTATTATTAAGAAGACTAAAACACTACAACACAGAAAATATCAAAAGAAAAAAAAAACACAAAAATTGTTATTTACGAGGCCAGACAGGTGTAGTGACATGTAGGAATTTAATTCTTGATGATGGTATCACCACTGTTACGAAGATTCTATTCAGGTATTATTCTATTCATGATGGTCCTGGGTCAACAACAGGATTAATTTTAATTCAACAGCTCACTTAAGAGCATTTTACAGGCTGGGCATGGTGGCTCATGCCTGTAATCCCAGCACTTTGGGATGCTGGAGGTGGGTTGATCACTTGAGCCCAGGAGTTTGAGGCCTGGCCAACATGATGAAACCACCTCTCTACAAAAAAGTTAAAAAATTAGCCAGGTGTGGTGACACATGCCTGCAGTCACAGCTACTTGAGAGGCTGAGGTAGGAGGACTGTTTGAGCCAGGGAGTTGGAGGCTGCAGTGGGCCAAAATCAAGCCACTGCACTCCAGCCTGAGTGACGGAGACAAAAAAAAAAAACACCAAAAAAACCAAAAACAAACACAAAACAAAAAAAAAATTTTATACAGATCAGTGGATTCAATTAGAGAGCATACTTTTGCAATTCTCATTATTTCTATCAAAAGCAAGGCACAGTTAAGTGTTTAATACTAAATCAATAATAAAAATCATTACATTTTAGCAAACTTTTAGTAAAGTACGGCATTCAAAGTAGGAAGTTTCGTTTATTTCTTGGAATGTGCATTTGGAGAATTCTCTAAGCTAGGGGTCTCCAACCCACGAGCCGCAGACCGGTATGGGTTATAGGTCATGGGTCTGCAGCCTGTTAGGAACTGGGATGCACAGCAGGCAGTAAGTGGCTGGCCAGCAAGCATTACCACCTGAGTTCTGCCTCCTGTCAGATCAATGGCAGCATGAGATTCTTACAGAAGCACAAACCCTACTGTGAACTATGCATGTGAGGGAGCTAGGTTGTGTGCTCCTTATGAGAATCTAACTAATGCCTGATGACCTGAAGTAAAACAGTTTCATCCTGAAACCATCTCCCCACCTCAATTTCTCTGTGGAAAAATTGTCTTCCACGAAACTGGTCCCAGGTGTCAAAAAGGTTGGGAATCACTGCTCTAAAGGGGTCATTACTGAGGCATATACATATACATTTACAGGAGAAAGTTAAACAAGTTTAAAATACTACCTAAAAGCAGGAAATAAATAAAACCTTTTAAAAATCCAAATTAGCTGGAAATACTTAACAGAACCTGGGTTACCTGAAAATTTTACTTACATGGGAAACAACTTGCTGAAAGCAGAATAGATACACTGTATATTAATTAATAACACCATTTATTGAATGGTTTTATGTGATAAACTCTTCATATAAACCTAGATATTAGTAATTGTCCATATGTATTAACATTTGCATTATAAAGATGAAGAAATTGAGGCTTAGAGGAGGGAACTTGTTCCTCCTTACAGTGTGCCAAATATTAAAAATTTTTGTCTGCAAAAATATGTTTCAATAAAATGAGATTAAAATAATTTTAAAAATCTGAAAACTCCAATACTAGAAATTCCTAGAATAAACATAAGATCAACAATATTTGTAGTCTTCTGTTCAAGTCAGAATAATGTTCAGGGCTGTGTAAGACAATCTCCCATTCTTTGATAAACTCTGATTTTCTTTTTTTACTCTGTAGTCAAGACAATTCAGTATTTGCCACAATGGTTGATGGTAACTGAAATTTAAATCAGTTTAGTATGGTAGGAAAAATGAGAGGAAGAAAATTACCTTTTCAGGTTGTGTAAAAAATTTCATTGGGAGGACTGGGTCCTTTGGTGAATCTGCATTGCACAAAGCACTTTTACTATTTATAACACAGAGAGCCACATCACATACTGTATACAGTTTCTAGGGAAGAAAACGAATCATATATAACTTTTAGTATTGCGAAATAATCACAATTACCAATTCCACTAAATGTATACATTAGAGTTAGAAGAAGGATACTGTGGTTGTTATTTATTCCTTGAACATTCCGTATTTCTGTTCAGCATTGTTTATGCAGCCTTCTGGTAAAGAAAAATCCCTCTATATGAATTTAACATGAATGCCAATATGCATGGAAAATAACAAATGAATGAACCAACCCAAAGAAAGCACACAAAAAGGACAAGCATTTGTCTGTAACTCTTACTGTAAGTTTGTAAAATAGCATAGTTGTACATTTTATTCTTATCCTCTAGATCTAAGGTTAAAATGTCTTTTCAGAGCACTAAAGATTCTTGAAATAAAATTCACTTGTAATGAAGTGCAATAAAAACTATTCATTTACTTTTGTAAACATTCTAAAATTTAAATTATGTATGGCCCCCCCCCCCAAAAAAAGTGGGACAATATATTTTTCTATTACATCTTAACACCCACTGGCCTAAGACTCATCTTACTTCATTTGTCTTTGATTCATCTGGAGACTGGGCATCTCTGGTTAACTTGATGTTCTCTGCCATCTTCTTCATAAAGGCATGGCTATTGTTTTCATTCTTTGTCATTAAAACTTCAAGCATGAACCATAGGCACCTAAACGTAAACACATTAAAGAGACTAGATATAGATAGATGTTTTAGCTTAAAGCAATAAATATGTTAACAGGAATTTCTGTTGTCTGAATAAAATAAAGTAAAATGATCAACCTTAATGACTAGTACATGTTATTATCCTATTAATAATATTCTATTCAAATGGAAAATTAAAGCATAAAATAATATATAAAAAATGAAAACATAGCTTAATATGAGAAATTCTGACAGTTTCATAAGGCATATAAAGATTCACCCTAGCTGGACATGGTGGCTCATGCCTACAACCTCAGCACTTTGGGAGGCTGAGGTGGGTAGATTGCCTGAAACCAGAAATTCGAGGCCGGGCGTGGTGGTTCATGCCTGTAATCTGGG
This sequence comes from Chlorocebus sabaeus, assembly GCF_047675955.1. Lineage (NCBI taxonomy): Eukaryota > Metazoa > Chordata > Mammalia > Primates > Cercopithecidae > Chlorocebus > Chlorocebus sabaeus. Next base: position 10,932,878 of record NC_132930.1, on the reverse strand, counting down.
CACTTTGAGAGGCCAAGGAAGGCGGATCACGAGGTCAGGAAATCGAGACCATCCTGGCTAACACAGTGAAACCCTGTCTCTACCCAAAATACAAAAACTAGATGGGCGTTGTGGCGGGCGCCCGTAGTCCCAGCTTCTTGGGAGGCTGAGGCAGGAGAAGAGCATGAACCCAGGAGGCAGAGCTTGCAGTGAGCCAAGACTGCGCTACTGCATTCCAGCCTGGGTGACAGAGTGAGACTCCGTCTCAAATGGAAAAAAACAAAACAAGAAATTCGAGACCGACCCCGTGAGACCTCATCTCTACAAAAAAATACAAAAATTAGCTGGGCATGGTGGTGGGTGCCTGTAGTCTCAGCTACTTGCAGGGCTGAGGTGGGAGGATCGCTTGTGGCTGCAGTGAGCCATGATCACACCACTGCACTCCAGCCTGGACAAAAAAGTGACACCCTCTCAGAAGAAAACACAGATTCACCCTATAGGTAAATTTAGATAATCCGATGTATCTTAACACCCAGCAATGATGAACAAATCAACACACAGCAGTCTTGGTATTTTGATTATTTATAAGCTATGCAGAAGTTCTACAAATGGTATGCAGCTCTGCTGAGAAACAAATCTAAACTGCATGTGCTATGAGGCTGATGTGTGTGGTACTCAGCCACTCAGTTAAGGAGTCACAATCTCAAACCACTTTTGCTATTCTACACTTGTCACTGTATATTCATTTAACACATTGTGTCTGAAGGGAACATTTGAATTTCCAAGTGAAAGTGAACCCCAAATCAGGCTGAACATTAGAATTGCTTGGAGAACTTAAATACACAAATCTGGAAATGGGGCCTGTTTTTATAAAGATCCCGGGATTTTCAGGCAGTGACACAACTACTACATTACTGCATCAATAGGGGAGAAATTATTTGATGATACTCTGTAAAAGTTTCTTCTCCTACATTCCACGTAACTGTTTTAAGAAACTACTGTAGCATGCATTAGTTTTTTAGCTTAATGGCTTAAATGATAGTTGATTGTTTCAATAATATTTATTAACTTTGGCAAAGAGTTGTCAACTCTAGTTAGATATTGGATAGCTGCTAGAATCCTGATCAAAGAAACGAGCAGAATAATGAATAACAACACATATAATAAAAATCAGCAAATATTTAATGAGTGCTTACTATCTAATAAGCATTAGGCTAAGCACTTTACCTTCATATAATCCTCATAACTCTATAAAGAATATGAAAAATCATCACCATTATATATAGAACCTATTTTTTTTTTGTCTGTCTTTTAAGACTGGGTCTTGCTTGCCTCTCAGGCTGGAGTGCAGTGGCGTGATCACAGCCCCAGCAGCCATGGTGTCCTGGGCTCACACTATCCTCCTACCTCAGCTTCCTGAGTAGCTGGGACTATAGGCGTTCGCCACTACGTCTGGCTAATTTTTATAGAGCTGGGGTTTCGCCAGGTTGCCCAGACTGTCTTGAACTCCTAGGCTCAAGCAATCTACCCGCCTTGGCCTCACAAAGTGCTGGGACTGCAGGCGTAAGCTACCATGCTTGGCTGTCTAAGTACTTTTTTTGAGGCGTTACCTGTTTAGGGTCACAGAGATAAAAAGACGGAGCTAGGATTAGAACCAGGTCTGCCTTTATACTTTTAACAAAAATACACAAAATAAATATAATAAACATTATCTGAGTAACTATGTACTAGACAAAAGTGGCAACACTGAACACATCGGTTCTACAGGTTTGAGGATTCTATTTATTTATGTAAACACTGAAGTCATTTCCTTAACTCTTAGGTCAGAATTCTGTCGAGTTTCTATTAACTTGAAGATTTGTTTGATCCCTTTTCACAAAAGTATAGGGTTAGGATTACTCTCAGTTTTAGGGGATAAGGTGAGGAAGCATTCCTATGCAGCGTTTCTTTAAAAAGTTGTAACAAAAAAATCTTGCAATAAGGTTTTAAACATTAGTATATATATAAAATACTTGAATGCACATCAACATAATAGAGAATTTATTCCTTGAAGTAACTGGAAAAAAGTATGATTGTTTTGTGATAAGAACGCCAATTCCACCTTAATTTTATGCAAACATGCTGAGACTAATGTGCTACCTAACATGAACCAATTGACTCAATAAATTTTAGTACTTGGAAGCTGTTCAATATAATGTTACGTTTAAAACAGGACACAAAACAATACAAAACAAAACGTATTATAAAACAATATAAAATAGACATTAAAATGGCATTTTGTGAAATTAGAATATGATGAAAACCCTGGGGCCGTGTCTCACTTCTGCATCCTCAATACTGCCCAAGAAATGTAATCATTAATGTTTACCCACCCTACGAAGTACACAGACTCCCATAACCCTCTGCTTCTTCTTGCCTTATCCAAAGGAGCTAATTCCTCTCTACCTCAATGTCTTTTCACTGAGCTCTCTGGAATATACTTTCCCCCCAAAAAGAAACTTCAATGAATGCTCACTTCACCTTTTTGCCATAACTGAAACCATACCCCCACTCCAAGAATGCTTGCCTTGCATTCCCCTAAAGTTGTAACTGCTCGTTCTATTAGATGATGCATACTCAGGGTCAGAGAGTGGGTTCAGCTTCTATCATCCCCAATGCTGATTCCAGTTATTCTTTCATGTTTATGTACAATTACTCCAAGGAAGCTTGTGCCATTTGGCTGCTTCTACCTTCCTCTCCTTGTCAACTTATCTATCAGCTTCCCTATGTTCCTTGCGTTCATTTAGTTTCTGGATGACATTTTTCCTCGACTCCATCTTTAAGTCCTGCCTATTTTCTGGGCAACCTACTCAACACGATTTCCTAATTCTTTGGCGGTTCCAATCCTGGTAAATTTTCTTTGCCTAAGACATTTCACTGCCTCAGACATTCCTAGACTTGGTTAATCTTTAGAAATTGTTCATCTGTGAAATTATAAATTCACTGCAGCCTACCTCCTGGGCTCAAGCGATGCTCCTGCCTCAGCTTCCCGAGTAGCTGGGACTACAGGCACATGTTACAACACCAAGTCAATTCAAAAAAATTATTTGTAGAGATAGGGTCCTGCTATGTTGCTCAGGCTGGTCCTGAAATCCTGGACTCAAATAATCCTCTTGTCATGGCCTCTCAACATTTTAATCACTTTTTTGAAAACAGTGTCAACTCTCTTACCAATTTTTCTTCTGGTACACTTGCTTTGAAAAACTCAAGAACAATCCAAGTCTTTGGCTTCTTGACAGCTATATTTAGAATTGTTTAATGCTACAGAAAAACCATGTAGCTGAGAAGCTTGATATAATTATAAATTTAAAATTTTTAACTTGATACTTTATGCTAGCCAGCTATTCTATGTGTCACCAGGATTTTTAGCTACTTCTTCACAGCAGCTGTTTCCAATATTTACACTACTCATATCTAATTCTATCACCCTCACCTACCAGTAGACTCTGCTCCTTTATCATTTAGAAGCCTAAGTCATTAGATGAGACCTCCTCAACTACTTAACAGCAGTCCTGGAAAATTATTTTTATTTCCTGGCCTTCCCTTTATCTATCTTTAAGATCCCACCGCCTCACAAATTCTTCTTTTAGATGTCCTCACCTCAATTTATTACCATCGTTTCTTTTACCTACAACCACACTTTATCCCCTGGCTCCTTAAATACTTTCCATTGCCTTCTTCCTCCCCAGTTCATAGCCAATTTTTAAAAAAGATTTGTCTAAACGATATGTATTCCTTATCTTTTGGCAATTTGGCTTTCATCTGCATTGCTTTACTACAGCTGCCCCTGCCAAGGTTATCAGTGAGTGCTTTGTTGCTAAACACATTTTAAACAATTTTTCCAACCAGTAAGCAAATAAATACAGTTTGTTGTTAAATTCAAAGGACACTTATTAGCTGTGTGACTTTACCCTTGCTGGTATCTTCATTTGTAAAATGGGAACAATGGGATGGGTGCGGTGGCTCACACCTGTAATCCCAACACTTTGGGAGGTCGAAGCGGGTGGATTACCTGAGGCCTGGAGTTTGAAACCAGCCTGGCCAACATGGTGAAACTCCATCTCTTTAAAAAAATACAAAAATTAGCCGAGCATGGTGGTGCATGCCTGTAGTCCCAGCTACTTCGGGATGCTAAGGCAGGAGAATCGCTTGAACCTGGGAGGCGGAGGTTGCAATGAGCCAAGATCACACCACTGCACTCCAACCTGGGCAACAGAACAAGACTCCATCTCAAAACATAAACAAAAACAAAAATAAAATGGGAACAACAGTAATTATCCCATTGTTCTAAAGAATAAATGAGGTAATATTTCCAGTACACTTAACATATAATAAAAAGCCAATGAAAGTTAGCAGGTTCCTGATCATTTTTCCAAACTGCTGCTCCTTTGACCTCCAATATTCTTCCTCTAGGTCGTTTTCTGATTCTCTGTTCTTTCCAGCAGTGATATGTCTGAAGTCTACACTATTAGAAGTTCTGCTCTACAGATTATTTTTTCTTCCTCCTCTTTTTAACTTCTGACTCCCTCCAAGTGTGAGTTATGTGCCTATTCTAGGTACTCCCACAATAGCAGAGCATATATCACATACCATATTGTAACCACCTCTTTACCTTTCTTCATCTTCCATTAGATTGTAAACCTTAAGGGAATATAGAGGATACTCATATTACATAACCTCACAGCCCAAGAACCTAGCATACCTGGCACATCGAAAGTACTCTATAAATATGTGTTAAGGAAGTATGAACATATAAAGAAGAAAAAGTGTTGAAAGATACAGACCTAACTGTTAATAGCAATGATGGGCTTTTAGGGGGTATAATTATGAATAATTATTTTCTTCTTAATTAATTCATTTTCAATTTTATCTTACTGAATATCAATAAAGGAGAAAGGTAATCATTAAACATTAAAGGCGGCCGGGCGCGGTGGCTCATGCCTGTAATCCCAGCACTTAGGGAGGCCGAGGCGGGCGGATCACGAGGTCAGGAGATGGAGACCGCAGTGAAAACCCGTCTCTACCAAAAATATAAAAAATTAGCCGGGCATGGTGGCTGGTGCCTGTAGTTCCAGCTACTCGGGAGGCTGAGGCAGGAGAATGGTGTGAACCTGGGAGGTGGAGCTTGCAGTGAGCCGAGATGGCGCCACTGCACTATAGCCTGGGCAACAGAGCAAAAAAAAAATTAAATAAACATTAAAGGCTATATTTAAGTAAGATTTTTCAAATTCAAATAAATTATTACTGATGTCAGAAAAACGGCAGAGTTAAGAAATTTCAGATATCAATTGCAACAACAAAACGAAAGCTGGAAACCAATCATAATCACCTGTCCAGAACTCTGGAAGCTCATGGGACCCAGCAACCAGGAGGTAAACACCTGGTTTGATGGGAGAGGGCATGAATCTCAACAGTGAAGGGAATCTATGTCAGGGTCACAGGTTGACCATAAAGATAACAGAACTATAACTTCAAGGCCTACACAAAACAAGGAATACAGACTTTGTGAAAGTAGTTTAGAAAAGTCAGAATGGTGGACTGCGCCCTACAAGAACCAAAAGCAATCTAGAAAGAGGGGAAGAACCAGATTTTTAGAGTTATCACATTATAGTACTTAAAATGTCCAATTCCTAACAAAAAACTACAAATCACATAATCAGGCAAATATGACTAACTCACAGGGGAGAAGAAAGAATTAGGAATTAACCCTGAGGAGGCCCAGATTTTAGAGTGACTAGTCAAAGACATTAAATCAACTGTCTTAAATATACTCAATGAGATAAAAGAAACAAAGATAATTATATGTATGAACAAGCAGAGAATACTGATAAAGAGACAGAAATAATTAAAACAAACCAAGCAGGAATTCCAGGACAGAAAAGTATAACAGCTGAAATTAAAAATTCATTCTAGGAGGATTCAATGGCAGACTATAGCAGGCAGAAAAAAGATTCAGCAAACCTGTAGATAAGGCAATTGAAAATACTCAGTCTGAACAGAAAGAAAAGAGAATGAAGAAAAACAAAATCTAAAGAACCTGCAAGACACAATCAGAAATACTAACATACACATCATGGAATTCCCAAATGGAAAGACAGAAAGTGGCAGAAAAAAATATTTGACGAAATAATGGTCAAAAACTTGCAAATTTTATGAAAGATGTGAATTTATACATCCAAGAAACTCAGTGATCTCCAAGCAGGATGAAATCTGAGACCCACACTGAGACACATTAGGGTCAAATGGTTGAACATGTGATAAAGAGATAAAGGATAAAGGTCTCTTCAGAGCAGCCAAGAAGGAAGTGACTCATGTTAAAGGATCCTCAATAAGAATAACAGCTGATTTCTCATCAGAAACCAGAATGGCCAAGAGGCAGTGGTGGGATGACATCCTCAAGTTCTATAAAAACAAAAAACAAAAAACCCCGTTGATGAACGGGGTCAACGAACAACTCGTCAACCAAGAATTCTTTTTTCTTTTTTTTTTTTTTTTTTAAAGAATCTTATATCCTGCCGGGCGCGGTGGCTCAAGCCTGTAATCCCAGCACTTTGGGAGGCCGAGACGGGCGGATCACGAGGTCAGAAGATCGAGACCATCCTGGCTAACACGGTGAAACCCCGTCTCTACTAAAACTACAAAAAAACTAGCCGGGCGAGGTGGCGGGCGCCTGTAGTCCCAGCTACTCGGGAGGCTGAGGCAGGAGAATGGCGTGAACCCGGGAGGCGGAGCTTGCAGTGAGCTGAGATCCGGCCACTGCACTCCAGCCTGGGCGACAGAGCGAGACTCTGTCTCAAAAAAAAAAAAAAAAAAAAAAAAAAAAAGAATCTTATATCCTATATAAGATTTGTCTTTGTCCAAGAATAAATACAAAATCAACACATTTTCCAAATAAACAAGAGCAAAGGGAGTTTGTCATTAGTAGACCTGTCATATGAGAAATGCTAAAGTGAGTCTATCAGGCTGAAATGAAAGAACACTGGAGAGTAATTTAAAGCCACAAGAAGATATAAGTAAATCTGGTAAAAGTAACCATATAGGTACATTTAAAAGACAGTATTATTGTACTTTGGCTCATAACTCATTTTTTTCATACATGATTTAAAAGGAAAATGCGGCTGGGCGTGGTGGCTCATGCCTGTAATCCCAGTACTTTGGGAGGCCAAGGTGGGTGGATCTCCTGAGGTCAGGAGTTCGAGACCAGCCTGGCCAACATGGTGAAACCTCGTCTCTACCAAAGATACAAAAATTAGCCGGGCTTGGTGGTGGGCACCTGTAATCTCAGGTACTCGGGAGGCTGAGGCAGGAGAATTGCTTGAACCTGGAAGGCGGAGGTTGCAATGAGCCGAGATCGTGACACTGCACTCCAGCCTGGGCAACAGAGTGAGACTCCGTCTCAAAAAAATAAATAAATAAAATAAAAATAAAAGGAAAATGCATAAAACAGTAACTGTAAATCTAAGTAAATGGGAATACAGCCTATAAAGACGTGATTTGTGATAATAAAAAATAAAAGGAGGGAAATTACAGATGTAGAGGAGCAATGTGTCCGTAAGCTATTGAAACAAATTTGCTATTATTTGAACTAGGTTGTTATAAATTTGAGGTGTCAGCTGTGATCTAAAACCTAATGAAACAGTTAAAAATTTTACAAAAGAAAAGTCAGAAGGTTCACCACAAAAAAGTCAACTAAATACAAAAGAAAGAGGCAAAATTGGAGGAATTCAACAAAAAACAAGACATGCAGAAAATACACAGCTAAGGCCAGGCGCGGTGGCTCACGCCTGTAATCCCAGCACTTTGGGAGGCTGATGCGGGTGGATCACGAGGTCAGGAGATCGAGACCATCCTGACGAACACGGTGAAACCCCGTCTCTACTAAAAATACAAAAAAATTAGCCGGGCGTGGTGGCGGGCGCCTTTAGTCCCAGCTTCTAGGGAGGCTGAGGCAGGAGAATGGCGTGAACCCAGGAGGCGGTGGAGTTTGCAGTGAGCAGAGATCGCACCACTGCACTCCAGCTTGGGTGACAGAGCGAGACTCCGTCTCAAAAAAAAAAAAAAAAAAAAAAAACAGAAGAAAATACACAGCTATTTAGCAAAACTCCTTCCTTATCAGTAATTACTTTTTTTTTTTTTTTTTTGGAGACGGAGTCTCGCTCTGTCGCCCAGGCTGGAGTGCAGTGGCCGGATCTCAGCTCACTGCAAGCTCCACCTCCCGGGTTCACGCCATTCTCCTGCCTCAGCCTCCCAAGTACCTGGGACTACAGACGCCCGCCACCTCGCCTGGCTAGTTTTTTGTATTTTTTAGTAGAGACGGGGTTTCACCATGTTAGCCAGGATGGTCTCCTCTCCTGACCTCGTGATCTGCCCGTCTCGGCCTCCCAAAGTGCTGGGATTACAGGCTTGAGCCACCGCGCCCGGCCAGTAATTACTTTTAATGTAAAAGATATTTCATGTAACAGTAGAGATAAGTGGCTATTTTATTATTAGATAAAACAGATTTAAAGTCAAAAAGCTAACAAGAGACCACAAGGACTATACTGATAAAAGGTCAATCTAGCAAGAAAATGTGACTGTAATAAATATATACAAAACAAACAAGAAAGTCCCCAAATCTATGAAGCAAAAAATCAACAGAATTGAAGGGAGAAATAGAGTGCTTTAATAAGAACTGGAGACATCAATAACCCATTTTCTTTTTTCTGTTTAATTTTTAAAAAAGAGACAGAGTGTCACTATGCTGCCAGGCTGGTCTCAAATTCCCAGGCCCAAGCAATTCTCCCGCTCTGGCCTCCCAAAATTGCTGGGATTACAGGTGGGAGCCACCATGCCTGGCCAAGAATAAAATGTTTAGAAATAAATTTAACCAAGGAAGACAAAGACCCGTACCCAGAAAACTACAGAACAGTGCTGGAAAAATAAATAAGATAAAATAAAATAAAATAAAATAAAAATAAAAAATTAACGGCCTAAATAAATGCAAAGACATCCTGTGCTAACAGATTAGAAGATTTAATACTGGTAAGATAATATCACCCAAGGCAATATACAGATTCAATGCCATTCCTATCAAAGAACAATGGAATTTTTTAGAAATATAGATAAATGCAACCTAAAATTCATAGGAAATATCAAAAGCCAAAACAATCTTGAAAAAGAACAGAAATCAGCCCTTCCAATTCTGAAACTTATTATAAAGTTACAGTAATGACAGAGTTACATGGTATAAGGCCAGACATACAAATTAAATAGGATTGAGAGCCCAGAAGTAAGCCCTTGCATATACGGTCAGTTGATATTTGACAAGGGTGCCAAAACCAATCTTTGGGGAAAGAACAGTCTCTTCAACAAATGGTACTGGAAAAATTGGATATTCACAAACAAAATACTGAATCTGAATGTTTACCTTATACCACCTGCAGCAATGAATTTACAATGGATCAAAGATCTTAACTAAAGAGCTAAAACTATAAGTCATGGAAGGAAATGCAGTAAAATTTTCTTTTTTTTAAGACAGAATTTTGCTGTTATTGTCCAGGCTGGAGTGCAACGGTGCGACCTTGGCTCACCGCAACCTCCGCCTCCCAGGTTCAAGTGATTCTCCTGCCTCAGCCTCCCGAGTAGCTGGGATTACAGGTGCCCGCCACAACACACAGCTAATTTCTTATATTTTTAGTAGAGACAGGGTTTCACCATGTTGGTCAGACTGGTCTCGAACTCCTGACCTCAGGTGATCCACCTGCCTCGGTCTTCCAAAATGCTGGGATTACAGGCATGAGCCACTGTGCCTGGCTAAAAACACAGTAAAAAATTTTTATGAACTTGGATTTGGCTCCTTAATTATGATAACAAAAGTACTGTATAGGCGACAAAAGAAAAAATACACTGGGCTTCATTAAAGTGAAAACTTTCGTGCATCAAAGGATACTATCAAGAATGTAAATGATATACCTGATAAGAGATAAACACCCAAATCCAAAAAGAACTCTTACAACTCAATAACAAAAAGATAACCCAATTAATATAAAAGGGCAAAGTCACTGGACATTTCTCCACTTAATTGTATGATTAAAAGTGGTTAAAAATGGCAAATTTTGCTATATATATTTAACACAATTAACAAAAAAAATTGTTTCTGACAAAATAACTTACTAGTTTCCATAAAGTTATGTAACTACATTTTGAAAACCTTAAACAAACAAAAAAAACAGACCAGGTTTCCTGTCACCCAGGATAGAATGTGGTAGCTGGATCAGAGCTCACTGCAGTCTTCCACTCCTGGGCTCGAGCAATCCTTCCACCTCAGCCTTCCAAGTAGCTGGGATTACGGGTGAGAGCCACCACACCCGCCATGAAAAACATTATTTGGAACTTCAAATTACATGGTAATTTAAAAATTATGTTTAAAGATACACAAAAATGGAAATGATTTCAGCAAGATGGTAGAACATCTAGAAAATATTTAAGACAAGAATACCATCTTTAATGCACCAGAAGCAGGAGAAGAACTGAGTGATGCCACCACTGGTAAGAGAAACAGTTCAATTTCAGACTGCACCATCCTGATCTCCTAAACTGTCAGAACATCACTTGCACACAATTTCCCCAGAAATTCTGAGATGAGAGGAGGGAACTGGAGGTGGAACTCCGAGCTCTCCACAAGTCTGGGAAGCCCACTCCAGTCCTGTCCCATGAGAACCACTGGGAGTGCTAGATGGGCAGAACCATCTGGGATGAACTGGGGACAAAGAGCAGGGCACTGATTGTGCTTGAACTTCCGTGACTACTCAGTGCTCCAGTCAGTGGCGACACCATGTTGAAGCTACTATGGAAAAACAGTATGATGGTTTCTCAGGCTGGGTGTGGTGGCTCATGCCTGTAATCCCAGAAGTTTGGGAGGCCAAGGTGGGAGGACTGCTTGAGCCCAGAAGTTCAAGACCAGCCTGGGCAACATAACAAGATCCTATCTCTATAAAGAGAGAGAGAGAGAAAAAAGGTTTCTCAAAAAAACAAAACAAAACAAAAAAAAACCAAAAACAGATCTGCCATATCATCCAGCAATCCCACTGCTGGATATATATCCAAAATAAAGGCATTCAGTACATCTTGGCCGGGCATGGTGGCTCATGCCTGTAATCCCAGCACTTTGGGAGGCCCAGGCGGGTGGATCACTTGAGGCCAGTAGTTGGAGACCACCCTGGGCAATATGGTGAAAACTGGTCTCTACTAAAAATACAAAAATTAGCTGGTCGTGATGGTACACGTCTGTAGTACTAACTTCTTGGGAGGCTGAGGCATGAGAATAGCTTGAAGTGGGGAGGCAGAGGTTACAGTGAGTTAAATTAATGCCACTGCACTCCAGCCTGGGCAATAGAGTAAGACATTTGTCTCAAAAAAAAAAAAAAAAAAAAAAAAAAAAAAAAAAAAAAAAAAGAAAGGAAATTAGTACATCTAAGAGACAGATGCATTTCCATGTTTACTGTAGCACTATTCACAACAGCCAAGATATGGAATCAACCTAAGTGTCCCACCACAGATAAATTAATTAGGAAAATGTAGGATATATACACACACAATGAAAAATTATTCATCCATAAAAAAGAATGAAATTCTGTCATTTTCAGCAACATGAAGAGAGCTTGAAGTCATTATGCTCAGTGAAATAAGCCAAGCAGAGACAAATATCACATGGTCTCGCTCATATGTGAGCACTAAAAGAGTGAAGGCACTTTTTTTGTGAGCACTAAAAGAGTGAAGATCCTAGCACTTCGGGAGGCTGAGGCAGGAGGGTCACGTGAGTCCAGGAATTTGAGACCAGCCTGGGCAACACAGTGAGACCCCATCTCTACAAAAAACATAAAAATTAGCTGGGCATGGTGGCACATGTAGTCCCAGCTACTCAGGAAGCGGAGGTGGAAGACTGCTTTAGCCCAGGAGGTCAGGGTACAATAAGCCCTGATCACACCACTGCACTTCAGCCTGGGGGTAGAATAAGAACTTGTCTCATTAAAAACATAAAATAAAATAAAAATGAAGATCTTATACAGGCAGAGAGTAGAAGGGTGGTTACCAGAGGCTGTCAAGTGTAGAAGGAAACGGGGAATAAAGAGAGACTGGGTGCCAGGTGCAGTGGCTCATGTCTGTAATTCCAGCACTTGGGGAGGCTGAGGCAGGCGGATCATGAGGTCAGGAGACCAGCCTAGCCAACACGGTAAAACCCCATCTCTAACAAAAATACAAAAAAAGAATTAGCCAGGAGTGGTGGCAAGCACCTGTAGTCCCAGCTACTCAGGAGTCTGAGATGGGAGAATCACTTGAACCAGGGAGGCAGATGTTGCAGTGAGCCAAAATCGTGCCACTGCACTCCAGCCTGTGTGACACAGCAAGACTCTATCTCGGGGGAAAAAAAAGAGACTAGTTAATGGGTACAAAAATACACTTACATACAAGCAGTAAGTTCTGACATTTGATACCACGGTAGGGTGACTATAGTTAACAATAACTTATTTGTATTTTAACAATTTTATTGTTACTATTATTTTTTAGAGACAGGGTCTCACTCTATCACCCAGGCTGGGGTGCAGTGGCTTGATCATAGCTCATTGCAGCCCCGATTGCCTGGGATGAAGAGGGGATGGATATCTTAATTCTTCTGATTTTCTCATTACACACTATATGCATGTACCAAAATATTATGTGTACCCCATAAATGTGTACAATTATGTATCCAAAAAAATTTTTAAAGATACTCGAAGCTGTTGCATGCTAGACAGAACAAAGAATAAAAAATATGCTCCACTGTTTTCAGTTCCAACTCCAATTATTTCACACACTTCAGTACTCTTCCCATATTCAAACCCTCTCAAAATAAATAGTAAAAATCAAATATAATATCTAAGATAACCAAACTAACCTATTTCAAAGACTTAGATAGCTTGACTAGCTGCAAACAAACAGAAAAGGAACAACCAAAACCTGGCAGATGGGAAAATTTTTGAAAGATGAAACTGGCAATTTATAATAAATGAATAAAACCATAAGGAGATTCTAATTCTAATGGAAATATAAACATAATAATACATAATTTACCATTTATTGAAAACTAAACATAATTTTTAGAGTTCTCGAAAAACAAGACTTACTCTTTGATATCACGAAGCTGATCAACATCTTGTGATCTTGTGAAATCTGGATCATGGGCCAGAAGGTGAATCATGTATGGAACTACATATTCAGGCAACAGTGATAATAATTTCTCTGAAGTAAAAACATTATTAAAAACAATCTTTATAAAATGCCTTAGTGGACTGAGTTCTAACCACTTAGGTTTCCATTTTTTCCCTCAGTTATTTCTAAATTAGGCGCAATATGATACCTGGATACTAAAATACTTTGCACTTCACTTTTCAATTTCTTTTTCTGGTACCTGGTATGGAGTTATATTTCACTTTTGAAAGATATTAAAGTCAAAGGTATCAGATATTAAACCCATTAAACAACAGGTCCCTGGCAAAGCTAGGAAAAAATTATTTAGTCTGACATCCGAGCAATATGTTCAAATTAAACCACACTCCTGATCCTGTAGGAAAAATGCAGTTTGCCAGGAGTTAATGCAGCATAAACAGGACTGAGAAGTTCAGTTTTTAAGTACATAATAACTACAATGACAGTATTCTATAAAACTCCCAGTTTTATTATAAACTATAATAGAAACACATGACAAGAAAAAAAAACTAAAAATTGATACACTGACAAAATATATTTGCACACAGAGAACTCTGAGTTACTTACCAGTAGCCATAGGGTTCTGTTTAATGTATTCCCTGCGTATACTGATATTTTTCAGTAAACACTGTCGTGCGTGTGCTCTTCTCTCCTTCACAGGATCTTTGGCACACAAGGCAAAGATCGCCATATACTCCAATGGGAGCAGTAACTTCACAAGTGCCTTATGTAGCTTCTGAGCAAATATCTGCCTTACTTGGTAACATTCATCCTACAGCAGCACAGAAAAACTTAAATTGGCAACCATTTATTAAACAAAAACCCAGTAGTTTAAGTATTCTTAATGTTTTCTTCAATTAAAAAAAGATAATTATATGGGGGAATAAATAATGTAATAATTGGAAGACAGTTAACAGGTAATAATAGCAGTACCTTTTGTGCATATATTCACATAATAAATGGATTTGTATCCATAGAAAAGTAATGTATTCAACTTTGAAGACAAGTAATTGACAAAAATAAGATTGTTACTTACATTAATAACAAGTGCACAGAGTTGAAACTGTTCTGGGGTAATAATTTCATGGTAACAAGGTTCCTGAGCAAGCTTCATTATGGCACTACCAGCAGCTAATCGCAAGCGAGACATATCAGATTTACTATAAACAAACAAAAAAGAAATAAACATTTCCTATAACCATTATCATTCATAAAAATGCTTTTGTCCCTTTTTGAATATAGGGTCCTTAGAGGATAATTTATGCTTAAAATGAAGTACAAATATGGGAAAGTTACTTTGAGTCCATGAACTTAACACAAGGGATTGTGACTTTCATAATCAAATCAAATCATTGTGACTTTCTGATTACAAATGTACCTGCCTTCATTTCTAGTCCAGCTCTAAGTTAGATACTTTACCACATCCCAACAACTCTGCTTATTCTTGCAACCACAGTAATTGCAAGGTTAGGAAAAGCTCTTTACATCAGGAGTATCCCTCATTTTAAGGGAAATACATATTGATTGTCAAAAACTTGATTAAAGTGGCTGGACATGGTGGCTCACACTTGTAATCCCAGCACATTGGGAGGCCGAGGTGGGCGGATCACAGGTCAAGAGATTGAGACCATCCTGGCCAACATGGTGAAACCCTGTCTCTACTAAAAATACAAAAAAATTAGCTGAGCGTGGTGGTGCGCACTTGTACTCCCAGCTACTCGGAAGGCTCACGCAGGAGAATTGCTTGAACCTGAGAGGCGGAGGTTGCAGTGAGCCAAGGTCACACCACTGCACTCCACCCTGGCGACAGAGTGAGACTCTGTCTCAAAAAAAAAAAAAAAAAAAAAAAAAAAAAAGAAAACTTGATTTAAAAAACCACAAAGAATTAAAAAAAAAAAAATCACCTATCATAATTTAAAATCTATTTCCTGCATATAAACGTGTAACAGGAATCTAGCTTTATGCATGCTGAAATGGCAGGGCTGCAGTTAAGAGGGAAGAAGTATCAGACAAATACCTAAAGGATATGAAATATAAGAGCCAGTGTCTGTCTGAGTTTCTGGGGCTGACCTCCTTTTGCAGAATACAGTTTTCAAATGGAACCTATGAAGCCTTGGCACTCCCACCCCCACAGTATGAATTTTTATTACTTATGTGGTAAAATGTGGTAATGAACGGGATGACATGGGAGTCTTTCTACTTCGACTTCTATGTGGAACACAGCATGGCTTTTATATTTATTGTGACCACTTCACGAAATGCAGAAAGCTAGCCGGAACCCACTGGGATTGTTGCTAAGCATACAGAGGAAAAAACCTGGCACTCTTGGACAACAGAATTGTTACAATGAGCACTGGTAACAATGAGGGAGCCTCAAATGGTTTCTATGGCATTCATTCAGGAATCAAAATTAATAGCTATTATGTGAGTGCTTACTCCATGCCAGGCAGGTGTGAAAAACACTTTATAGGCTTTATCTCAATTAATTTTCACTCCATAAGATGAGGAAATTGCAGCTTAGAAAAGGTAATACTATATTATATGATACCCAGTTAGGATCTGTCTAATGGGTGTTCATTCCATGGTTAACCATTCCCCTATTTTTTGTGATGGAAAATAATGCTGCAGGAACATGCTTGTGTATATGCTTTCATACGATTCTTTTTTTTTTTTTTTTTTTTTTTGAGACAGAGTCTGGCTCTGTCACCCAGGCTGGAGTGCAGTGGCCGGATCTCTGCTCACCGCAAGCTCCTCCTCCTGGGTTTACGCCATTCTCCTGCCTCAGCCTCCGGAGTAGCTGGGACTACAGGCGCCCGCCACCTCGCCCGGCTAGTTTTTTGTACTTTTTAGTAGAAACAGGGTTTCACCGTGTTAGCCAGGATGGTCTCGATCTCCTGACCTCGTGATCCGCCCGTCTCGGCCTCCCAAAGTGCTGGGATTACAGGCTTGAGCCACCGCGCCCGGCCCATACGATTCTTTTATACTCATGAATTATGAGTGTAAAAATAAAGAGTCAAGGATAACATTTTTGAGGATCTCGATGCACAAATGCCGAAGAGTCCTGCCAATTTATACTCATAGGAGTAATGAAGGAACCCATTTCCATGATCATACTGAGGAATTATTGCTTATAAAATTTTTTTTTCTTTCTGATTTGTAAGGAAAAGAGGTACTGCTTAAGTTCAAATTGTATTGACTGCATTTAGTGATGTTAAACTTTTAAAAGTAAACTGATAATAGCTAATCTTCCTCTCCACTGGGGGCCCTGCCTAGGTATCACTAACTTGTAAGAGCTTGTTATTATTATGCCTTTGCCATATACTGTACATAATTACCTCCAATTTAAAGCTTTCATTATCCCTAACACAGTTCTAAACAGTGTTATAAAAGGCTGCCCTTGGCTTATTCTATGATAAAAATAGGGTGTGGTGGTGCACACCTATAGTCCCACTACTCAGGAGTCTGAGGCAGGAGGATTGCTTGAGCCCAGCTAGCCTGGATAACATAGTAAGATTCTACTCCTAATTATAATAATTTTTTAAAAAATTAATAGCATAGCACTATCACATATCTAGCCAAGGCTGGAGTACGACGACATGATCTCGGCACACTGCAACCTCAACCTCCTGGGTTCAAGCGATTTTCATACCTCAGCCTCCCCAGTAGCTGGGATTATAGGCATGTGCCACCACACCTGGCTAAATTTCTATATTTTTAGTAGAGACAGGGTTTCAACATGACCTCAATTAATCCGCCTGACTTGGCCTACCAAACTGCTGGGATTACAGGCGTAAGCCACTGTGCTCAGCCTCATAAAGGAATGATTAAACCTCTGTCCTCTAAAACAAATTTTTAAACAGGAATGCATCATATGTAGAATACTTTAGTTATCTATGTTGGTAATCTTGGCCCCCTACTAAATCAAGAATTTGCAAGAAACCAGGATCATGAAAAATCGAGCTTCTATTTTCATCTTAAAATGAGATGGCAATTTTACAGATTAAAAGTGAAAATGTGTAACAATGTAAACAATCTCTGTGTGCACATGTGTACACACCCGAATTCGTATAAGAAGAAGAAGGCTTAAACTCTCTCGAGCCGCCATTGAAATTTTTATTTATTTATTTATTTATTTTAAGACAGGCTCTCGCTCTGTTGCCCAGGCTGGAGTGTGGTGGTGCAATCTCAGCTCACTGCAACCTCTGCCTTCTGGTTTCAAGCAATTCTCCTGCCTTAGCCTCCTTAGTAGCTGGGATTACAAGAATGTGCCACCACTCTGGCTAAGTTTTGTGTTTTTTTTAGTAGAGACGGGGTTTCATTACATTGGCCATGCTGGTCTCGAACTCCTGACCTCGTGATCCGCCCATCTTGGCCTCCCAAAGTGCTGGGATTACAGGCATGGGCCACCGTGCCTGGCTGCCACTGAAATTTTTATTACTTTCATGAGACTTGAGTCACTCCGCTTATTTAATCACTGTAATACAGGGAAGCTCTTTGAAGGCAGGCACTTTTCCTACTTATTTTTGCTGCAATGCTTTTCACACTGTTTTATGGAGCAGAAATTTAACAAATATTTGTTTAATTGAACTAAATGTTGATGCTAACTGTAATAGTACAATACAGTGATTATGATTACATATTTACTGGAAAAAGTTCCTCTTCTTTAGGAATGAAGAAAAATATATTGGCACTATTAAAATAACAATACTAACAGACAGACAAGCCCTAAATGAGTACATAAGATTTGACCCTGAAGAACATGGTGTAATTACACCATTCAGTATTCATTAGGTAAATAATTCCTATGTAAATTCTACCAAAATTTCAGCACTAATAAAACTGGAAAGAAAGACAAATCTCACCTGATCCTCTTTTGCTCTGTCAGGTCACCCTCACTAACCAACATCGCTGATAATAACCGAAGGGTTGAATTGGCAGATTTAGACTGGTTGTTTTTCATACCCAACAGCCACCTTACCAGAAGTTTAATTGCCTGTACCTATAAAATATTAACATGCTAAAAAAAGAGAGCAACTTAAAATTCCTATTAAAGGGAAAATTAATTTATATTAATTAATGAGATTATTCATCTCCATCAGCAGACATTTCATTAAATAAATCTATGGGATAATAACAGTAACAATAAGAACTAATACTTACTCTGTGCTTAACCAGTGCCAGATACTTTTCTTAGAGCTGTACATGTATTAACTTACTTAATCTCTCAAAAAACTCTTATGAGGAAGATTTTTTTCCCAACAGGTAAGGCAATTGAGACACATTATTATGATAGATAACTTGCTCAAAAGTCTGTTTCCAGGATTTAGGCTTTTCATACTTAGATGTTTGTCCAAGATTTTGAAACTATTTGAAAACATATACTTTAAAAACAATTTAAACTATACAGGCCGGGCGTGGTGACTCACGCCTATAATCCCAGCACTTTGGGAGGCCAAGGCAGGTGGATCACTTGAGGTCAGGCATTTGAGACCAGCCTAGCCAACATGTTGAAACACTGTATATACTAAAAAATCCTGTCTATACTTAAAAAAAAAAAAAAAAAAATTAGCCAGGCATGGTGGCACATGCCTGTAGTCTCAGCTATTCAGGAGGCTGAGGCATGAGAACTGCTTGAACCCGGGAGGCAGAGGTTGCAGTGAGCCGAGATTGTGCCACTGCATTCCAGCCTGGGTAACAGAGCACTCTGTTTCATAAAAAAACAAAACAAAACAAAACAAAACAAACAAAAAAACTGTACTGATTGTAGTGACTGAAAATAACTTTCGAGTCTCATAGTTTTGTGGTATTGAAAGACTACTTTGAAGAAACCATCAAGTCTGATTCAGTCTCATTTAACATTCTGACCCCAAAAAAAAGGGAATTGCTATAATTATTGGTAGTCATAATTACTTAGAAATGTCTAGTCAAAAGATTGTTACCAATATATACGTGAAAGAGCCAGCCAAAAAATCAAGGTATTATTTATTTATTGACAGCCTGGAAAAATGAATTTGATAGAATATATGATGACTATGAAGCAACACAAAGTGAAACAGATTATCAAGGAAGATGATACAATCTTATTTTAAATCCCAAACCCACCACTTTTAAACTGAGCTTTACATTTATTAAATCCACAAATTTAGTAACAATCATCTATCTGCTCTGTCGCCCAGGCTGGAGTGTATTGGCATGATCACAACTCACTGTAGCCTTGACCTTCTGGGCTCAAGCGATCCTTCTGCCTCAGCTTCCTCCTTGCGTAGGTGGAACTATAGGCATGCACCACCACACCCGGCCAAATTATTATTATTATTATTATTATTATTATTATTATTATTTGAGACCGAGTTTCACTGTCGCCCAGGCTGGAGGGCAGTGGCACAACCTTGGCTCACTGCAGCCTCTACCTCCCAGGTTCAAGCGACTGTCATGCCTCAGCCTCCGAAGTAGCTGGAATTACAGACGTGCAACACCACGCCTGGCTAGTTTTTGTATTTTTAGTAGACAAGGGGTTTCACCATGTTGGCCAGACTGGTCTTGAACTGATCTCAAGCCATCTGCCCGCCTCAGCCTCCCAAAGTGCTGGGATTATAGGCGTGAGTCACCATACCTAGTCCAACTAAATTATTTTTAATATTTTGTAGAGACACGGCTCACTATGCTGCCCAGGTTGGTCTTGAACTCCTGGGCTCAAGCGATCCTCATGCCTCTGCCTCCCAAAGTGCTGGGATTATAGGTGTGAAAAAAAACCAAAGTGTTATATATTGTATTTATTGACAACCAGGAAAAATGAATTGATAGAATATATGATGACTATGAAGCAACAAAAAGTGAAACAGATTATCAAAGATGATACAATCTTATTTTAAATCCCAAATCTGCCACAGTGACCAGCTTGACAATTATCTGTCTTTGCCAAGTTAATATTTATATGCTTGTAGATAGTGGTGGTGAGGCTGGATTTAAGATGCCTCTGAGCACCGTCATTCTATAAACAACCTCTCTAAAAAACAGCCTTATTGAGACTGCTTTAGCAGGCAGAAGATACTGACATATAATAAACAATGACAACTACAATGTCTCAAGAAACAATTTTTTGCAAATAATTTTAAAATAAATTTTAAAATAAAGCACTTCCTTAAGAAAAGCTTGTTGAATAAAAAAGGCTCTCGGCTAGGCACGATGGCTCAAGCTCATGGGGGTTGAAGTGGGAGGATCAGCTGAGCCCAGGAGTTCAAGACCAAACTGAGCAACACAACAAGATCCCATCTCTGTTTATTAAATGTTTAAAAGGTGAGGAAGATAACTACGAATGTTCCTTTTTTAAACATGAAGATTATCAAGGCCTAAACAAATTTACCTTTGCTAGTACTTCAGGGGAAACTTCTTCATCTGGAGACCACAGTTTTCCATTCTTTTCACCTGTTGACTATAGACAATTGAATAAATTTAGCTATTAGCATGAAGAAAAAAGTTTAACTTTTTGCTGATTAAGTTTTTCATGTTGATCAACACAGCCTCTGAGAAACCGATGGGAACATCACCAACCAGAGCTTGTAAAAGGACAAAGTTAGAAGACTCATACTTCCCAGTTTTGAAACTTACTATAAAACCTACAGTAATCAAAACAGTGTGGCTGGTACTGGCAAGGACAGACATACAGACCAATGGAATAAAGAACCCAGAAAACCCTTGCATATATAGTAGTTCATTTTTGACCAGAGTGCCAAGACCACCTTTAGGGAAAGAACAGTCTCTTCAACAAATGGTGCTAGAAAAACTGGATATTCAGCCAGGTGCAGAGGGTCAGTGCCTGTAATCCCAGCACTATGGGGGGCTGAGGCAGGTGGATCACTTGAGGTCAGGAGTTTGAGACCAGCCTGCCCAACATGGCAAAACCCCGCCTCCACTAAAAATACAAAAAATTAGCTGGGCATGGTGGTGCATGCCTGTAGTCTCAGCTATCCAGGAGGCTGAGGTTGGAGAACTGCTTGAACCTAAGAGACAGAGGTTGCAGTGAGCCAAGATTGCACCACTTCACTCCAGACTGGGCTACAGAGTGAGACTTCGTCTCAAAAACACAAAAACAAAACATAAATGGATATCCACAAGAAACAAACACACAAACAAAAAAAGAAACTAGATTGTTAATATATATAAGAATTAACTCAGAATGAATCAAATATCTCAATTTAATAGCTAAAACCATAAAACTCTGAAAAGATGACATAGGGAGAAATCTTCATGATCTTGGATCTGGTAAATATCTGATAACGGTTTAATACACAGAAAATGTAAACAACTCTTAAAACTCAACAAGAAGCAACCCAACTAAAAGCAGGTGAAGGCAGCATGGGCAACATGGCGAAACCCTGTCTCTATAAAAAACTACAGAAATTAGCCAGGCATGGTGGCATGTGCTGGTAGACCCAACTTCTCAGGAGGTTGAGGCAGGAGGTATTGCTTGAGTCTGTGAGGCGGAGGTTGCCGTGAGCCAAGGTTGCACTAGTGCACTCTAGCCTGGGTGACAGAGTGAGACCATGTCTCAAAAAAAAAAAGAAGAGTGGGGTAGGTGAAGGAATTTAATAGCTCTCCAAAGAAGATATACAGGGTAGTCAATAAGCACAGAAAAAATATCCTTGACATCATTATTTATTAGGAAAATGCAAATCAGAATCACAATGAGATACCACTTCTTATGCACTAGTATGGCTATTGCTTTTGTTTTTCTTTTTTGAGATGGAGCCTTGCTCTGTCGCCCAGGCTGGAGTCCAGTGGCACGATCTAGGCTCACTGCAAGCTCTGCCACCCGGATTCACGCCGTTCTCCTGCCTCAGCCTCCCGAGTAGCTTGGACTACAGGCACCCACCACC
Source organism: Chlorocebus sabaeus (assembly GCF_047675955.1). Classification (NCBI taxonomy): domain Eukaryota; kingdom Metazoa; phylum Chordata; class Mammalia; order Primates; family Cercopithecidae; genus Chlorocebus; species Chlorocebus sabaeus. The sequence continues at coordinate 10,910,760 of NC_132930.1, read as the reverse complement.
ACGCCCAGCTAATTTTTTGTATTTTTAGTAGAGATGGGGTTTCACCGTGTTAGCGAGGATGGCCTTGATCTCCTGACTTCTTAATCCTCCCGCCTCGGCCTCCCAAAGTGCTGGGATTACAGGCGTGAGCCACTGCGCCCAGCCGGCTATTGCTTTTTTAAAAAGGAAAATGACATGTAACCCAATAATGTTATTCCTAGATATATACCCAAGAAATGGGAGAACAGGAACATAAACGTTTATATCGGCATTATTCACAACAGCCAACACATAGAAGCAACCCAAGTATCTATCAATCGACAAACAAAATGTGGGATATATACAAACAAAAATATACATATAATAGAACACTATTTAGCCACAAAAGGAACAACATTCTGATACATATTACAACATGGAAGAGCCCTGAGGACATGCTAAGTGAAATACAACAGAAACAAAAGGACACCTATCATATAAGAGATACCTAGAACAGGTAGTCATAGAGTCAGAAGGTAGAACAGAGGGCAATGGAGAGTTGTTGCTTAATGGGTACAGAGTTTCTGTTTGGGGTGATGAAAAAATTCTGGAGCTGGATGGGATGGTGATGATTAGATAACAATGTGGCTATTATGTTAACACTTAAAAATGGCAAATTTGATATTATGTATAGTTTACCACAATAAAAAAGACCATCTGAAAACACAATCTATCAACAATCATCATTTAAGAGGTATCTTAAATTTCACCTTTGTTGACAACCACATCTACCAAAAGTAAAAACAGCAGCAAGGATATGTGGTGTGGGAAATGAGACTTAGGCCATGTTCTTCTCTTCTTATCTGCTGCATTCAAAAGTGGGAGGTGGTACAAATACAGAAAGTACACTAGCTGGTGTCTTTAAGTTCCTGATATTGAGGCCTCAAGACTACCGAACCATGTGAGAGTTAGGAACTTTGGATAAGTTGGATTTGTGACAAATTAGCACTTAATTGAAAGTTATCCATAATGATCCAGCATATCTGTGTCTTTATTCAATAACAACAGATTTAATTCAGATCCATTTGGTAAAGCAGTGATTCTTTTATTAATTTTTTTGAGACAGAGTCTTGCTCTTGTTGCCTAGACTGGAGTGCAATGGCGCAATCTTGGCCCACTGCAACCTCTGCCTCCTGGGTTCAAGCGATTCTCCTGTCTCAGCCTGCCGAATAGCTGGGACTACAGGCACTCGCCATCATGCCCGGCTACTTTTTTTGTATTTTTAGTAAAGACGGGGTTTCACCATGTTGGCCAGGCTGGTCTTGAAGTCCTGACCTCAGGTGATCCACCCGCCTCAGCCTCCCAAAGTGCTGGGATTACAGGCGTGACCCACCACGCCCTGCTAGCAGTGATTCTTAATTAAGGTGTGTTTCCGAAATCATTTGGGGAGTCTTTTCCATCTATACATTCCAACCTAGGCAGAGGTAATAAATCAGAGCACACAGACATCAATAAATCTAGTGCCAAAAGTACAGTGTATTATCTTAAAAATTAGTCAAATTCAAGTCCACTTACTTTTTTTTTTTTTTTGGAGATAGAGTTTCCCTCTTGTTGCCCAGGCTGGAGTGCAACTGTGCAATCTTGGCTCACTGCAACCTCTCCCTCCTCGGTTCAAGTGATTCTCCTGCCTCAGCCTCCTGAGTAGCTAGGATTACAGGCGCCCGTTACCACGCCTGGCTAATCCACTTAGATTTCTAACAATGTCTGATAAAACAAATTTTAACCCGGCATGGTGGCTCATACCTGTAATCCCAGCACTTTGGGAGGCCAAGGCGGACAGATCACCTGAGGTCAGGAGTTCAATACAAGCCTGGCCAACATGGTGAAACTCCGTCTCTACTTAAAATGCAAAAATTAGTCAGGCGTGGTGACAGGCACCTGTAATCCCAGCTACTTGGGAGGCTGAGGAATGAGAGGAGGCCAAGGTTGCAGCGAGCCACTGCATTCCAGCCTGGGGTACAGAGCAAGACTCTGTCTTCAAAACAAAAAACAAAAATAACCCAATTCTAACATTCCAGAAAATAATAAACTGTCTTTTGAGGGTCAGGAAAATAGCTTTTACTTATATTTAACTTCCATGATTCACCAATCCCATGTTCTAATTTTTGTTTCTTAAGTGTGAAACTCTAGTAGTAATAGCTACCATGAAATAAGGAAGTAGTTTGGAATTTAAATAATAAATAAGTAGAACCAATATAGAATAATTTAAAACAAAAAGAGATTTACATAGAAACAGAAGTGTTTCTGTGATGAAGATGTAAACAGTCTTAATCTCATGATTCTCAATTTAATTAAATGAGAAACTTACCCTGTCATTCATTAGCAGATCTTTCACAATAAAATTTGCTACTACAGATTTCATTGGGGAAGCAAACTGATCTGGTGCTAACATAGAAATGTGGCCCAATGAAACTAATGGAGTTATAAGTTGTTCTGGCACATCAGCATTCAGACTCCTACTGAGTGGCTATAAAAATAAAACAGACAAAATTACCATGTGTTTGATAAATATCTAGACACTCTACTGAAACAGTACATTTTCCTGAGTCCTCCTGAATTTATCATGCCTAAACCAATCTTCTCTAATATGATCATAACTAACTTCAACCTAAGACACCTGGTACTTAATTCACCTACTAAAATTTAGCAAGATTGAAAGAATGTAGAAAAAACATAAAAAATAAAACTCAAAAGAAGTTAAAAAAAATTTTTGCTTCATGAAATCAGCATTATTTTTGACTAATTTACAACAATGGATTTGCTATATTGGTGGATTTCTTATCCTGTGGGAACATTTTAAATGACCTTAAATCATACAAAGTAAGAGTTCACTGGGTTTTGGTCACACTACCTCCAATTTATGATAATAGGAATACATTTCTAATAGTAAAATGAGGCCAGTCATTGTAAGTAAAGAAAGGGAAACAGGATTGTCAGGTAAGGTTCTTAGGTACTTAAAACTGGATTGTTCAAAATTATCTACTAATACTTTGAGGATAAATGCACCACTGAACCAATAAGGCTAAAATTAAGTAAAATGTTCTAACATAAACACGTAAGGCCAGGTGTGCTGGCTCGTGTGTGTAATCCTCGCACTTTGAAAGCATGAAGTGGGTGGATCGCTTCAGTCTAGGAGTTAGACCAGGCTGGGCAACATGGCAAAACCCCATCTCTATAAAAAATCCAAAAATAGCTGGGCATGGTGGCAGTGCCTGTACTCTCAGCTACTTGGGAGGCTGAAGCAGGAGGAATGCTTGAAACTAGGAATTCGGGGCTGCAGTGAGCAGAGATCGCATCACTGTACGCCAGCACTGGTGAGAAAGTGAAACCTTATCTCAAAAACAAACTAAAAAACAAACAAAAACCACAAAACCCTTCAATATGAGGTGTGTGAACATATAATCTGATCCACAGGCCGGGAATGCAGTACCATATAAAATAGACAGAATCCTTGCTCACAAGGAATTTATATTCTAGGGTAGGACTTCATATAAACAGCTTTAAAAAATCTAGCTTCCATCTTCAAACTATAGAACTTAAAAAATAAAGACCAATATAAACACAACCTATATATTAGATATACCTCAAAAATCTGTGCAAGCTGGACTTCTTTATTTGTGAATATGGCGTGTATACAGTGCACAGCCTGTTTTGCTTGGTGTGGAGTACCCCTCTTTGCTTTTTGATGTAAAATGGGAATTAAGGTCCTGCAAAAAATAATATAGTTTTTTTTTTTTTTTCTTAAACCCATAAACCAACAATTATTCCTTTGGTTGACTTCCACGTCCCCTATATGGATGGATGCTGGTAGAGAAGGCTCTCTTAAAAATTATCTGATCTAAAGAAACTTGTAAAAAAGCTCCCTCTCTGCCCCCAAGTATAAACCAAGAAATACAATGCCTCAAGAAAAAGCCTACTTCAGGAGACAATTTTCATTTTAAAGCTACCTAACAATATGCAAAATAACAAGTAACCCTTAATTCATAATCTAAAGCTTATCCCATGACATATTTTTACATTTGCCTTCTAAGTAGGAGATTGCTAATTTTTCAATTCCCTTTTATAATCCCCTTCAGTTATTTCAAGTAGCTATGGAAAGAGAGTAGCAAAAGGCTAAGTTGTATTAAGCAGCTGAAATAATACTAGTGAAAGAAAGTATGCAAAGATACAGCTACATATATATCACTAGGATGGCAATATAAATATCTAACTATTATGTGCCAGGCACCATTCTAGGTATTTCCGCATGGATTAATTCAACTAATGTTCACATCCATCCAAAGACGACTATTATAGTCATTACACAGATGAGAAAATTAAAGCACAAAGATGTTATTTAAGCCTCCTAAGATGACGAAGTTAGGAAACTGGGAGTTGGGATTTGAAAATTAGCACCTCTTTCAAAATCCATACACTTACCCTCTACACTGACAATGAAAAGTAAACTAAAACAGTCTTCTTTCAGGACGAGATGGAAAAACATGTAACATTCTCCAAAAATTAAATGTTGATCACATGAAAAAACATTAGGTAGAATGAAAACAGTGTGCATATATGAACTTATAAAAAATAGACAAACACATCTAGTAGATGAACATTCATAGAAAGTATACATATCAAATGTTAATGGTGACTATTTCATTACATCTTTTCTAGTTTCAGTTTGCTACAATGAACATTAAGTATTTTTATAATCAGAAGAAAATTGATAAAGCGAAACAAACATTGAAGGAAAGATATTTGTCATATATTTAATGTTATTAGAGAAGAGTCTGTTTCATAGATTATAAAGTTAGTGGTATCAAATGCAGGGGTGACAATGCCCTCTTATGATAATGGAAGGCTAGATATGAAAAGCTATACTGCAGGCTCCAGGCCATGCACCTTAACCAAAAATGGGAACATATGCTAGTTGGTGTAAGTCTGATGTGACATTTATAAATATGCCTGAAGTTTGTCTCTATGGACTTTGGAATTATGAGATAGGGATGTCCATGCCCAAATAGACTTCCTTGACTGAGTCTTGACCACACTTCTACATGGAAGATGTCTTTCCTCTCTCCTATCTGTTTAGTCTTTCACCATTCCATTTACCAGACTATGATCTCTTATAAAATAACACTGGTGAATGACAAAGGAAGACAGTTTCAATCAAACTGTTGTTAAATGTATTATTATTATTAGTCAAATAAAATAATACAGAAAGTCAACTTTAACCTTTCTTCTTGTTTTTTTATAGAGCAGTATAATCCAGTGATGCCATCAGAGATGTTATTGGGTCTTTAGTGTTGTGCTTTTCTTCTTTCCAGTGATTATCTCCATTCTCCTCCATGAATCTTATGAATGAAGGTATTTTATTCCTCACGTCCAAAGTTACCTCTTCTACCTATACCCATTTTCAATTGCTTCCTTTGGGGTAGAATTTCTCTAAGAATAGATCCTTTGCCTTAAAAAAATGTATAGGATTTCCTCCCTTGAAAAACTTATCAAAATCTATCCTATTGTGTCAATAATCTTTTTTTAATAATGTATACATATAAAGTTTATAACTTCTAGTCTACAAACTCCTCGAGGGCAGGGACTGATTGTGGTAACTTTTTTTATTAGCCAGACAATGCTGAGAATGGAGAGAATGTACAATGAACACTGAATTTTTCACAAGTTAAACTATAAGCTCATAAATTTAATAAAAACTTCAGGAGACCACTTGTCCTATGATTACCATAAGAGGAAAATGGTATGTAGTTCAATATACCTTGAACTACTTGCAAATACATATGATTCAACAGCCATTTGCAATGTATTTTTTCCTCCAGAAGATGTCTTCTGCATATTTTAAGTCTAAATATAACATCTCAGCACAAGTTTCACCTTAACATTTTTAAGATGCCAAAGTGAACTATTTGCCCCATTTTTTGGTAGGATAGCAGTGTGACAGTTATTGAATTTATAACCCATTTACAGAAAAAAAGATGAATATACATGGATTAGAAAGATATTAATCATAAATAAAACACTAAACTATGGGATAACCTTTGATTCTTAATATCTTAAAATGATTTTGTTATAAACAAACATGTAGTTTCAGTTTACTCTGCTGCCTACATTCTAATGGTGGGACAGGGGTGTAAGGCAAGGGAAAGACAAAACAGAGGAGGACACAGAAAAGTAGCTTTTAAATCAAAATTGTCTTTCCTCTCTCCTAACTTCCTATACAAAAGGAAAACAATGATTTTATGGTTCCCACACTTAGAAACTTTTGTATTTACCATGGGACAAAAAATGTACTCACGATCGTATCTGGGGAAGGTCTGTTTCTATTTTGTGACCTGTATTTCTAAAAATTTGAATAGCAGCTTCTGCCACCTTGTCATCTTCCATTCTTAGGCACTGTAACAAGGACTCATATGTCTCTGCAGAGTGGAACGAGGTAGGATGTGTGAAAGACAGAACCTGAAAAAACAGATACAGCTTTAGAAGTACAGACAATTGTTTTAATCCATTAAAAAAGAAATACTTCCCGCAATAAATAAATAAATAAATACATAAACACATAAATAAATTCTGGGGTAAATATGCTAGCTACACAGAATAGAGATACATCTCCTCGCCACCCTTGCAGTTAGTTATGGCTAATTAGACATTATCAGAAATACTGTGTGGTGTAGTAGCTCCCAGTTATTCCTTCACACAACTGACAGACAGCCTTTGTCCTATTTTCTTCTTCACCTCTTAGTCTACTCTGCTACTTAGAACACAAAACTCCTTTTTTATGGAATGTGATTTACAATATTAATAACTATCATCAGTTTATAAATATATTGTATTTAGATGAAGGAATGCTTACTTGAAATAAAACCTCCATACGTAATGACTCAATCTTTGTGTAATGTAAACAAAATGCTAACTCAGAGCTTTCTTTGGCAAAAAGATAATCTATGAGAATTTTTTTTCTTTTTTTTTTTTGTGACAGGATTTCACTCTGTCACCTAGGCTAGAGTGCGGTGGAACATCACAGTTCACTGTGGTCTCAACCTCCTGAGCTGAGACTACAGGTGCACCAGCCCAGCTAAAAAAAAAATTTTTTTTTTTTTTGAGACGGAGTCTCGCTCTGTCGCCCAGGCTAGAGTGCAGTGGCCTGATCTCAGCTCACTGCAAGCTCCGCCTCCTGGTTTCACACCATTCTCCCGCCTCAGCCTCCTGAGTAGCTGGGACTACAGGAGCCCGCCACCATGCCCGGCTAATTTTTTGTACTTTTAATAGAGACGGAGTTTCACCGTGTTTGCCAGGATGGTCTCGATCTCCTGACCCCATGATCTGCCCGCCTCAGCCTCCCAAAGTGCTGGGATTACAGGCGTGAGCCACCGCGCCCGGCGTTTTTGTTTTGTTTTTTTTTTTGTAGAGATGAGGTCTAGCTATGTTGCCCAGGTTGGTCTCCTGTGCTCAAGAGATCTTCCTGCCTTGGCTGGGATTACAGGCATAAACCACTGTACCAAGGCAAGAAAATATTTCAAGTGAAATCACTCATCATAATTATCAACAAAGAAGCCACTATTGTGAACTTTTAATTATGATTACAATACATAATTATTCCCTTATTATGACATGAGCACGAGCCTGTTCTTAAATAATTTTTAGCAAGTTAGATACATGTCTAAAGAGTTAACCTTCCATACAATTCATAACAATTCAGTTAGTGTAGTATCAAGATTAGGGATGCAAATAGAGAAGCATGGAGAAAGGGGAATGAGCAGGTGGTCTTCATTAATTTTTCAATAAGCACTTATTTAATGGTCATTAAGTGCTACTGTCTCATTTGGCAAGGTTTGCAGTGATAATATTTACTTACGTGGTTTTAATTATTTATAGAAAACTGGAGAATTAAATTAGAAAAATGTAATAAAAACCAATCTATTAAAAAATGTTACCTTAAAGGTGGTTTCACTTTTAAGAGAACTTAAAAATACAACTCAATTACTAAAAAAATTAATTAAAATCTTATTCATGAGGCATCATATCAATTCTATCAATGAAATGATTTTTTTTTTCTTTTGAGACAGAGTCTCACTCTGAAGCCAAGCTGGAGTGCAGTGGCACGATCTCGGCTCACTGCAACCTCCATCTCCCGGGTTCAAGCGATTCTCCTGCCTCAGCCTCCGAAGTAGCTGTGACTACAGGCGTGTGCCACCATGTCCAGCTAATTTTTGTACTTTATTAGTAGAGACAGGGTTTCCCCATGTTGGCCACGATGGTCTTGACGTCGTGATCTGCCCGCCTCGGCCTCCCAAAGTGCTGGGATTACAGGCATTGAGCCCAGCTCAATGAAATTACATTTAAGAACCTCGGAATATGAGCCCATAATTCTTTTTCTATGTAACATCCATTGCACTGGTTTGTCTCTTCTCCTGTAAGTCACAGTGGTATCACGTCTCTTTGCCTTCAATTTCTTCCCTTCTTTTACTCAATCCAATGAAAGTTCTATCAAGGGCTGCAGCTGGTTGTAAGCCAGGTTAAACGCTCGTGACAGTACCTTTCTTACCCAGTGGCACTCGACAATCTGGAACCAACCTTGTCTCCCATTATTCCTCAAAACACCGCTTTTTTCTAGTCATGCCAGTCTCCCATGAATCCCACAAATATGCCAAGAAATATTCCCTTTAATGATGATATTCCCTCCCCTAGATTTAGTCACATACCCTGTCCACTAAGTCTTAAGTCACACCTTGCTATTACTAAGAATAGATTGTACAGTAATCACTACCGAGCATAGAAGGCATGAAAATGATAAACAGTGAAACAAATATTAATTTATAATGTAAAATAATTACATTATTATATAACATAAAAATATTACTTTTACATAATCTGATTTCCAACACAGGTTTTAAATCTTTCAAATAGTTTCCTATGAAATAAGCCTGACTCTTGCATATCCTGAAGGGAAGGCAAATTATGACCCCACGGAAATACATGGCAACAAAACTGTTTCAAAAATACCTTAAGAAGTTCAAGTCCTGAACGGATAGCTGTATCTGGACTTACACCCTCCTCTTCATCATCTGCTGTCCCCTCTATTGACTTATTCATCAATTTCACTAGTGCACTATAAAGAGAAGAAAATATAAATCAGTAACCACTAGAGTAGTAACTATATCCTAATCACACTGTGACTGAACATATATAGAACCTTAAAATATTAAACTCAAAGGAGTTTCTGTGAGGGAAAAAAGTTCAACTTTATCATCTACTTGATAACTAAACTTCTACTTAGTTTATCCCCCTAAAAACCTTAATGTATTAAGAGTAAATCTTCTAAAAAATAACAAAACTAAAATTAAATGACACAACACACTGGTAACACATTCACATAAGTAATTTAATATTCATTTCCATATATACACAGATCATTTTCAGTTTTAAGAAAAACAATAATATAGTAGTTAAGTGGGCAATGACAATTGACTCAAAAAAATACAAATAATAAACATATATATGGACAAATGAATTAATTGCTGGCAATTTACTGAATCAGTAACTATTTCTATAAACTTATAGCAAAGAAGCAAGTCATCAGAAGCATCATGCCATATTTATAAAGATTCATTAATTAGAAACAATTTAATTGTCAAAAATTAGGGAGTTAGTTTTTTCAAAATACCACCAGGAAATAGAATATTATCTGGTCAATAAAAATCAGATGTAGCAACATGGTACTATTTTAAGTAAAAACAAATGTGATTTCTGGTTTTGAGATCAGTAAACTGAAGAAGGTATTACCCTATTATGAGAACATTCAATTATTATTACAAATGTTCAAAACAAGATTTTGGTTAATTCTTTTTCCTTTGGTGTTATGTATAAGTCAAATTATTCATTTAAAAAAAGTATCAAATATGTATAGGATACAGATGAAATTATTTTCACTTATAAAAAATTAACAAAAATTATAAATATTCACGGGGTACAGAGTGATGTTTCCAGACATATAATGCATGGTGATAAGAACAGGATAATTTGCATATCCATTATCTTAAACACTTATCATTTCTTTGTGTTGGGAACATTCAATATTGTCCTAGCTACCTGAAACTATGTTATTATTAACTACAGTCAGCCTACTATGCTATGGAACACTAGAATTCATCCACCCATCTAGCTGTAATTTTATATCCTTTTCTGTAATTTTGTATCTCTCTCTAATCCTTCCTTCCCACTACCTTTTCCAGCCTTTTGTTTCCTGTTCTATTTTTTGCTTCTGAGAGATCTACTTTTTTTTTTTAGCTTCCACCTACCAGTGAGAACATGTGGTATTTAAC